>NW_028227261.1:9335000-10535000 GCF_978045245.1 Mus caroli | reverse complement strand
TTCTCTACTGTATGAATTCTCTGATGCATTCTCAGACTCAGTTTGTGGGAAAATCATTTGTCACATTGACTGCATTTGTAAGGTTTCTTTAATGTATGAATTCTGTGATTAAAAACAAGATAGGATTTCTGGGCAAACCATTTGTCACATTCAATACATTTGTAAGAATTCTCCCCTGTATGAGTTCTCTGATGCCTCCTCAGATTGACTTTCTCAGTAAAGCTTTGTCACATTCACTACATTTGTAAGGTTTCTCTCCTGTATGAATTCTCTGATGCCTTCTCAGAGTGAGTTTGTCAGTAAAGCATTTGTCACATTCACTACATTTGTAAGGTTTCTCTCCTGAATGAATTTTCTGATGAATACTAAGATTGGATTGTCGGGTAAAGCATTTGTCACATTCACTGCATTTATGAGGTTTCTCTCCTGTATGAATTCTCTGATGCCTTCTCAGAGTGCGATTGTCAGTAAAGCATTTGTCACATTCACTACATTTGTAAAGTTTCTCTCCTGTATGAATTCTCTAATGCGTTCTCAGAGTGTGTTTGCCAGTAAAGCATTTGTCACATTCATTGCATTTGTAAGATTTCTCTCCTGTATGAATTCTCTGATGCGTTCTCAGAGTGTGTTTGTCAGTAAAGGATTTGTCGCATTCATTGCATTTGTAAGATTTCTCTCCTGAATGAATTTTCTGATGAATACTAAGATTGGATTGTCGGGTAAAGCATTTGCCACATTCACTGCATTTGTAAGGTTTCTCTCCTGTATGAATTCTCTGATGAATACTAAGATATGATTTTCGGGTAAAGCATTTGTCACATTCACTGCATTTATAAGGTTTCTCTCCTGTGTGAATTCTCTGATGCCTTCTCAGACTGCATTTGTCAGTAAAGCATTTGTCACATTCACTACATTTGTAAGGTTTCTCTCCTGTATGAATTCTCTGATGCGTTCTCAGAGTGTGTTTGCCAGTAAAGCATTTGTCACATTCATTGCATCTGTAAGATTTCTCTCCTGTATGAATTCTCTGATGCCTTCTCAGAGTGTGTTTGTCAGTAAAGGATTTGTCACATTCATTGCATTTGTAAGATTTCTCTCCTGAATGAATTTTCTGATGAATACTAAGATTGGATTGTCGGGTAAAGCATTTGCCACATTCACTGCATTTGTAAGGTTTCTCTCCTGTATGAATTCTCTGATGAATACTAAGATATGATTTTCGGGTAAAGCATTTGTCACATTCACTGCATTTATAAGGTTTCTCTCCTGTGTGAATTCTCTGATGCCTTCTCAGAGTGCATTTGTCAGTAAAGCATTTGTCACATTCACTACATTTGTAAGGTTTCTCTCCTGTATGTATTCTCTGATGCATTCTCAGAGTGTGTTTGTCAGTAAAGGATTTGTCGCATTCATTGCATTTGTAAGCTTTCTCTCCTGAATGAATTTTCTGATGAATACTAAGATGGCATTGTTGGGTAAAGCATTTGCCACATTCACTGCATTTGTAAGGTTTCTCTCCTGTATGAATTCTCTGATGAATACTAAGATATGATTTTCGGGTAAAGCATTTGTCACATTCACTGCATTTATAAGGTTTCTCTCCTGTATGAATTCTCTGATGCCTTCTCAGAACGATTTTCTCAGTAAAACACTTGTTACATTCACTACATTTGTAAGGTTTCTCTCCTGTGTGAATTCTATGATGCCTTCTCAGAGTGCATTTGTCAGTAAAGCATTTGTCACATTCACTACATTTGTAAGGTTCCTCTCCTGCATGAATTCTATGATGAACTCTCAGATAGCCTTTGTGAGTAAAGCATTTGTCACACTCACTGCATTTGTACGGTTTCTTTCCTGTATGAATTCTCTGATGAACTCTCAGACTGCCTTTGTCAGTAAAGCATTTGTCGCATTCACTACATTTGTAAGATTTCTCTCCTGAATGAATTTTCTGATGGATACCAAGATAGAATTTTTGTGTAAAGCATTTGTCACTTTCACTATATTTGTAAGATTTCTTTCCTGGATAAATTCTCTGCTGACTTTGAAGATTGTCACTCTGAGTAAAGCATTTGTCAAATTCACCACAAGTGTAACTGTTCATTTCACTATTGTTTTGTCTCACAATGGGTTTATGTTTAGAAACTAAAACCTCATCAAGATTTTTATTTCTGTTGTGTTCTTTCTTCTCTATGTGGGTTCCTTGATTGAGACTAATGATAGAAGACACCTTTAAACCGTTTACACAGTCTTTATATGTGCAAACTTCTTTAGTGGTCCCAGTTATATGTCTTTTTAGGTTTGAGGATTGGAGAGTGGCATCTCTTTGGTTAGTGTTATAAGGTGTACTTTCGGAGGATTCATGAATCACATTTCTAAGCTCATTACATTTAGAAGACTTCTTTCGGATATGCCCATGCTCATTGACAATGTGCTGTATGTCTTGATCCAAGATCGACTCATTTTTTCCACATATGCGTTGATTTTCTGAAAAAAGTGGGAATTAGGGATAATAGGGATTACTTATATGAGGAGTAAGTATTATTCAATAACCAGTGTTCTAATGTATTCATACTCTCAAGAGAGGTTTTTCCTTTTTTTTTTTTAAATCATTGCATGGATCCTCAGACATACCTCAAATTTGATCTATATCAAATGTCAAGAAGTGATAATAGTCTTCTAAGTATTACTTTAAAATTGTAACAGCAACTCATATAAAAAAGGTTAACACAGAATTGCTCCTATGTAAAGGAAATGCAGGGGTAAAGAGTGGAGCAGAGACTGAAGGAAAGGCCATCCAGAGACTGCCCCACCTGGGGATCAATGCTATCTGTAGACATCAAACACTGATATTATGGCTGATGCCGTAAAATGCTTCTTGACTGAAACGTGATATAGCTGACTCCTGAGAAGCTCTGCCAGAACCTGACCAAAATAAATGCAGATGCTTGCAGCCAACCATCATATGGAGCAGAGTGACCCCAAAGTAAAGTTATGTGAAGGACTGAAAGAGCTGAAGGTGTTTACAACCTCATAGAAAGAACAACAATATCAACCAACCAGATACCCCAAAGCACTCAAGAACTAAACCACCTACCAAAGACTACACATGGAGTGGCCAATGGCTCCAGCAGCTTACATAATACAGCATAGCCTTATCTGTCATCAATTGGAATGGAGGCCTTTGGACCTCTGAAGGCTAGATGCCTCAGCATAGAAGAATCCTCGGGCAGTGAAGCTGTTGTGGATGGGTGAAGCACCCTCATACAAGCATGGAGTAGGGTGGATAGAATAAGTGGTTTGTGGAAGGGGAACTGCAAGGGGTATATCATTTGTAATGTAATAATTAAAATAACAAATTTAAGAAAAAAATTGTACTTTGCAGAAACTAGGATATGTAAGTGATCCATCTGTAATGAAATGTCAGAAAGTAGATCTCTGAACAATATAGATCTAATTTTAAAGTTATAATAGGTTTCAGAATGATACTTTATAGTTTTGGTCAGGTATAAATTTATGATGCAAATGAAATTGTCATTAGAAATCACTATGTAGTTTTGTTTCAACATCCAAAATGTTAAGATAAAGATCAGGTTGTCCCAGAACAAAACACAGAGACCAAATGTCAAACAAATAATAATAATAATAATAATAATATCTCCACACAAACAATATATGCACTTAAAATCTTATGCATTTTTTAAAATCGTAAGAGAATAGTTTAAAGCAGTGGTAAGAATAAAATACTCCAAATATTATATGTATAAAAACAGAATTCCTTATTCTGATTGCTTAATTTTTCTTGAAAGTGAAAGTCTTGACTAGAGCTAGATAAGTGGGGAGGAGAGACCTCAGAGAATAGAGCACTGGTTACTTTCCCAAAGTAATCAGAGAAATGTAAATGAAACACAATGAAAAGTATGATTTTTACTCTAATTTCCCTCATTTGGGGGTCTCTAGATATTTCAGAGAGTTTATATAAATACAAAGTAGGAAAATTCAAAGAAAGAATCAGGAATTCAACAAGAAGTGCATTCTTACCCACAAATAACAGATTGTTGTAATTCTCCAACATTACTTCCATGTACAATGTCCTCTGAGCAAAATTGAGACATTCCCATTCCTCCAGTGAAAAGTTCAAAGCCACGTCATTGAAGGTTAACAGATCCTGTAACGGAAAACTTCTTAGAAAACTTCTTAGGTGCTACTGTACAAAAATGCTTTCTTATGTTAAAAAGGAACTAATTAAGATACACCTTGTGATGATATAAATGAGGCAAGAAGATACTGAATGACAAATGTATTCTAAAAGTTTATGGAGTTGTGTCTGAAAATATGAATTGCTGCGTTACCACAGGCAACCTATAAAATGATTTAGCGTACTGCTTGCATTAAAAAAGGCTCTCATATTCTTCAATTTTCTTTGGTTACTGAGACCTTAGTGGCAGCAAATGAAAGGTTTGCTACCATAACCTTGTTCAAAAGTTTTGTGGGCAGTTTGGATTGTATCATATCTTTTCAAGTCCTCTATTATGAAATCTGTTTCCCGGGATGGTGAGATGGCTCAGTGGGTAAGAGCACCCTACTGCTCTTCCAAAGGTTCAGAGTTCAAATCCCAGCAACCACATGGTGGATCACAACCATCCATAACGAGATCTGACTCCCTCTTCTGGAGTGTCTGAAGACAGCTACAGTGTACTTACATATAACAAATAAATAAATAAATCTTAAAAAAAAAGAAATTTGTTTCCCAGCACTCACATGGCACTAAACAGTAGATGGTTAAAACCAGTCCTTTAAAAATCCAGTGATCTCTACTGAGTACTACATTGCACATATGCATACATTCCAGCAAATGTAACCAACATATATTGAAGAAAAACAAACTTTAACTTTAATAACAGATAAATTCTATAATACTCATAGACTTTTTTAGATTTATCTTTCTCTGAGAATGCATGATATATATAACAATGTCAAAATCGGTAAACATTTACAGAATATAAGTGGTACATTTGATGTCTAGATGCCATAATGTACATTTATGAAAGATGGGCTGATATAAAAAAGAATCATAGATCATCAATTATGATGACAAAAAATATGTTTTCAAATTTTACAATATCTACCTTTATCAGATATGGAGACTAGCTGAGTCCTTGTGCAGCTGTGTCTTCCATGACTGTAGTATATCATATCTATTTGACAATCTGATGCCTAACTACAAAGCTACATCCTTTCTAGAGCAAACAGGTAGAATCAGAATATGAAACGCAGAATTAATGGATGGACTGAATGTCAGAGGTTTTGTGTTAAACAACATAAAACTGCAACAACAGAGCACTGAACATTCTGTATGACACAGAGAACCAAATGCTTTGGGAAGTTATTTTAGGAAAATATATTGAAAACCATAAAGTAGAAAAACCAGTATTTGTGAGCATTAAAATCACTTCATACTTTATGTAAGTTGGCATGAGCAATACACAACATAACAATTTCATAACTGCCATATGGCCTTTAACTGAAGAATGATTAGTTATGGGTGTGTAAGCAAATGTCATAGGTGGCAATGCATTCCAATGAACTACAATCATTTTCTTTGCTCAAATTGTGTTTTCAAATTGATGAAGAATTATTCTAAGTCTTCATGAATATTTAATAATTTATTCCTCATGGTATCATCTTAACTGAAATTTTCAATCCCCTAATTTTAACTTTCTTTTCATCAGAATTTGACCATTTGTGTATCAGAATTTGAGATTACATAGAGAAGTATGATTTACATTTCTTGCTTTGTTTATCAAGAACTAAAATACACAGGTTATATACTGTCTATTGTACAAATGAGCCTCAAATTATAAACCTAGGGCATGAAAAAAAATACCAAGATGTAAAGGTACTTGCTGTTTCTGTATAGAAACCTAATTTAACTCTCTCAAAATATATTGCAGCTCACTATTATGCCTGACTTCAATCTTCAAGGTTTGGTGCTGAACTCAATGTTTTAGGGGCATAATGTGCAATTCTATACACATAAAAACATCCAGATGAACATGTATATACCTACAGAAAATAGTATTGCAATAAAAAATAGAAACATTGCCACAACCCTTCAGCTTTTCCTATGTAATGCATTGCTTGGCTGAAGAGGAATAACATAGGGTATATCAACCTGTCTTCCTGCTAAAGAAAAGGAAACAAAAAATAGAAAGGACATTCACTTACACTTGAAAATTGATGGTTTATGCACAGCACCAAGGCTATCCTCTCTAGAAAAATGTTTCAAATGTATTTCATGTGATGAAATACAAAGGTGAAGACCCCAGGACCTACACTACTTCTAATGACTGGTACAAAAACAAAAGGAAAATAAACATGTCACAGGGACAGTATCTCTCTTGAGTCCAATTTTTGATGTCAACACTAAAATGATTACTGTGTGACTTAAAATGTTAAAAAGAATTGTCAGAATACTGAAATCTGCATCAGCTCAAATTACATCAACGAAAAAAGAAAGACAATTTTCTTCCATCATCTGTGTTTCTAGGGAGCTAATACATTTACTATTAAGATTCAAGACAGCTGGACTTGGTGGCGCAGGCCTTTAACCCCAGCACTCGGGAGGCAGAGGCAGGCAGATCTCTGAGTATGAGGCCAGCCTGGTGAGTTCCAGGACAGCCAGGGCAATACAGAAAAACCCTGTCTTGAAAAAAAAAAAAAAAAGGAAAAGAAAAGAAAAATTCAAGACGGTGGGCCTCATATAATTTTATGCGACTACAAATTCTACTCTTCCATATATTGCTTAGTGATGTGAGTTTCTACATATTTACATATCTGCATTCATAAGCTTGTGTCTGAAAACCTGACCATTTCTGTATTGCAATTTATGTGGGACAAGAGACTTTACTTCCACACTAATACAACTTTATCCAACATAGGAAATAGTCATCAATATATTTTTTGAGCATCATTTCCAATAGATGCTCTTTGAGACATGCAGTTTGATCGTAATTATATGTCTTCACAGTATAAAAACCAGTGAAAATATAAAGCTATTATATATGTTAGAAACCAAATACTTAAATTTTCATTATCACTCAAGAAAATGAAGAGCATAGAAAATAATCCCCTTAGATAATATTCAACATACAGATAATAAGACTTTTGAATGTTCTTAATATAAAAGGGATTTTGAAAAGATATGAACACAGGATACTGACCTGTGGAGGGTTTACCAGAGAGGCACTCATTCTTTTAGTTGTTCTTCTCCCAGATTCTTGGTGAGGAGCAAACATTCAAATTCTTCTTAAATTTCACATCAAGGATTGAGTAATGAAATAAATGAAATGCCATTAGAGATCATGCTAAACCACATTAAAAAAATAAAGCAAAGTAATACCAGGGCTCTTGCCAATGTTTCTACCGACATGATACATTTTGACTGATAAAGAATATGAGTATAATCTGAGGATGATTTCTAATTTTAGGAGTCATCAGGCACAAACACAGAGCACATGGATACCTGCTATAAAGTACTGATACTCAGGGTTATTAGTGAAAACTTATATTTCTGGACTAGAGTCAAATAGTAAGGGCTAGTAGATGCCAATTAATGAGAATTGATGAGGAAAATAAGGATTTCTTAGAAAAAACTTTGTAGGTAGTGACACTAGGCCACGTAATAGGAAATGTTGACACCCAGGTCCTAAGTGTTTCTTCAAACACTACATGAAAACTAAATAGATGTATCACAGAATTCACAAGTTGATTTAGAAAATCCCACAATAATCTTGCAAAGAGACTAAACTATTGCAGAAAACAGAAAAGGGGGTATATTGTACAGTCATCACAAAAAGCTGGTTTTATTTGGATCCAAAACAAATGACCATAAAATATGTACAAAGGAAAAAGTAACAGTCAAGGTGCATCAATGTCCATGGAAAAAAGAATCTTTCTGGTGGATGCAGAAAGTGAACTCTACTTGATTTCATGCCAGAGATGCAAGACTATTCCAACAGGCATAAACAAAACAAGTCATAGCACAATGTATGTACAGTGAGAGAAGGCTCATAACCATGACCATACAGTTACAAAAAGCCTGGGGAAAAATATCACAGTGGACCACTGTGAAAGTTCTGGGGACTGTGAGAACAAAAGGAATATTATTCCTCAGTCTAATGAGGATACTAGCCAACATCCTACACCTCTCATTACAAAAGGTATAGACAGCTGTCATCATTCTACTCCTTTTTTGAGAAAAGAGACAAGGATGTGCAAAGCCACCACACTACCTTTTCACAGTGCAGTAGTGCTTACAAACAGCAAATAAGACCTGGAATGTTTTCAATGTGTCAAATAAGGATACAGAGAAGGTACGTTTTCTCAAATTACAAGGAACATAATTCTTCAACTCAAGAACTACAAATATTTAAAGAGAACACTCCAATCTGATAATACACTTAATAAGCTACTGAGAATACAAGAAAATATCACTTGGTTTTATACATTCCTAAAGAATAATCTGAGATATCAAAAGACCCCTTAGTGTCCAAAAAGGTCTTGGATATGCTGCTGTAACACAAAAACTAATAAAAGACCTCTCTTGTCTGCTAGACGTAAGGAGTCGATCGCTCTCCCTACATGCTTATCCTGTGTTCTGAAACACCAATCTGTCTGACAGTGTATGTCTACCAGTGCACCCATGGTTTTACATGCTTCCTCCATGAAGTCACCAGAAAAAATACAGCTTCTACTTTAAAACTTGAAACTGACATTTCCTCCAATACACACCTTTTTCTGAATAGGCATAACTCTGCACTTTTTAGCCTTCCAGTTAATTTACTATCACTTGCTTTTTGTTTTTTGTTGTTGTTGTTGTTTTGGAGACAAGGTTTCTCTGTATAGCCCTGGCTATCCTGGAATTCACTCTGTAGACCAGGCTGGCCTCGAACTCAGAAATCCGCCTGCCTCTGCCTCCCAAGTGCTGGGATTAAAGGCATGCACCACCACTGCCTGGCTTACTATCACTTGCTATATCAAATATTTTTAAAGTAGACAAAGGTCAAATAGCTATATGTAGTGGTCAGACAAGGCCATAACCTTCTCATCTGTGGGGAATTGCAGGCTGGTTTTCAGTCGAGCTGAGGTCTGAACCCTGATGGTAAGCCGGGCATGGTGGCGCATGCCTTTAATCCCAGCACTTGGGAGGCAGAGGCAGGCGGATTTTTGAGTTCGAGGCCAACCTGGTTTACAAAGTGAGTTCCAGGACAGCCAGGGCTATAAAGAGAAACCCTGTCTCAAAAAACCAAAAAAAAAAAAAAAAAAAAAAAAAAAAAAAAAAAAAAAAAAAACAAACAAACAAAACCCCAAAAAACAAAAAACACAGTTTACTGAACCCTGATGGTCATAATTCACCTACATGAAACGGTAGGCGTTCGTTCCCTCATGCTCCTGGAACTCTGCCCCCTGCATAAGGTACAACCTCCCACAGCCCCCACAAGAGAAGCATGGTCAGTAGTCAAGTAAGCAATGGCCCAAGCTTCTGACCTTCAGGCTAAACTCCTCCCCAGTTACCTAGCAACAGTGAAGACCATAAAAAGGTGTGCTCAGCCCCCACCTTGCTCTCTCTCACTCCTTTGTCCTCTCACCTCTCACTTCTCTCTTCTTTTCCCTTTCTCTTTGTCTTCTCTCTCCTCTCTCCTTTATCTTTGTTCTCTCCTCTCCTCTACTATCCTTCTCCTCCCTCCTCTCCTCTCCTCTCCTCTCTCTCTCTCTCTCTCTCTCACCCTTCTCTCTTTCCCCCTGAATTTCTCTAATAAAGCTCTTAAACCATAGAGTCTCTGCTCCTTAAAGTTCCGCTGGGCACTCTGGACAGTGTTGAGAAATTCTTCCCTCTTCCCTCTCTCCCACAACCCTGCTGGCTTTAGCAAAGTAGCCTGGGGGGGGGCGGTCCCCAGGTAGGGCTGCCCCTTGACCACCCCCTGAAGAGTGGGATAGAGGAATACCCACCCAGGGATGAGTGAATAGGGTAGATAGCAGTCCTCCTACACCTGACTGACCAGAGAATAGGGAAACTCTGGTGGAGTGTGGGCATCTTTTTCCTTCCGTTCTTCCCCAGGGCCCCCCTTTTTTATTTTGTTCCCAACACTCATCTAGTGTTCCTGAGGAATGTCTCTATAAATTTGGTTCTGCAACTCCCAGATGTACCCAGATATTGTCACATCTAAGTGCTGAAACAATGTGCATCTTATTCCAGTTGTCTTGTCCTATTCCTTATCACCGAAATGGGCTACATTGTGATACCATACAGTAGTAATAAATGCTTACTCATTGATTAAAATCAGTAGAGCAGGGAATGACATTTTTCAAGCCCTGAATGAAAACGCCTGCAAACTCTAGTGTTACTTTCTGAAAAAGTGGCTACTCATATTGACTGTGTTTAAGGAACACATGAATGTAGTAAATTAAGATAAGTTTTTAAGTCAAGAACCAACTTAGATAATAAATATATGAAAATATGCACAAAAGAAGTAGATATAAATTTTCTATGAGTGCACAGGAAATAAGAAAATTCTTATGTGGAATAAATGAATGTAATAGAACTCAAGTACAACAAAGGAAAGCTATATATATAAAAAATGGAGAACAATGCGAAATATAATATAAAACCCACAATGCAAGAAACATCTTATAGATTACAAATCCCGAGGAATAAAATCTCAGAAATATCATTACTTCATTCAGCAATCCTCCAAAAACTTCACTATAACATCCCTACGACAAATCAGATATAATGAAACATATATGTATGTAATGAACTGCACTATTTGTGAATCCTGGTTTTTAGTTCAGGAAGAAGAAAATATCAAACAAATAGACAGCATAACAAGACAAAGGTTCACAGTCTTCTCAATTGAACTTAATATATTTCTAATCTACCTACAGGGGATGGAGTGAGGATTACTGTTTAGGAGCACTGTGTCTTCTTCCAGATGACTGGAGTCCCATAACAACACACAAATGGCAGCTCTCATGCTAGAGTATTCAATGCCTTCTTCCATACTCTGCATACCCTGCACATGTGTGATTCACAGACAGGCATGCAGACTAACACTCATATTCATAAGAGAACAAGAAAACAACAAAAAAAAAACCATGAAAGAAAACAACTAGCTACAAACATTTGAAAAACACAAAGAAAACAGATACAATAGAAAAGGAAGATATTTCATTTAACCTTTTCAATGATGGTATGATTGCATTAATAAACAAGCAGAATCTTTGTTCTTGGCAAATTCTTTGACATTGAAGAATTTATGATTTAAAATCCTGAATCACTCTGTATATATATATATATATATATATATATATATATATATATATATATACACATACACACACACACACACACACACACACACACATGATTGACAATCTTCAGAAAGGACCTGAATTTCTAACATAGTACTGTTCTCAGTAGATAAAGAGAAAAGATTGATAATACTAGAAACACTTTCCTAAGAGCGATACAATTAAGACTGATATTTAGGTAGCATTTTAGGTTGGATATGAGACCCACTTCTAATCAGAGATCATTCAAATCTCAGAGGCATAGAGAATCTTTAAGTTAATGGTGATAATATTTTACCCTGCTCAGTTTCTGAATTAATCATGGAACAACAATGAAAGGAGTCTAACAACTTCTAAAAGGACACACATTAAGAAAAACACCATAGCTTCCTTGAAATGTTTCTTTTTTTTTTTTTAAACCTCTGTAATTATTAGTTTATTAGTATCATTCAGGACTCATGTTCAGTATTCCTCCTCAAATTACATTAACAAATGCAAATATAAAGAACCCAAGTCAGAATTATATAAAAGCACTCCATCACAAAAGCACATAAAATTACAAGAACGCTATTTTAAAACACTGGCACTTTAAGAGAATGATAATCTCAAAAAACAACCCACAAAACTGCCAAAATGTTGCAGATTAAACATGATTAATTAATGAGGTTGGATTTTATAAAGAAAAAGCAATTGGATTGGGCCACTGCTACTATTATGCAAAGTTTATCCTCTTCCCTTATATCTGATTTATAAAGGGACAAACCACAATATAGGAAAATGTACCCTTCATATTAAATGTGGCATAATTTTAAAAGCTGACTCAACTAATTAAAAACACCTTTAAACAGTCAAGTTTCCTGAGCAATCCGTATTTAGATAGATGGGCAAAGGCATTACAGCCAGCATTCTTGTGATAGCCTTCGCTGGGACTAAGGTCAACAAATAGTACGACAGTCTTGTATTTTAAGCTCGTACTTTTGAGGATAAATTCTCAGGTCTTCTTTAGTAGGGGAAACTGCAAAATATACACAGTAATGGCAGTTAAAGGAGAGTGCTCCTGTAAGGATTAGAACATACTTTTCTATTAGTGTTCGAGGACAGACTTTCAGATTGCTTGATTCTAATAATCCCACGGTGTGACAGAATTGACCACTCCTTGCTTTGCCAAGTAGGTTATATAATATCTCTTATCCAACTGATGACGATTTAGGAGATTCTTCAACTATGGATGAAAATGTTACCCCTACCACAATAGCAGGGTCTGTGGACCAAAGCTCTCTTCCAGCTAACTAGATGAAAAGATACACACTGTAGTAATCCATGTGACCCAAAATGGGCAAAAGCAAAAGACTAGCTGCCCCTTGGGAAGAAAACTTTCAGACCTATGAAAAGGACAACAATACTAATAAAAAAATGTATTTACTTAAAAGCATTCAGAATGTCAACAAAACAGCCGCAATTTTTTTTAATTACAGAGTGGTATTCAGTTAACAGAACAACAGTTATCTTTGTATAAACTGCATCAGACACAACTGAAGATAAAAAAAATTAAATACAAAAATAAAACCAAAAGAAAAAAAACCCCAAACTACTGAACCCATATATAACTAATACGTGCTGTGCACCAACCATAAAATGCTTTAAATTTCCATGTCAATTTACAACCCCCAGACTGTACCAGGCAAGGTTAGTGGCTATTGAAAATACCACCAGGACAGGGCTATCTAAAGACACATTCGGTAGTGTTAACTATACAAAAAAAGACACTGTACCGTTTAAAAACAAATATTACACAGCCTTACATTTCAATTTTTTCTTTAAAAGGAGTAAGTTGTGTACAGGGGGTTAAATGCTTTATAGACAAGAAAATAAAGCTGCTAAAACCAACTTATTCATCATATTCTTCATCCTCATCTAACTTTTCTTCCTCTTCCTCCTCTTCATCCTCCTCTTCATACTCCTCCTCCTTTTTCTTGCTCTTTTCAGCCTTGACCACCCCCATTTTCACTGCATCAGGTTTTCCTTTAGCTCTGTAGGCAACAATATCCTTCTCATACTTCTCCTTCAGTTTGGCACCCTTCTTCTTGTACGGCTGCTTGTCACACACTTCAGTGTTGTTCCACATCTCTCCTAGTTTCTTTGCAACATCACCAATGGATAAGGCAGGATACTCACCTTTGATTTTGAGGCAGTACTCAGAATGGAACAAGAAGAAGGCCGAAGGAGGCCTCTTGGGTGCATTGGGGTCCTTGAACTTCTTTTTGGTCTCCCCTTGGGGGAGATGTAGGTTTTCATTTCTCTTTCATAACGAGCCTTGTCAGCCTTCCCCATATCTTCAAATTTCCCCTTTTCTTTAGCAGTCATGGTATCCCACCTCTCTGAGCACTTCTCAGAGAACTCTGAAAAGTTGAAGAAGCATCCGGGTGCTTCTTCTTGTGCTACACCCAGAAGGTTTGCAAAAAGAATGCATATGAGGACATTTTGCCTCTCAGCTTCTTAGGATCTTTTTTGCCCACATTTAGTTGATTTTCCTCTGCAAAGAACAGAGTTTCCCAGTGCCCTTCTGGCTCTCGCTTTCCCATGAAATGTTTTTTATACTTTCAGAATTTCACTGTAAGCTGTCTAACACAAAATTCATTCATACACAGCATATGAACAAAGTTTGATAAGGAATCCTGGTAATGAATACAAAACTAGGCATAGAGACTCAGGATTTGATTCGCTACACTCTGGAGACAGAGGCAGGGCTTGAAGATCCTGGAGGTTCCTCAGGAGAGATTCTTTTTTAAGTCCCTCAAGACTTTGAGGGCAAAGAGACTCCACAAGCACAACCCAAAATGTCTGTGCTTGAGGTTATGTTTCATCTCTAACTCCGCCCAGGCTAGGAAATTCACCAAAACAATTTTATACAGCACACCCAGACCTATTCTTCCCACTCAGGCTCAAGCAGACTTCCAAATAGCTGCCAGAATGTTTGAGGCATGCTCTACAACAACGCATGTTTGCTACGTGCATAGAACAGAACTGGACTTAGTAAGAAGCTGTAACCAAGTTCCTGTCCACCATCTCAGATTTTCAATGATTAACCATAACATCTCAGATGGATATCCCTGCCAACTGACCTAATGCCACACAGCAAAAGGAAACTGAGAGGCTGGAACTAAAACAATTTGACAATGGTGATAGAACTTACCTACCCCAAATCACAAATGCAATATCATTGCTCATGACAAGAAGAATGATGAAACAAACTCAAGAAGCAGAACAAAAAATACAATTTGAACACCATTCAATGAGGTCAACGGACATAAAGAGGCAACAAGCACAGGAACTCAAAGAGGACAGGAACTAGCTGAATGAAAGACAAGAGAACTCCTGCAAGTGGCTAAGGAAATAATTTTGATAATGCAGGATGTTGACATTGCATCCAGACATATAAACATCTAAGGAATCCTCAATCTGAATGAAATGAGAAATGAACTCTAAGGCGGATGGTAACTCAATGGCAGGCCAATTCACAAAGATAGAGCATGCAGAAGACAAACATCAATGTTCCAATGGAAGCTGAAGGAGCTAGCTCAATCAAGTAAGTCATAGGTGACACAAATGAGCAAAATTTTTGTTGCATGTTAGCAGAAATATTAAAAGATAAATGTTTGATTCAAGCCTAATACAGTGGGGGAAGTCTTTCATCCTAGCACTCAGGGTGCACAGGTAGGCAAATTTATGTGAGCTAGAAGCCATTCTTGTCTCTATATCAGGATACATGAGAGTCAAGTCTGCAGAGTGAGACTCTGTCTCACAAACTAACTAACTAACTAACTAACTAACCAAACAGGAAACCCAAACGAGAAATTAAAGTTATATTTACTATGTTGATATCAAAACTGGATAAAATTTGAAAGGATGTTATAAGACTGCTGATATAGTTCTGAATGAATATGTCTCACTTTTGAAGTTGGAACCCCAGTTGGTCACAATGTTTTCAAAAATTTAGCTGTGGAACCTTACTGAATAAAGAATGACACTGGTGGTAGGCTCTGAGAAAAAGAATAGACCAAAGCCATCTTAGTTCTCTCTTCCTCCTTAGTGACTGGAGGTGAGGATGTGATCTCTCAGCTGTCTATTTCAAAAACATGGTTATTTGCTGTCAGGCCTCCTTACCATGGTGGATGGTTATCCTCTGAAAGCATTACCCAACGTGGTCTTTTTCTTCTATTACTTTCCTTGATCATGGTGCTTTAGGAAAGCAGCAGACGACAATATAGAAAAACATATTATGATTGGATTTAAGGTTCCCTTTTAGAGGAAAAAACAAATCATGTCATATTCTGAAAGCTAATCAAGAACAGAATATATGTTAGGTCATAAGAATTATGACGCCATTTTAAGAAATATCATCTAAAATCATCATAGTCTATATTGTGTCTCTACTTTTAGTAAAAAGTAGGTGACATAATGGCCTCACATTCAGCAAATATTGAGATATAATAAAGTACACATTTGAGGTCTGGATGCAGGAATATCTTTAAGAACACTTAATAGACATCTTTAAGAACACTTTTTAAATAACAATATTGATCACAGTATCACATCTCAGATCATAAATGATGGTGACTAAAAATATCTACAACTGTCAGCTTTGATCAAATGTGGACCCTGTATCTATCCTGTATGCAGTTGGGTGTCAACAGCCAGACTCTATTCTAAAATGCTCAGTTGAGATTTGAAGGCCTATATACAATGCTATATCCTATCTAGACCAAAGAAATAGAGTATGGGGGTCAAAATTCAAGGATTACTTAAAAGAAATAATTTTCTTTGTATCTAAGCAGATAAAACTGTAAAATCAGAGTATAAAATGGCCATTAGAAGCAAGACATAGAATAATATACCTTGTGATACAATTCCATAAGCATATTTTCATGAAGAATTGAAATATGTATTGAAGAATTAATTTGAGAATATTTAGTGAAATAAATAAAAATATTAAGCCGGTCGTGGTGGCTCATGCCTTTAATTTCAGCACTCAGGAGGCAGAGGCAGGAGGATTTCTGAGTTGGAGGTCAGCCTGGTCTACAGAGTGAGTTACAGGACAGCCAGGGCTATACAGAGAAACCCTATCTCAAAAAACCAAAAAAAAAAACCAAAAAACCATTTTGTAGCATTAATATTATGCACCATTTTCTAATACATGACAAAAGTAAAACAGATAATAATTTCATAAATTCCACACAGGTTTACCTTCAGAATAGTTAGAAGTATAAGAGTAAATAAATGGGTTATGTGACAACACAATGATAATGTAGAGTGCTATTTTATAACGGAAAGGAAGGTTTTAAGTTGTATAAGAATTATACTCATTCTTCATTAATTATGGATACATTATTGTTCATAAATCTATGACTTTCCAACTTGAAGTCTGAGTCTTTTGACTCCAGAAATATTCTTTGCTTTATCATTTGAGCTTACTAATCTAACATGATTATAGGCTACAAGGATCAGAACCATTTATGATTCTTTGACTTGATCACTATTCTTATCTTTATTATTTGAGCTCATTCATCTAACATGATTATGGATGGCACAGATTACTATTATTTCTGACTCTTCCTTCATTTTTTAATAAAAAATAGAACTCAGGGTTATATTCAGGTTCTATCATAAAACTGTAGCAGAAATGTAAACCTCTGGGCTGGAGAGATGACTCAGGGGTAAAGGGCACTTGCTGTTCATGAAAAGAAACACAGACTAATTCTTTCTTTCTACACACAAAACAAGGTATGATTTTTGTCTGAATCCTGTGTGATGCATTTTGTGATGACTTCTGGGCTCCACTGGTCTCATATAGGCATGCAGGGCATAGAAAAATATACAGAAGAACACACCTATAGTTAAATAAAAGTTTAAAGAAATAAATAAAAGTCTGTCTGCCAGGTCTGTCATAGAAATCGAATGGAGTAGGTTCAACAGTAAAAGTCTGACGGCCAGGTCTGTCATAGAAATCGAATGGAGTAGGTTCAACAGTATGTGAGATTTCTCAGGTTCAGATGGCTCCTGTAGGCATAAGGCTTGTATTCCCTGCCTATGTTATTGGGGAATGTTCTCCCTGCCAAGGTTTATGTCTACATAACCAGAAACAGTAAGATTCCATGAAGCAAAAATTTGTCTGTTATTCCTCAGAAAAATGGTAATGCTATGGCCTTCAGGTCAGCCCTTAAGGCTGTGGGAAAGAACTATGAAAACATGAGTTGAAGATTATATAATTTAAAATAAAAGCTATTCTTTAGAGCTTTTCTCTGTGGGACTGTGAAAGGCAGCCTGTGTTCTAATTGAGCAAAGCTTACTTTGGAGACCCAGTAGAAAACTCTACAAGGGATAGAACAGTGAGCTACGTTCCCAGACACAGGTGTCTGACAACACGGAACCCACAACTCAATAATCCTGTGACTATCTGTCATACTGACAATGTCCCAAGTCCCTGGCATTCTGGCTAAACTGCACCCTCACAGTTACCTGACAATAGCCAAGTATGCTCCTCCCCACAGTATACTGCAACAGCTAGGTAGGTAACCCAGCCCGCTATAAAAGGGGCTGTTTGGCCCCTCCTCTCTCTCTCCTTAAACTCTTAAATCTCTTAATTCTCATCTCTAGCTCTCCTCCTCCCTATCCTCTCCTCCCTCTCTCCACATGGCCATGGCTGGCTTCTACTTCCCTACTCTTCTTCCACTTTCTGACTTTCTACAGTAAACACTTTAAAACCAGGGACCATCTCTCTGCTCATCAAGACCCGCTGTTCTTCAATGATTGGAATAGGCCTGACCCTAAAGAGCCACGTGTCACCTCCTGCAGCAAAGCCTCTCAGTGTTTCCTGTCACCAGACCAGACTAAAGACTCTCACATCCTGGGAAACACTGAGTGCCTTATACCCCTGCTTCCTTCTCCCTTCAGCCCCCAGGATGACCCAGTTATCCCCAGGGCCCTCACTTTGTTCTCAGCTCTTCCACAACATACAGTGACATCTGGGATGTCCATGACAGAGGACCTGTTGTCTGTGGCCTCTGTGAGGCCCAGAAACAACAAACTGCTCCCTCTCTACCCCTGCAGACTGGAGATCCATGGCTTCCCACAGCCAGACACCCAACTGGGCCTCATAGAGAGTGCTGTCCACTTGCCCAAAGCACTGGAGCTCTGGTGAGACAGGGGATTCCCCTTTAATACCCCGCACCCACTGCCCAAAATTTCTCAACTATGCAAAATATAAACATGCAATATGATGTGTATAAGGGGCTCCAAGTACCTAAAATTACAGAGGTAGCTACACTAATGAGTCAGTAAAGGGGAAGGGATGGTTTAAAAAACAAGACTCATGGTGTGAGGAATAAAGGAGTACCAGGAAGTGAGAGAGTGATGATCTCAGACAAAATTTGACCCACTTAAGAATCTGGTTTGAGTTTGAAAGTGCAGGCAGGTTTCAAAGTCCAAGAACAACCTAGAACAGATCAAGTTCTAATGAGGAAAATGTTAGGTCCAGGTATCATGGGACACATCTTTAACACCGGGATTTAGGAGACAGAGCAAGACACACCTATGTGTACAAGATCTATCAACAGAGATATTTCCAGGCAGCCAAACTTAGTCTGTGAAGGAGTTGAAAAACAGAAAGCTAATTTTTCACTTAAAACTAGCCTCTATATCTAGATTTAGCAACCAGAAAGCACACACAAGCAAACTACACAGGAGCTGCTATGTTTAAAAATCAGTGTACTTCATTTCTTTTTGTAAACGTTACAGGTTACTAGAGAGCAATAGTGATAAAAACTGCATGTACTGGTACAGAGACAGACAGGTTGATCAATGGATAGAACTTAAGGCCCAGAAATTAAACCACACACTTACAGACAATTGATCTTTGACAAAGAAGCCAAAATATATATAATGGAAAAAAAGAAAACATCTTCAATAACCAGTGCTGGTCTAACAAGCAGTCTGTATGTAGAAAAATGAAAATAGATCCACATTTGTCACCTTGCACAAAGCTCAAGTTCAAGTGGATCAAGGAATCAACATAAAACAAGATACAATCAAGGAAATAGAAGATAAAGGTGGGGGGTGGCTGGAGAGATGGCTCGGAAGTTAAGAGCACCGACTGCTCTTCCAAAGACCCTGAATTCAAATCCCAGCAACCACATGGTGGCTCACAACCACCCATAATGAGATCTGACACCCTCTTCTGGTGAATCTGAAGACAGCTACAGTGTACTTAGATATAATAAATAAAATCTTAAAAAAAAAAAAGAAGATAAACTGGGAAAGAGCCTCAAACTTACTGTCACAGGGGGAAATTTCCTAAAAAGAACTCCAATGGCTCAGGCTCTAAGATCACAAATTGACAAATGGGACCTCATGAAACTAGAAAGCTTTTGTAAGGCAAAGTTCATAGTAAATAGGACAAAGTGGCAACCTACAGATTGGGAAAAAATTCTTCTCTATCCCCACACTTGATACAGGGCTAATATCCAATATATATAAAGGACTCAAGAAGCTAACCACCAAGAAACCAAACAACCCAATCAAAACATGGGGTAGATACCTAAACAGAGAATTCACAATGGAGCAACTGTGGAAGGCTAAGAAACTTCAAAAGATATGTTCAAAGTCCTTAGTGATCAGAAAAATATAAATCAAAGCAACACTGTGATTCCACCTTCCACCAATCAGAATGGCTAAGATCCAAAACTCAGGTGACAGCACATGCTGACCAAGATGTGGAGAAAGAAGACCAATCCTCCATTGCTTGTGGAATTGAAAACTGGTCAACTATTCTGGAAATCAATCTGGAAATTCCTCAGAAAATTGGAAATAGATATACCTTAAAACCCAGCTATACCACTCTTGGGCATGTACACAAAAGATGCCCCACCATGACACAGAGGCTTGTGTTCCACTATGTTCAGAGTGGCCTTATTTGTGATAGTCAGGAGCTGGAAACAACCCAGATGCCCCACAATGGAAGAATCGATACTGAAACATGGTTCATTCACACAATGGAGTATTATTCATCTATTAGGAACAATGACATCAGGAGCTTTGGAGGAAAATGGACTGAACTATAAAATTCCATCCTGAGTGAGGTAACTCAGACCAAAAAAGGACATGCATAGCATGTACACACTAATAAATAGATATAAGCCCAAAAAAGTATATAATACAACGTAAATGACTAAAAAGGGTTAAAAGCTCAAGGAACCAAGTGAGAATGTCTCAATCCCAATTGGGAGAGAGAAGAAAGCAGTCATGGGGGGAAGAAAGAGGGAGGGACTTGAGTGGGAGCAGGGACAAATAGGAGAAGGGGAAACATGATCAGGCATTATGAGGGATGGAGGGAGGACAGAAGCCCCGAGAACCAGTTAAAAAAATGGAAATAGACAGCCTCAGGAGGTAGGCTGTGGAGGTCCATGTCACATGTTCCAAAGACCTAGGAGGTGAGAGACTCCCAGGACTCAAAGGGAGAGACCTTGGATAAAGTGCTCTACAGTGGAGAGGGGGAACTTGTAGAGTCCACCTCCAGTGGAGGTACAGGCATCAAGTGGAGTGATGGAGTTGCAATCCTATACACAAAACCTCTGATCCAGAATTGTTCCTGTTTGAAGGATATCCAGGGACAAAACTGCAAAAGCACAGGAGAGAAAGGAGGGCCATGGGCAGGCCCAAATTAGGATCCATATCAAGGGGAGGCAAAGGGCAGTGACACTGTTACTCATACTGTGGTGTGCTTATAGACAGGAACTTGGCATGGCTGCACTCTAAGAGGTTCAACAAGCAGGTGAGTCAGATGCAGATTCTAGCACCCAACCAATGGATGGAAGCCAATGACCCCTGTGGTTGAATTGGGGAAAGGCCAGAAGAAGCTGAGGAGGAGGGTGGCCCCATCCATATGCCAGCAGTCTCAACTGAACTGGACTCCCCAAGATCTCTCAGAAAAGGGGCCAACAACCAGGCAGCAAACAGCAGCTGACATGATGACCATGACAAATAAACAGTGGATGACTCCCTGGTCTGACCTCAGTGAAAGAACAATCACCTAATCCTCCAGAGACTTGAAGTGCCAGGGATTGGGGAGGCCTGGTGGAATGGTGAGGTGTGGGGACATCCTCTTGGTAGGGTGGGGAGGAGGGATGGGATGGGGTGCAGAGAAAATTTTAGAAACTTTATTTAAAACATCAAGTTAAGGGTCTTTAGTGTAAAAATGACAATTGACTTGTATATAACTTCTATATGCAATTTTATGAATAGTGTTACTATGAATATATTTTATGCTGAGAGCATATTGCATAAAATATATTGACATACAAAATCAAGGAGGAGACATGGTAGAAACTCACTGACGGCTGCCAGGGAGAATATATATACACAGGGATAAAATGAATCATTTGAGGGTAATGCCCTTGGAACGATTCCCTCCTTATATCAAATCTGTTAAAATACTATCACAGAACATCTTCCTGAATAAGCATGTATCTGCATTGTGGCATTGTTCCAGGCAGTTCTCAGGTTCCCAATCAGTAATAAATATGAATACAATGACACTCTTCAGAGCCTAGCTGTTTGTTACAGATTTCATCTCTGGCCACCACTCTTGTAGGAAGGTTCACATGAAAGACAGAATGTGTGATAATGGTCTCCTGGCATACATACCAATACACATACAAACACATATATGCACAAATACATAAATATGTTTTTGCATAAATAAAAACATAAGAATTCACTTGGGCCGGGCATGGTGGCACATGCCTTTAATCCCAGCACTCTGGAGGCAGAGGCAGGTGGATCTCTGAGTTCAAGACCAGCCTGGTCTACAGAGTGAGTTCCAGAACAGCCAGGGCTACACAGTGAAACCCTGTCTCGATAAACTAAAAAAAAAAAAAAAAAAAAAAGAATTCATTCTGAACATGGAGATACTATTACAGAAGAAAGTTGTCATGACCATGATATCAGCAAATATTTAGTGCTTTTTATGTATTTCATTGACCTTATATTTCTCTCATGTCAAATATTTCTCTTGGCATTTAACAGGTATAAGAATGATCTCTTTCAACGCCCCGGCCTCAAAAGTATAGATTGACAATGAGAAAAAGCAGATTATCGAGTACCATGGAATGTCAGAAAATGAATGAGAATTGACAAGGGAAATATTGATTTCCTAGGAACAATAAACACTAGGCCAGGGAATAATCAAGTGCAGAAACCCAGGCTCTCAGTGTTCCTTCTAGCACTTTCTCAGGAATAATCAAATGCTGCACCAAATTCACAAATTTCTTCTGAAAAATCCCACAAGAAATTTGACCAGAAAGTGCAGAACACAGAAAGAAGGGGAATATGGTACAGCCATCACACAAAGCTGACCTTACCTGGGTCCAAAAGCAAATAACCACGAAAACATGCACACAGAAAATAATAACAGTATGGGTGCACCAGGGTAACTTTTAAAATGTTTCTCTCTAATAGATGCAGAAAGTTAACTCAACTTGATTTCATGATAGTGACTCAAAACTGTTTCAACAAGCACAAACCAAACAACTCAAGGCATAAATTATGTACAATCAGTGGGAGAAAGCTCACTGATAGATATATGTCAATATAGCTATGAAAGGCCTAGGGCAAAATATCACAGTGGATCACTATGAAAGCTCTGAAGAATGTGGAACAGAAGGAACATTACTGAGTCTAATGAGGATAATAGCCAACATCCTAAGATTATCACTACACAAACTGAAGACAGCTGTCATCATTCTACTCTACTCAGTAGACAGACAAGGATGTGCAAAGCCTCCACAATAACTTATCACAGTACAGCAGTGCTTACACAGAGCAAGTAAGACTTAGAATGTTTTCAGTGTTCAAATAAGGATATGAGGAAGACAATTTTTCTCAAATTACAAGAAATATAATTCTTCAACTCAAGACATGCAAGTATCCCAAGAAAATAATCCAATCTGATAAAACACTTAACATGCTATACAATAATACAAGAAAAATATATATATATGATTTGGATTTATACATTCCTAAAGAATAATCAGATAAGTGAGAAGACCACTCAGTGCCTAAAAGCATCTTGGATGTGCTGGTTTAGCATACAAACTGCTAAAGGGGGCTCTGTAGGTTGATGGGTGTAAATTGTCATTAATGGTTCTCCCTAGATGCTGACCTTTGTGCTGTAATACCAACCTATCAATGTATGTTGACCAGCGCAGTAGTGACAGGTAGGTAACAGAAACTTTACTGGTTTGAACTGAGGTCAACCTACAAAGGAAATACAGACATGGCACTGGAAGCTGGTCAAAAGTTGCTCTAAAGATCACAGTCTGAAAAGTGAATTTATAACTGACATACTGCTATATGTAGAAATACGGAAACATTTAAATTGTTGGTGCTTTCAGCCTAAGTCAGACAAACATGGTTTGTAAAGGAAAACTGCCAATTCAGAGAGAGCTGAATAAAAAGCCAGCAGTGGGGTAAAGGCAACACTGTAAAAGTAGGAGGAAGTGGAGTTATAGAAATCCATGCTGTCATTTACCATGGAACATAGAATTATGAATATATGACAGCATGGATACCCATCCAAAACCTTCCTCAGAACATACATGAAACACAAGGATAGGATGAAAACATGAATAACAAGGGATGAGACAGAGATAGAAGAGATGGTAACTGTGTAAGCACTCTGGGACACTTCATGTGCAAAGGCCATTCACCTGAAAAAGCAAGCACTAGGGGATTTAGTTAGCACAGATTAGAGTAAACTCTAGGAGCTTTGTAATATCTGCAATACCAAAGAAACCAGGTAATGCAAATCCTCTACCAGAATGTTTCTCTGTGAATATTCTAACAATTGTAATATGCATAAAATGAGTATAATCCCTAATCCATGTGATGGAAAATTTACTGACAACAGGAATTTCTGTAAAACAGAAATTGGAGATGCAGGGAAAAACACATTGCTGTCATAAATTTACAATACTCAAAACTTGATGCCCTGGGCATTTGCAGACAGCATAAGTGTGTAATAAAAATGGGCATAGGAACACATGAATTTTCAGGGAGAAATGAGGACATTTTTCAAAGTATGTCACTTCATGACTCTTACCTGTGACATACAGGCTGAGTATCGTTGTCATTTCTACCAACAACAGACCATAAATTTCTGCTCCAGTGACAGATGCTGTACTTTAAATTCAAAAGTAAGAAATACATAAAATAAATGTGTGTCCTGGAATTGTTTTGTCTAATTGTATAACAGGAAAAGCACATCTTCCATTTCATGGAGACTGAACAAGAGCTCATTCTAGAATGGGAAGAATAACCCATGGAATACCTACTTCCACCATGAAGTCAATATGAACACTAGGGCTTCGACTTTAAATCTTGCAACCGACATTTCCTCAAATACACACCTGATTCTGAATAGACACAATTCCACATGCTTGAGCCTTCCAGTCAGTTTACTATCACTTGTTTCTTCACGACCTTCCTTTTTGTTGGTTTTTTTCGAGACAGGGTTTCTCTGTGTAGCCCTGGCTGTCCTGGAACTCACTCTGTAGACCATGCTGGGCTCGAACTTAGAAATCCGCCTGCCTCTGCCTCCCGAGTGCTGGGATTAAAGGCATGCGCCACCACGCCTGGCTTTCACAAACTTTTCAAAGTAGATAAATTCAAATAGCAACATGCAGTGTTCAGACATTGGGACTTGTGAGTACTAGAAGGCCATAGCATTCTAGTCTAGCATTTCCTAGGAAAGTCTCTTAAATACTGGATTCCTGTACTCCCACTTGTATCTTCCTATTGTCACATCTAAGTGCTGTAACAATGTTTATCTCTTTAAAGCTGTCTTTTCCTATCCCTTACCATTAAAAGAGATGATTATATTAGCATACAGTAGTACTAAATATTTATCCATACATTAAAATCAGAAGAACATGGAGGGGGCTGGTGAGATGGCTCAGTGGGTAAGAGCACCCGACTGCTCTTCCAAAGGTCCGGAGTTCAAATCCCAGCAACCACATGGTGGCTCACAACCATCCATAACGAGATCTGAAGCCCTCTTCTGGTGTGTCTTAAGACAGCTACAGTGTACTCACATATAATAAATAAATAAATCTTAAAAAAAAAAAGAAGAACATGGAATCATATTTTTCAAGCCCTGAGAGAAAATAACTGGCATTTTAATGTGAAATCCAGAAAAGTGGCTACAACTATTGACAGTGTAAAACATACATTTGAACATAGTAATATATTAAGACACCTTTTTTACTCAAAAAACTACATAGGAAATAAACTAATGAAAATATGCACAAAAGAATAAGACATAAAATTTTCATGAGATCTCAGGAAATAAGACATTTATTGTGAAGAATGAATGAATGAATATAGGAAAAGTAGGAAATATTCCTCATGTACAACATAGTAAAGCTCTCTCCCATACAAGGAATGGAGAACAATATGAACCAGATTTTGCCATTCACAATGCCCGCAAACCTTCAAGATTGCAAATGCTAAGGAATGCAATCTCACAAAGAACAGATTTTCATTGACCTATCATCAAAGAAGTTCACAATAAAAATCTTGGTAAAAGTCACAATAAAGAACACAGCTATCTACATAATTAAGTCTATTATTTGTGAATCTCAGTTTTCAGTCCAAGAAGAAGAATTCTGCCAAACTAAAATGACATCATATTGTATAGGGATATTCAAGGCTGTTCCGACTTAGGGTGTGGTCCAGTACAAGGCACACAACTTTCCTCACTGTGGTTGGAATACAAGCAAGCCTTTAGGATTCACTTCAATCCCAAACAACAAAAGTACATTTACTAAGAAGAAGGAGGTTCACATTTTTAAAGTATTATCAAATTGAATGGCAGAACATGTGAAATATTAGAGAAAGATCTTAGAGAACAGGATATGTCCAACACTCCTGAGGTGAGAGAGGAGGGGGTAAGCTACTTGAGGAAGAGAGGGACAGTACAGGAAGAAGAGAATGGTAAAGGAATACAGTAGAGTGCATGGGCAGCAGTACAGTACAATTGAGAGAGTACAGCCACAGAGAAGGAGAAGGACACAGTTTTACTGGGAGAGTTTTACAGACTCAGGCTGAAGAGAGATCATGCTAGGCACAGGTAAAGACAGAATGAGCAGGAGAAAGAGAAGGAGCCAGAAGATTTAAAAAAGATTGCTACAGTTAATTTAAGGCCAAGCAGAGCAATTCTGTGTCTGAGAGAAGAACCAAGCTGAATGAGTCACCTGGGAGAGTAGTTTAAGCCTGAACAGTGAGTTGAACCAGACAGTTAAGAGTTGAAATGAGGGCTGGTGAGATGGCTCAGTGGGTAAGAGCACCCGACTGCTCTTCCGAAGGTCCAGAGTTCAAATCCCAGCAACCACATGGTGGCTCACAACCATCCGCAACGAGATCTGGCGCCCTCTTCTGGAGTGTCTGAAGACAGCTACAGTGTACTTACATATAATAAATAAATAAATAAATAAATCTTTAAAAAAAAAAAAAAAGAGTTGAAAAGAGGTCAGGCAGTGGTGGCACATGCCTTTAATCCCAGCATATTTCTGAGTTCGAGGGCAGCCTGGTCTGCAGAATGAGTTCCAGGGCACCCAGGACTCTACACAGAGAAACCCTGTCTCGAAACCAAAACAAAAAACAAAAAAAACAAAAAAACAAAAAAAAAAACAAGAGTTGAAATGAACAAACAAAGGGGAGCTTATTCAGCAGGAAATTTCTGAGGGTGAAAACACTCTATGACCAGATAAGATTGTTTAGCGGCTAGAGGCTTCTAGGACTAGGCCAAGGTAAGTAGACGGAGGCAGTAAGCCTCCCAGACTACAATTATAATAGGAAAATACAAGTTACTTTTAAGGTCCTGTGGAAAATCTAATACCACTCACTATAAAAGCTTTCTAGAATGTAAGAAGAGAAGAAACACACCTCAGAAAACAAATGGAAAGAGACTTGAAACTAAACCTAACAGTCCAGAAAAGGCAGGAAAGTCATTATTCCATCCTTTTTTTTCCATTTTGTATTAGATATTTTCTTTATTTACATTTCAAATGTTAATCCCTTTCCTAGCATCCTCTCCAAAAATCCTCTATCCTCTCCCCCTCCCCATTCTAAAGAACCCATCCTCTCCTGTTTCCTGGCCCTAGTGTTCCCCTATACTCTGGCATAGAACTTTCACAGGCCTTTTTCACAGGCCAAGGGCCTCTCCTCCCATTGATGATCGACTAGGCCATCATCACCCACATATGCAGCTAGAGAGCCATGAGTCCCACAATATGTTTTGGTTTTTTTTGTTGTTGTTGTTTTTTGGGTTTTGGTTTTTTGTTTTGTTTTGTTTTTCGGTTGGTGGTTTAGTTTCAGGGAGCTCTAGGGATACTGGTTAGTTCCTATTGTTGTTCCTACTATGGGGCTGTAAACCCCATCAGGTCTTTGGGTACTTTCTCTAGCTCTTTCATTGGGGACCCTCTGCACTGTCCAATGGATGACTGTGAGCACCCACTTCTGTATTTGTCAGGCACTAATAGAGCCTCTCATGAGACAGCTATATCAGCCTCCTGTCAGCAAGCTCTTGTTGGTATCCACAATATAATAAGGCCAAATTAAACCAACTGCATCAGTGTGAACACAATTCAAGGACTTAAAATCATGTAGACTGGACCGAAGATGTGATTCAGAAAGCAAGTGCATCTTCTGGAGAAGAACAACTCAGATCAGACCATCCACTCTGTCAACAAATACTGTGGATGGACTCTCTGGTGGTAGCATTCAGTGTCCAGAAACTGCTATGCAAACTGGGGCAGGAGGCAGAGTTATCAATGGCCATACCCAGATTTGTATCCTGTGTGCTACAATCTCAATCTGCCAGGCAAGGCATGGCCACCAGTATCATAGTGGCAAGGCTATCTGTGGGTAACAAAAGGCTTTCCTGTTCAAGCTGAGGCTGGCTCCTCAGGAAAAACATACATAGACTAAACAGAGAATCTGGCTAAAATCCAATAAGGAAAGTCACAGGCCCTGGGAGAGAATCCAGGATTGATATCTGTTTCGTGTGTAAATGGCCCTTTTCAAACACATTAACTGATGCTGATTTCAGTCTGGGTAAAAGAAACTTTGATTTCAATGGGCAACAGCAGTTTCCCAGCATCAAAATTAATTATTGACATGAAGTGACAGCTGACAGCGCTGCCTACCATGGGAAATCCATATCATCACATCTAATATTCTTAGTGAAATCTTTCACTAAGACGCATCTCTGAATGCTGTATTTACATCAAAGAGTGCATGTGCCTCAGTGTGAAACTAACGGAGACTATAACTTTGTTAGGTTAATGTTAATATTTACAGTCATATGATGGTGCTTTATAACGTAAATTTTCTAATTCAATCAAATCTCCACCGATCGCCATATGACAAATATCTACAAAGTTCTCTCAGGATGCCTACTCAGTTCCCTGGAGAAAGGGAAATGAAATGGCAATTGGAGGAACAGGGGAGTTAAGAAAGCATGAACGAATTTGAATTACAGGAGCTTTATAAAGGCTTTTGCAAAGACAAACCTCCCAGTATACAAACTCCAGATGCAGCCAAGGATCTACAGGGATACTTTAGAAAAATATTCTGGCAACCAGAAAATTGATTAAAACATCACCATAAACTCAATTCACAGGAACTCAAACTTCCTGACAATGGTAAGATATCCACAACAGAATTGTGAAGAGTAGGGACAGAAAATGCACCCCAACTCCACAAGCCTGCCCTGCTCCTGCCCATTTACCAGCCCAACAGCTCCTCTGACCTGGAAGGCGACAGGACCAGCTGCTGAATATCCTAGGAGGCCAGCACAGCAACTGCAGCTTAAGGAAGTTTTCAGGTTCTGCAAATACTAGGCACGAGTCTCCCTCCAGGACTTCTGGACCACGAGGCAGCCAAGGTACAAGGAGAATGCTGAAAAGGCGGGACTTCCTGTCATTTCTGCCTGGCTCCTCAGAGCCCCTCCTTCTGAACCCGCCCAATATTCAGCAGCTTCCTGCAATTCTTCTAAGCCCACCTATTTCAGGACCTTTTAATTAATTAGCTTCCCAGTTCTTCACAGCAATTTTTATTGTTTTGGATTTTTGCTTGCTTGCTTACTGAATTCATTGATTGATTGGTTGATTCTTCGTTTTTATTTTGTCTTTTTCTTAAACTTATTTAATCATGCTTGAAGCCCACCCTCCCCAGCAGGAACCACTCCTCCACCTCTGTTGCAGGCTGCCTTTCACACAACTTCTCTGGACCTACTCTGCACAGCGTCCCCACAATGTTGCTGCCATACTAGACCAGAGCTGGATGTACTAGGACACTGCACGTGAGTTCTGAGAGTTTTACAGAATCAGACTGAAAAGAGAACATGCTAGGAACAGGTAAAGACAGAATGAGCAGGAGAATGAGAAGGAGCCAGAAGATGAGAAAGATTTCTACAGTTAATTTAAGGCCAAGTGGAACAATCCAGTGTCTGAGAGAAGAACTCAGCTCGGATAGGAGTTTGAGCTGGAAAAACCGAGTTGAACCAGCTAGTTAAGCATTGAGAAGGAATAAGAAAGGGGGAGCTTGCCAGGCTTGGTGGCACACGCCTTTAATCCCAGCACTTGGGAGGCAGAGGCAGATGGATTTCTGAGTTCGAGGCCAGCCTGGTCTACAGAGTGAGTTCCAGGACAGCCAGGGCTACACTGAGAAACCCTGTCTCGAAAAACCAAAAAAAAAGAAAGAAAGAAAAAAGAAAGAAAGAGAGAGGGAGAGAGAGAAACGGGGAGGTTATTCAGCAGCAAATTTCAGAGGCTGAAAACACACTAGGCCTAGATAATACTGTATGGAGACTAGAAGCTTACATGACTGGGCCTAGGTTAATAGATGTAGGCAGGAATCCTCCCAAATTACAGTGACAATAGGAGAATGAAACTTACTTATACAGCCCTGTGGTAAAAAGTAGACACTGCTCAGTATGAAAGCTTTCAAGAATAGAAGAGAAGAAACATACCTCAGAAATAAGGCAAACAGACTCAAAACTAAAGCATCCAGTACATAGAAGGTCAAAAATAATTATTCCACTCTAATGTGGATTAATGCAACACAGAACATCAATAAGAACACAGGTCAAGGACAGGAAAACATTTAGAGTGGACAGAATAGGTGATTCAGAAAGCAAGTAGACCTTCTGGAGAAAACCACCTCATATCAGACCATTCACTCTCAGCAGACATCTTAGACACGCTGGTGGTAATTTTCATAGTGACAAAAACTGCTAGGCATATTGGGGAAGGAAGAAGAGTTATCAATGTATATACTCAGGTTTGCAACCTACTTGATGCAATCTGAATCTGCCAGACAAGGCATGGAAATTTTTATGATACTGGCAAGACTATCTGTGGGTAACAGGTTTTCTGTTTCAAGCTCCACAGGAAAAAAAAATCCATAGATTACAGTGAAAATCTGCCTAAAAATCCGGTAAGGAACGTCACAGGCCCTAGGAGGGAATCTACTGATGATATTTACTTTATGTATAAATTGCCCTTGTCACACCCATAGCCTGATGCTGCTTTCAATCTGGGTAAAAGAAACTTTGATTTCAATGGGCAGCAGCAATTTCCCAGGATCAAAATTAATTGAATATTGACATCAAGTGACAGCTGACAGCACTGCCTTCCATGGTAAATCCATATCATATCGTCACATCGAATATTATTCTTTTCCAGAATCATTAAGGAAATAGAATCTGACAAAATAAAATTCATGTCCTCTTTGTACTGGCAGGTGAGCCCCACTCCACCCCTGTTCAATACTTCTAACAATACCTGGATCCTTTGTGAGAGTCTCCTTGACCTAAACCATCCAGTGCTCTTAGTGTTGATTTACAGTTATGGAGATTTGACTGAGCATATGGAGACCTGAAAATGAGAAAATACAGTTTAGAATGAACATGGAACTGTTCATGGAACAAAAATGAAAGATGTCAATTCCCGAGAAAAGGATAAATATGAAGGAAAGAGAAGATATCATGAGAATACCTATTTTTCTCCGAGTATTCCAGTTTACCCTAAAGATGTGAGAGTCAGCCACACAGTTAACACACATACAGAGTCTTTTTCCAAGCAACACAGAAAAGGAGGAGGGAAGACTGGAAGAAAATTATTCTGACCCAGAATCCAGACAGTAATCCAGTAAGTAAGTGATCAAGATTATTCAAAAGATGTTGTATAATTTTATCTTAATCCATAGTAAAAGCCTGGTGGTGGCACGCCTTTAATCCCAGCACTTGGGAGGCAGAGGCAGGCAGATTTCTGAGTTCCAGGCCAGCCTGGTCTACAAAGTAAGTTCCAGGACAGCCAGGGCTACACAGAGAAATCCTGTCTCGAAAAAAACCAAAAATCAAAAAAAAAAATCCATAGTAAATTTTCCATTTATTAAAATATATACTCCAGAAATCATCACCGCACAGCATGCCGAGCTGAACCTTGGAAAAATTCAAAGAAATTCAGGAAGAATGGCTACCTGGGGTACCAGTTAACATATCAATGAAGTCAGAGTTGGATAGGTGCTTTCTGGGCTGCTGGTTATCTCTTGACCTGCCCCACTATCCTCCATCACATCCTCAATTCCTCTCCCACCACCTGATGGCATGGTTCATTCTGGACCCAACCAGATATCTCTGAATGTTTTCTCCCTCAGACTGAAATGACAAAAATTAACCTCACCACCAGCCCAAGAACCAGGTATCTTCTTGAAGTGCTGCGGGTTGCATGTCTTAGGAAAATAATAAAGCCTCATAGGAAACTACAATGGCCTATAAAATGCCTGTAGCATGTGACCAAAGTCTATCTCTTGGTCAGGATGTATTATTTGATAAAGCTGGCCCACATGGTGGAATTGGTTTTTCTCTGGTGACACTCAGGGTTAACGGAACCTACTATATATCTTCAAGTCTGATAATCTGTCTCACACACATTCTCTATGAATGATTATTATTTACCTTACTGCATTTTCTTTTCAGGGTTTTTTTCTTCTTTTCTTTTTCTTTCTTTCTTTCTTTCTTTTTTTTTTTTTAATTTATAACCACCTATTGAATTCAATTTTCATATCCTATGTTGTCCTCATTTCCTTAAGGAAATTTCTCTTCACAAGTACCTTGCTGCAATCCTGTCTTCATGTTTTATTCAAACCTAAGGTGTGACATTAATAACAAAGCATATGTAGACACATTTCTCAATGATGTATTTACATCAAAGTCTGCATATACCTCTGTGTTCAGCTAATGGAGACTATAACTTTGCTTGTTTAATATTAATATTTACAGCCATATGATGGTGCTTTATAAGGAATATTTTCTAATTCAATCAAATCTGCACTGGTCCCCATATGACAAATACCTACAAAGCTCTCTCGGGATGCCTACTCAGTTCCCTGGAGAAAGGGAAGTAAAATGGCAAATGGAGGAACAGGCGAGTTAAGAAAGCATGAATGAATTTGAATTCGAGGAGCTTTATTAAGCCTTTGCAAAGACAACACTCCCGGTATACAAACTCCAGAGAGGGCCAAGATCTACAGGATTGTTTTAGAAAAATATTCTGGCAAACATAAAATCAATTCAAACATCACCATAAACTCAATTTTAGGACCTCAAACTTCCTGATAATGGTAAGATATCTGAAGAAGTAACAAAATTCTAGGCCTTTAGGACGAGGCTTGGGAATGTGACCTTTGTGACTCATTGCTCCAAGGTATGCTAATCATACCTTGATAGCGACATTCCTTCCTCCACCTACCTGCTTCCTGGGTTCAAAGAGTGTTCATTCAAAGAAAGTCACCCTGACCAACAATGGAAACTGCCATGCAAATGTGCTATTGTTAGGGGCTCTTAGAAACTGAGAGTTAACCAGAACAATTACCAGGTATTCTTTGTGACTCTTGTGACTTTGCACTTCCTTGTGACTCTTAACTGGTATCTTTGGTATTTTTCCAACAACGCCCTCCCCACTTCCTTGAGTTGTGGTTTCTTCCTTTAAATACCCCCTTACTCAGCTACTCGGGGCGCCATGGTCCTCTACCCCTGCGTGGTGTATGACCATGGGCCCGAGAACGCTCGAATAAAAATCCTCTTGCAGTTGCAGCAAGACTGTTTCTTGTGTGATTTGGGGTGTCGCCTCTCCTGAGTCAGAACGTGGGGGAGTCCTCACGTTGTGGGTCTTTCATATCCACAACAGAATTGTAAGAGTGGCGACAGAAAATGCACCCCTGCTCCACAGGCCTGCCAGGATCCTACCCATTTCCCAGCCCAAGAGCTCCTCTGACCTGGCAGGTGACAGGACCTGAATATCCTAGGAGGCCAGCACAGCAACTGCACCTTAAGGAAGTTTTCAGGTTCTGCAAACACTAGGCACTAGTCTCGCTCCATGACTTCCTGACCATGAGGCAGCAAAGATACATGGAGAAGGCTGGAATTGCGGAACTTCCTGTCACTTCCTCCTGGTTCCTCAGAGCCACTCCTTCTGGACCCGCCCAATACTCAGCAGCTTCCTGCCATTCTTCTAAGCGTACCTCCTTCAGGACTTTTTAATTAATTAGCTTCCCAGTTCTTCAGAGCAATTTTTCTTGGTTTTTATTATTGCTTGCTTGCTTCCTTACTTACTTAATTCATTGATTGATTTTTTGATTGATTGATTCTTCGTTTTATTTTGTCTTTTTCTTAAACTTATCTAATCATGCAGGAGGCCCACCCTCCCCATCAGGAACCACTCCTCCAACTCTGTTGTGAAAACACAACTTCTCAGGACCTACTCTACTCAACTTCCCACAAGGTTGCTGCCAGACTAGACCAGAACTGAATGTAGTAGGACACTGCACCTGGGTTCTGAACCCTGCAGATACAACGGATCCTGCCTAACTTCTCACATTGGGAGTCTAGACTCCTGTGCTAAAAATGCACACAATTAAGAAGTTCCTCTGTCCGGTCGTGGTGGTCTTTAATCCCAGCACTCGGGAGGCAGAGGCAGGCAGATTTCTGAGTTCGAGGACAGCCTGGTCTACAAAGTGAGTTCCAGGACAGCCAGGGCTATACAGAGAAACCCTGTCTCGAAAAACCAAAAAAAAAAAAAAAAAAGTCCCTCTGAATTCTGATGCTCAACACCTCAAAACAAAGTAAAATGATAAAATGTCTTTGGCTCAAACAATCAACTGTGTATGTATCTTAGAAAGAGAGCAATTCACATGATATCCTAGGTAAAGAATTGAAAACCCAGAGTCATGATCAAAGAGATCAAAGTGTGTAAGCCACATATATCAACTGAAAGAGGACAGGAACAAAATGATTCATGGGCAAGAGAATAATAGCAAATGCCTGAAGGAAAGGAGGACAACATAGGATATGAAAATTGAGTTCAATATGTGCTTAGAAATAAACAAGAGACTGAAAAGAAAATGCAGTAAGGCAAATAATAATAACTCATAGAGAACGTGTGGGAGACAGATCATTAGACTTGGACAAAAGTTAGAGTAGCTGGATACCTTAGTCAAAGAAAATGATGAATTAAAATGATGTTAGGTTTAGGCACAATATTATTTACTGCTTGAAGGGTGAGGCAATAAAGAAAAATTCCTTATAAAAGTATCGAGATTTTTGTCAAAAGAAAGAACAAAGAAATGAAAGAAGGAAGAGAAGGAGGAAGGAAGGAAGGAAGAAAGGAAGGAAGGAAGGAAGGAAGGAAGGAAGGAAGGAAGGAAGGAAGGAAGGAAGGAAATAGAAAGAGACCTTCAATACAATACATACTGCACTGTTTAGCCATTTGTTCATAGAAGATTCCCTGATTGTGCTCTATAATACTCTATGTACACCCATGCATATCTTCATAGGCTGGCGAAAGGAGACCCAAGAATTACCCAATTCCCCTTAGAGAATATGGCTGGAAGTCAACTCTTTTCATGAAAGTAACGAGTTCCAGGATTCTCTTGTGACCTCTGAGGTTCAAAACCTGTTGTGATGACTGTGAGAGGTTAAAATGGATTCTAGGCCAGCATGGAAGTGAAAGCTCAGAAGCACAAGCCCAGACCTGATGGTCTGTCTTTAGAGAACAGGGTTCTGAGCCCGTGGACACCTTCCAGAATGCAGGGCTACTTGTTACCAATTGTAGTGAGTTTTATATTTTTTCATATTGTGCTTATGCAAAAAAAAAAAAAAAAGAAAAAGAAAAAGAAAAACTATGTCAAAAGTTAATTGATTCTGCATATGTGAATAGATTAAACACACTGGTGATTAATAATGCATCTGAGTTAAGAAAAGAATCAATAGCCTTTCCCTCAGAGGTAATTTAACTAACTGTGAATCCAAAGTTGTATTCTCTGTGTCTATTCAGTTAATTTAAATCTGGAACTTGTTGAATACTGCCTTGTGTATCTCTCTCTTCCTGTGTGTCTGCCTTCTGTCTCCGTGTTTGTGTCTATCTGTGTACTCTCTGTATGTCTGTTGACTTTTGTATCTCCATTGCCAGTCTTAAGAAAGACCTTTGCAATATTCTCAAGAACATCAAAAAAAAACCCATTACATGAGGAAGGAATGGTATAGTATACAGAAATCTTTAACAGAGTTTTTAAAAGGATGAGGTAACTGGCTCCAAGTGATTACAGACATCACTGTTTATCAATCAGTACACATAATGGTATATTCATTTTGGAAGGTTGTTCTAAGCCTATGCATTTCATGCTTTCAACAAATGACACTCAGGCAGTTTCTGAACATGCCTTGAAAATGTACATAAATTACCATTGTATCAATAAATTATCATTGCACCAATGCTTCATGTTAAGTTTTAAAAGTTGATAACAAGAAAAATACAAGGAAAATAATGTTTGTTTTTACCTTGTTCTTTGAAAAAAAATGCTAAACCATAAAGTTGAGTACACAGTAGAACTGCAATATTAAATCTTAAATTTCTTCAAGTTGCATTAAGTCTGGTTGTAAGGTCCAAGAAAAATCACCATCTATTGGAAGGTAATAACTTTTGTATACTGCAATGTCACATTTGTGGTTCTGCCAATGCATAGAAAAGCACCATGGTACAAGACTCCATGGAGTTCGGCTGGCTATATTCTTAGTAAGATGTTTGGATTTTTTTTTAAAAGCAAACCAGCTTATAAGTCTATGAAGGTGATTCTAATGAAGACTCTGAATTCTGAGAGAGATGGAGTTCCAGTTGATCTTGTCTTTTCCACTGGGTTTTATCAACTGAGTTGTTCCACAAAGTGGTTTCATAAAAATAAGCAAACACTGCAGGGCATTGACAACAAAAGGTGTTGCTTTTTACAAACTGACAATAAGTCTTCACTGCTAATGAGCAGACTTACACAACTCACTATGTATGAAGAGGTCAAGCTGGTGCCTCCAAGAACATTGGCTCTGATTTTCCACAGTCCTCATTATGTGAAGGGCTTTGCAAGCTACAAAAAGTGAAAATTATACACAGAACCAACCAAAAAGACATTGATCTAAAATTTGTGCTTCCTCCAAAATATGCTAGGTCAATGATTCATGAATATATTGTGAATAACCAATCAATATCTAATTTGACTTAAATACCCAAAGTACCCTTGTTAAAAGGGTATATTTTATATATATATGTATATATATACTCACATATATATGTGTGCATATATATACACATGTATATATCTGTGTGTGTACATATATATGTACACAATATGCATATATATATATATATATATATATATATATATATATATATATATATATATACCTGTTTTCTGAGTATAATGGGAGTACTTGTGCAAACACCAGTGTTATAAATAATGAGAAGAAGGTTTCTATATAGTTTAAAACATAGGCCTTTCATTGGAGCAGTCTACCAACGATCATTTAAATTTCAGAATATTCAAGCCTATGACCTCATGTGTAGCTTGCTCTTTACCTCTCTGCAACTGTTCCCATTTATCTGTTCTCTTCTCTGTCTCCCACTAAATCTCTTCCACCTGCTTTCTCTTCCCTACATCACTTTTTCCATCCAGAAATTCCACCCTCCAATTCTTGCCCCAGGGATTGGATGTTAGGTCTTTTTCTTAGAAGCAATCAGGTGTGAGACATCTCCAGAATTCTGTGGATTACCTCTAGGCATAGAGAGCTGCCTGCCATTCAAATATCTCAGCAGGTGTGGAGACAAGTATTTACAAATGTAAGCCTGGTGATGGGCCATAGAAATGACAATATCAAGATCCTGCTAGCACTTAGTTCTCTACCAATATAGCAATAAACATTTAAAAATACACAGACACACCTGCATAAAAGTTTCGAAAATTAACTTCAACCCATGTGGAGAGTTCAGAAAGGCCAAAAGAGGAAATTCGGGCCCACAGGGTGGAAAGTCACTTTGATTTAGAATAGTCTGGCCTCAAATGAAGAATAATACACGTGCCACAATGTTCTGATTGCTGGGATTATGCCAGCAGCACTTGCATGTTTGATGTCTATAGAGTCAGCAATGTCATCACACTTTGTATATCTGATCAACATAATTTATATTCTTTAAAGATATCTGTCTTTCTATTTACACTAACACAGATTAATATCCTAAAAACTAGAAACATCCATAAAATATATTTTTTCTGTAGAGAGCAAAAGGACCTTGTGGTCAAAAATAAGCTCTAAGGTAACCAGGAATATAAAACCCCAGAGTTCTCTCTTCAGGGGAAGAGAAGTACACTTTTTTTCTGACCAGAAGTGAGGGAATGTAGGTAGCAAGTGGCATGGTGAGCTGTGCTAGATGTAGTGCCACAAAACACCTGAAAGTCCCAAGCTATAAAATTGTCCCAGAAAATCTTCCCTTGGTCATTGTTTCTCAGGTAATACAAACCAGCCTTGCAGGAGATGTGATATGTATCTTGTAGTTTGGTGTCCTGTACACTGTATGCTTGATTCTCCTCTAGGCCCTTTAGTTTTAGCATCCAACTTACGAAAGACTCACATGTACTTTGCAAAAGACTTTTGAGGTAGTCACACTTTCATCTTCACTGTGCACAGAGGATTGAGACAATTATTACCAAGAACTTTCTTTCCAAAATTATACTGTGCTTAATTATTACTAAAATAAGCCACCCTGGGGTCAGAATCTAAAGTTAGACTCAACATTGTCTACAGGGAAAATGGATAGCATACTTACAGGTTTTAACTGCTCAGAAATTCCTGAGTTTGCTCAAGCTCAGAACATAAAATACCAGCAATCTCCAACCGAAGATATTTCCAATCCTGAAAATCCATCACCCACAACTAATCCCTATAGAAAGCCTGCCTCCCACTCATTTCTCTTCTGCTTCTCACCTGAGCAGAGGCAGGATCCATCCAGTGTTGTTCCCAGTCATTATATTGTGTGTGGTTAATTGTCCCATGGGGCTTTGTAGTTTAACTTGACTTCTGACTAACAGGAGACTTTTTACTTCAGATGTTAACACAGGCACTGGGAAAGATTTTCTCTGAGTGCTGTAGGAATTTCATTGACTATAACCCACAACACACCCACAACTAGTGCTGAAATAATTATAGAGAGGTATTGAACTAGATTTCTTTTTTTGTCTCATGGATTGTTACTCTACCAGAACTAGTGTTTGCAGAGACTCCCACATTTATATCACCTAACCAGTAAACATCAATCATAGTCTTTCATTCTGACTAATGAACTCAGAGCTGAGCCAAAAAATTTCTTCCCCTTTGAAATTTTAGCTTTTTGATATCTTCACTTATAATGACCCATAGAAAATATACTTTATCAGCACCCAGCAAAATGCTTCACACACAATTGCCCAAATATATACCAGAAATTTGAGACTAGAATTTGTAATGTACAAATACTAATGCCTGCACCAGTTGTTTTGAAATATATTATAACTTTTACCTTGGCTTTTTGGGGGCAGATTTGTCAATTAGTAAGTCTTTGGATTTTTTATTTTTTATTTTTTTGTTTGTTTGTTTGTTTTCTTACTGAGAGACAATAAGGGGTTTGATCCAGAACAAAGGAAAAGTGGACAGGAACTGAGAAGAGTAGAGGGAATGGAAACTCTTCAAGATATATTGGATGAGAAAACAATCTTCATCAATTTGGATAGATTCTTAGTGATGTTTTCTAGATTCAGTATTTGAGTATTGTATTAAATATTTTGCATCAATGTACATAAGGGTAATTGTTCTGAAAGTGTCCACAATGACATGAGCATACTTCAGCCTCTCAAACTAGGTTCGTGAGTATTACTAATGTGCAAAACATGATTTTGCAACAGAAATGCGTGAGTCACAAGGGTTACAAATATTAAATTTTGCACATGAGGAGCATTCACCTCTGTTAAGGAGTCTGTTTGTTGTCATTGTTGTTATTCAAACTCATTTTATCAAGGCTGCATATTAATTTAAGTTTGCATAATACTTTTGTGCTTCCTTTAAGTCCACATTTCCAAGGAAAAGAGAATGTGTTCATCTGCATCTGCCTTTGCATTTCCCTCAGACAAATGTCCTACAAGATTAGACTGGGACACAATATGGAAAAAAAAAAAACTGGTCTCTAGAGTCTACAAAAGAAAAGGATTCACTCTAAAGCCAAACCCTATAAAAGTAATCAATCCAGTAATGTTATGGCCACCTGTCCTTGGTTTCTAGTCTCACCATACCATCCTTGGTGGGGAAACTATTACAGACCATGTCAGCTGCATGCCACTGGGAATGGTGATCTTGTCCATTCCTCTCCCTAGTGCTCTGGCTAGTTCAGTGCTTGGGACACACCAGTACTACATGCATGCATGTGGAAGGACAGATGAGTTTGTCTAAGACCACAAGCTTTAACGTATGTTGGCTTTGAACCAGGCTCTCTTGCTGTAGCTCTCCAAGAGGTGAGATTTCAAAGTTGAGAACAGTCTATGTTTTGTTCCCATCCCTCATGGTGTGTGTGTGTAGGTAAGCGCTGACTGAGTTTACTTGACAGAGCGCTGAAGCAGACACATTTGTGGTATTGAGCATTCTGTCTCTGATGCCCCATGTCAAACTCTTGTTGGACACATGGCCAAGTCTGGAGTGTTTTCTTGGTGTGATGTAAGAAAATGTACCAGGGAGTTTGTTGAGGGTATCTGCTGTAGGTATACCTCTTCATAAATGAGCCTGAAGTGATGACTCCCCTCTCAGCCTTTATTCTTATATTTTTCAAGATTTATTATATTAGTGTTATTATTATGTTTCTGTCCATTTTCAAATTTCTTTCTCTGGTCTATTGTCAAGTGTGAACATTTTGCCAACCTGCATATATGAACACCACTTGGTGTCTGGTGCCCTCAGGAGTTAGGAGAGGGAATCTGGTCCCTGCAGGTGCTTGGGAGCCACCATGTTGATGCTTAGAATCAATTTTGAGTCTTCTGCAAGAGAAGGCCAGTGTTCTTAACTTTTTTTAAAATTTTGTATTTATGTATATGAGAATACTGTAGTTTTCTTCAGACACACCTGAAGAGGGCATCAGATCTCATTACAGATGGCGGTGAGCCACCATGTGGTTCCTGGGAATTGAACTCAGGATTTTTGGAAGAGCAGTCAGCACTCTTAACCACTGAGCTATGTCCCCTGCACACCCACCCCTGTTCTTAACTTCTGAGTCATCACCAGCCCTCATTCTTCTGTTCAATTAAATATCTTTTACTTCACAAGTAGCTTATGGTCAAATTTATAAGTTCAGAAATCAAGATTGGTAAGGCAGAAGAGTGAACATGGAAAGCCTTTCTTACAGAACCGTACAGATCCAGGTTCTGGTGTGCCATAGCCACTCCAGTGAAATCTGTGTGGCAAGTCCAAAAGCTTGGACGAAGTCCTGAGGCAAAAACTTTCCTGGAAACTTAGTTTCCTGGAGCCTTGGCATCCCATAGCATGAATGTTCCAAACTTGTCCTTGTGTTAATAGGTTAATGGGTCTCTGTGGTTTCTTTCCGTATTGTTTTATTATCAGTGCCTCCAAGGAATGATTTGTCAAATATCTAAATTAGGTTGGACGTTGCTTCCTGGCCTTCACCAATGTCCTAGCCAGCCCTCGAGCAGGCCCTGGGCTTGGGATCTCATAAGAATGTTATCGATTAAGACGAATTGCCTCAAGTATTGAAAAAGAAATAGTGAAAGAAATCAGGCATTACTATCTACTAAATAGAGTTTAAAAATCTCAGGACAAGCTTAGCAAAGTAAGTTTAGAAATCTTATAGTTATATATGTCAGACACTTTACTTAATAGATGAAAGTCCCGGACAAAATCACTTAGAATAACAGCCCAGTCACTCTCATATACAAGAATTTACAATGGTTTAGAGAGTAGGTCTGGATGTGGTTTAAGGAGGAACTAGAGTATTGTATTATTCATGAGAAGGTTAGCTAGAGCAGAACTCCCTAGCACATACTTTCACTAGCCCAGAAGCAGAGCATAGTTAGGTATTTACTAAGAGCTGGCTGGTTGTGGGCTTAAGAAAAATCAGAATTAGAACTATGGCTTGGGCAAGAAAGGTCTTGCCCTGGGAACAAAATGACCTCACACCTGGCTTTTAGGAATATAATGACCTTAGATAGAGATGACTGTCTTTACCTTTTCCTAGCATGTTCTTTCCTCAGTCTGATTCTGTAAAACTCTCAGAACCCACGTTCAGTGTCCTACTACATCCAGCTCTGGTCTAGTCTGGCAGCAACTTTGTGGAGAAGCTGTGCAGAGTAGGTCCTGGGAAGTTGTGTGGAAGGCAGCCTGCAACAGAGTTGGAGGAGTGGTTCCTGATGGGGAGTGTGTGATTCCTGCACGATTAGATGAGTTTAAGAAAAAGAAAAACTGGGCTGGTGAGATGGCTCAGTGGTTAAGAGCGCCGACTGCTCTTCCAAAGGTCCCGAGTTCAAATCCCAGCAACCACATGGTGGCTCACAACCATCCATAAGGAAATCTGGTGCCTTCTTCTGGAGTGTCTGAAGAAAGCTACAGTGTACTTACATATAAAAAATAAATGAATCTTTAAAAAAAAAAAAAAAAGAAAAAGAAAAAGAAAAAGCAAAGGAACAAGCAAGCAAGCAAATAAGCAAGCAAGCAAAAATCCAAAACAACAAAAATTGCTGTAAAGAAGTGGGAAGCTAATTAATTAAAAGGTCAGAAGTAGGTGGGCTTAGAAGAACTGCAGGAAGCTGCTGAATATTGGGCGGGTCCAGAAGGCGGGGTTAGGCAGACTGAAGTGAAGTTCCTCGGTTTCATCTTTCTTCTTGCTTCCAGGTTGCCTCGTGGCCAGGAAGTCATGGAGGAAACTAGTGCCTAGTATTTGCGGAACCTGAAAACTTTCAAAGCAGCAGTTGTTGTGCTGGCCTCCTAGGACATTGAGCAGCTGGTCCAGTCACCTTCCAGGTCAGAATCGCTTTTGGACTGGGAAACGGGCAGGAGCTGGGCAAGGGTGCATTTTCTGCCGCCATTCTCACAATTCAGTATTTGCTGAACCTGAAAACTTCCTTAAGCTGCAGTTGCCCCTCCTAGGACATTGAGCAGCTGGTCCTGTCACCTTCCAGGTCAGAGGAGCTGTTGGACTGGGAAATGGGCAGGAGTTGGGCAGGGGTGTGGAGCAGGGGTGCATTTTCTGTCGCTACTCTCACAATTCTGTTGTGGATATCTTACCATTGTCAGGAAGTTTGAGATCCTGTGAATTGGGTTCACGGTGATGTTTTAATCAATTTTATGGTTGCCAGAATATTATTCTAAAATATCCTCATAGATTCTTGGCTGCATCTGGAGTTTGTATACCTGGAGGTTTTCCTTTGCAAAAGCCTTTATAAAGCTCCTGTAATTCAAATTCGTTCATGATTTCTTAACTCCCCTTTTCCTCCATTTGCCATTTCATTTTCCTTTCTCCAGGGAATTGAGTAGGCATCCGCAGAGAGCTTTGTAGGTATTTGTCATATGGGGACCAGTGCAGATTTGATTGAATTCGAAAATATTCGTTATAAAGTATTGTTGAAAGACCCAAAACGTGAGGACTCTCCCTCGTTCAGACTCAGGAGAGGCGACACCCCAAATCATTTGCAAAAAAGGGTCTTGATGCAAATTGCAAGAGGACTTTTATTTCAAGAGAGCTCTCAGGTCCACAGTCATACACCATGCAGGGCTAGAGGACTGTGGTGTGTAGAGTAGCTGGGTAAGGGGGTATTTAAAGGAAGAAACCATAAGTCAAGGGGATGGGGAGGGCGTTGTTGGAAAATACCAAAAATAAGAGTTAAGTGGAAAGTCAAGACAGTTGTCAACCAGTCTCAATAACAATAGCACATTTGCATAGTGAGTTCTGGAGTGGTCAGGGTGAGTCAAGGTGACTTTCTTTGATAACACACCTTAGAAATGGGTGGGTGGAGGAATGTTGCTATCTGTTTTATGGTTAGCATACCTTGGGGGCACTTAAGCCTGGGCCTAAAGGCTTTCTTTTTGTTTTTAACGTTTCAATTTTTAACTGTCTTGTGGCTGTAAATATTAATATTAACCTAGCAAAGTTATAGGCTCTGTTAGTTTAACACTGAGGTATATGCAGTCTTTGATGTAAATACAATATTGAGAAATGTGTCTTCATAGGCTTACTTATAAATGTTACACCTTAGGTTTGAATAAAATATGAAGACAGGATTGCAGCAAAGTACAGCTGAGGAGAAGATATATTGTAGATTCTGTCAACCCTGAGTGTTGCCAGAAAAACACTAATTGTACCATGTGGGCAAGTTTTATAAAATAATACATCCTGACCAAGGGATGGATTTGGTCACATGCTACAGGCATTTTTATAGGCCACTGTAGTTTCCTATGAGGCTTTATTATTTTCCTAAAACATGCAACCTGCAGCAATGCATGAAGATACCTGGTTCTTATGCTGGTGGTTGGGTTAATTTTTGGCATTTCAGTCTGAGGGAGAAAGTATTCAGAGATATCTGGTTGGTTCCAAACTTAACAAGGCCATCAGGTGGGGGGAGGGGAATTGAGGATGAGATGGAGGATAGAGGGGCAGGCCAAGAGATAAGCAGGAGCCAAGAAAGCACCTACCCAACTATGACTTTATTGATATGTTAACAGACACCCCAGTTAGCCATTCATCCTGAATTTCTCTGAATCCTTTCAAGGTTCTGCCCAGCATGCTGTGAGAGAATGATTTCAGGCAAAGATATTTTTTTTAATTTTATTTTATTTTTAAAAAAATTTTTGAGACAGGGTTTCTTTGTATAGCCCTGACTGTACTGGAACTCACTTTGTAGACCAGGCTGGCCTCAAACTCAGAATTCCACCTGCCTCTGCCTCTCAAGTGCTGGGATTAAAGGCGTGTACCACCACGCCCGGCAGAAATTTTTATAAGTGGAAAACTTATTATGGATTAAGACAAAATTAGACAGCACCTTTTGAGTAATTATGATTGCTCACTTACATAAGAAAAATGACTCCTTGCTTCATCAAAAGCCCATGAGCATTCATGGTCTGATGAGTTCTGCACTGTGGACTTCTTGCAGGTGTGGGAATGCTTAGACCCTGCACTCAGGGCTTTTTTTCACAGACCTCTTGTTGGTGAAGTCCAACTGTCTGCATTGTGTGGATCAGAGTAATTATTTTCCAGTCTTCCCTGCTCTTCTTCCTTGTTACTTGGAAAAGGACTCTGTATGTGTGTTAACTGTGTGACTGACTTGCACATCTCTAGGGTAAACTGAAATACTCAGAAAAAAAAAAAGACATTTTCATAATTTCTTCTCTTTCCCTCATGTTTATCCTTTTATCATGTATTGACATCTCTCATTTGTGTTCCATGAAAAGTTCCAGGTTCATTCTGAATAATATTTTCCCATTTTCAGTTCTCCATATGGTCATCCAAATGTGCATAACTGTAAATCAACACTAAGAGCACTGGATGGTTAAGGTCAAGGAGACTCTCACAAAGGATCCAGGTATGTTAGAGGTATTGAACAAGGGGTGGAGTGGGGCTCACCTGTTAGTAGAAAGAGGACATGTATTTGATTTTTCCAGATTCTATTTCCTTAATGATTCTGGAAAAGAATAATATTAGATGGGATGATATGGATTTCCCATGATAGGCAGTGCTGTCAGGCTTCACTTGATGTCAATATTTAATTAATTTTGATGCTGGGAGATTGCTGTTGCCCATTGTAATCCAAGTTTCTTTTACCCAGATTGAAAGCAGCATCAGGCTATGGTTGTGACAAGGGCAATTTATACATAAAGCAAATGTTAGCAGTAGATTCTCTCCTAGGGCCTGTGACCTTCCTTATGATTTTTCAAGCAGATTTCCACTGTAACCTATGTATTTTTATTTTCTTGTGGAGCTTGAACCTTCTGTTACCCGCAGATAGTCTTGCCAGTATCATAAAAATTTCCATGCCTTGTCTGACAGATTCAGATTTTAACAAGCAGGTTGCAAACCTGAGTAAGACATTGATAACTCTCCTTCCTGCCCCAATTTGCCTAGCAGTTTTTGTCACTTTGAAAGTTCCCACCACAGTATGTAAGATGTCTGCTGAGAGTGAATGGTCTGATATGAGGTGGTTTTCTCCAGATGGTCTACTTGCTTTCTGAATCACCTATTCTGTCCACTCTAAATGTTTTCCTGTCCTTGACCTGTGTTCTTATTGATGCTCTGTGTTGCATTAGTCCCCATTAGAGTGGAATAATTATTGTTGACCTTCTCTGTACTCTTTGCTTTAGTTTTGAGTCTGTTTGCCTTATTTTTGAGGTATGCTTCTTCTCTTATATTCTTGAGAGTTTTATACTGAGCAGTGTCTACTTTTTACCACAGGGCTGTATAAGTAAGTTTCATTCTCCTACTGTCACTGTAATTTGGGAGGATTCTTGCCTACATCTATTAACCTAGGCCTAGTCATGTAAGCTTCTACTCTCCATACAGTATTATCTAGGCCTGGTGTGTTTTCAGCCTCTGAAATTTGCTGCTGAATCAGCCCCCACCCTTTCTTATTCCTTCTCAATGCTTACCTGGATGATTCAATTCAGTTTTTTCCAGCTCACACTCCTCTCCCAGCTGAGTTCTTCTCTCAGACCCAGAATTGTTCCACTAGGCCTTAAATTAACTGTTGAAAATTTTTGTAATCCTTTAGCTCCTTCTCTTTCTCCTGCTCATTCTGTCTTTGCCCATGCCTAGCATGTTCTATCTTCAATCTGACTCTGTAAAACTCTCCCAGTAAAACTGTGTCCTTCTCCCTCTCTGTGGCTCTACTCTCTCAACTGCAGCCCATGCACTCTACTGTATTCCTTTATTATTCTCTTCTTCCTGTACTGTCTTTCTCTGTCTCAAGTAACTTCTCTTTGCACTCTCATTACAGCAAAGTTGGGCATATCCTAGTCTGTCAGATCTTTCTCTGATATTCCATATTTTCTGTCATTCAATTAGACATTGCTTTCAAACATGGGTGTGTTTGTTCTTCTATATATAAACTGTACTTTTGTTATTTTGGATTAAAGTGGATACTACCCAGTGTGATGTCAGTTTAGTTCTGTACAATTTCTTCTTTCTTAAATGAAAACCAAGATCCACATATACTACTACACTTCAGTATGAATATATGTTTCATTTTTTCTGACTTCTACTAGGGACTTTATTATAACGTCCTTTGAAGATCGGTCGATGACATTCTGTTCTTTATGAGATTATGTTCCTTAGGATTTTTAATCTGGAAGATTTTGCTGGCAGTGTAGGTGCTAAAGCATGGTTCACTTTGTTCTCAATTCTGTGTGTGGGATAGAGCTTTACTGTGTTGTATGTGAGGAATACTTACTAGTTCCCTTGTATTTATTCATTCTTACCAAGAAATTTCTTATTTCCTATGACCTCAGGAAATTGTCTGCATTATTCTTTTTTTTTTTGTATTGTTTTGTTATGTTTTTGTGTTTGTTTTTTGAGACAGTGTTTTTCTGCGTAGCCCTGGCTGTCCTGGGAAGACCAGGCTGACCTCGAATTTAGAAATCCGCCTGCCTCTGCCTCCCAAGGGCTGAGATTAACAGTGAGTGCCACCATGCCTGGATGCCTTATTCTTTTGTGCATAATTTCATCAGTTCATTTTCTAAGTAGGTTTTTTGTTTGTTTGTTTGGTTGGTTTCTTTTTGCTGTTGTTGTTTGGTTTTATGAGACAGGGTTTCTCTGCAGTGCTGCCTATCCTGGAACTCACTCCATAGACCAGGCTGGCCTCAAACTCAGAAATCCACCTGCCTCTACCTCCCAAGTGCTGGGATTAAAGGCGTGCTCCACCACTGCCAGGCTCTAAGTAGGTTTTTGACTAAAAAACATGTCCTAATGAATTACTACATTCAAATATACTTTATATACTGTCAATACTAGTAGTCACTTACTTTGGATTGCCAGTTATTTTCTCTCAGGGCTTGAAAAATATTATTCCATTCACTCTTGATTCTATGTGTAAATATTTATTAGTATTGTATGCTACTGTAATATTGCAACATTGATTGTAAGGGACAGGACAAGACGATAGGAAAAGAGATGTACATTGTTACAGCACTTCGATGTGACAAAAGCCAGAAACATCTGGGAGTAGAGAAAGCCAATCTGTAATAGCCTTCCCTAGGGAATGCTAAGCTAGAATGCTATGTTCTTGTACTCAAGAGTGCCAGGGTCTGAACACACTACACATTACTATTATAGTTTGTCCACTTTAAAAATATTGGGATGAAAGAAGTGATAGTAAAAATGGACTGGAAGGCTGATAAGGACAGAATAAAGTCTGTTCAGAATCAGATGTGAATTTGAGGAAATGCCAGTGTCAAGTTTTAAAGTCAAAGCCATAGTGTTCCAATCAACTTCTTGGTGGCTGTGAAACCATGGGTTATTCTTTCCATCCTAGAATGAGCTCTTGTTCAGTCTCCATGAGATGGAAGATGTACTTTTCCTGTTATACACATAGACTAAATAATTCCATGATATACATTCATTCCATGTTTTTACTATTGTTGAAACTAAAGCCCAACATCTCTTACTGGGGCAGAAATTTAGGATCTGTTGCTGTAAAGTTGACAATACTCAGCCTGTATGTCACAGGCAGGATTCATAAAGTGACATGATCTGCAAAAATGTTCTGATTATTCCCTGAATGTTTATGCATTCCTATGCCTACTTTTTCTAGCCCACTTGATGTTGTCTTCAAATGCCTGGGTCGTAGAGATTTACATATTGTGAATTTAGGACAGCATTATATTTTTCTCCGTATCTACATTTCTGTTGTACATAAATTCTTCTTACCACTGAATTTTCCATCACATGAATTAGGGATTATCTACATTTTTTTTTTTTTTTTTGGTTTTTCGAGACAGGGTTTCTCTGTGTAGCCTTGGCTGTCCTGGAACTCACTTTGTAGACCAGGCTGGCCTCGAACTCAGAAATCCGCCTGCCTCTGCCTCCCGAGTGCTGGGATTAAAGGCGTGCGCCACCACGCCCGGCTAATATAATATAATGTAATATAATGTAGATATAATATAATGTAATATAATGTAGATATAATATAATATAATATAATATAATATAATTATAATATAATGTAGATATAATCACCGATTGTATGTACTTTGTGCCTTGAGTTATTTGGTTTGTGCTTCTTGAAACAGTATTGCATGTATGGCATGAAATCAAGTGGAGTTCATTTTCTATATCCATTATAGAGAATTTTATTATTTTATTCATGCATATTTCTATGGTCATTTGCTTTTGCATCCCGGTACAGACAGCTTTGTGTGATGACTGCACCACATTCCCTTTCTTTCTGTATTCTGCAATATTCTCTGTGTAAGATGATTGTGGGATTTTCTAACAAAATTTGTGAATTCAGTGCTGCACCTATTTAGTTCTCAGACAGTGTTAGAAGACACTCTGCAGGTCTGGGTTTCCACACTTGCTTAATGCCTGCCTAGTGTTAGGACATAGACAGTTTTCTTGTTCACTTCTTCCTAGGATATCATTGTTTTCCCTGTTAGTTCCCATTAATTGTGTATGACTTTCTACAGCATTCCATCATCTGCTATGCCCCAGTTTCAATGTAAACTAATGAGGCACCAAGACAACAGGACACACATAGAACATAGATATACTGTATCTGCCTGGGAGAATGAAATGTAATCTCCTCAAAGGATTAGGTATTGTATTCTAGTATGATGTCTAATGAAACACCATTCAACTCTAGGCATCATTCATGGTAGGAACTAGCCATTTGTCCTCGACTCTAGTCCCAGGAAGATAAGTTCTTAAAAACAACCCTGATAATAGTGTTTTACAGTCTGGATGCATATGCTCTGTGTTTATGTCAGGTGCCCACTGAAGTCAGAAAGAGTCCTCAGATTATACTTATATTCCTTACTACACTAAATATGTCACTCCATGCTCTCATGTCGGTAGAAGTGTCGACAAGATTCTTTGTATCATCTTGCTTTTAATGTCCTTTTATGTGGTTTATTATTGTCTATTACGTAGTTGTAGTAATTTCATTCTTGTATTTTTCAAACCCTGTTGTGAAACTTCAAGAAGAGTTCCAATATTTGAAACTGGGAGAGGAAAAAGAAAAAGAATGAGTTCTCTCGTAAACACTCCACAGGTCAGTGTGCTGTCCACATTTCTTTGAAAACTCCGTTTTCATTCAAACCATTCCATAGTTCTGTAATCTACATGTGGTCATGTTATCTATAAGGATTTTTTTCTATGCTCTTCATTTTCTTCTGGGATGAGGAGTATTTAATGGTTAGGTCTTTTCACATATATAATACCATTATATTTTCTGTGCAATTTCCATGGACTGAAAACCTGCAAATCTCAAAGGTAATCTATTGTAAATGATGCTCAAAAAATATATCGATTACGAATTTCCACTTTGGATTGAGTTTTGTCCTTTTATATTAGTGTGGAAGGAAGGTCTCATGTGTCACTTAATTTGTTTTGGGGTTCCTGTGCTCAGTCTGATGGTTATCTGCAAGCACCACAAATGCATTTGTATTGGTCAGACTGTGGCATAGCCTCAGGGGATAGCTCTACCAGGCTCCTATCAGCAAGTGCGTCTTGGCATCTGCAATAGTGTCTTGGTTTGGTGCCTGAAGATTGGATGAATCCCAAGGTGGGGCAGTCTCTGGATGGCCATTTCTTCAGTTTCTGATCCATTCTTTGTCCCTGCATTTCCTTTAGAAAGGAACCATTCTGGGTTAAAAATCTTGAGATGGGTGGATGGCCCTTTTCTTCAACTGTGGTCCTTGCCTATGCACTGGATATGGTCTCTACAGGTTCAGAACCCCCTTTGTTGGGTATTTCAGCTAATGTCATCACACTTGGGTCCTGGGGAACTCTTGCTTTCCTGGCATCTGGGACTTTCTAGTGGCTACACCCAGTTCCACACCCCGCAGTGCTACTCACCTCCATTCAATTTTCTTTTTTTTTTTTTTTTTTTTTTTTTTTTGGTTTTTTCGAGACAGGGTTTCTCTGTGTAGCCCTGGCTGTCCTGGCACTCACTTTGTAGACCAGGCTGGCCTCGAACTCAGAAATCCGCCTGCCTCTGCCTCCCGAGTGCTGGGATTAAAGGTGTGCGCCACCACGCCCGGCTTCCATTCAATTTTCTGACTCTCTGTACTTCTCACCGGTCTCCTCCCACTCCTGATACTCCCTCCACCCCATTTCTCTCCCCTCCTCCCCGTCCCCGTCCCTCCCTCCCTTTACTTCCCTTTATAATTTTTCTCCTAAGTAAGACTGAAGCATCCACAGTCCTTCTTGTTAAGTTTCATATGGTTTCATATGGTCTGTGAGTTGTATCTTGGGTATTCCAAGCTTTGGGGCTAATATCCACTTATCAGTGACTGCATACAATGTGTATCCTTCTTAGGATGATATTTTCTAGTTACGTCCACCTGCCTACAAATTTAATGAAGTCATTTTTTTTTAAATAGCTGAGTGGTACCCCTTTCTGTAAATGTACCACATTATCTGTATCAATTCCCGTGTTAAAGGACATCTGGGTTGTTTCCAGCTCCTGGCTATTATAAAGAAGTCTCCTTTGAACATATTGGAGCATGCATACTTGTCATATGTTGGATCATCTTTTGGATATATGCTTATGATTGGTATAGCTGGATCCTCAAGTAGACTATTTCCAATTTTCTGAGGAACCACCAGACTGTTTTCCAGAGTGGTCATACCAGCTTTCAACAAATCCCACCAGCAATGGAGCAGCATTATCTTCCCCTTTCTCCACATCCTAACCAGCATCTGCTGTTACCTGAGTTTTTGATCTATTTGCATTTCCCTGATAACTAAGAATGTCATTTCTTTAGGTACTTCTCAGCCATTCAAGATTCCTCAGTTGAGAATACTTTGTCTCTGTATCCTATTCTTTTTTTGTTGTTGGTTTTTTTTTTTTTTTCTTTTAAAGACAGTGTTTCTCTGTATAGGCCTGGCTGTCCTGGAACACACTCTGTCGACCAGGTTGGCCTTGAACTTAGAAATCTGCCTGCCTCTTCCTCCAGAGTGCTGGGATTAAAGGGGTGGGCCACCTAGCCCGGCTCATTTACATTTCAAATGCTATCCTCTTTCCTAGTTTCCTCTCTGATAATCCTCTATCCTCTCAGACCTCCCTCTGTTCCCCAAACCACCCACTCCCTCTTCCTGGCCCTGGCATTCCTCTATACTGGGGCATAGAATCTTTGCAAGACCAAGGGCCTCTCCTCACACTAAGCCATCCTCTGTTACATATTCAGCTAGAGACATGGTCCAACCACGTGTTTTCTTTGACTGGTGGTTTAGTCCAAGGGAGCACTGTTTGTACTGGTTACTTCATATTGGTGTACCTCCTATGAGGCTGCAGACCTCTTCATCTCCTTGGGTACTTTCTGTAGTTCCTTCATTTGGGACTCTGTGCTCCATCCAATAGATGACTGTGAACATCCACTTTCTTTCTTTCTCTCTTTCTTTTTCTTCTCTTCCCCTCTCTTCTCTTCTCTTCTCTTCTCTTCTCTTCTCTTCTCTTCTCTTCTCTTCTCTTCTCTTCTCTTCTCTTCTCTTCTCTTCTCTTCTCTTCTCTTCTCTTCCCTTCTTTTCTAGACAGGGTTTCTCGGTATAGCCCTGGCTGTCCTGGAACTCACTTTGTAGACCAGGCTGGCCTCGAACTCAGAAATCCTAATGCGTCTACCTCCCAAGTGCTGGGGTTAAAGGCATGCTCCATCACCTCCTGGTTGAACATCCAGTTTATTTGCCAGGAACTGGCGTAGCTTCAGAGGAGCCAGGCATATCAGGATCCTGTCAGCAAAATCTTGTTGACAGTTGAAATAGTCTCTGGGTTTGGGGGTTGTTTATGGGATGGATCCCTGGGTAGGGTAGTCTGTGGATGGCCCTTCCTTCAGTCTCAGCTCCAAACTTTGTCTCTGTAACTCCTTCCATGGCTGCGTACCCTATTTTTAATAGGGTTATTTGGTTCTCTAGAGTCTAACTTCTTGAGTTCTTTGTATAGAGTGGACATTAGCCCTCTGTCAGACAGAGGAATGGTTAAGATCTCTTACCATTCCGTAGGTTGCTATTTTGTCCTATTGACAGTGGTTTTTTTTTTTTTTTTTTGTGCCTTACAGAAGTTTTTCAATTTTATGAGATCCCATTTGTCCATAGTTGACCTTTGAACTTGAGCCATTTCTGTTCTATTCAGGAAAATTTAGCCTTTGCAGATGTGTTGAAGGCTTTTTTTCCCCCTTTCTCTACTATTAGATTCAATATATATGGTTTTATGTGGAGGTTCTTGACCCACATTGACTTGATCATTGTACAAGGCGGTAGGAGTGAATCAATTGGCATTCTTTTAAATGTGTACTGACACTTGAACCAGCACCATTTGTTGAATATGCTGTCTGTTTTTCACTGGAAGTCTTTGGCCATATATTTTCTTCTGTTTACCTGTTTGGAGTGTAGATGTACACCAACTTTGTATGATGTCTTTCTAGTGTTTCTCTTCTTTGCCTTTTACACAATATTATCCTTTTGGCATTAGTATAAGGTTTGCCTAAATAAAGAAGAATTCCATGCTAATCTGTGCAGTCCTCAGATACTGTCAGAGGAAACTCTTCCTGCTTCAATCTGACCCATCATATTAATGCTATTTAAGCTAAATTCCTTATTATTTCATTAAATATTCTCAAATTAATTCTTCATTAAGTATTATTAATTCTTCTTTATGAAAATATCTTATGAAATCACATCACAATGTATTTGATTCTATGTCTTGTTTTTAAATTTGGGTGTAGACACTGATTTTACACTTCTTTACTGGTACAATAGAAAGAAAACTATTTCTTTTGAGTCTTTTTTTTTTTTTTTAATTTTTTGTTTTTTGTTTTTTCAAGACAAGGTTTCTCTGTGTAGCCATGGCTGTCCTAGAACTCACTCTGTAGAACAGTCTGGCCTCGAAATCAGAAATCTGCCTGCCTCTGCCTCCCAAGTGCTAGAGGATTAAAGGGCTGTGCCACTACTTTTGGCCTTTAAGTCATTCTTGTATTTGGTCTTCCATACTCTATTTCTTTGTTCTAGAATGGTAGAAACATTACAATCCCAACTGAGTATTTTAGACTAGAGTGAGGCTGTTGACACCCAACTGCAGACAATATAGTTACAGGGTTCATATTTGAGCAAAACTGACCCCTGTAGAATTTGGAAGCATAGTTTTACTAAACATGACTTTACTATCTGAGATGTGTCACTTGGATCATTCTTGTTATCAAAAAACTGTTCTTAAAAATATATTCCTGCTGGGCATGGTGGCACACACCTTTAATCCCAGCACTTGGGAGGCAGAGGCAGGTAGATTTCTGAGTTCGAGGCCAGCCTGTTCTATAGAGTGAGTTCCAGGACAGCCAAGGCTACACAGAGAAACCCTGTCTCGAAAAACAAAAGGAAAAAAAAATTCTTGCATCTAGACCTCAAATGTATACATTACAATAACTAAATGTATGCTGTGAGACCATTATGTCATGTACTTTTACTGAGAGGAGAGAACACAATATAGACTATGATGATTTTAGATGATATCATTTCTTAAAATGGCCTCATGGTTCCCATGACCTAACATACATCCTGTTCTTGATTAGGTTTCAGAATATGACATGAATTCTCTCTCTGAAAGGCAACCTTAAATCCAGTCAGAATATCTTTTACTGTAATTGGTTCTTGTCGCCTGCTTTCATAAAGCACCATGTTCAAGGAAACTAAGAGAAGAAAAAGACTACTTTGGGTAATGCTTCCAGAAGATAGCCGTCAACCATGGCAGGGAGGACAGATAGAACATAGCCATGTTGTTGAAGTAGAAAGGTGAAAGATCACATCCTCAACCCCAGTCACTAAAGAGGAAGAGAGAATTAAGATGGCTTGGATCTATTCTCTTTTCTCATAGCCAACCCCCAGTGTTATACTTTTTTCAGCAATGTTCCAACATCTAAATTCCTCTAAACATTGTGACCAACTGAGGATTCGACTTTAAAAATATTATCCAATAGGAGATTTATTCATTCATACCTATATAATCAGTCTTCTAATATCCTTGTACTTGTTAAATTGATTTTGATATGAATGTAGAAAACAAAGTTCTCATTTTTTGTTTGGGTTTCCTATTTGTAAAACAGGGTCCCACACTCTAGTCCTAACTTTCATGTGTCCTGATATAGAGACCAGAATGGCTTTTAGGTCACATAAATCTGATTGCTCGAGCCCCCTGACAGCTAGGATGAAAGACCTACCCCACTGTATCAGGCTTGAATTAAACTTTTATTTTTCAATATCTCTGCTGACATGCAACAAGTATTTTGTTCCTCTCTGTGATGTATGAGTTCCTCGACTGAGCCAGCTCCTTCAGTTTCATTGACAGGCTGATTTTTTGTTTGTTTGTTTGAATGCTGTATCTTCATATATTGGCCCTCTACTGAGTTACCATTAGGCTTACAGAGTTCATTTCCTGTTTCATTCCAGATTGAGCATGCCTTAGATTTTTATACCTCTGGATACAATGTTCACATCCTGCATTATCATAAATATTCCTTTAGCCACTCATAGGAGTTCTCTGGTCTTTCATTAAGTTTGTTTCTGCCTTCTTTGAGTTCCTGTGCTTGGTCCCTCTTTATGTCATTTGACCACACTGAATGGTGTTCAGAGTATATTTTGACTTCTGTCTCTTGAGTTTGTTTCATAATTCATTTTGTCATGAGTATTGCTATTGTATTAGTGATTTGGGTAGGGAAATTTTATTAACATTGTCATATTGCTTTAGCTACAGGCTCTCAATTTTCTTTTACTATGTGTCATTTAGGTCAGGTGGCAGGGATTTCCATATTAGGTGTTATGAATAAGCTTTGAGAATCTAGGTTGGTGGGCAGGAACTAGGTTACAGGTACACTCTAAATATATCATTACTTGCTTTCATGGCTGTACAAACGTTGTCAAGATTCCTGGTATCATTTTGCATTTAATTTTTTTAAAATATGGTTTAGCATTTTCTGTAATGGAGTTGTATTTATTTCATCTTTGAATCGTTCAATTCTTGATATGAAATTTCAAGAAGAATTCAATCTTTGTTCTTCAGACAGAACCTGGGAGAAGTTCAACAAAAAGAATGAGTGTGTCTCTGCTAAACATGCCACAGGTCAGTGTCCTTTCCACATTTCTTTAAAAAAAAAAAAAACAAAAAACAACTTTTTATTCAAATCATCCAAATGTTTTATTCTCCACATATGGAATATTATCTAAAGGGCTTATTTTTTACGATCTTTATTTTCTTCTGTAATAGTGAAAATTTAATGTTCTGGTCTTTCATGTATACATCATCTTTATATTTTAACTTGATTTTATATTGTGAGGACATATAATTCCCTTGGACTAGATACCTGCATGTTTCAAAAAGGATCTATTGGAATGATGCTCAAAGAACATATTGATGGATATTTTCTATGTTGAATAAGTTCTGTCCTTTTGTATTAGTGTGAAGTAAGGTCTCTTGTGCTACATAAATGGCATTTCAGGGAAGGTCAGGTTTCTAGCTTGTGAATGAGGATATAGAAATTCACATCACTAAAGAAGATATGAAAGAGTAGAATTTGTAGAAGGTAAAATTATAAGAGATCCACTGTTTTGAATCCTAATAGTAAATATATTATTAGCTCCCTAGGGTCACAGATGATGGAAGGAAAATGTCTTTCTTTTACCATTACTGTGATTGTGAGCTGATACAGACTTCAGTATTCTCACAACTCTTTTTTCACACCTCGTGTCACTCAGTAATCACACTTGACACCTGAAATCTATTTGTCTCAAGAAAGACACTGTCCCTGTGGAAAATTCTCAATATAGAAATTGTTATTTTCCTTTCTTTTTGGTTTCAGAAATAACTTTAAGTCCCATTTTCTTCACCTTTGTATTTCATCACATGAACTATATTAGTAAAATTTTCTAGAGAGGATAGCTATGGTGCTGTACATAAACCATCAATTTACAAACATAAATGAATGTCCTTTCTTTTTTTTTCTTTTTTTTTTTTCGAGACAGGGTTTCTCTGTCTAGCCTTGGCTGTCTTGGAACTCACTCTGTAGACCAGGCTGGCCTCGAACTCAGAAATCCGCCTGCCTGGGTACCTCCCGAGTGCTGAGATTAAAGGCGCGTGCCACCATGCCGGGTAGGAATGTCCTTTCTTATTTTTTGTCTATTTTTCTTTAGAAGTGAAAGGCTTGATATAATCTATGCTAATCTGCTTCAGCCAAGCTGTGCATTACATAGGGAAAACTGAAGGGTTGTGGCAATGTTTCGATTTTTCATTACAATACTATCTTCTTTAAGTACATAAGTGTATATCTGAATGTTTTTTATTTACACTGAATGATACATTATGCCCCTAAAACCATGAGTACAGCCCCAAACGCTTTGGGACTGAATTAAGGCATAATAGTGAGCTGCAATATATTTAGAGAGAATTAGATTAGTTTTTAAAGTAGAAACAGCAAGTACCCTTTACCCTTTAATTATTTGTTCATGTCACAGGCTTACATTTTTTGAGGCATATTTGCAATAAAGACAATATATAGTCTGAATATTATAATTTTTGATAAACAAAGGTAGAATTACAAATCATACTTCTCTATGAAAGATGCAATTCTTATATACATATGGCTAAATTCTGAAGAAAAAAATATAATTAGAAGATTGAAATTTTCAGTTAAGTTAATACAGTGATGAATAAGTCATTAAATTTTAATGAATATTTAGTATAATTCTCCCTGAATTTAAAAACACAATTTGATCAAGAAATGATTATACTTCATTGGAATGCATTGTCACATATGTTATGTGCTTATACATACATATCTAATCATTTTATAGTGAAAGACCATATGGTATTACTGAAATTGTTATTATGCATATTGATTATGCCAACATATGTAAAATGTTAAATAATTTTAAAGCTCCCTAATACTGTTTTTTTTTCTATTTTATGATTTTGAATATATTTTCATAAAATAATTTCCAAAACCATTTGATTTTCTGTGTCATGGAACGTTCAGTGTATGATGCAGTTCTATTGTGCTTAATGAAAAAGCTTAGTCATTTAGTCCATCCATTATTTCTGCATTTTGTATTCTACCTGTTTCTTCTAGAACGTGTGTAGCATTGAACTTAGGCCACAGATTCTCAAATGGACATATTGTAATACAGACGTGAGATACAGCTGCACATAAGACTAAGCTGGTGTCCATATTTGAACAAAGTGGACATTGTAAAATTTGAAAGCATATTTTTTTATCATAACTTGACTATCTCTAATGGGACACTGAGATTCTGTTTAATATCAACCCATATATCATAAAGCTACATTACTGCATCTAGACATCAAAAGTACATGTTATATTCTATAAATGTTTACTGCTTTTGAAATTATATCATGCATTCTCAGAGAAAAAGAAATATAAGGAAGTCTATTAGTAGTCTAGAAAGTTTCTTTGAATAAAGTTAATTTCTCTTCAATATACATTGCTTACATTTGCCTGAATATATGCATATGTGCTATGTATTTCTCCTGTCAGTAGTGTTCAGAAGAGATCATTGGATTTTTAACAAACTGGGTTTAACAATCTACTGTTTAGTGCCACGTGGTGCTGGGAGTCAAATTTCATAATAGATGACATTAAAAGACAGTATACCATCCAAACTGCACACCAAAAGTTTTGAAAAGAATGATGGTGGCAAATCTTTCATGTGCTGTGAAGGTCTCAGTAAATCACAGAAAATTCATGAAGACAAGAGCCTTTCTTTTTTCTTTTTTTCTTTTTCTTTTTTTTTCTTTTCTTAATTAGAGAGCCTTTCTAAATGTGAGCATTTTAGTAAGTCATTCTATAGATTGTCTGTGGAAGAGCAGCAATTTGTATCTATAGACACATTTCCATAGCACTTTTAGAAAACATTTGTTCTTCATATTTTCCTTCCTAATCTGCATCAAAAAGGATATCTTTTTATAAATTTATTTATTATTATATCTAAATACACTGTAGCTTTATTCAGATGCACCAGAAGAGGGCATAGGATCTCATTATGGATGGTTGTGAGCCACCATGTGTTTGCTGAGATTTGAACTCAGGACCTTTGTAAGAGCAGGCGGGACTCTTAACCACTGAGCCATCTCTCCAGCCCCAAAAAGAATATCCTTTCTTTTCTTTTCTTTTCTTTTCTTTTCTTTTCTTTTCTTTTCTTTTCTTTTCTTTTCTTTTCCTTTCCTTTCTTAAGATTTATTTATTTATTATATGTAAGTACACTGTAGCTGTCTTCAGACACTCCAGAAGAGGGTGTTAGATCTAGTTACAGATGGTAGTGAGCCACCATGTGGTTACTGGGATTTGAACTCATGACCTTTGGAAAAGCAGTCAGTTCTCTTAAACGCTGAGCCATCTCACCAGCCCCCCAAAAGGATATCTTAATTAGTTTTTTTGTAAAGTAAAAAAAGTATTTTTGTCCAGTATCAAGTAGGTAGTTTTCCATTACAGGGTCTGTTAACCTTCAAGGACGTGGCCTTGGACTTCTCACTGGAGGAATGGGAATGTCTCAGTTTTGCTCAGAGGTCATTGTACATGGATGTGATGTTGGAGAATTACCACAATCTGTTGTTTGTGGGTAAGAATGAACTTCTTGTAGAATTCCTGTTTCTTTCTTTGAGTTTTCCTACTATGTGTTTATGTAAATGCTCTGAGATATCCAGATGGCCTTCCCTTCAGTCTCTTTTCCATTCTTTGTCCCTCTTTTTCCTTAAGACAGGAGCAATTCTGGGTCATTATATTTGAGGTGGGTATGCTGTCCAATTTGAAAATAACATTTAGCAGGCTATTATCATTTCCAGACATTTGATATAAATCATATTTGGGGTTCTTCTTAGGATACATGTAATGATTCAAAAGAGAGAGAGAGAGAGAGAGAGAGAGAGAGAGAGAGAGAGAGAGAGAGAGAGAGAGAGAGAGAGAGAGGAAAACCTCTCTTGAGAGTAGGAATCCATGAGATCACTGATTATTGAGTCCCTTACTCCTTATATAAGTAATTCATGTTACCTCTAATTGCCCTTATTTTTTATTCGTTGTTTTTTTTTTTTTTCAGAAAATCATTATATACATGGAAAGTATGAGAAGGTCATGGATCAAGACAGCCAGTACATTGTTCTTGAACACATGAATATTCAAGAGAATTCTTCTACATGGAACAAGCTTAGCAATGTGATTCTAGAATCCTCCTATTATACACCTCACAAATGTACTGAATGGGACAAATGCTTTTCCCCAAAATCCCATCTTAATATTCATCAGAAAATTCATGCAGGAGAGAAACCTTACAAATGCAGTGAATGTCACAAATGCTTTACCGAAAAAGGCAGTCTGAGAATTCATCAGAGAATTCATACAGGAGAGAAACCTTACGAATGCAGTGAATGTGACAAATGCTTTACCCAAAAATGTATTTTGAGATCTCATCAGAGAATTCATACAGAAGAGAAACCTTACCAATGCGATGAATGTGACAAATGCTTTACTGAAAAAGGCAGTCTGAGAACTCATCAGAGAATTCATACAGGAGAGAAACCTTACAAATGTAGTGAATGTGACAAATGCTTTATTGACAAATACAGTCTGAGAAGGCATCAGAGAATTCATACAGGAGAGAAGCCTTACAAATGTAGTGAATGTGACAAATGCTTTAACCAATAATCACATCTTCATATTCATCAGAGAATTCATACAGGAGAGAAACCTTACAAATGCAGTGAGTGTGCATTTAAATGCTTTACTGTAAAAGGCAATCTGAGAATTCATCAGAGAATTCATACAGGAGAGAAACCTTACAAATGTAGTGAATGTGACAAATGCTTTACCCAAAAATACCATCTTAATATTCATCAGAGAATTCATAAAGGAGAGAAACCTTACAAATGTAGTGAATGTGACAAATGCTTTACCCAAAAATACCATCTTAATATTCATCAGAGAATTCATAAAGGAGAGAAACCTTACAAATGCAGTGAATGTGACAAATGCTTTACTGAAAAAGGCAATCTGAGGATTCATCAGAGAATTCATACAGGAGAGAAACCTTACAAATGCCGTGAATGTGACAAATGCTTTACTGAAAAAGGCAGTCTGAGAACTCATCAGAGAATTCATACAGGAGAGAAACCTTATAAATGCAGTGAATGTGACAAATGCTTTACCAAAAAATCCCATCTTAAATATTATCAGAAAATTCATACAGGAGAGAAACCTTACAAATAGTTTGTATGTGACAAATACAATACTCACAATGTCAGTCTGAGAAATCATGAATTTTTTCATACAGTAGAGAATATTTATAAATGAAGTGAACGAGACATTCCTTTACCAAGATACATCATCTTAAAATTCACTAGAGAATACTTAGAGAAAACAAACTTTTCAAATATATTGTAGGTATGAATCCTTTCCTTTTGGCCTAGTTCCTAGACTGTAACAGTGAATACTTACAGGCTAGAAACTTAACGCATGCATTGTATGAAGAAATATCTTTGACTTCACTTCAGGATAGAGAGAACATCTAAGAACTTTTTAGGGGAAAGTATTTCTGTTGGGGAAAATGTGGCATATGTTTTATTCACGGTGTATTCTTGACAACACTTGAGGCTCCACACTAGAGAATTAGTATGATTATGAAAATCTTTCATTTTATTCATTGCATGAAAACTTTCATGCAATGTTCAAATCTTAGATAATGTCAACTATTTATGCAGGGAGAAACTCTGAACATGTGAAAATGTAGAAAGCTTTTCATGACACAAGTTTTTTTTTACTTGTTCACCCTCAAATATTACAAGATGAAGACAAGTTGGGAAGTCAGAAGATAGTATTGTGTAACACTTTCATTGAGACAGAAATAATCCATTACAAAAGGAAACTATTTAAGGTCTTTAATGCAATCCTCAAAATATCTAATAAAACTGATAACATTCTGTATATTTAATTTAAATGATCCAGTTAAGAAAAGTTATACTTAAAAGAGTACCTGGCAAACTGAGCCACTCAGACAGCATATTCTTTATCCTATAAATATGCTTGCAGATGTGAAGTGTGCTTCGAGTATCCAGTAATCATAATTCTTCTCAAATGCTTGTTAGGATAACAAGTGACTCTGAGTTTCTTGTGATCTGGTCAACAACTCCTTTCCTATTGTCCTGTAACTAACTCCAATAAAGCTGAAAGAATCTACAAGTTTGCTTTGGTTGTTTTTAACTTGCACTTGGGATACTCAGATGAATATATGTAGCATCTTCCCAGGAAATGCCTCACATAAAACTTACGCAGAAGTCATGAATATTTTTGCAAACCTATATCATAAAGTTAATAGTAATAATTTTCAACTGGTGGATAACAATCTCTTTGGGATGTAATGACCCTGTCATAGTGGTTGCTTAAAAGCATAGGAAAACACATTTTTCCAATTGTCTTAAAACAGAGAAATCATTCATTGAACTGCAGGGTAGTCTGCCCACCTAAAAATAATTTGAATTCAATGTCCGTGTTTAGCATTAAAAGAGTTAGAAACACTGTTTTACATATGGTGATTTGTGTTAACTGAAATAGGTAAAATTCAGTTCAATGTTCCAGGCAAGTATTACTAGGTTAAGATAAAAAGGCTCAAAAAAGGAAATATGTAGATGCCTTCAGAGCCTCAGAAATAACTCTTGAATTCAAGGAAGTATGAGAGAAAAATAAAGAAAAATACATGAAAGCATGGCTTCATAGATTTCAAGGATACTGGCCCTTGATTTCAGATGATAATTAGTATTTTCTGCCAATTGCTTCATCAGGGATGTTGAAACACATACCAGGCAAATGAAAATTAGGTGGCTTGAGTAGCTCTTACTAGTCTGGAAATTGCAACCAGTTGGACAGTCTCTCTTCATTCTCATTGCACATGTTCAGTGGATTTAGGCCTCACTGCTTAATGACTGAGAGATCATTACCCAGATCTGAAGTGACTTCCAGGTTCATGGAAAATTTTCTAGAAGTACACAATGAAGACACATCTTACCTTGTACCCCTCACACAATATTCATTCTATAACCATTTATACACACACTTCTTATCTATGGTACTGCAAGCATATGGTGATGGTTGACAAAATAGGTCCAGGTAGACTCTGTTTGAGTTGTGTGGAAGATAGCATGTGTATATTGATAAAGATGCAAGTCCTTGGCTTGGTATAATTAGCCATACCATGTTTGAAGAACATGGAGACAGAAGCTCACAGGATTTGGAACATTAACTATTTGTGGAAAAGCATTGTAAGGTAAATAATAAGAGCCATACTATAGGAGCCTGATGGGCATTTCTAGAACTTCCAGCGTCTAGATTTTAAGGAACCCACTAGGTCTATGTCAGTACCTTGCAGGGAAAGGAAACTTCTCTTCAGCTTCAGGACAACTGATGGGACAGCCTGGGGATGGGAAAAACATGGAGCAGGTAGAGTTATTACTGGGATGAAATTGATTTTGTTACAGGAGAACTCAGAAGAGGGACTGAGGGCCTGAAGGAAGAAAAGTGGGATCATCAGCCCATCCCTGTCAGTAGGAGTTTGGAGCTGCATGGTGTGGAACTAGGACTTCCTGGGGTCTACACAGCCATGTGAAAATTCCCTTCCTCTGCAGTTGTCCCCAAGTTACGCCTTGGGGAAATTTTCAGTCACCAGAGCAGTGGCAGGAACTGCAAACCAGAAGACTTGGACACTCCAAGGTCACAGAAGCTGCTAGGCTAGTGGACAGACAGAAACTGGAGAATGATTGAAATCCCTTACTCTGCTGCTCATAAGAGCACTGATCCTCAAATCCTAATGTGCATTTCATAACTGTGTTGTTAAATTGCTGACCATGTAAGTGTGGCGTATCCTGATTTTTTTTATTCATCTTATTGTTGCCTGGATTCTTATGTAATACTTTCTAAGAGGATGGACTGGTCAGTTGCAAACATGGTTATATTTCTTTGGTGGCAGGTTCAAAGCTGATAGAATTCACATCCATCCATGGTTTTTAACTCTGCTATTTAATCACTGTGCTAGTCAGATTCTTTGCCATTGGAGATTATACATCCACTGGGAGCTTTTTAGATATTCGTCCCATACGGACCACTGGAGTTTTGATTGAATCTTAGACAATATTTTAGCAATTTTTTTAAAGTTTTAGCTGTCTTTAGATTTATCATTATATAAATATTTATTAACCAACAAAACACTCTGTATTAATATTGAACCTGAAATATATGAACTGTCTGATATAAACACAGCATTCATTAATTTGTTCTCATATACTGATTTATTAATGTTATACCTTAGCTTGTGAAAAAAAATACCCTAGGTATGATCCTGTGTGATGATAATAGGTCAGAATGTTTTATAGTTTGAAAAAACATTATAATTAATATAACATGAATTTTTAAATAATACTAATCAGGTAACTATTCGAAAAATTCTGTCTTTTGTCTCCATCCAAAAGTGCATTGTTCTCATGCATGTTGGGGCTGGCCTGTGACTCTCATGTCCAGGTTCAAGCCTGGGAGGCAACCTGGAGCTGAAAGAGAAGAGGCAACCTAGGCGGGTCGAGAAATAATGGAACCAAGACATGCTAGTCTGCTCAAGGTTCGAATGTTTAATAAAAAAGTCTGCGCTTATAAAGAGAGAAACCCATCCCCAGTCATGCCAAGTTTCTTGATGTAGAGATGTGAAGTTGTCAAAACAGCCTTTTAGCAGAAATTCACCAATTTCACAGTTTGCAGTTAACTCCAGAAAATCTTGGAGAACTGGTTCAGCCTCACAGTGTCACATCAAAGGAAACTAGTAGAGTGGAGAAGCAGCACAGCAGGTGGCCCTGCCTCAGTGGTAAACAGTCTGAACCAGCCTCCCTAGGCTGAAGGAGGTTACACATGCACACATGGCTAAGGTGGTGTGTTGTTGATTGGGGTTTTTTTTTGTTTTTTGTTTGTTGTTGTTGTTTGTTTGTTTATTTATTTATTTATTTTTACTTTTCTTGGAGACAGGGTTTCTCTGTATAGGCCTAGCTGTCCTAGAAATCACTTTGTAGACCAGGCTGGCCTTGAACTCAGAAATCTGACTGCCTCTGCCTCTCAAGTGCTGGGATTAAAGGCGTGCACCACCACCGCCAGGCTTGTTGATTGGTTTTGGTTTGTTTTATTGAATAAGAACCTTGGCAGGTGCAGTGAAAGGAGACTATAACAAAGTTCCAGGTATTCTTCAGGTTTTGAGAAAGGGACAATCAGGCTCCAGGAGACTAGGATTGACATGGGCATATTCTCTTGGAGGGCTGTTGTGATGATGTACCAGTTAATAGAGTTGCTTTCTTTTAAATAGAAAACTGGTTCAATACCTAACCCCCATGGTAACTGACAATCACCCTAAATGTCAGTTTGGGACATCTGATGCCTTTATCTGAGTCCAGATAGCAACAGTACTGAGCGTATATACGTATGCTCTGTAAAGAGGTAAACCTCAGCTAAAATTAAAAAAAAAAAATCGTTGAAAATATATGGAAAAAATATGGCACATTTTTTTTCTGTCCCTATAATCAATTCTGTATGAAACTATTTTAAATATTACTTTCCTATTCAACATTTATTATTTTCAAGATTTTCCTAATGACCATGTAATTGACTTTCTATATAAGAATAAATATTAGGTGGTTTATAATTTACTGAACTGTGCATATGAATGACGATATCAACATTTTATTCATATCTCTATGTATGTTAATAAACATACTACACGCTATTTGTTATAATTGTAATTTATTGTAAAAGTAGGACAATTCATCTTTCTTTTTGTTTTTTAGACACTCCTCATTCCATGTTGCAAGTAGTATGTGCATATTCACATGTCATGTTTCTATTCTGTTTTCCATGTCAATGAATGTCTTCCTATTCTTCATGTGTATCTTTTAGATTGAAGTTATTTATTCACATTAGATTACAATATCAGCCCTTCCTCTTCTCTCAGTAACCTCTAACACAAGTCTCCCCTCATTCTACTTAGTAGCAGGAATCCTTATCTATTCGATGTAGAAGTAGTGAAGATCTTTGCCTAATCTATAGGGATCCTGAAGATGGTGTCTTTCGACTTACAGAAGCGTTTCACATTCATGAGGTTCCTTTTATTAAAAATTCTTGACGTTAGTTTCAGAGCCATGAGTGTTCTGTTTAGGAAGTTGTTTCCTATTCCAATGAGTTCAAGGCTATTCCCCACTTTTTGTTCTATTAGATTAAGTGTGTATATATTTATAGTGAGGTCTTTGATTCATTTGGACTTGAGTGATATGCAGGGGAATAAGTATGGATCTATATGCATTTCCAACATGAAGACATCCAGTTAGACCAGAATCATTCATAGAAGATGCTCTCCACTTTCATTGTATGGTTTTAGCTTCTTTGTCAAAATTTAAGTACCTGTAGGTGACTGTGTTTATTATTGGGTGTTCTATTGAATTCCATTGGTTCACCTATCTAGTTCTATACCAGTACTGTGCAAATTTTTATTACTATTTTTCTGCTGTACAGCTTGAAGTTACAGATATTGATACCTCCAGAAGTTTTGTTGTTGTTGTTGTTGTTGTTGAGGAATATTTTATCTATCCTGTGTTTTGTTTTGTTTTGTTTCTTTTCCAAATGAAGTTGAGAATTTTTTCTTTAAAGTTCTGTGAAATTTTTTTCTGGAATTTTGATGGGAATTGCCCTGAATCTCTATATTGCTTTTTGGTAAGATGGACATATTCATGTGCCTATTCCATTTATACATGAGCAAGGGTGATTTTTCCACCTTCTGGTAGCTTTCTGTTTCTTTCTTAAGATACTTGAATTTCTTGTCTTTCACTTTTTTACTTGCTTAGTTAGAGGTAGATGAATGTATTTTATTTTGTTTGTGGCTAATATAATGTGTTCTGTTTGCCTAACTTCTTTTCAGCTTGTTTATCACTTTGTGTACGGCAGAGCTAATGATTTCTTCAAGTCAATTGTGTATGCAGACACTTTGCTACAAAGTTTATCAATGTAATTTCTGGAAGGATTTTTTGGGCTCACTTATATATACTATCATATTAGCCAAAAATAGAAAACTCACTATTTCTTTCTTTCCAAATTGTATCCCCTTGATTTCTTTTAGTTGCCTTATTGCTTGAGCTAGAACTTCTAATACAACATGAAAGAGACACAGAAGCAGAGACTGCCTTTTCTTTTTTTCTTTTTACTTTTTTTTCCATATTTTAATTAGGTATTTTCCTCATTTACATTTCCAATGCTATCCCAAAAGTCCCCCATACACTCCCCCCCACTCCCCTACCCACCCACTCCCACTTTTTGGCCCTGGCATTCCCCTGTACTGGGGCATATAAAGTTTGCATGACCAATGGGCCTCTCTTTCCAGTGATGGCCGACTAGGCCATCTTTTGATACATATGCAGCTAGAGTCAAGAGCTCAGGGGTACTGGTTAGTTCATAATGTTGTTCCACCTATAGGGTTGCAGATCCCTTTAGCTCCTTGGGTACTTTCTCTAGCTCCTCCATTGGGGGCCCTGTGATCCATCCAATAGCTGACTGTGAGCATCCAACTTCTGTGTTTGCTAGGCCCTGGCATAGTCTCACAAGAGAGAGCTCTATCTGGGTCCTTTCAGCAAAATCTTGCTAGTGTGTGCAATGGTATCAGCGTTTGGAAGAGACAGCCTTTTCTTGTGATAGAGAATATTTTCTTGAAACCTTTGCTGTTAAAATGGTATTGTTGTTGTTGTTTAATGAAATTCCAAAGCCCTGAGTACACTTCCTATAAATAACTGGTCAATTTCATTATTACCCTGTGCCAGAGAGCCTGGCAGACCTGTATGGGTTCTTATATGTGTTATATATAGTCAATTACTCTTATTTCTGATTATTTATTGTAGTTGAATAAATAGTGAAGTCAATTCAGAATCATCCTATATAAGATCAGCAGTATCTACGGGTAAAACAACCCTTTCTGTATACTGAGAGTCAGTTACTATATTAAGACCCTTGAAAATCTGAGAACACCATGAGTATTGCACATAATTAAGATTTTTGAACTGATTTCTAGGAACAATCAGTCACCTTACTTAAATCTTCTGCCTTTTCTTATTTATTAGCCTCAGTGTAAAATGTAGCGGCTCCAGATATTGGAATTGCTTTAACAATATGAGGGAAAATCCAAGTAGTTCATTTTATAAAAGTCACTTGCTTTTAGGGTGTCTGTTGTTAATTTCTCCAAGAAATTACTGCATACTTTTTACCAACGTTCATGTTTTATCCATAATGAGTCATCTCTGCATTAAAAAAAGGTACCACGATTTCAGTTGGATTCATTCCAACTAATTTTTGAAGTCTCGTTTTACTTTTAGTGATAATTCAGAAACCATCTCCCTGTAGTTTTTTAATTTCCTACTCTGTTTATGTGCTAAGAATGTCCACTCTAATACATAATCTTCCCTCTGCATGAAAATTCCTGTAGGGGAATGAGTAGAAGGTAAGATAACTAAGATGCAGGCCATTTTGGAACAATACAAACTAGTTTTGTGTCCTGCAATTTCCTTTCTACCTGAGCTAAGTCCTTCTCATCCTTGGCTGTTAATTTTCAGGCTATTTATATCTCTATCACCTTGTAATAAATTTGAAACAAATTGCTTAGATCTTGAGTGGCCAAGCCAATTGGAAGCCACAGCCAGTTAATATCTCCTAATAACTTCTGAAAATCATTAAGAGTCCTCAATTGGTTTTTCCTGATTTGCACCTTTTGTGGCCTAACCTTTTGCAGACTTATTCTGTATCCTAGATAATTAATAGTATCCACTCTTTGTATCTTTTTCGGGGGCGATTTGCAATCCCCAGCAAGGCGAGATTTTTTTTTTTTTTTTTTTTAATTTCATCAAACATTCTTTCCAGGAGAATGCAATGGGATTCCTGGCTGCAAGGATCTCATTGGCTGAATAACCTTTTTAATTGCTCTGAGACCTCTCAACAACCTCCATTTTCCAGATATTTTTAAATGACAACTGCCTGAGAATTCCAAGGTCTGGTGGATTACTCTATAGGCTGAGCAACCAGCTGCTCTTGGACTAGCTGTTCTAATGCCTGTTGGTTTTCAGTTGTCATATACAATCAATCCAAATGGGTGGGTCATTCAACCACCTCCATGGTAAGGCTGTTGGTGTCTTATCAGTAGTGTCTCCTTGATGTAGAGCTAAATTGTCAACCTCTGCTGTATCTTGTTTATAGATAGCCTAGATAGTTTCTAAATGCCTTTGATAACAACATTCATTAGCTAATTTTTTTAACTGCCATCACGGCTCAAGACCCCCGATGTTTGATCAGGCTTAGATGGGAGTATAATAGTTTGTGCAGTACTTGCAATAAAGGAGTCTGTATTTGCCACTTGCCTGATTCCCAGAATCTGTTTCTTTGATTCTGTGCCTTCTTTCCACCACCCCAAGGGTCTCAGTAGGGTGCAGGCAACAATTACACAACTGTAATGTGCAGTTTTAAAACTATGTTGTGGTATAGCCTTTTAACTAAAGAATTAGTTTAATCAGGAAAAAAAATCAAAACCATTACCTTGGGGAACAACAGACTGTCATCAAGGTGACCTGTGTGAAGACAGAATGTCACAGAAACATTTTTGTAAAAGGCTGAATGTGCAACTGTTCCCAGATCTCAAATTCCCCAAAGAGACCACCAGGAATCACAACTCTGATGCATGAGAATTTTTTATTGAAGCTCAAGCTTAGGCCACAAACCTACCTGATACAACCAGATAGGAGAGTGATCCCTTGGGTAATGGCATTTATAAAGGAGAAAAAAGAAAAAGACAAAAAGAAAAACATAAGGGGGATTTTCCAACTTTAACATTATGTGATTGGGTAAGAGTGTAAAGGAATATTGGCCTTTAAGCTGATTGGTTTATAGCAACTGGTCTAACTACAAGGAAGGAACACCCATCCAAAAGGAGCACCATGAGCTGGAAATGGTTCATGTTTCCTGAGCCCAGCCCATTATTTTCAGTTGGCCATGGCTGTTATGTATATTTTCCGACTGCCAAGCATTTTTTCCCCCAGAACTCAAGGGAGCAGGCAAGTCACCAAACTGAATACATTTAACAGGATTTCTCTGCAGTATTGTTCTTCTCATGACTTATAACATTTGATGGCTTTATCACATGGCTTATTCATAGGGTTTCTCTCCTATATTCAATTTTTATATATTCTGAGATATTATTTGTATGAAAGAAAGGGCTTCTTCATATTTTTTAGAGAAGGCAGGCAAACTCCCGGACAAATCACACTAAGCCTCAGGTCTCACAGGGGAGGTTTTATTGGCAGAAGCAGCCTCTGAGAGGGAGTGAGGGGTAAGAAGAAGAAGGGCTGTGGGACAGGGGAAGACTCTTTTATTCAGTACATGAGGATGGGAGGCATGTGAAAGGGGAGTGATACCATGGTGTGTGCCATGACAACAGATGCAGGAGCAGTGCTGTTGCCTAGAGATGAGGAGCCTCTTCACTGGGTCGAAAACCTGACTGTAAAGACACTTCTAGCTGTGCACAGATGCACCTGGTGCTAACAACATTGCTTATATTTGTAGTACTTCTCTTCAATAAAAATTCTTTTTTGAGCCACGCAGTGGTGACACATGCCTTTAATCCCAGCACTTGGAAGGCAGCTAAGTTGATTTTCACATTTCTCTTTTGTTACCCTGTTTAGTAACTTTTCATAACAAAGACAATATTATATAGTCAGGAAGGTTCAACTTCTCCACGTCCAGTGAGTTCTCTGGATGGCATGCGTGGTAATGGAGAACTGCTCTCAATTTCTACAGAAAAAAGAGTTATCTTATCAAGTGTCTAGATTGCTTATGGATCCAAGGGACCCACTTAGCCAAAAACTCAATTAAATAAAACTCAGGTAGTGTACTAGAAAGCTCATTTGAAGCAAATACCAGGTCAGTTTGGATTTCTTCACCCCCATTAGTACGTTACTGAATTTTGATTGTCTTTATAGCATTTAAGAAGTATGTACCACTGTAGTTTTCCATATCATCACTCAAATGCCCCTCTCAATTCCAACTGTCTCTCAGCATTTTCTCCTTCAACTTTAACTTCCCTCCCACTCTCTACCTCATTTTCCCATTCACATCCCCATCTGCCTCCAGTCCATCCATGGAATCTATTTTACTTACTTCCACCAGGGAATCTGGGTGCCACTGTGTGCTCTGAAGTCAACTCTTCTATACTTAATATCTCTGAATAAAATGGGCCTATGAATATCAAGTTCATTGTTTTAGCAGTGGCTAATATCCACACATAAGTGAATATATTCCATATTTCTCCACCTGTGTCTGGTTTATTTATTGTCTAGATAATTTTTTTCTAGGTACATCTATTTGCCTGAATATTTTAATGTGAATATCTATCTATCTATCTATCTATCTATCTATCTATCTATCTATCTTTCATCAAAATAATGAACAACTACTATAAATTAGCAGCTGTCTCTTTAAAAACAGAGAAGTCAGAACTGAGTTCCACATCCAGAGTAAGTTGCCTCAGTTGCTATGGGAATGCTAGGACAACAACTGCAGAGCTTTCCTTGTGTCTCAGATTCTTTTCTCCTTCCAGGTATGCAATGGTACCTATGGATGGGGAAAGGAAATTGTTAAACTCCCTAACCACAGAAAGGTCACAACAACCTTACCACTACTGATGTTAGCTGCTGTACATCACAGCCTCTAATACTAGCAACAGTATCAAGACCAGTTCTCAAACACCTGTTCCCATTGATCCTTCCTGTCCCGACTGGCTAGCATACAGCCTGTGCTCCACTGAAATTATATGGATAGGAAATAGGAATCCATTCATCATTAAACTGAGCCTTCTAAAGCAGTCACATACCTTCTTAGCAAGTGTCTTGTGATGGTGCTGGAGGATCCTGGCTTTCATGTTCTGCACAGGAAGCTGACATAGATTATTTTTCCTGGGCTGCCAGGATCTTATGGATTCTTTTCTATGGGTGCTCTGAATTAGTTTGTGGTCCACCACCCAACAAGTAATCCTCCCTCTTCCTGCTTTCAACCTGTCTATCTGAACCATGCTCTGCCTCACCCCATTTCACAACTAATTTTTGTTTATTGCAAGATTACACTTCTGTATGTCCAGATGTCCTGGCACAAAAGTATCCACTTTCTGCCCCAGCTTCTTGTGAGCTGGCTTGGTATATTGACCAAACAGTTTTGTCAAAACTTTTCAAACAGGCCATAGATCTTCAGGTGTTCTACTTTGACAGCAATGAGCTATTCGTCTTCCAGAGTCAGTAAAACTGTGATTGACTGAAAGGCATACCCCATTCAATTATCCAAAATATTCAAAGAAATGTGTTTTTCTAGCAACATTAATAACATAGCAACATTTACACATAGGTAAATAAAATTTAAATATATACATCTCTTAGTTTTTAATCAGTGAAGAGGATGGACATTTTGAATTAGAGTTGTTGCTGTACCACAGTGACTTCAGTTACATCCTCAGATGCAGAGGATGTGGATGTTGCAAAGCATCTCCCACCTTTGTCTGAAAGTGTCCTGTGATTGTGGAAGCTACAATGATGATACTTTCCTCCTCCTCCTCCTCCTCCTCCTCCTCCTCCTCCTCCTCCTTCTCCTCCTCCTCTTCCTTCTCCTTCTGCTGCTGCTGCTCTTTCGCCTCCTCCTCCTGCTTTTGCTCCTCCTCCTTTTTTTCTGTTTTGGTTTTGGTTTTTGTTGTTGTTGTTGTTTTTTTTTTGAGATAGGGTTTCTCTATGTAGCCTTGGCAATCCTGGAACTCACTCTGAAGACCAGGTTGGCGTTGAACTCAGAGATTCGCCTGCCTCTGCCTCCCAAGTGTTGGGATTACAGCCGTGGGCCTCCACTCCCTGTGATGATACTTTCTTTTCTCTATCACATGGGTATTAGTGTGTGAAGTGTCCAGAGGCCTGGTACACCATCACAGAGCATAGATTACTACTGCGTCCATACACCTGTGACATCTCTGGCCTATGGAGACCATTTGAGAATGGCTATTACCTGTGAAATCTGTTTCCCTGCCTTCAAAGGTGTGATTCTTGGGATTTTTGTGAATCACCCAGCACCTTCCATTTGGAAAACCAGTAACCACACTCTCACCTACATTCTGTGCATTTCCCTCATCTTCTCTTTCTTTGGCTCCATGATATTCACAGGCCATTCACACTCAGTCAGTTTTATAGCGAAGCAAACCATGTTTGTAGGTGCATAGACTAGGATATTTTTTCCCAAACTTTTAGCAAAATTGACCATGTTTCTCAATTTCAGAGTGTTCTTTTACTTAAATTTATTCACACTATGAACATCATCATTAATATTTCATGTGTAGGCATTAGTACTTGTATCTCCCAAATTCTATTCTCAAATTTCTGTTTTTTTCTGCATTTTTCTGTGAAACATTTTGCTGGCTTCTGGTAAAGTATATTCTCTATGGGTCATTATAAATGAAAAACATCAAAAAGCTAAAATTTCAAAGGGGAAGAAATTTTGTGCTCAAAACTGAGTTCATTAGTCAGAATGAAAGACTATGATTGATGTTTAGTGGTTAGGTGATACAAGCATGGCAGTCTCTGCAAACCCTAAGCCTGGTAGAATAACAATCCATGAGACCAAAAGAAATCTAGTTCAATACCACTCTATAAGTATTTCAGCACTGGTTGTGGGTGTGTTGTGAGTTATTGTCAATGAAATTCTTGCAGCACTCAGGGAAAATCTATCCCAGTGAATATGTGAATAGCTCTGAAGTAAAAGGTCTCCTGGCAGTCAGAAGTCATGATATACCTAACACAATGCACCATGGAACATTTTACCACACACAGAGATTTAATGGGATAACACTGGAGGGAGACTGCCTCTGCTCAGGTGAGAAGCAGAAGAGAAATGAGTGGGAGGCATTTGGGGGAGGGGGATGGGGAGTAAAGGATTTTCAGGATTGGAAATATCTCTGGTTGGATATTGCTGGGGTTTTATGTTCTGAGTTTGAGTAAACTAAGGATTTTCTGAATTATTAAAACTGGGAAGTAAACTATACATTTTCCCTGTAGACTCAGTGGCCAATGCTGACGGAAGCTTCAAGATTCTGATCCCTGGATGGTTTATTTTAGGAAGAAGTAAGCACAGTATAATTTCGAAATGAAATTTCTTGGTAATAATTGTCTCAATCATCTGTGCACAGTGAAGATGAAGGTGTGGCTACCTCAAAAGTCTTTTGCAAAGTACAGGTGTTTCTTTCTTAAAGTTGGATTCTAAAAATAAGGGCCTAGAGGAGGATCCAGCATACAGTGTAGAGGACACCAAGCTGTAAGGCACATGTCCCATGTCCCCCAAGGATGGTTTGTACTGATGGAGAAACAATGACCTAGGATTGTTGTCTGGGACAATTTCATAGTCTGGGACTTTCAGGTGTGGTCCTGCACTTCAACTACCACAAGTCACCAACCTGCTTACTACATCCATTCCTTCACTTCTGGTAAAAAAAAAAATGTGTACTTTTTCTCGCACTGTAGAGAAAACCCTGTGGTTTTACATTCCTGGTTACCCTAGAGTTTATTTTTGACCACAATTTCCTTTTGCCCTCTACAGAAAAAATATATTTTATGGTTGTTTCTAGTTCTTAGGATGTTAATGTTGTGTTAGTGTAAATGGAAAGACAATCAAAAGATGTTTTCTAGAATATAAATTATGTTGTTGAGATATACAGAGTGTGATTACATTGTTTGACTTCATAGACATAAAACATGCAAGTGTTGCTGACATAATCCCAGCAAACAGAACACTGTGGCAGGTGTATTCCTCTACATTTGAGGTCAGACTACTCTACATCAAAGTGACATTCCAACATTTGGGTCACAATTTCCTCTTCTGGCCTGCATGGATTCTCCACAGGTATTGAGGTTCTCAAGATTTTAATCTAACTTTTGTGATCAGTCAGGTCCTGGAACAAAATCTCTGAACCGGCTTGTGTAATTACCTGTTCTGTAGTCAGCCATTCTCAGAACAGGGTGCTTCAGGGACCACCTATTTTTCTTTCTTGGCTCCAACTTGGTCTAGGGGGTCAAACTTAAATTTTCTACCTTACACATGGAGACAAAAGGCAAATAGAAAGGGAGAGATGCATGAGGCAGCCTTCAGGAAGTTACAGTTACAGTCTGTTCAGTTACTAACTGAACAGACACAAAGGATGGAAGGCACAGGGAACATGAAGTAGCGAATTCAACTTTGTACTCACACTTAGTTAAAAGCTCTGAGGGAAAGGCTTTAATTTCTTTCCTTAACTCAACACAGGTGCATTATAAATCACCAGTATGTTTATTTAATCTATTCACATATGAAGGATCAATTAACTTGTAAATTTTTTTTTTTTGCATAAGTACAATATGGGAAAAACTAAAAGTTACCACAATGAGAAACTAGTAGCTCTGCCATCTGAAAGGTGTCCAATGGGCACAGAACCCTGTTTTTTAAAGACAGACCCCCCAGGTCTGGGCTTGTGCTTCTGAGCTCTCACCTCCATGCTTAGCTAGAATCCATTTTAACCTCTCACAGTCATCACAACAGATTTTAAACCCTGGAGGTTACATGAGAATCCTGGAAGTCATTATAATCATAAAAAGAGCTGACTTCCTAGCAATAGTCTAATGAGACCTGGGTAAATCTCGAGTCTTCTTTTGCCAGCTTATGCTGACATGCATGGGTGTACATAGAGTGTTACAGTGAACAATAAGGAAACCATTTATGAACAAACAGTGCAGTATGTATTGTAATTTTGTTCTAGTTTTCTTTCCTTCTTTCCTTCATACTTTCTTTCTTTTCCTTTCTTTTTTTCTTTTCTTTTCTTTTCTTTTCTTTTTCTTTTTTTTTGACAAAAATGTAGACAATTTTCCAAAGGAGTTTCTCTTTAGTGCCTGATCCTTCAAGCAGTAAATAATATTGTGCCTTGACCTAACATCATGTTAATTTTGTCCAAGACTTATAATTTGTCTCCCACAGGTTCTCTCTGTATTATTTTTATTTGCCTTACTGCATTTTATTTTCAGGTTCTATTGAACTCAATTTTAATATTTTATAGTGTCCTCATTTCCTTCAGGCATCTGGTGTTATTTTCTTGCCCATGATTCATTTTGTTCCTGTCTGAGTGGATTTACATGGTTTACAAACTTTAATCTCCTTGGTCATTACTATGGATTTTCAATTTTTATCTTGGATATCATGTAAACTGTGTTCCTTATAGAATACATATATGGTTTGCGGTTTGAGCCAAGGACATTTTATCATAGTTTCTGTTTGTTTTGGATATCTGTTCTGAGCATCAGAATTCAGAAGGATTAATTGTGTGCATTTTTAGCCCAGATTGCTAGACTCACCAATATGAGAAGTTAGACAGGATTAGTTGTATCTGAAGGGTTCAGATCTCAGTGTCCTAGTATATCCAGTTCTTGTCTAGTCTAGCAGGAACCTTGTGGGGAAGCTGTGCAGAGTAGGTCCTGGGAAGTTGTGTGGAAGACAGGCTGCAACAGAGTTGGAGGAGTGGTTCCTGATTGGGGAGTGTGGCATTCCTGCATAATTTGATGAGTTTAAGGAAAAGACTAATTAAAAGCACAGGAACAAGCAAGCAAGCAAGCAAGCAAGCAAGCAAGCAAGCAAGCAAGCAAGCAAGCAAAAATCCAAAACAACAAAAATTGCTGTGAAGAATTGGAAGCTAATTAATTAAAAGGTCCCGAAGTAGGTAGGCTTAGAAGAATTGCAGGAAGCTGCTGAATATTGGGCGGGTCCAGAAGGCGGGGCTAGGCAGAAGTGAAGGGAAGTTCAGCCATTTCAGCATTCTCCTTGTATCTCTGCTGTCTTGTGTTCGGGAAGTCCTGGAGGGAGACTAGTGCCTAGTATTTGTGGAATCTGAAAACTTCCTTAAGCTGCAGTTGTGCTGGCCTCCTAGGACATTCAACAGCTGATCCTGTCACCTTCCAGCTCAGAAGAAATGGGCAGGAGCAGGGCAGGCATGTGGGCAGGGGTGCATTTTCTGCTGCCACTCTCACAATTGCGTTTAGGAGTTCTCTTGTATTAGGTATTTTCCTCATTTACATTTCCAATGCTATCCCAAAAGTCCCCCATAACCTCCCCCCCCCCCCCGAGAAACAGAAATAGTAAGGAGTAGCTTACTAAGGGGACCCACTTAGCCAACTCAGGTAGCTTACTAGAAAGCTCACTTGAGGAACAGATCCGGATTAAGGGTTGGAGGCGGGTCCTGGGCACTAGCGGTTCCGACCCCGCACCCCGCCCTCTGCGCCGCACCCGAGTGGCCCCCAGCCGAGCGGGCCCCCACTTCTCGGCCCGACCCAGACCCTTCTGCGCCTCCCTTGGCCTTTGTCCGGCGCCAGGAGGCCGGCCCCGCGCTCCCTGCCGGCCGCCGGTGCCCGGGCCCGCGTCAGCCTCCTGGCTCCGTACGCGAGCTCGGGGATCTGCGGCCTCCGTGGCCCCTCTCCCCAGCCCGCCCTGTCGTGGAGCCTGGCGGGGCGGCGGCTGCCATGGCGGGGTTTGCGGCGCTCAGGAGAGGCCCCGGCTCCGCCCCGGGCCTGCCCAGGGGGAGAGCGGAGCGGTCAGCAGCCGGGTCGGTCGGGGCCCCTCCCGAGAGGAGAGTGGAGCGGCAGCGGCGGCAGAAATGATGGAAGAACTGCATAGCCTGGACCCAGGAAGGCAGGAATTACTAGAGGCCAGGTTCACTGGAGTTGGTGTGAGTAAGGGACCACTCAACAGTGAGTCTTCCAAGCAGAGTTTGTGCAGCGTGGGGTCCTTGAGTGATAAAGAAGTAGAGACTCCTGAGAAAAAGCAGAATGACCAGCGAAATCGGAAAAGGAATGCTGAGCCATGACACTAGGCAAGGGAAAGGCACTTCTACGGGGACATATATTTAGTGATTCCTTTGAGTTTGCTGGGGGAAGCGGGCCAGGAACCAGCCCTGGCAGAAGAGTTCCACCAGATGCATGATCCTCAGAGCAACATTCCTTATCCAATCCCTTACCGCGTGGAGTAGAACAGCCACTGTATGGTTTAGATGGCAGTGCAGCAAAGGAGGCCTCAGAAGAGCAGTCTGCTCTGCCCACCCTCATGTCAGTGATGTTAGCAAAACCGCGACTTGACACAGAGCAGTTGGCACCACAGGGAGCTGGCCTCTGCTTCACTTTCTGCTCAACAAAATAGTCCTTCTTCTATGGTTCCAGTGTTTGAAAGTGTCCTGTGATTGTGGAAGCTGCAATGATGATAGTTTCTTTTTGTTGTTTTGTTGTTCTTTGTTTGTTTTTTTTGAGACAGGTTTTTTTTCTTTGTTTTTGTTTTTTGTTTGTTTGTTTGTTTGTTTTTGTTTTTTTTGAGATGGGTTTCTCTGTAAAGCCCTGGCTGTCCTGGAACTCACTCTGTAGACCAGGCTGGCCTCGGACTCAGAAATTCCCCTGCTTCTGCCTCCCAAGTGCTGGGATTGAAGGCGTGTGCCACCATTCCCAGCGATGATAATGTCTTTTCTCCATCACATGTTTATTAGTGCGTGAAATGTTCAGAGGATTGGCACACCATCACAGAGCATAGATTACTATTGCATCCATACACCTTTGACATCTCTGGCCTATGGAGACCCTTTGAGAATGGATCTTGCCTATATGCATCTATGTTTCCCTGCCTTCAGAGGTCTGATTCTTGGGATTTTTGTGAATAACACAGCACCTTCCATTTGGAAAGCCAGTAAGCACCCTCTCATCTACATTCTGCCCATTTCTCTCATCTTCTCTTTCCTTGGCTTCATGATATTCACAGGCCATTCACACTCAGTCATTTTTATCGTGAGGCAAACCATGTTCATAGGTGCATAGACTGGGATTTTTTTCTCCTAAACTTTTGGCCAAGTAGATTTTGGTTCTGGATTTCAGAGTGGTTTTGTTTTTTGTTTTTTGTTTTTGTTGTTGTTTTGTTTTTTGTGAGACAGGGTTTCTCTTTATAACCCTGGCTGTCTTGGACCTTACTTTGTAGACCAGGCTGGCCTCAAACTCAGAAATCCGCCCGACTCTGCTTCCTGAGTGCTGGGATTAAAAGTCATGGGCCAACATGCCTGGCTCAGAGTGTTCTTTTACTGAAATTTATTCACAGCATGAACATCATCATTAATAGTTCATGTGTAGGCATTAATAGTTGTATCTCACAAATTATAGCCTCAAATTTCTGGTCTTTTCTGCATTTTTCTGTGAAACATTTTGCTGTCTTCTGGTAAAGTATATTCTCTATAGGTCATTATAAATGAAAAACATCAAAAAGCTAAAATTTCAAAGGGAAGAAATTTTGTGGTCAAAACTGAGTTTATTAGTCAGAATGAAAGACTATGATTGATGTTTACTGGTTAGGTGATATAAGTATGGGGGTCTCTGCAGATACTAGGTCTGATAGAATAACAAGCCAGGAGACCAAAAGAAATCTAGTTCAATACCACTCTATAAATATTTCTACACTGGTTGTGGGTGTTTTGTGGGTTATTGCCAATGAAATTCTAGCAGCACTCAGGGAAAATCTATCCCAGTGAATATGTGAACAGTTCTGAAGTAAAAGGTCTCCTGACAGTCAGAAGCCATGATATACCACAATGTCCCATGGAACAATTAACCACACACAAGAAATTTATTGGGAAAACACTACAGGGAGGCTGCCTCTGTTCAATTGAGAAGCAGAAGAGAAATGAGCGGGAGGCAGGCTTTTCATAGTTTAATTTTTTGGGGTGGGTGTGGGGGAAGGATTTTCAGAATTGGAAATAGCTCTGGTTGGAGATTGCCTGGATTTTATGTTCTGAATTTGAGTAAACTAAGGAGTTTCTGAGTTATTAAAACTGGGAAGTAAACTATAAGTTTTCCTAGTAGATTCAGTTGCCAATGCTGAGTGAAACTTCAAGATTCTGATCTCAGGGTTGTTTTTTTTAGGAACAAGTAAGCACAGTAAATTTTTGGAAAGAAATTTTTTGGTAATAATTGTCTCAATTGTCTGTATACAATGAAGATGAATGTGTGGCTACTTCAAAGGTCTTTTGCAAAGTACATGTGAGTCTTTCTTTAAAGTTGGATTCTAAAACTAAAGAGCCTAGAGGAGGATCAAGCATACAGTGTAGAGGACACCAAGCTGTAAGGTACATGTCCTATATCCCCCAAGAATGGTTTGTACTAATGGAGAAACAATGATCTAGGATGATTGTCTGGGACAATTTAATAGTCTGGGACTTCCAGGTGTGGTCTGGCACTACATCTACCACAGGTCACCAAGCTGCTTACTACATCCATTCCTTTACTTCTGGTAAAAAAAAAAAAAAAAAAAAAAAAAAAAAAGTGTACTTCTCTTACACTGAAGAGAAAAGGCTGTGGTTTGTGGTTTTACATTCCTGGTTAACTTAGAGCTTATTCTTGACCATAATTTCCTTTTGCCCTCTACATAAAAAAATATATTTTATGGCTGTTTCTAGTTCGTAGGATGTTAATGTTGTGTTAGTGTAAATGGAAAGATAGTCAAAAGATGTTTTCTAGAATATAAATTATGTTGTTGAGATATACAAAGTGTGATTACATTGCTTGACTCTATAGACATAAAACTTGCAAGTGCTGCTGGCATAATCCCAGCAATCAGAACACTGTGGCAGGTGTATTCCTCTTCATTTGAGGTCAGACTACTCTACGTCAAAGTGACATTCCAACCTGTGGGCCCCAATTTCCTCTTCTGGCCTGCTTGGATTCTCCACATGTATTGAGGTGAATTTCCTAACCTTTTCAGTGGGTGTGTCTGTATTTTCAAATTTTTATTGGCAGAGAACTAAGTGCTAGCAGGATCTTGATATTGTCATTTTTATGGCCCATCACCAGCTTTACATTTGTAAATACTCCTCTCAGGCCTGCTGAGATACTTGGATGGCAAGCAGCTCTCTATGCCTTGAGGCAATACAGTGAAGTTCTGGTGATGTTTCACACCTGATTGCTTCTAAGAAAAAACCTGACATCCAATTCCTGGTACAAGAATTGGAGAGCGGGGGCAGGTGAGATGGCTCAGTGGGTAAGAGCACCCGACTGCTCTCCCGAAGGTCCAGAGTTCAAATCCCAGCAACCACATGGTGGCTCACAACCATCCGTAATGAGATCTGGCACCCTCTTCTGGAGTGTCTGAAGTCAGCTATAGTGTACTTACATATAATAAATAAATAAATCTTAAAAAAAAAAAGATTTGGAGGGCCGAATTTCTGGATATTAAAAGAGATAGATGTAGGAGATTTAGTGGGAGACATAGAAGAGAACAGATAGATGAGAACGGAGCAGGAGAGAGGTTAAGAGGTATCTATATATGAGGTCATAGGCTTGAATTGTCTTAAATCTAAATGATAGCTGGGAGACTGCTCCAATGAAAGTTTTATGCTTTACACTATATAGAAACCTTTTAATTATTTATAACACTGGTGTGTCCACAAACACTCCCAGTATACTCATGTCCACACACACTTGTGTATATAGATATATAACATTTAACCAGAGTGCTTTTGGTATTTAAGTCAAATTAGACATTGACTGGTTATTCCCAGTAAATTCATGACATCATTGCCCTAAGCATATTTTGCTGGAAGGAAAAATTATAGATCAACATCTTTTTGGTTGGTTCTGTGTGTATATTTCACCTTGTGTACCTTTCAAATCACCTTCCATAAGGAGGACACTGGAACATAAAAGTCAATGTTCTTGGCACCAGTTTGACCTTTTCATATACAGTGTTTTGTGTCAGCCCTGTCTTTACAATGAAGACTTAATGTCAGTTTGTGAAAAGCAACCCCTTTTGTTGTCAGTGGCCAGCAGTCTTTGGATATTTTTATGAAACTACGCTGGCTAGCAACTTTCTTGATGTAACACAGTGGAAAAGACAAGATCAACTGGAACTCCATCTCTTTCAGAATTCAGAGACTTCATTTGAAACACCTTCATACACTTATAAGCTGATACTTTAAAAAAATTTTTTTTGTTTTGTTTTGTGAACATCTTGCTAAGACTACATCCAGCAGGACTCCATGGAGTCTTGCTCCATGGTGCTTTCCTATGCATTGGCAGAACCACACGTGTGACAATGTATTATATAAAACATATTACCTTCTAATAGATGGGGAATTTTCCTGGACCTCACAACCAGAATTAAGGCAACTTGAAGAATTTTAATATTTAGAGCTGTGATCCTACTGTTTACGCAACTTGAGGGTTTAGCACACTTTTCAAAGAACAATGTAAAACTAACATGTAAAAACTAACATTATTCTCCTTGGACTTCTCTTGATATCAACTTTTAAAACCTAACGTGATGCATAGATACAATGGTAATTTATGTAGTTTTTCAAGTCCTGCTCAGAAACACCATGAGTGTCATGTGATGAAAGCATGAAATACAGAGGCTTAAAACATAGTTCAAAAATGCATATACAGTTATGGGTATTGGTTGATAAAAGTCATGTTTATAAATGTCTGTTGTCTTGACCACTTGCCACTTGGAGCCAGTTACCTAATCCTTTATAAAATATTACTATTCAGTATCCCATTCTTTCCCCATGTGATGGATCCCTTGATGTTCTAGAAGTACTCCAAAGCTCTCTATCAAGGACAGTCAGAGAGATACAAACAGACAACAGATTACACAGATAGACAAAAACATGGAGACAAAAGGCAGACAGAAAGGGAGAGCTACACAAGCAGCATTCAGGAAGTTACAGATTTAAACTAACTGAACAGACACACAGAGGATGGAAGCACAGGGAACATGAAGTAGAGAATTCAACTTTGTACTCACACTCAGTTAAATGCCTCTGAGGAAAAGGCTTTTATTTCTTTCCTTAACTCAACACAGATGCATTATTAATCACCAGTATGTTTAATCTATTCACATATGAGGAATCAATTAGCTTGTGACTTTTTTTTTTTTTTTTTTTTTTTTGGCGTAAGTACAATATGGGAAAAACTAAAATTCACCCCAATGGGAAACAAGTAACCCTGTCATCTGAAAGGTGTCCATGGGCACAGAACCCTGTTCTTTAAAGTCAGACCCCCGGGTTTGGGCTTGTGCTTCTGAGCTCTCCTCCATGCTGAGCTAGAATCCATTTTAACCTCTCATAATCAGCACAACAGGTTTTGAACCTAAGAGGTCACATGAGAATCCTGGAACTCATTATAATCATGAAAAGAGTTGACTTCCTACCAATAGTCTAATGAGACTTGGGTAAATCTCTAGTCTCTTTTCCCCCACTTATACTGACATGCATGGGTGTACATAGAGTGTTATAGGGAACAATCAGGAAACCATTTATTAACAAACAGTGCAGTATGTATTGTAATTTTGTTCCAGTTTCCTTCCTTCCTTCCTTTCTTCCTTCCTTCCTTCCTTTCTTTCTTTCTTTCTTTCTTTCTTTCTTTCTTTCTTTCTTTCTTTCTTTCTTTCTTTCTTTCTTTCTTTCTTTCTTTCTTCTCTTTCTCTCTGTCTGTCTCTTTCTTTCTTTCTTTCTTTCTTTCTTTCTTTCTTTCTTTCTTTCTTCCTTTCCTTCTTACTTCCTTTCCTTACTTTTTTTTTTTTGACAAAGATCAGGACAGTTTTCTGAAGGAGTTTCTCTTTATTGCCTCATCCTTCAAGCAGAAAATAATATTGTGCCTTGACCTAACATCATTTTAATTCACCATTTTCTTTGATTGAGGCATCCACCTCCTCTACTTTTTCTTTAAGTCTGATAATCTGTCTCCCACAGGTTCTCTATGTATCATTTTTATTTGCCTCACTGCATTTTCTCTTCAGGATTTTTTTTTTTTTTGGCATTTCTAAGCACCTATTGAACTCAATTTTAATATTTTATATTGTCCTTATTTCCTTCAGGCATCTGGTATTATTTTCTTGCCCAAGATTCATTTTGTTCCTGTCTGATTGGATTCACATGGTTTACAAACTTTAATGTCCTTGATCATGACTGTGGGTTTTCAATTCTTTGTCTTGGATATCACATAAAATGTGCTCCTTATAGGATACCTCTATGGTTTGTGGTTTGAGCCAAGGACATTTTATCTACGTTTTTGTTTGTTTTGGGTATCTGTTCTGAGCATCAGAATACAAAGGGACTGCTTAATTTTGTGCATTTATAGCCCAGAGGGCTACACTCACAATATGAGAAGTTAGACAGGATCCATTGTATCTGAAGGGTTCAGAACCCAGGTGCAGTGTCCTACTACATCCAGCTCTGGTCTAGTCTGGCAGCAACTTTGTGGAGAAGCTGTGTAGAGTAGGTCCTGGGAAGTTGTGTGGAAGGCAGCCTGCAACAAGTTGGAGGAGTGGTTCCTGATGGGGAGTGTGTGATTCCTGCACGATTAGATGAGTTTAAGAAAAAGAAAAATTAAAAGCAAAGGAACAAGCAAGCAAGCAAGAAGCAAGCAAGCAAAAATCCAAAACAACAAAAATTGCTGTGAAGAAGTGGGAAGCTAATTAATTAAAAGGTCCATAAGTAGGTGGGCTTAGAAGAATTCCAGGAAGCTGTTGAATTTTGGGCGGGTCCAGAAGGCGGCGCTAGGCAGAAAGAAGGGAAGTTCCGTGGTTTCATCTTTCTTCTTGCATCTCGGCTGCCTGGTGGTCAGGAAGTCCTGGCGGGAGACTAGTGCCTAGTATTTGCGGAACCTGAAAACTTTCTTAAGCAGCAGTTGTTTTGCTGGCCTCGTAGGACATTCAGGAGCTGGTCCTGTCATCTTCCAGGTCAGAGGAGCTGTTGGACTGGGAAACGGGCAGGAGCTTGGCAGGGGTGTGGAGCAGGGGTGCATTTTCTGCCGCCATTCTCACAATTCAGTATTTGCAGACCGGAAAACTTCCTTAAGCTGCAGTTGCTCCTCCTAGGACATTCAGCAGCTGGTCCTGTCACCTTCCAGGTCAGAGGAGCTGTTGGACTGGGAAATGGGCAGGAGCAGGGCAGGTTGTGTGGAGCAAGGGTTCATTTCCTGCCACAACTCTCACAATTCTGTTGTGGAAATCTTACCATTGTCAGGAAGTTTGAGATCCTGTGAATTGGGTTCATGGTGATGCTTTACTCAATTTTATGGTTGCCAGAATATTTTTCTAAAATATCCTCGGAGATCCTTGGCTGCATCTGGAGTTTGTATACCGGGAGGTTTGCCTTTGCAAAAGCCTTTATAAAGCTCCTGTAAGCGGGGCGTGGTGGCGCACGCCTTTAATTCCAGCACTAGGGAGGCAGAGGTAGGCGGATTTCTGAGTTCGAGGCCAGCCTGGTCTACAGTGTGAGTTCCAGGACAGCCAAGGCTACACAGAGAAACCCTGCCTCGAAAAACCAAAAAAAAAAAAAAAAAAACAAAAAAAAAAAAAAAGAAAAAAAAAAAAAGAAAAATAAAGCTCCTGTAATTCAAATTCGTTCATGCTTTCTTAACTCCCCTGTTCCTCCATTTGCCATTTCATTTCCCTTTCTCCAGGGAACTGAGTAGGCATCCCGAGAGAGCTTTGTAAGTATTTGTCATATAGGAACCAGTGCAGATTTGATTGAATTCGAAAATATTCGTTATAAAGTATCTTTGAAAGACCCAAAACGTGAGGACTCTCCCACTTTCTGACTCAGGAGAGGCGACACTCCAAATCACTTGCAAGAAAGGGTCTTGATGCAAATTGCAAAAGGACTTTTATTTCAAGAGAACTCTCAGGCCCAAAGTCATACACCATGCAGGGCTAGCGGACTGTGGTGTGTAGAGTAGCTGGGTAAGGGGGTATTTAAAGGAAGAAACCATAAGTCAAGGGGATGGGGAGGGCATTGTTGGAAAATACCAAAAGTACCAGTTAAGTGGAAAGTCAAGACAGTTGTCTATTAGTTTCAATAACAATAGCACTTTTGCACAGTGAGTTCCTGGAGTGGTCACGGTGGGTCAAGGTGATTTTCTTTGCCAGAATATTTTTCTAAAATATCCTCGGAGATCCTTGGATGAATCTGGAGTTTTTATACCAGGAGGTTTGCCTTTGCAAAAGCCTTTATAAAGCTCCTGTAATTCAATTTCTGTTTTATGGTTAGCATAACTTGGGGGCATTGAGTCACAAAGATCTTATTATTAAACCTGTCCCTAAAGGCCTACTTTTTGTTTTTATGTTTCACTTTTTAACTGTCATTTCGCTTTACATATTAATATTAACCTAGCAAAGTTATAGGCTCTGTTAGTTTAACACTGAGGTATATGCAGTCTTTGATGTAAATACAACATTGAGAAATGTGTCTTCATAGGCTCAGTTATTAATGTGACACGTTAGGTTTGAATAAAACATGAAGACAGGATTGCAGCAAGGTACAGCTGAGGAGAAGATACATAGTAGGTTCTGTCAACCCTGAGTGTCGCCAGAGAAAAACTAATTATACCATGTGGGCAAGTTTTATAAAATAATACATCCTGACCAAGAGATGGATTTGGTCACATGCTACAGGCATTTTAATAGACCACTGTAGTTTCCCATGAGGCTTTATTATTTTCCTAAGACATGCAACTTGCAGCAATGCACAAAGATACCTGTTTCATGTGCTGGTGGTGCAGTTAATTTTTGGCATTTCAGTCTGAGGGAGAAAGTATTCAGAGATATCTGGCTGGTTCCAAACTGCACCAGGCCATCAGGTGGGGGGAGGGGAATTGAGGATGAGATGGAGGACAGAGGGGCAGTCCAAGAAATAAACAGGAGCCAAGAAAACACCTACCCAACTATGACTTTATTGATATGTTAACAGACACCCCAGTTAGCCATTCCTCCTGAATTTCTCTGAATCCTTCCAAGGTTCTGCCCAGCATGCTGTGAGAGAATGATTTCAGGCAAAGATATTTTAATAAGTGGAAAACTTACTATGGATTAAGACAAAATTAAACAGCACCTTTGGAATGATTATGGTTGCTCACTTACATAAGAAAAATGACTCCTTGCTTCATCAAAAGCCCATGCGCATTCATGGTCTGATGAGTTCTGCACTGTGGACTTGCAGCTGTGGGAATGCTTAGACCCTGCACTCAGGGCTTTTTTTCACAGACCTCTTGTTGGTGAAGTCCAACTGTCTGGATTGTGTGGATTAGAATAATTTTCTTCCAGTCTTCCCTGCTCTTCTTCTTTGTTACTTGGAAAAGGACTCTGTATGTGTGTTAACTGTGTGACTGACTTGCACATCTCTAGGGTAAACTGAAATACTCATAGAAAAAGAGACATTTTCATAATTTCTTCTCTTTCACTCATGTTTATCCTTTTATCATGTATTGACATCTCTCTTTTGTGTTCCATGAAAAGTTCCAGGTTCATTCTGAATAATGTTTTCCCATTTTCAGGTATTCATATGCTCATCCAAATGTGCATAGCTGTAAGTCAACACTAAGAGCACCAGATGGTTAAGGTCAAGGAGATTCTCACAAAGGATCCAGGTATGTTAGAGGTATTGAACAAGGGGTGGAGTGGGGCTCACCTGTTAGTATAAAAAGGACATGAATTTGATTTTGCCAGATTCTATATCCTTAATGATTCTGGAAAAGAATAATATTAGATGTGATGATGTGGATTTCCCATGGTAGGCAGTGCTGTCAGTCGTCACTTGATGTTAATATTAAATTAATTTTGATTCTGGGAAATTGCTGTTGCGCATTGTAATCCAAGTTTCTTTTACCCAGATTGAAAGCATCATCAGGCTATGGTTATGACAAGGGCAATTTATACATAAAGCAAATGTCAGCAGTAGATTCTCTCCTAGGGCCTGTGACCTTCCTTAAGATTTTTCAAGCAGATTTCCACTGTAACCTATGTATTTTTATTTTCTTGTGGAGCTTGAACCTTCTGTTACCCACAGATAGTCTTGCCAGTATCATAAAAATTTCCATGCCTTGTCTGACAGATTCAGATTTTAACAAGCAGGTTGCAAACCTGAGTAAGACATTGATAACTCTGCTTCCTGCCCCAATTTGCCTAGCAGTTTTTGTCACTTTGAAAGTTCCCACCACAGTATGTAAGATGTCTGCTGAGAGTGAATGGTCTGATATGAGGTGGTTTTCTCCAGATGGTCTACTTGCTTTTTGAATCACCTATTCTGTCCACTCTAAATGTTTTACTGTCCTTGACCTGTGTTCTTATTGATGCTCTGTGTTGCATTAGTCCCCATTAGAGTGGAATAATTATTGTTGACCTTCTCTGTACTCTTTGCTTTAGTTTTGAGTCTGTTTGCCTTATTTTTGAGGTATGCTTCTTCTCTTATATTCTTGAGAGTTTTATACTGAGCAGTGTCTACTTTTTACCACAGGGCTGTATAAGTAAGTTTCATTCTCCTATTGTCACTGTAATTTGGGAGGATTCCTGCCTATATGTATTAACCTAGGCCTAGTCATGTAAGCTTCTACTCTCCATACAGTATTATCTAGGCCTGGTGTGTTTTCAGCCTCTGAAATTTGCTGCTGAATAAGCTCCCCCTTTCTTATTCCTTCTCAATGCTTACCTGGCTGATTCAATTCAGTTTTTCCAGTTCACTCCTCTCCCAGCTGAGTTCTTCTCTCAGACACTGAATTGTTCCACTAGGCCTTAAATTAACTGTCGAAATCTTTTGTAATCCTTTGGCTCCTTCTCTTTCTCCTGCTCATTCTGTCTTTGCCCATGCCTAGCATGTTCTATCTTCAATCTGACTCTGTAAAACTCTCCCAGTAAAACTGTGTCCTTCTCCCTCTCTGTGGCTCTACTCTCTCAACTGCAGCCCATGCACTCTACTGTATTCCTTTATTATTCTCTTCTTCCTGTACTGTCCTTCTCTGTCTCAAGTAACTTCTCTTTGCACTCTCATTACAACAAAGTTGGGCATATCCTAGTCTGTCAGCTCTTTCTCTGATATTCCATATTTTCTGTCATTCAATTAGACATTGCTTTCAAACATGGGTGTGTTTGTTCTTCTATATATAAACTGTACTTTTGTTATTTTGGATTAAAGTGAATATTAAGGTCTTGCCTGTACTAAAACCAGAGTGATTAATGTTGTGTGCCTATGGCTGAACCACACCCTAAGTCACAACAGGTTCAAGTACCCCTATCCAGTGTGATGTCAGTTTAGTTCTGTACAATTTCTTCTTTCTTAAATGAAAACCAAGATCCACATATACTACTCTTCAGTATGAATATATCTGTTTCATTTTTTCTGACTTCTACTAGGGACTTTATTATAATTTCTTTTGAAGATCGGTCGATGACATTCTGTTCTTTATGAGATTATGTTCCTTAGGATTTTTAATCTGGAAGATTTTGCTGGCAGTGTAGGTGGTAAAGCATGTTTCACTTTGTTCTCAATTCCGTGTGTGGGATAGAGCTTTACTGTGTTGTATATGAGGAATACTTACTCGTTCCCTTGTATTTATTCATTCTTACCAAGAAATTTCTTATTTCCTATGACCTCATGAAAAATGTCTGCATTATTCTTTTTTTTTGTATTGTTTTGTTATTTTTTTTTTTTTTTGAGACAGTGTTTTTCTGCGTAGCCCTGGCTGTCCTGGGAAGACCAGGCTGACCTCGAATTTAGAAATCCGCCTGCCTCTGCCTCCCAAGGGCTGAGATTAACAGTGAGTGCCACCACGCCTGGATGCCTTATTCTTTTGTGCATAATTTCATCAGTTCATTTTCTAAGCAGGTTTTTTGTTTGTTTGTTTGTTTGGTTTCTTTTTGCTGTTGTTGTTTGGTTTTATGAGACAGGGTTTCTCTGCAGTCCTGGCTATCCTGGAACTCACTCCATAGACCAGGCTGGCCTCAAACTCAGAAATCCACCTGCCTCTACCTCCCAAGTGCTGGGATTAAAGGCGTGCTCCACCACTGCCCGGCTCTAAGTAGGTTTTTGACTAAAAAACATGTCCTAATGAATTACTACATTCAAATTTACTTTATATACTGTCAATACTAGTAGTCACTTACTTTGGATTGCCAGTTATTTTCTCTCAGGGCTTGAAAAATATTATTCCATTCATTCTTGATTCTATGTGTAAATATTTATTAGTATTGTATGCTACTGTAATATTGCAACATTGATTGTAAGGGACAGGACAAGACGATAGGAAAAGAGATGTACATTGTTATAGCACTTCGATGTGACAAAAGCCAGAAACATCTGGGAGTAGAGAAAGCCAATCTGTAATAGCCTTCCCTAGGGAATGCTAAGCTAGAATGCTATGTTCTTGTACTCAAGAGTGCCAGGGTCTGAACACACTACACATTACTATTATAGTTTGTCCACTTTAAAAATATTGGGATGAAAGAAGTGATAGTAAAAATGGACTGGAAGGCTGATAAGGACAGAATAAAGTCTGTTCAGAATCAGATGTGAATTTGAGGAAATGCCAGTGTCAAGTTTTAAAGTCAAAGCCATAGTGTTCCAATCAACTTCTTGGTGGCTGTGAAACCATGGGTTATTCTTTCCATCCTAGAATGAGCTCTTGTTCAGTCTCCATGAGATGGAAGATGTACTTTTCCTGTTATACACATAGACTAAATAATTCCATGATATACATTCATTCCATGTTTTTACTATTGTTGAAACTAAAGCCCAACATCTCTTACTGGGGCAGAAATTTAGGATCTGTTGCTGTAAAGTTGACAATACTCAGCCTGTATGTCACAGGCAGGATTCATAAAGTGACATGCTCTGCAAAAATGTCCTGATTATTCCCTGAATATTTATGCATTCCTATGCCTACTTTTTCTAGCCCACTTGATGTTGTCTTCAAGTGCCTGGGTTGTAGAGATTTACATATTGTGAATTTAGGACAGCATTATATTTTTCTCCGTATCTACATTTCTGTTGTACATAAATTCTTCTTACCACTGAATTTTCCATCATATGAATTAGGGATTATCTTCATTTTTTATGCATATTACAGCTGTTAGAATATTTACAGGGAAACATTCTGGTAGAGGATTTGTATTATCTGTTTTCTTTGCTATTGCAGATATTACAAAGCTCCTAAAGTTTTCTTTAATCTCTGCTATCTAATTCTCCTGGTGCTAGCATTTTCAGGTGAATGGTGTTTGTACAAAATTAGTGTGGAGAATTTGCACATCCTTGTCTCTCCAGTTAGTCGGATAGAATGATGATAGATGTCTTCAGTTTCTCTAGTGATAGAATTAGGATGCTGGCTATGATGTTCATTAGACTCAGTGATTTTCTTGCTCTTTTTTTAAAAAAAGATTTATTTATTTCATGTATGTGTGTGCACTGTCACTGTCTTCAGACACACCAAAAGAGGACATCAGATCCCATTAAAGATGGTTATGAACCACCATGTGGTTGCTGGGAATTGAACTCAGGACCTCTGAGTGATGTTCTTTCTCTTCCACATTCTTCAGAGCTTTCATAGTGATCCACTATGATATTTTGTAGGCCTTTTGTAGATATAATGACATGATTGAGAGCCTTCTCTCCCTGATTGTATGTACTTTGTGCCTTGAGTTATTTGGTTTGTGCTTCTTGAAACAGTATTGCATCTATGGCATGAAATCAAGTGGAGTTCATTTTCTATATCCATTATAGAGAATTTTATTATTTTATTCATGCATATTTCTATGGTCATTTGCTTTTGCATCCCGGTACAGACATCTTTGTGTGATGACTGCACCACATTCCCTTTCTTTCTGTATTCTGCAATATTCTCTGTGTAAGATGATTGTGGGATTTTCTAACAAAATTTGTGAATTCAGTGCTGCACCTATTTAGTTCTCAGACAGTGTTAGAAGACACTCTGCAGGTCTGGGTTTCCACACTTGCTTAATGCCTGCCTAGTGTTAGGACATAGACAGTTTTCTTGTTCACTTCTTCCTAGGATATCATTGTTTTCCCTGTTAGTTCCCATTAATTGTGTATGAGTTTCTACTGCATTCCATCATCTGCTATGCCCCAGTTTCAATGTAAACTAATGAGGCACCAAGACAACAGGACACACATAGAACATAGATATACTGTATCTGCCTGGGAGAATGAAATGTAATCTCCTCAAAGGATTAGGTATTGTATTCTAGTATGATGTCTAATGAAACACCATTCAACTCTAGGCATCATTCATGGTAGGAACTAGCCATTTGTCTTTGACTCTAGTCCCAGGAAGATAAGTTCTCAGTAACAACCCTGATAATAGTGTTTTACAGCCTGGATGCATATGCTCTGTGTTTATGTCAGGTGCCCACTGAAGTCAGAAAGAGTCCTCAGATTATACTTATATTCCTTACTACACTAAATATGTCACTCCATGCTCTCATGTCTGTAGAAGTGTCGACAAGATTCTTTGTATCATCTTGCATTTAATGTCCTTTTATGTGGTTTATTATTGTCTATTATGTAGTTGTAGTAATTTCATTTTTGTATTTTTCTTTTTTTTTTTTTTTTTTTTTTTTTTTTTTTTTAGATTTATTTATTTATTATATGTAAGTACACACTGTAGCTGTCTTCAGACACTCCAGAAGAGGGCGCCAGATCTCGTTAAGGATGGTTGTGAGCCACCATGTGGTTGCTGGGATTTGAACTCTGGACCTTTGGAAGAGCAGTCGGGTGCTCTTACCCACTGAGCCATCTCACCAGCCCCATTTTTGTATTTTTCAAACCCTGTTGTGAAACTTCAAGAAGAGTTCCAATATTTGAAACTGGGAGAGGAAAAAGAAAAAGAATGAGTTCTCTCGTAAACACTCCACAGGTCAGTGTGCTGTCCACATTTCTTTGAAAACTCCGTTTTCATTCAAACCATTCCATAGTTCTGTAATCTACATGTGGTCATGTTATCTATAAGGATTTTTTTCTATGCTCTTCATTTTCTTCTGGGATGAGGAGTATTTAACGGTTAGGTCTTTTCACATATATAATACCATTATATTTTCTGTGCAATTTCCATGGACCGAAGACCTGCAAATCTCAAAGGTAATCTATTGTAAATGATGCTCAAAAAATATATTGATTACGAATTTCCACTTTGGATTGAGTTTTGTCCTTTTATATTAGTGTGGAAGGAAGGTCTCATGTGTCACTTAATTTGCTTTGGGGTTCCTGTGCTCAGTCTGATGGTTATTTGCAAGCACTACAAATGCATTTGTATTGGTCAGACTGTGGCATAGCCTCAGGGGATAGCTCTACCAGGCTCCTATCAGCAAGTGCATCTTGGCATCTGTAATAGTGTCTGGGGTTGGTGTCTGAAGATTGGATGGATCCATAGGTGGGGCAGTCTCTTGATGGCCATTTCTTCAGTTTCTGATCCATTCTTTGTCCCTGCATTTCCTTTAGAAAGGAACCATTCTGGGTTAAAAATCTTGAGATGGGTGGATGGCCCCTTTCTTCAACTGTGGTCCTTGTCGATGCACTGGATATGGTCTCTACAGGTTCAGAACCCCCTTTGTTGGGTATTTCAGCTAATGTCAGCACACTTGGGTCCTGGGGAACTCTTGCTTTCCTGGCATCTGGGACTTTCTATTGGCTACACCCAGTTCCACACCCCGCAGTGCTACACACCTCCATTCAATTTTCTGACTCTCTGTACTTCTCGCCTGTCTCCTCCCATTCCTGATACTCCCTCCACCCCATTTCTCTCCCCTCCTCCCCGTCCCCGTCCCTCCCTCCCTTTACTTCCCTTTATAATTTTTCTCCTAAGTAAGACTGAAGCATCCACAGTCCTTCTTGTTAATAACGTTTCATATGGTTTCATATGGTCTGTGAGTTGTATCTTGGGTATTCCAAGCTTTGGGGCTAATATCCACTTATCAGTGACTGCATACAATGTGTATCCTTCTTAGGATGACATTTTCTAGTTCCGTCCACCTGTCTACAAATTTAATGAAGTCATTTTTTTTTTTTAAATAGCTGAGTGGTACCCCTTTCTGTAAATGTACCACATTATCTGTATCAATTCCCGTGTTAAAGGACATCTGGGTTGTTTCCAGCTCCTGGGTATTATAAAGAAGTCTCCTTTGAACATATTGGAGCATGCATACTGTCATATGTTGGATCATCTTTTGGATATATGCTTATGATTGGTATAGCTGGATCCTCAAGTAGACTATTTCCAATTTTCTGAGGAACCACCAGACTGTTTTCCAGAGTGGTCATACCAGCTTGCAACAAATCTCACCAGCAATGGAGCAGCATTATCTTCCCCTTTCTCCACATCCTAACCAGCATCTGCTGTTACCTGAGTTTTTATCTGTTTGAATTTCCCTGATGACTAAGAATGTCATTTCTTTAGGTGCTTCTCAGCCATTCAAGATTCCTCAGTTGAGAATACTTTGTCTCTGTATCCTATTCTTTTTTTGTTGTTGGTTTTTGTTTTGTTTTGTTTTGTTTTTTCTTTTAAAGACAGTGTTTCTCTGTATAGGCCTGGCTGTCCTGGAACTCACTCTGCAGACCAGGCTGGCCTTGAACTTAGAAATCTGCCTGCCTCTGCCTCCAGAGTGCTGGGATTAAAGGGGTGGGCCACCTAACCCAGCTCATTTACATTTCAAATGCTATCCCCTTTCCTAGTTTCCACTCTGATAATCCTCTATCCTCTCAGACCTCCCTCTGTTCCCCAAACCACCCACTCCCTCTTCCTGGCCCTGGCATTCCTCTATACTGGGGCATAGAATCTTTGCAAGACCAAGGGCCTCTCCTCACACTAAGCCATCCTCTGTTACATATTCAGCTAGAGACATGGTCCAACCATGTGTTTTTTTTGACTGGTGGTTTAGTCCAAGGGAGCACTGTTTGTACTGGTTACTTCATATTGGTGTACCTCCTATGAGGCTGCAGACCTCTTCATCTCCTTGGGTACTTTCTGTAGTTCCTTCATTTGGGACTCTGTGCTCCATCCAATAGATGACTGTGAACATCCACTTTCTTTCTTTCTCTCTTTCTTTTTCTTCTCTTCTCTTCTCTTCTCTTCTCTTCTCTTCTCTTCTCTTCTCTTCTCTTCTCTTCTCTTCTCTTCTCTTCTCTTCTAGACAGGGTTTGTCGGTATAGCCCTGGCTGTCCTGGAACTCACTTTGTAGACCAGGCTGGCCTTGAACTCAGAAATCCTAATGCGTCTACCTCCCAAGTGTAGACACTGATTTTACACTTCTTAACTGGTACAATAGAAAGAAAACTATTTCTTTTGAGTCATTCTTTTTTTTTTTTTTTTAATTTTTTGTTTTTTGTTTTTTCAAGACAAGGTTTCTCTGTGTAGCCATGGCTGTCCTAGAACTCACTCAGTAGAACAGTCTGGCCTCGAAATCAGAAATCTGCTTGCCTCTGCCTCCCAAGTGCTAGAGGATTAAAGGGCTGTGCCACTACTTTTGGCCTTTAAGTCATTCTTGTATTTGGTCTTCCATACTGTATTTCTTTGTTCTAGAATGGTAGAAACATTACAATCCCAACTGAGTATTTTAGACTAGAGTCAGGCTGTTGAGACCCAACTGCAGACAATATAGTTACAGGGTTCATATTTGAGCAAAACTGACCCCTGTAGAATTTGGAAGCATAGTTTTACTAAACATGACTTTACTATCTGAGATGTGTCACTTGGATCATTCTTGTTATCAAAAAACTGTTCTTAAAAATATATTCCTGCTGGGCATGGTGGCACACACCTTTAATCCCAGCACTTGGGAGGCAGAGGCAGGTAGATTTCTGAGTTCGAGGCCAGCCTGTTCTATAGAGTGAGTTCCAGGACAGCCAAGGCTACACAGAGAAACCCTGTCTCGAAAAACCAAAGGAAAAAAAATATTCCTGCATCTAGACCTCAAATGTATACATTACAATAACTAAATGTATGCTGTGAGACCATTATGTCATGTACTTTTACTGAGAGGAGAGAACACAATATAGACTATGATGATTTTAGATGATATCATTTCTTAAAATGGCCTCATAGTTCCCATGACCTAACATACATCCTGTTCTTGATTAGGTTTCAGAATATGACATGAATTCTCTCTCTGAAAGGCAACCTTAAATCCAGTCAGAATATCTTTTACTGTAATTGGTTCTTGTCGCCTGCTTTCATTAAGCACCATGTTCAAGGAAACTAATAGAAGAAAAAGACTACTTTGGGTAAGGCTTCCAGAGGATAGCCATCAACCATGGCAGGGAGGACAGATAGAACATTTCCATGTTGTTGAAATAGAAAGGTGAAAGATCACATCCTCAACCCCAGTCACTAAAGAGGAAGAGAGAATTAAGATGGCTTGGATCTATTCTCTTTTCTCATAGCCAACCCCCAGTGCTATACTTTTTTCAGCAATGTTCCAACAACTAAATTCCTCTAAACATTGTGACCAACTGAGGATTCGACTTTAAAAATATTATCCAATAGGAGATTTATTCATTCATACCTATATAATCAGTCTTCTAATATCCTTGTACTTGTTAAATTGATTTTGATATGAATGTAGAAAACAAAGCTCTCATTTTTTGTTTGGGTTTCCTGTTTGTTTGTAAAACAGGGTCCCACACTCTAGTCCTAACTTTCATGTGTCCTGATATAGAGACCAGAATGGCTTTTAGGTCACATAAATCTGATTGCTCGAGCCCCCTGACAGCTAGGATGAAAGACCTACCCCACTGTATCAGGCTTGAATTAAACTTTTATATTTCAATATCTCTGCTGACATGCATCAAGTATTTTGTTCCTCTCTGTGATGTATGAGTTCCTCGACTGAGCCAGCTCCTTCAGTTTCATTGACAGGCTGATTTTTTGTTTGTTTGTTTGAATGCTGTATCTTCATATATTGGCCCTCTACTGAGTTACCATTAGGCTTACAGAGTTCATTTCCTGTTTCATTTCAGATTGAGCATGCCTTAGATTTTTATACCTCTGGATACAATGTTCACATCCTGCATTATCATAATTATTCCTTTAGCCACTCATAGGAGTTCTCTGGTCTTTCATTAAGTTTGTTTCTGCCTTTTTTGAGTTCCTGTGCTTGGTCCCTCTTTATGTCATTTGACCACACTGAATGGTGTTCAGAGTATATTTTGACTTCTGTCTCTTGAGTTTGTTTCATAATTCATTTTGTCATGAGTATTGCTATTGTATTAGTGATTTGGGTAGGGAAATTTTATTAACATTGTCATATTGCTTTAGCTACAGGCTCTCAATTTTCTTTTACTATGTGTCATTTAGGTCAGGTGGCAGGGATTTCCATATTAGGTGTTATGAATAAGCTTTGAGAATCTAGGTTGGTGGGCAGGAACTAGGTTACAGGTACACTCTAAACATATTATTACTTGCTTTCATGGCTGTACAAACGTTGTCAAGATTCCTGGTATCATTTTGCATTTAATTTTTTAAAAATATGGTTTAGCATTTTCTGTAAGGAGTTGTATTTATTTCATTTTTGAATCGTTCAATTCTTGATATGAAATTTCAAGAAGAATTCAATCTTTTTTCTTCAGACAGAACCTGGGAGAAGTTCAACAAAAAGAATGAGTGTGTCTCTGCTAAACATGCCACAGGTCAGTGTCCTTTCCACATTTCTTTAAAAAAACAAAAAAACAAAAAACAACTTTTTATTCAAATCATCCAAATGTTTTATTCTCCACATATGGAATATTATCTAAAGGGCTTATTTTTTATGATCTTTATTTTCTTCTGTAATAGTGAAAGTTTAATATTCTGGTCTTTCATGTATACATCATCTTTATATTTTAACTTGATTTTATATTGTGAGGACATATAATTCCCTTGGACTAGATACCTGCATGTTTCAAAAAGGATCTATTGGAATGATGCTCAAAGAACGTATTGATGGATATTTTCTATGTTGAATAAGTTCTGTCCTTTTGTATTAGTGTGAAGTAAGGTCTCTTGTGCTACATAAATGGCATTTCAGGGAAGGTCAGGTTTCTAGCTTGTGAATGAGGATATAGAAATTCACATCACTAAAGAAGATATGAAAGAGTAGAATTTGTAGAAGGTAAAATTATAAGAGATCCACTGTTTTGAATCCTAATAGTAAATATATTATTAGCTCCCTAGGGTCACAGATGATGGAAGGAAAATGTCTTTCTTTTACCATTACTGTGATTGTGAGCTGATACAGACTTCAGTATTCTCACAACTCTTTTTTCACACCTCATGTCACTCAGTAATCACACTTGACACCTGAAATCTATTTGTCTCAAGAGAGACACTGTCCCTGTGGAAAATTCTCAATATAGAAATTGTTATTTTCCTCTCTTTTTGGTTTCAGAAATAACTTTAAGTCCCATTTTCTTCACCTTTGTATTTCATCACATGAACTATATTAGTAAAATTTTCTAGAGAGGATAGCTATGGTGCTGTACATAAACCATCAATTTACAAACATAAATGAATGTCCTTTCTTTTTTTTTTTTTTTTTAAAGATTTATTTATTTATTATATGTAAATACACCGTAGCTGTCTTCAGACACTCCAGAAGAGGGCGCCAGATCTCGTTACGGATGGTTGTGAGCCACCATGTGGTTGCTGGGATTTGAACTCTGGACCTTTGGAAGAGCAGTCGGGTGCTCTTACCCACTGAGCCATCTCACCAGCCCCTTTTTTTTTTTTTTTTTTTTTTTCGAGACAGGGTTTCTCTGTGTAGCCTTGGCTGTCTTGGAACTCACTCTGTAGACCAAGCTGGCGTCGAACTCAGAAATCCGCCTGCCTGGGTACCTCCCGAGTGCTGAGATTAAAGGCGTGTGCCACCATGCCAGGTAGGAATGTCCTTTCTTATTTTTTGTCTATTTTTCTTTAGAAGTGAAAGGCTTGATATAATCTATGCTAATCTGCTTCAGCCAAGCTGTGCATTACATAGGGAAAACTGAAGGGTTGTGGCAATGTTTCGATTTTTCATTACAATACTATCTTCTTTAAGTACATAAGTGTATATCTGAATGTTTTTTATTTACACTGAATGATACATTATGCCCCTAAAACCATGAGTACAGCCCCAAACGCTTTGGGACTGAATTAAGGCATAATAGTGAGCTGCAATATATTTAGAGAGAATTAGATTAGTTTTTAAAGTAGAAACAGCAAGTACCCTTTACCCTTTAATTATTTGTTCATGTCGCAGGCTTACATTTTTCTCAAAAAAAAAAGGCATATTTGCAATAAAGACAATATATAGTCTGTATATTATAATTTTTGATAAACAAAGGTAGAATTACAAATCATACTTCTCTATGAAAGATGCAATTCTTATATACATATGGCTAAATTCTGAAGAAAAAAATATAATTAGAAGATTGAAATTTTCAGTTAAGTTAATACAGTGATGAATAAGTCATTAAATTTTAATGAATATTTAGTATAATTCTCCCTGAATTTAAAAACACAAAATGATCAAGAAATGATTATACTTCATTGGAATGCATTGTCACATATGTTATGTGCTTATACATACATATCTAATCATTTTATAGTGAAAGACCATGTGGTATTATTGAAATTGTTATTATGCATATTGATTATGCCAACATATGTAAAATGTTAAATAATTTTAAAGCTCCCTAATACTGTTTTTTTTTTCTATTTTATGATTTTGAATATATTTTCATAAAATAATTTCCAAAACCATTTGATTTTCTGTGTCATGGAACGTTCAGTGTATGATGCAGTTCTATTGTGCTTAAAGAAAAAGCTTAGTCATTTAGTCCATCCATTATTTCTGCATTTTGTATTCTACCTGTTTCTTCTAGAACTTGTGTAGCATTGAACTTAGGCCTCAGATTGTCAAATGGACATGTTGTAATACAGACGTGAGATACAGCTGCACATAAGACTAAGCTGGTGTCCATATTTGAACAAAGTGGACATTGTAAAATTTGAAAGCATATTTTTTATCATAACTTGACTATCTCTAATGGGACAATGAGATTCTGTTTAATATCAACCCATATATCATAAAGCTACATTACTGCATCTAGACATCAAAAGTACATGTTATATTCTATAAATGTTTACTGCTTTTGAATTTATATCATGCATTCTCAGAGATAAAGAAATATAAGGAAGTTTATTAGTACTCTAGAAAGTTTCTTTGAATAAAGTTAATTTCTCTTCAATATACGTTGCTTACATTTGCCTGAATGTATGCATATGTGCTATGTATTTCTCCTGTCAGTAGTGTTCAGAAGAGATCATTGGATTTTTAACAAACTGGGTTTAACAATCTACTGTTTTAGTGCCACGTGGTGCTGGGAGTTAAATTTCATAATAGATGACATTAAAAGACAGTATACCATCCAAACTGCACACCAAAAGTTTTGAAAAGAATGATGGTGGCAAATCTTTCATGTGCTGTGAAGGTCTCAGTAAATCACAGAAAATTCATGAAGACAAGAGCCTTTCTTTTTTCTTTTTTTCTTTTTCTTTTTTTTTCTTTTCTTAATTAGAGAGCCTTTCTAAATGTGAGCATTTTAGTAAGTCATTCTATAGACTGTCTGTGGAAGAGCAGCAATTCGTATCTATAGACACATTTCCATAGCACTTTTAGAAAACATTTGTTCTTCATATTTTCCTTCCTAATCTGCATCAAAAAGAATATCTTTTTAAAATTTTATTTATTATTATATCTAAATACACTGTAGCTTTATTCAGATGCACCAGAAGAGGGCATAGGATCTCATTATGGATGGCTGTGAGTCACCATGTGTTTGCTGAGATTTGAACTCAGGACCTTTGTAAGAGCAGGCGGGACTCTTAACCACTGAGCCATCTCTCCAGCCCCAAAAAGGATATCCTTTCTTTTCTTTTCTTTTCTTTTCTTTTCTTTTCTTTTCTTTTCTTTTCTTTTCTTTTCTTTTCTTTTCTTTTCTTTTCCTTTCTTAAGATTTATTTATTTATTATATGTAAGTACACTGTAGCTGTCTTCAGACACTCCAGAAGAGGGTGTTAGATCTAGTTACAGATGGTAGTGAGCCACCATGTGGTTACTGGGATTTGAACTCATGACCTTTGGAAAAGCAGTCAGTTCTCTTAAACGCTGAGCCATCTCACCAGCCCCCCAAAAGGATATCTTAATTAGTTTTTTTGTAAAGTAAAAAAGTATTTTTGTCCAGTATCAGATAGGTAGTTTTCTATTCCAGGGTCTGTTAACCTTCAAGGACGTGGCCTTGGACTTCTCACTGGAGGAATGGGATTGTCTCAGTTTTTCTCAGAGGTCATTATACATGGATGTGATGTTGGAGAATTACAACAATCTGTTGTTTGTGGGTAAGAATGAACTTCTTGTAGAATTCCTGTTTCTTTCTTTGAGTTTTCCTACTATGTGTTTATGTAAATGCTCTGAGATATCCAGATGGCCTTCCCTTCAGTCTCTTTTCCATTCTTTGTCCCTCTTTTTCCTTAAGACAGGAGCAATTCTGGGTCATTATATTTGAGGTGGGTATGCTGTCCAATTTGAAAATAACATTTAGCAGGCTATTATCATTTCCAGACATTTGATATAAATCATATTTGGGTTCTACATGTAATGATTCAAAAGAGAGAGAGAGAGAGAGAGAGAGAGAGAGAGAGAGAGAGAGAGAGAGAGAGGAAAACCTCTCTTGAGAGTAGGAATCCATGAGATCACTGATTATTGAGTCCCTTACTCCTTATATAAGTAATTCATATCACCTCTAATTGCCCTTATTTTTCATTTGTTGTTTTTTTTTCTTTTCAGAAAATCATTGCATACATGGAAAGTATGAGAAGGTCATGGATCAAGACAGCCAGTACATTGTTCTTGAACACATGAATATTCAAGAGAAGTCTTCTAAATGGAACAAGCTTAGCAGTGTGATTCTAGAATCCTCCTATTATACACCTCACAAATGTACTGAATGGGACAAATGCTTTTCCCAAAAATCCCATCTTAATATTCATCAGAAAATTCATGCAGGAGAGAAACCTTACAAATGCAGTGAATGTGACAAATGCTTTACCGAAAAAGGCAGTCTGAGAATTCATCAGAGAATTCATACAGGAGAGAAACCTTACAAATGCAGTGAATGTGACAAATGCTTTACCGAAAAAGGCCGTCTGAGAATTCATCAGAGAATTCATAAAGGAGAGAAACCTTACAAATGTAGTGAATGTGACAAATGCTTTACTCAAATATCCCATCTTAATATTCATCAGAGAATTCATACAGGAGAGAAACCTTATAAATGCAGTGAATGTGACAAATGCTTTACTGAAAAAGGCAAACTGAGAAGGCATCAGAGAATTCATACAGGAGAGAAACCTTACAAATGCAGTGAATGTGACAAATGCTTTACCGAAAAAGGCAGTCTGAGAATTCATCAGAGAATTCATACAGGAGAGAAACCTTACGAATGCAGTGAATGTGACAAATGCTTTACCCAAAAATGTATTTTGAGATCTCATCAGAGAATTCATACAGAAGAGAAACCTTACCCATGCGATGAATGTGACAAATGCTTTACTGAAAAAGGCAGTCTGAGAACTCATCAGAGAAGTCATACAGGAGAGAAACCTTACAAATGTAGTGAATGTGACAAATGCTTTATTGACAAATACAGTCTGAAAAGGCATCAGAGAATTCATACAGGAGAGAAGCCTTACAAATGCAGTGAATGTGACAAATGCTTTACTATAAAAGGCCATCAGAGAATTCATCAGAGAATTCATACAGGAGAGAAACCTTACAAATGCAGTGAATGTGACAAATGCTTTACTGTAAAAGGCAATCTGAGAATTCATCAGAGAATTCATACAGGAGAGAAACCTTACAAATGCAGTGAGTGTGACAAATGCTTTACCCAAAAATACCATCTTAATATTCATCAGAGAATTCATAAAGGAGAGAAACCTTACAAATGTAGTGAATGTGTCAAATGCTTTACCCAAAAATACCATCTTAATATTCATCAGAGAATTCATAAAGGAGAGAAACCTTACAAATGCAGTGAATGTGACAAATGCTTTACTGAAAAAGGCCATCTGAGATTTCATCAGAGAAATCATACAGGAGAGAAACCTTACAAATGCCGTGAATGTGACAAATGCTTTACTAGAAAAGGCAGTCTGAGAATTCATCAGAAAATTCATACAGGAGAGAAACCTTACAAATGCAGTGAATGTGACAAATGCTTCACTGAAAAAGGCCATCTGAGAATTCATCAGAGAATTCATACAGGAGAGAAACCTTACAAATGCAGTGAATGTGACAAATCCTTTACTTTGAAAGGCAGTCTGAGGATTCATCAGAGAATTCATACAGGAGAGAAACCTTATAAATGCAGTGAATGTGACAAATGCTTTACTGTAAAAGGCAGTCTGAGAACTCATCAGAGAATTCATACAGGAGAGAAACCTTACAAATGCAGTGAATGTGACAAATGCTTTACCAAAAAATCCCATCTTAAATATCATCAGAAAATTCATACAGGAGAGAAACCTTACAAATAGTTTGTATGTGACAAATACAATACTCACAATGTCAGTCTGAGAAATCATGAATTTTTTCATACAGTAGAGAATATTTATAAATGAAGTGAACGAGACAATCCTTTACCAAGATACATCATCTTAAAATTCATTAGAGAATACTTAGAGAAGACAAACTTTTCAAATATATTGTAGGTATGAATCCTTTCCTTTTGGCCTAGTTCCTAGACTGTAACAGTGAATACTTACAGGCTAGAAACTTAACTCATGCATTGTATGAAGAAATATCTTTGACTTCACTTCAGGATAGAGAGAACATCTAAGAACTTTTTAGGGGAAAGTATTTCTGTTGGGGAAAATGTGGCATATGTTTTATTCACAGTGTATTCTTGACAACACTTGAGGCTCCACACTAGAGAATTAGTATGATTATGAAAATCTTATGAAAATTTTCATGCAATGTTCAAATCTTAGATAATGTCAACTATTTATGCAGGGAGAAACTCTGAACATGTGAAAATGTAGAAAGCTTTTCATGACACAGTTTTTTTTTTTTTTTTTACTTGTTCACCCTCAGATATTACAAGATGAAGACAAGTTGGAAGTCAGAAGATAGTATTGTGTAACACTTTCATTGAGACAGAAATAATCCATTTCAAAAAGGAAACTATGTAAGGTCTTTAATGCAATCCTCAAAATATCTAGTAAAACTGATAACATTCTGTATATTTAATTTAAATGATCCAATTAAGAAAAGTTATACTTAAAAGAGTACCTGGCAAACTGAGCCACTCAGACTGCATATTCTTTATCCTATAAATATGCTTGCAGATGTGAAGTGTGCTTCGAGTATCCAGTAATCATAAGCCACAGCCAGTTAATATCTCCTAATAACTTCTGAAAATCATTAAGAGTCCTCAATTGGTTTTTCCTGATTTGCACCTTTTGTGGCCTAACCTTTTGCAGACTTATTCTGTATCCTGGATAATTAATAGAATCCACTCTTTGTATCTTTTTCAGGGGCGATTTGCAATCCCTAGCAAGGCGAGATTCTTTTTTTTTTTTTAAATTTCATCAAACATTCTTTCCAGGAGAATGCAATGGGATTCCAGGCTGCAAGGATCTCATTGGCTGAATAACATTTTTAATTGCTCTGAGACCTCTCAACAACCTCCATTTTCCAGATATTTTTAAATGACAACTGCCTGAGAATTCCAAGGTTTGGTGGTTTACTCTATAGGCTGAGCAACCAGCTACTCTTGGACTAGCTGTTCTAATGCCTGTTGGTTTTCAGTTGTCATATACAATCAATCCAAATGGGTGGGTCATTCAACCACCTCCATGGTAAGGCTGTTGGTGTCTTATCAGCAGTGTCTCCTTGATGTAGAGCTAAATTGTCAACCTCTGTTGTATCTTGTTTATAGATAGCCTAGATAGTTTCTAAATGCCTTTGATAACAACATTCATTAGCTAATTTTTTTAACTGCCATCACGGCTCAAGACCCCCGAAGTTTGATCAGGCTTAGATGGGAGTATAATAGTTTGTGCAGTATTTGCAATAAAGGAGTCTGCATTTGCCACTTGCCTGATTCCCAGAATCTGTTTCTTTGATTCTGTGCCTTCTTTCCACCACCCCAAGGGTCTCAGTAGGGTGCAGGCAACAATTACACAACTGTAATGTGCAGTTTTAAAACTATGTTGTGGTATAGCCTTTTAACTAAAGAATTTGGGAAGTTTAATCAGGAAAAAAATCAAAGCCATTACCTTGGGGAACAACAGACTGTCATCAAGGTGACTTGTGTGAAGACAGAATGTTACAGAAACATTTTTGTAAAAGGCTGAATGAGCAACTGTTCCCAGATCTCAAATTCCCCAAAGAGACCACCAGGAATCACAACTCTGATGCATAAGAGTTTTTTATTGAAGCTCCAGCTTAGGCCACAAACCTACCTGATACAACCAGATAGGAGAGTGATCCCTTGGGTAATGGCATTTATAAAGGAGAAAAAAGAAAAAGACAAAAAGAAAAACATAAGGGGGATTTTCCAAGCTTTAACATTATGTGATTGGGTAAGAGTATAAAGGAATATTGGCCTTTAAGCTGATTGGTTTATAGCAAGTTGTCTAACTACAAGGAAGGAACACCCATCCAAAAGGAGCACCATGACCTGGGAATGGTTCATGTTTCCTGAGCCCATCCCATTATTTTCAGTTGGCCATGGCTGTTATGTATATTTTCGACTGCCAAGCATTTTTCCCCCAGAACTCAAGGGAGCAGGCAAGTCACCAAACTGAATACATTTAACAGGATTTCTCTGCAGTATTGTTGTTCTCATGACTTATAACATTGGATGGCTTTATCACATGGCTTATTCATAGGGTTTCTCTCCTATATTCAATTTTTATATATTCTGAGATATTATTTGTGTGAAAGAAAAGACTTCTTCATATTTTTTTAGAGAAGGCCGGCAAACTCCCGGACAAATCACACTAAGCCTCAGGTCTCACGGGGGAGGTTTTATTGCCAGAAGCAGCCTCTGAGAGGGGGTGAGAGGTAAGAAGAAGAAGGGCTGTGGGACAGGGGAAGACTCTTTTATTCAGTACATGAGGATGGGAAGCATGTAAAAGGGGAGTGATTCCATGGTGTGTGTCATGACAACAGATGCAGGAGCAGTGCTGTTGCCTAGAGATGAGGAGCCTCTTCACTGGGTCGAAAACCTGACTGTAAAGACACTTCTAGCTGTCCACAGATGCACCTGGTGCTAACAACATTGCTTATATTTGTAGTACTTCTCTTCAATAAAAATTCTTTTTTGAGCCAGGCAGTGGTGACACATGCTTTTAATCCCAGCACTTGGAAGGCAGCTAAGTTGATTTTCACATTTCTCCTTTGTTACCCTGTTTAGTAACTTCTCATAACAAAGACAATATTATATAGTTAGGAAGGTTCAACTTCTCCACGTCCAATGAGTTCTCTGGATGGCATGCATGGTAATGGAGAACTGCTCTCAATTTCTACAGAACAAAGAGTTATCTTAGCAAGTGTCTAGATTGCTTATGGATCCAAGGGACCCACTTAGCCAAAAACTCAATTAAATAAAACTCAGGTAGTGTACTAGAAAGCTCATTTGAAGCAAATACCAGGTCAGTTGGGACTTCTTCACCCCCATTAGTAGGTCACTGAATTTTGATTGTCTTTATAGCATTTAAGAAGTATGTACCACTGTAGTTTTCCATATCATCACTCAAATGCCCCTCTCAATTCCAACTGTCTCTCAGCATTGTCTCCTTCAACCTTAACTTCCCTCCTACTCTCTACCTCATTTTCCCTTTCACATCCCCATCTGCCTCCAGTCCATCCATGGAATCTATTTTACTTACTTCCACCAGGGAATCTGGGTGCCACTGTGTGCTCTGAAGTCAACTCTTCTATACTTAATATCTCTGAATAAAATGGGCCTATGAATATCAAGTTCATTGTCTTAGCATTGGCTAATATCCACACATAAGTGAATATATTCCATATTTCTCCACCTGTGTCTGGTTTACCTCAGTAGATAATTTTTTTCTAGGTACATCTATTTGCCTGAACATTTTAATGTGAACATCTATCTATCTATCTATCTATCTATCTATCTATCTATCTATCTATCTATCTTTCATCAAAATAATGAACAACTACTATAAATTAGCAGCTGTCTCTCTAAAAACAGAGAAGTCAGAACTGAGTTCCACATCCAGAGTAAGTTGCCTCAGTTGCTATGGGAATGCTAGGACAACAACTGCAGAGCTTTCCTTGTGTCTCAGATTCTTCTCTCCTTCCAGGTATGCAATGGTACCTATGGAAGGGGAAAGGAAATTGTTAAACTCCCTAACCACAGAAAGGTCACAACAACCTTACCACTACTGATGTTAGCTGCTGTACATCACAGCCTCTAATACTAGCAACAGTATCAAGACCAGTTCTCAAACACCTGTTCCCATTGATCCTTCCTGTCCCGACTGGCTAGCATACAGCCTGTGCTCCACTGAAATTATATGGATAGGAAATAGGAATCCATTCATCATTAAACTGAGCCTTCTAAAGCAGTCACATACCTTCTTAGCAAGTGTCTTGTGATGGTGCTGGAGGATCCTGGCTTTCATGTTCTGCACAGGAAGCTGACATAGATTATTTTTCCTGGGCTGCCAGGATCTTATGGATTCTTTTCGATGGGTGCTCTGAATTAGTTTGTAGTCCACCACCCAACAAGTAATCCTCCCTCTTCCTGCTTTCAACCTGTCTATCTGAACCATGCTCTGCCTCACCCCATTTCACAACTAATTTTTGTTTATTGCAAGATTACACTTCTGTATGTCCAGATGTCCTGGCACAAAAGTATCCACTTTCTGCCCCAGCTTCTTGTGAGCTGGCTTGGTATATTGACCAGACAGTTTTGTCAAAACTTTTCAAACAGGCCATAGATCTTCAGGTGTTCTACTTTGACAGCAATGAGCTATTCGTCTTCCAGAGTCAGTAGAACTGTGATTGACTGAAAGGCATACCCCATTCAATTATCCAAAATATTCAAAGAAATGTGTTTTTCTAGCAACATTAATAACATAGCAACATTTACACATAGGTAAATAAAATTTAAACATATACATCTCTTAGTTTTTAATCAGTGAAGGGGATGGACATTTTGAATTAGAGTTGTTGCTGTACCACAGTGACTTCAGTTACATCCTCAGCTGCAGAGGATGTGGATGTTGCAAAGCATCTCCCACCTGTGTCTGAAAGTGTCCTGTGATTGTGGAAGCTACAATGATGATACTTTTCTCCTCCTCCTCCTCCTCCTCCTCCTCCTCCTCCTCCTCCTCCTCCTTCTGCTGCTGCTGCTCTTTCGCCTCCTCCTCCTGCTCTTGCTCCTCCTCCTTTTTTTCTGTTTTGTTTTTGTTTTTTTGTTGTTGTTGTTTGTTTGTTTGGTTTTTTTTTTTTTTTTTTTTAGATAGGGTTTCTCTATGTAGCCTTGGCAATCCTGGAACTCACTCTGTAGACCAGGTTGACTTTGAACTCAAAAATTCGCCTGCCTCTGCCTCCCAAGTGTTGGGATTACAGGCGTGGGCCACCACTCCCTGTGATGATACTTTCTTTTCTCTATCACATGAGTATTAGTGTGTGAAGTGTTCAGAGGCCTGGTACATCATCACAGAGCATAGATTACTACTGCGTCCATACACCTGTGACATCTCTGGCCTATGGAGACCATTTGAGAATGGCTATTTCCTGTGAAATCTGTTTCCCTGCCTTCAGAGGTCTGATTCTTGGGATTTTTGTGAATCACCCAGCACCTTCCATTTGGAAAACCAGTAACCACACTCTCACCTACATTCTGTATATTTCCCTCATCTTCTCTTTCTTTGGCTCCATGATATTCACAGGCCATTCACACTCAGTTTTATAGCAAAGCAAACCATGTTTGTAGGTGCATAGACTAGGATACTTTATTTCCCAAACTTTTGGCCAAATTGACCATGGTTCTCAATTTCAGAGTGTTCTTTTACTTAAATTTATTCACACTATGAACATCATCATTAATATTTCATGTGTAGGCATTAGTACTTGTATCTCCCAAATTCTATTCTCAAATTTCTGGTCTTTTCTGCATTTTTCTGTGACACATTTTGCTGGCTGCTGATAAAGTATATTCTCTATGGGTCATTATAAATGAAAAACATCAAAAAGCTAAAATTTCAAAGGGGAAGAAATTTCGTGCTCAAAACTGAGTTCATTAGTCAGAATGAAAGACTATGATTGATGTTTACTGGTTAAGTGATACAAGCATGGCGGTCTCTGCAAACCCTAGGTCTGCTAGAATAACAATCCCTGAGACCAAAAGAAATCTAGTTCAATACCACTCTATAAGTATTTCAGCACTGGTTGTGGGTGTGTTGTGGGTTATTGTCAATGAAATTCTTGCAGCACTCAGGGAAAATCTATCCCAGTGAATATGTGAATAGCTCTGAAGTAAAAGGTCTCCTGGCAGTCAGAAGTCATGATATACCTAACACAATGCACCATGGAACATTTTACCACACACATAGATTTAATGGGATAACACTGGAGGGAGACTGCCTCTGCTCAGGTGAGAAGCAGAAGAGAAATGAGTGGGACACATTTGGGGGAGGGGGATGGGGAGTAAGGATTTTCAGGATTGGAAATATCTCTGGTTGGATATTGCTGGGGTTTTATGTTCTAAGTTTGAGTAAACTAAAGAGTTTCTGAATTATTAAAACTGGGAAGTAAAGTATAAAATTTCCCTGTAGACTCAGTGGCCAATGCTGACTGAAGCTTCAAGATTCTGATCCCAGGATGGTTTATTTTAGGAACAAGTAAGCACAGTATAATTTCAAATGAAATTTCTTGGTAATAATTGTCTCAATCATCTGTGCACAGTGAAGATGAAGGTGTGGCTACCTCAAAAGTCTTTTGCAAAGTACAGGTGTTTCTTTCTTAAAGTTGGATTCTAAAAGTAAGGGCCTAGAGGAGGATCAAGCATACAGTGTAGAGGACACCAAGCTGTAAGGTACATGTCCCATGTCCCCCAAGGATGGTTTGTACTGATGGAGAAACAATGACCTAGGATTGTTGTCTGGGACAATTTAATAGTCTGGGACTTTCAGGTGTGGTCCTGCACTTCAACTACCACAGGTCACCAACCTGCTTACTATATCCATCCCTTCACTTCTGGTAAAAAAAAAAAAAAAGTGTACTTTTTCTTGCACTATAGAGAAAACCCTGTGGTTTTACATTCCTTGTTACCATAGAGCTTATTTTTCACCATAATTTCCTTTTGCCCTCTACAGAAAAAATATATTTTATGGTTGTTTCTAGTTCTTAGGATGTTAATGTTGTGTTAGTGTAAATGGAAAGACAATCAAAAGATGTTTTCTAGAATATAAATTATGTTGTTGAGATATACAGAGTGTGATTACATTGTTTGACTTCATAGACATAAAACATGCAAGTGTTGCTGACATAATCCCAGCAAACAGAACACTGTGGCAGGTGTATTCCTCTACATTTGAAGTCAGACTAGTATACATCAAAGTGACATTCCAACATTTGGGTCACAATTTCCTCTTCTGGCCTACATAGATTCTCTACAGGTATTGAGGTTCTCAAGACTTTAATCTAAGTTCTGTGGTCAGTCAGGTCCTGGAACAAGATCACTGAACCGGCTTGTGTAATTACCTGTTCTGAGGTCAGCCATTCTCGGGAACAGGGTACTTCAGGGACCACCTATTTTTCTTTCTTGGCTCCAACTTGGTCTAGGGGGTCAAACTTAAATTTTCTACCTTACACATGGAGACAAAAGGCAAATAGAAAGGGAGAAATGCATGAGGCAGCCTTCAGGAAGTTAAAGGTTTAAACTAACTGAACAGACACACAAAGGATAGAAGGCACAGGGAACATGAAGTAGACAATTCAACTTTGGACTCACACTTAGTTAAATGCTCTGAGGGAAAGGCTTTAATTTCTTTCCTTAACTCAGCTCAGATGCATTATTAATCACCAGTATGCTTATTTAATCTATTCACATATGAAGAATCAATTAACTTGTGACATATTTTTTTGCATAAGTACAATATGGGAAAAACTAAAAGTCACCACAACGGTAAACAAGTAGCCCTGCCATTTGAAAGGTGTCCATGAGCCCAGAACCCTGTTCTTTAAAGACAGACCCCCAGGTCTGGACTTGTGCTTCTGAGCTCTCACCTCCATGCTTAGCTAGAATCCATTTTAACCTCTCACAGTCATCACAACCCTGGAGGTTACATGAGAATCCTGGAACGCATTTTAATCATAAAAAGAGTTGACTTCCTAGCCTTCCTAGATCTAATGAGACCTGGGTAAATCTCAAGTCTTCTTTTCCCAGCTTATGCTGATATGCATGGGTTTACATAGAGTATTAATTACAGTGAACAATCAGGAAATCATTTATGAACAAACAGTACAGTATGCATTGTAATTTTGTTCTAGTTTTCTTTCCTTCTTTCCTTCATATTTTCTTTCTTTTCTTTTTTTTTTTTTTTTGACAAAAATCTAGACAGTTTTCCAAAGGAGTTTCTCTTTAGTGCCTGACCCTTCAAGCAGTAAGTAATATTGTGCCTTGACCTAACATCATGTTAATTTTCTGCAAGAATTATAATTTGTCTCCCACAGGTTCTCTCTGTATTATTTTTATTTGCCTTACTGCATTTTATTTTCAGTGATTTTTTTTTTTTTGAGACAGGGTTTCTCTGTATAGCCCTGGCTTTCGGGAACTCACTCAGTAGACCAGTAGACCAGGTTGGCCTCAAACTCAGAAATCCCCCTGCCTCTGCCTCCCAAGTGCTGGGAATAAAGGCATGTGCCACCACACCCAGCTTTTTTTGGGGGGGCATTTCTAAGCACCTATTGAACTCAATTTTAATATTTTATAGTGTCCTCATTTCCTTCAGGCATCTGGTGTTATTTTCTTGCCCATGATTCATTTTGTTCCTGTTTGAGTGGATTTACATGTTTAAAAACTTTAATCTCCTTGGTCATTACTTTAGGTTTTCAATTTTTATCTTAGATATCATGTAAACTGTGCTCCTTATAGGATACATATATGGTTTGTGGTTTGAGCCAAGGACATTTTATCATAGTTTCTGTTTATTTTGGGTATCTGTTCTGAGCATCAGAATTCAGAAGGATTGCTTAATTGTGTGCATTTTTATCTCAGATTGCTAGACTCACAATATGAGAAGTTAGACAGGATTAGTTGTATCTGAAGGGTTCAGATCTCAGGTGCAGTGTCCTACAACATCCAGTTCTTGTCTAGTCTAGCAGCAACCTTGTGGAGAAGCTGTGCAGAGTAGGTTCTGGGAAGTTGTGTGGAAGACAGGCTGCAACAGAGTTGGAGGAGTGGTTCCTGATTGGGGAGTGTGGGATTCCTGCATAATTTGATGATTTTAAGGAAAAGACAAATTAAAAGCACACGAACAAGAAAGCAAGCAAGCAAGCAAAAATCCAAAACAACAAAAATTGCTGTGAAGAATTGGGAAGCTAATTAATTGAAAGATCCCCAAGTAGGTAGGCTTAGAAGAATTGCAGGAAGCTGCTGAATATTGGGCAGGTCCAGAAGGAGGGGCTAGGCAGAAGTGAAGGGAAGTTCCACCATTTCAGCATTCTCCTTGTATCTCTGCTGTCTTGTGCCTCGAATTCCTGATCTTTCCAAGACTTTTATAATGAAGGGGTGTTGGATTTTTAAAATGCATTCTCAGCATCTAACGAGATGATCATGTGGTTTTTGTCTTTGGGTTTGTTTATATAGTGGATTACATTGATGGATTTCCCTATATTAAACCATCCCTGCATTCCTGGGTTGAAGCCTACTTGGTCATGTTGGATGATTGTTTTGATGTGTTCTTGGATTCCGTTTGGGAGGATTTTATTGAGTATTTTGCATCGATATTCATAAGGGAAATTGGTCTGAAGTTCTCTTTCTTTGTTGGATCTTTGTGTGGTTTAGGTATCAGAGTAATTGTGGATTTATAGAATGAATTGGGTAGAGTACCTTCTGTTTCTATTTTGTGGAACAGTTTGAGGAGAGTTGGAATTAGGTCTTCTTTGAAGGTCTGATAGAACTCTACACTAAACCCATCTGGTCCTGGGCTTTTTTTGGTTGGGAGAATATTGATGACTGCTTCTATTTCTTTAGGGGAAATTGGGACTGTTTAGATCATTAATCTGATCCTGGTTTAACTTTAGTACCTGGTATCTGTCTAGGAAGTTGTCCATTTCATCCAGGTTTTCTAGTTTTGTTGAGTATATCCTTTTGTAGTAGGATCTGATGATGTTTTGGATTTTCTCAGGTTCTGTTGTTATGTCTCCTTTTCATTTTTGATTTTGTTAATTAGGATACGGTCTCTGTGGCCTCTAGTTAGTCTGGCTAAGGGTATATCTATCTTGTTGATTTTCTCAAAGAACCAGCTCCTGGTTTGGTTGATTCTTTGAATAGTTCTTCTTGTTTCCACTTGGTTGATTTCAGCCCTGAGTTTGATTATTTCCAGCCGTCTACTCCTTTTGGGTGAATTTGTTTCCTTTAGTTCTAGAGCTTCTAGATGTGCTGTCAGGCTGCTAGTGTATGCTCTCTGTAGTTTCTTTTTGGAGGCACTCAGGGCTATGCGTTTTCCTCTTAGGACTGCCTTCATTTTGTCCCATAAGTTTGGGTATGTTGTGACTTCATTTTCATTAAACTCTAAAAAGTCTTTAATTTCTTTCTTTATTTCATCCTTGACCAAGGAATCATTGAGTAGAGTGTTGTTCAGTTTCCACGTGAATGTTGGCTTTCTATTATTTATGTTGTTATTGAAGATCAGATGGGATGCATGGGATAATTTCAATATTTTTGTATCTGTGGAGGCCTGTTTTGTGACCAATTATATGGTCAATTTTGGAGGAGGTACCATGTGTTGCTGAGAAGAAGGTGTATTCTTTTGTTTTAGGATAAAATGTTCTGTAGATATCTATTAAATCCATTTGTTTCATAACTTCTGTTAGTGTCCATGTGTCTCTGTTTAATTTCTGTTTCCAGGATCTGTCCATTGGTGAGAGTGGGGTGTTGAAGTCTCCCAATATTATTGTGTGAGGTGCAATGTGTGCTTTGAACTTCACTAAAGTTTCTTTAATGAATGTGGCTGCCCTTGTCTTTGGAGCATAGATATTCAGAATTGAGAGTTCATCTTGGTAGATTTTACCTTTGATGAGTATGAAGTGCCCCTCCTTGTCTTTTTTGATAACTTTGGGTTGGAAGTCAATTTTATCCGATATTAGAATGGCTACTCCAACTTGTTTCTTTGGACCATTTGCTTGGAAAATTGTTTTCCAGCCTTTCACTCTGAGGTAGTAGTGTCTGTCTTTTTCCCTGAGGTGGGTTTCCTGTAAGTAGTAAAATGTTGTGTCCTGTTTGTGTAGCCAGTCTATTAGTCTGTGTCTTTTTATTGGGGAATTGAGTCCATTGATCTGATTTTATACTTTTTATTTGCTTAGATACAAAGAAAATTATTTCTTTTAAGTAATCCTTGAATTTTGACTCCATACTCTATTTCTTTGGTCTAGAAAGGATGCAGCATTATATATCGTCCTTAGGATCTCAACTGAGCATTTTAGACTAGAGTCTGCCTGTTGACACCCAACTGAATACAAGATAGATACAGGGTCCACATTTGATCAAAGCTGACTGTTGTAGTTTTTTTTAGTCACCATCATTTATAATCTGATGTGTGGTACTGTGATCAATATTGTTATTAAAAAAGTGTTCTTAAAGATATATTACTGCATCCAGACCTCAAATATATACTTTATTATGTCTCAATATTTCCTGACTGTGAGGCCATTATGTCACCTACTTTTTTAAAAATATTTTTATTAGGTATTTTCCTCATTTACATTTCCAATGCTATCCCAACAGTCCCCCATACACTCCCCCCCCACTCCCCTACCCACCCCTCCCACTTTTTGGCCCTGGTGTTCCCCTGTACTGGAGCATATAAAGTTTGCAAGTCCAATGGGCCTTTCTTTCCAGTGATGGCCGACTAGGCCATCTTTTGATACATATGCAGCTAGAGTCAAGAGCTCAGGGGTACTGGTTAGTTCATAATGTTGTTCCACCTATAGGGTTGCGGGTCTCTTTAGCTCCTTGGGTACTTTCTCTAGCTCCTCCATTGGGGGCCCTGTGATCCATCCAATAGCTGACTGTGAGCATCCACTTCTGTGTTTGCTAGGCCCCGGCATTGTCTCACAAGAGACAGTTATATCTGGGTCCTTTCAGTAAAATCTTGCTAGTGTATGCAATGGTGTCAGCGTTTGGAAGGTCACCTACTTTTTACTGAAAGAAGAAGACACAATAAATGCTACGATGATTTTAGATGATATCATTTTTTAAAATGGCCTCATAATTCTTATGATCTAACATATATTCTGTTCTTGATTAGCTTTCAGAATATGACATGAATTTTTTTCTCTGAAAGGGAACCTTAAATCCAATCATATGTTTTTCTATATTTTCGTCTGCTGCTTTCCTAAAGCACCATGATCAAGGAAAGTAATCGAAGAAAAAGACCACTTTGGGTAATGCTTCCAGAGGATAACTATCCACCATGGTAAGGAGGCCTGACAGCAAATAGCCATGTTTTTGAAATAGAAAGCTGAGAGATCACATCCTCACCTCCAGTCCCTAAGGAGGAAGAGAGAATTAAGGTGCCGTTGGTCTACTCTTTTCCTCAGAGCCTATCACCAGTGTCATTCTTTATTCAGTAAGGTTCCACAGCTAAATTTTTTAAAACATTGTGACCAACTGGGGATCCAACTTCAAAAGTATAAGCCAATGTGAGACATATTCTTTCAGAGCTATATAGGCAATCTTCTAATATCCTTTCACGTTTTAGCCAGTTTTGATATCAACGTAGTAAATATATATTTAATTTCTTGTTTGTGTTTTCTGTTTGTTTGTTTGTGTGTTTGTTTGTTTGTTTGTTTGTTTGTGAGACAGAGTCTCACTCTGCATACTTGACTCTCATGTATCCTGATATAGAGACTAGAATGGCTTCTAGCTCATAAATTTGCCTGCCTGTGCACCCCGAGTGCTAGGATGAAAGACCTTACCCACTGTATTAGGCATGAATCAAACATTTATATTTTAATATTTCTGCTAACATGCAACAAGAATTTGTTCATTTGTGTCACCTATAACTTACTTGATTGACTGAGGCAGCTCCTTCAGTTTGCACTGAAACACTAATGTTTGTCTTCTGCATGCTCTATCTTTGTGAATTGGCTCTCCATTGAGTTACCATCAGGCTTATAGAGCTCATTTCTCATTTCATTCACATTGAGGATTCCTTAGATGTTTATATCTCTGGATGCAATGTCAACATCCTGCATTATCATAATTATTTCCTAAGCCACTTGCAGGAGTTCTCTTGTATTTCATTCAGGTAGTTCCTGTCCTCTTTGAGTTCCTGTGCTTGTTTCCTCTTTATGTCCTTTGACTTCATTGGATGGTGTTCAAGTTGTGTTTTGAGTTCTGTCTCTTACGTTTGTTTCATCATTCATCTTGTCATGAGCATTGGTATTGCATTAGTGATTTGGTGTAGGGAAATTCTATCAACATTGTCAAACTACTTTAATTCCAGCCTCTCAATTTTCTTTTGCTTTGTGGCGTTCAGTCAGTTGGCAGAGATTTCCTTATAAGATGTTATGGTTAATCTTTGAGAATCTAAGATGGTGGACAGGAACTTGGTTACAGCTTCTTACTAAGTCCAGTTTCGTTCTAGGCAAGTAGCAAACATGTGGGGTGTTGGGGTGTGCAGTGTAAAATTGGTTTGTTGAATTTCCTAGTCTGGGCAGAGTTAGAGATGAAACATAACCTTAAGCACAGACATTTCAGGTTTTGCTTGTGGCATTCCCATGCCCTCAAAGTCTTGAGGGACTTAAAAAAGAGTCTCCTAAGGAACCTCCAGTATCCACAAGCTCTGCCTCTGTCTCCAGAGTGCAGGGAATAAAACCCAGAGTCTCTATGCCCAATTTTGTATTCATTGCCAGGATTCCTTATCAAACTTTGCTCATATGTGCATGCTGTGTGAGAATGATTTTTGTGTTTGATTCCTTACAGTGATATTCTGAAAATATAAAGAACACTTCAAAGAGAAAGCGAGAGCCTGATGGGCACTGGGCGACTCTGTGCCTCGCGAAAGAAAATCAACTAAACATGGGCAAAAGAGATCCTAAGAAGTTGAGAGGCAAAATGTCTTCATATGCTTTATTTTTGCAAACCTGCTGGGAGGAACACAAGAAGAAGCACCTGGATGCTTCTGTCAACTTCTCAGAGTTCTCCAAGAAGTGCTCAGAGAGGTGGACGACCATGGCTGCTAAAAAAGGGGGGAAATTTGAAGTTATGCCGAAGACTGACAAGGCTCATTATGAAAGAGAAATGAAAACCTACATCCCCCCCCCCAAAGGGGAGACCAAAAAGAAGTTCAAGGACCCCAATGCACCCAAGAGGACTCCCTCGGCTTTCTTCTTGTTCAGGTCTGAGTACTACCCCAAAATCAAAGGCGAGTGTATCCTGGCTTATCTATTGGTGATGTTGCAAAACAATGAGGAGAGATGTGGAACAACACTGCAGTGTATGACAAGCAGCCCTATGAGAAGGCTGCCAAACTGAAGGAGAAGTACAAGAAGGATATTGCTGCCTACAGAGCTAAAGGAAAACGTGATGCAGTGAAAAGGGGGTGCAAAAGATCAAGAAAAGAAGGAGGAGGAAGATGATGAGGAGGATAAAGAGGATGAGGAAGAGGAGGAAGAAGAATTAGATGAAGATGAAGAAGATAATAATGATGAATAAGTTGGTTCTGGCACAGTTTTATTTTCTTATCTATAAAGCACTTAACCTCCTTGTACACAACTCACTTCTTTTAAAGAAAAATTTGAAATGTAAAGCTGTCTAAGATTTGATTTTAAATTGTACAGTGTCAGGGTTGGGGATTTAGCTCAGTGGTAGAGCGCTTGCCTCGCAAGCACAAGGCCCTGGGTTCAGTCTTCAGCTCTGGGGGAAAAAAAAGACAAAATAACAATAAACTGTACAATGTCTTTTTCTGTATAGTTAACACACTACCGACTGTGTCTTTTTTTTTTTTTCTCCCCTAGACAGGGTTTCTCTGTGTAGTCCTGGCTGTCCTGGAACTCACTTTGTAGACCAGGCTGGGGGGCTGGTGAGATGGCTCAGTGGGTAAGAGCACCCGGCTGCTCTTCCGAAGGTCCAGAGTTCAAATCCCAGCAACCACATGGTGGCTCACAACCATCCGTAACGAGATCTGGCGCCCTCTTCCGGAGTGTCTGAAGACAGCTACAGTGTACTTACATGTAGACCAGGTTGGCCTCGAACTCAGAAATCCACCTGCCTCTGCCTCCCAAGTGCTGGGATTAAAGGCGTGTACCACCACCACCCGGCCGAATGTGTCTTTAGATAGCCCTGTCCTGGTAGTATTTTCAATAGCCACTAACCTTGCCTGGTACAGTCTGGGGGTTGTAAATTGGCATGAAAATTTAAAGCAGGTTCTTGTTGGTGCACAACACATATTAGTTATATATGGGGACAGTAGTTTGGTTTTGTTCCTTTGGTTTTTTTTTTCTTTTGGTTTTATTTTTGGGTTTTTCTTTTTCATCTTCAGGTGTCTCTCTTGCAGCTTATACAAAGATAACTGTTGTTCTGTTAACTGAATACCACTCTGTAATTGAAAAAAAAATCACAGCTGTTTTGTTGACATTCTGAATGCTTTTAAGTAAACACATTTTTTAAATTAGTATTGTCCTTTTCATAGGTCTGAAAGTTTTCTTTGGAGGGGGGCGGGGGCAGGTAGTCTTTTGCTTTTGCCCATTTTGGGTCACATGGATTACCACAGTGTGTATCTTTTCATCTAGTTAGCTGGAAGAGAGCTTTTGTCTACAAACCCTGCTATTGTGGTAGGGGTAACATTTTCATCCATAGTTGAAGAATCTCCTAAATCATGATCAGTTGGATAAGAGATTGGAGGCCCGAAGAAGTTATAGGTCAGGTGGGGTGGGAGATGGGGGGGGGTGGGGACATCTTTGTGGAGATGGGGGTGGGAAAGAGGTAATGGATGTGGAACAGTTAAGAGTTGGAAGGTGGACGACGTGGGAGGGGGTTGGCTATAAAATTTGGAGTGTAAAAATAAATTAATAAATAAATTTTAAAAAGAAAGAAAATACATTAAAGACAAGGCAAAACAAAACAAAAACCCAAAATTACCTTGAAGTCATTATGAGCTAAGTACAGCAAGACAGGAAAAAAAAAAAAAAGCAAAACAATGTATCATGGTAATTTTCTTTCTTTCTTTTGATTCTATTTTATTATTAGATATTTTCTTTATTTACATTTAAAATGCTATCCCAAAAGTTCCCTATACCCTCCCCCACCCTGCTCCCCTACCCACACACTCCCACTTCTTGGCCCCGGCATTCCCCTGTATTGGGGCGTATAAAGTTTGCAAGACCAAGGGGCCTCTCTTTCCAATGATGGCTGACTAGGCCATCTTCTGCTACATATGCAGCTAGAGACACGAGCTCTGGGGGTACTGGTTAGTTCATATTGTTGTTCCACCTATAGGGTTGCAGACCCCTTCAGCTCCTTGGGTGCTTTCTCTAGCTTCTCCATTCGAGGCCCTGTGTTCCATCCTATATATGACTTGTAGCATCCACTTCTGTATTTGCCAGGCACTTGCACAGCCTCATATGAGACAGCTATATCAGGGACCCTTCAGAAAAATCTTGCTGACATGTTCAACATCTTTAATCATCAGGGAAATGCAAATCAAAACAACCTTGAGATTCCACCTCATATCAGTGAGGATGGCTAAGATCAAAAATTCAGGTAACAGCAGAAGCTGGTGAGGATGTGGAGAAAGAGGAACACTCCTCCATTGCTGGTGGGATTGCAAGCTTGTACAACCACTCTGGAAGTCAGTCTAGAAGTTCCTCAGAAAATTGGACATAGTACAACCGGAAGATCCAGCAATACCTCTCCTGGGCATATACGCAGAAGATGTTCCAACTGGTAATAAGAACTCATGGTAAGTTTCTAATGCTCCAATTTAGTTTCACTAAGGTTTACCTTGTATTTCAGTTATGGTTAGTAGAGCCTCATTTACTGCCTTGGGAAGGCTTAGTCTTTGCTGGATTATGTATGAGTATAAAAGAAAACAAGAATTTAGACTAAAATACCACCTGTTCTAGAATTTAGCCCATCATTGCCTATATGAAAGAAAAATAAGGTTTTAGGTTCACTTCCCAGCCCCATAAACAAACAACTAGACAAACAAAAACCCAGTTTTAGACATACTTCATACTTAGAAATTATGAACTGTTACGTCAGCAACCTTATCTTTCCTTCCTTGACATACTTTTCTACCTTTAAACTCCACCTAAACTTATGTTCCACCACACCAGATTTAGCAGCATATGTAGACACATGATCCACTGAGGATGAAGCAACACTAGTTTAGGAAATCTAGTTCCTAAAGAAAAGTGATTTCAGGGATAATGTGCTGCGTATGAAGTTCCCTTAACTGTGGAAAATACCATATTCCTAGAGAGGAGGTTAGGAGTTAGGGTTCTAAATTAGAATTAGAATAATTAATCTCAGTTTAAAATAATTTATTATTTAGAATTCATGAACAGAGCCAGCAGATCTGCAGTTCCTTTCATATGTTGACATAATTGAAGGAAGTGAGATGGAAGGGATCTTGTTGGCTGTAGGAAGCATGAAATGGGGGGGAATGGGAAAATCGCCTTAATTACAATTCAAATCTTATTCTGATCTGGTATGTATTTCCTCCAATGAAAAGTTTTTATGTGAGAATCCACCATATTTGACTTTGCAATATGGGAGCTGGGCAGATATCTAAAAGTTCATCCTGATAGGGAATTGGCATTTGGAACTGAGTGTTTATTGGCTCATTGATTAAATTTTCCTCCACTAAAATGAAAAAAGAGTTTGCTAGATATGACCTGAATGTCTTTTTACCCCACTCCAAAAACCTGAACAGTTTTGCTGGCTTTACAGAAAATGCATTGATATATGAAATTGGTTTTTTTTTGTTTGTTTTGTTTTTTGTTTTATTAGGTATTTTCCTCAATTACATTTCCAATGCTATCCAAAAAGTCCCCAATACACTCCCCCCCCCCCCCAGTCCCCTACTCATCCACTCCCACTTTTTGGCCCTGGCATTCCCCTGTACTGGGGCATATAAAGTTGGCAAATCCAATGGGCCTCTCTTTCCAGTGATGGCCGACTAGGCCATCTTTTGATACAAATGCAGCTAGAGTCAAGAGCTCTAGGGTACTGGTTAGTTCATAATAATGTTCCACCTATGGGGTTGCAGTTCCCTTTAGCTCCTTGGGTACTTTCTCTAGTTCCTCCATTGGGGGCCCTGTGATCCATCCAATAGCTGACTGTGAGCATCCACTTCTGTGTTTGCTAGGCCCCGGCATTGTCTCACAAGAGACAGCTATATCTGGGTCCTTTCAGCAAAATCTTGCTCGTGTATGCAATGGTGTCAGCGTTTGGAAGCTGATTATGGGATGGATCCCTGGATATGGCAGTCTTTAGATGGTCCATCCTTTCTTCACAGCTCCAAGCTTTATCTCTGTAACTTTTTCCATGGTCATTTTGTTCCCAATTCCAAGAAGGGGCACAGTGTCCACACTTTGGTCTTCGTTCTTCTTGAGTTTCATGCGTTTAACAAATTGTATCTTATATCTTGGGTATCCTAAGTTTTTGGGCTAATATCCACTTATCAGTGAGTACATATTGTGTGAGTTCCTTTGTGAATATGTTACCTCACTCAGGATGATGCCCCCCAGATCCATCCATTTGCCTAGGAATTTCATAAATTCATTCCTTTTAATAGCTGAGTAGTACTCCATTGTGTGAAATTGGGGTTTTTAATTATCATTTTTATTAACTATCTAATTTTGTTTTGCAGTTTCTTTCGTTTTCTAGAACTGCATGTTGAACCCTGGGAACCATGAGCAACTACAATGTATCATTGGTAGGCCCAGCTCCTTGGGGTTTCCAGTTCCAAAGTGGCAAGGATTTCAACATACTTCTGACAATCTCTAGTGTAAGCAATCTCGACAGACGTTACTACAAATGCTCATTCACTGTCTGTCCCTGGGAACCTCAGGAGTGGATCCTTGAATTCTCTTTTGACCTGTGATAGCTTGTTAATGAAAGAACCTAGTGGGGAAACCCCCACTCAATTCCTGATTCAGCGTGCACCCAAGAATCACGAACAGACGACCATCTTGATGTAAAAACATGAGGTAGTTTAATGGTGGAGCTCCGGATTGAAATATATCTCATGCAGGAGACAGTGGTTTCGACCCCAAGGCTTGGAAGCTAGGGGTTTTTATAGAAAAGGGGTGGGGTTGGGGGAGGAATTGTCAAGGTTTCACATGATTGGTCCATTTAAACATTAGCAGCCTGTTAACATTTAACTTAGGTCAGAAGGGTGGGAGATAGGGAGGTGCCGGGCCAGTCAGGCATGTCTGGCATGTCATTCTCTTTATCTTTAAGGCTAAGTAGCCTCAGGAATGTCTTAACGACAGGCCTGCCAGGGCATGTCCTGGCCTGTTCTGCTATGTTCTCAGCCCCAGGTTTCAAAGCTCACAAACAACTCTTTGGGCTATTTGACATAAATTACATGATCACAGGTCTCAAGTTGTATTTTCTTTCATTACCATGTGGAGTTCTTGTTTTTCTCCTCTTACCAGGTTTGGCTGTCTAATAAAGAAGTAGAGGGAAGGCACTTGACAAGGACAGCTTGTTTAGTTCAGCTTGTTTTCAGTTTCTCTAGTAATGACAGAAGTAAAATAGAAAACATCTAACTGAGGAGCCAGTTCTACGGTTTTGAATAGCCCCTAGTATGAGAAAATCTCTGAGGTATAATTTCTTCGAAAGTATTTTCATGGCATTGTACTATCATGTTTTAATGACCCTTTATTTTTTTCAGTTCCAAAAACTGTTAACACTTGTGACCATGAGTAAGATGGGAAAAAGCTACTTAGGTCTGTGGAGAGAAGGGTGAGCCTCTGCAGCTAGATGGTCAGCCTCTGAGTAATTGAGATTTGACTTTTTACCAGGTTGGGGATTTAGTTGAATATTGTGTGTGTGTGTGTGTGTGTGTGTAGACACAGAGAGAGGGAGAATGAAAAGGAGAGAGGGGAGCCGGGCAAGACTGACACTGTGTAGCTCTGGATGATCTGAAACTTGCTATGTAAACCAGACTGGCTTTGAACTCACAGAGACATCCTGCTTCTACCTCCCCGGTGCTGAGAGTAGAGGTGTGTATCATCATGTCTGGGCTTAGGATGTCTTGATGATTTTGAGAAGGGGATAATTGCGATCAGGCCCAGTTTCACTCACCAAGAGGTGATTATTACTATTATTTATTTGTATGACTTCCTCTGTCTCTCTTTCAATGTGTGTGTATGTGTGTGTGTGTGTGTGTGTGTGTGTGTGTGTGTATGTGTGTGTGTCCTTGCAACGGTCTGAGGTGCTAGTCTTGGGTTGTGATTCTGATAAGAGGGAACACTGTGTACACACATGCATGCCCTTCCCAGGCACAGAGAAATGCTTTCTTTCCTTGTGTAGACAGAGTGCTAATTAAAGCATTTTGAACATACTGATTAAAAGCAGCCATCCTAACTAAGCTGCTCAGTTATTTCTCTTCTCTTACAAATGTGTCTACCATCTCCTGTGATCTTTTTTGGGCCTGTCCAGTAGGGCATGCAATTCATTCTGGACTGGACAGGATTGGGAGGGGAGAAGAGAAGGGAATGGTGGCTCAATTGGGCAGCTAGGATCTTGGCCTGTTAGTAGCCTTATTTTTAACCCCTTAACTGGTATAGTTTAAACTTGTCCAATAACAGTGTCCAATGAAAATTTGTGCCTCAAAATATTTATATTATGTCAAGATTATTGTTTCCAATGCCATGCTTATTTTAATTACCTCTATGATCATGCGTATTCTGCTTTTTATATAGAATGGTTGGAATAATTTTCAGTGATCATCAGGTTCTTTAATTAGTAGTATTAAGAAGCAGTTAAAACCTGATGGTGTGGGGCTGGTGAGATGGCTCAGTGGGTAAGAGCACCGGACTGCTCTTCCAAAGGTCCGAAGTTCAAATCCCAGCAACCACATGGTGGCTCACAATCACCCGTAATGAGATCTGATGCCCTCTTCTGGTGCGTCTGAAGACAGCTACAGTGTACTTACATATAATAAATAAATAAAATAATTCTTTAAAAAAAAAAAACCTGATGGTGTGCCTTAAAATGTGTAATTAAATGGTTGTCTTATGTAATGATACCTGTGAAAATTCTATCAAAGTTTGGTACATTAAAATCTCTCAATTATTTATTATCTTTTGTAATAATATATAATAAAAAAAGAAAGGCTTGAAACATTTAGTCCCTCAGTTTTAGGGAATATGGCAATCATTATTATATTGTTAAAGGGCCTAGAGGAGGATCCAGCATACAGTGTAGAGGACACCAAGCTGTAAGGTAAATGTCATGTATCCCCCAAGGATGGTTTGTACTGATGGAGAAACAATGACCTAGGATTGTTGTCTGGGACAATTTAATAGTCTGGGACTTTCAGGTGTGGTCCTGCACTTCAACTACCACAGGTCACCAAGCTGCTTACTACATCCATTCCTTCACTTCTGGTTAAAAAAAAATGTACTTTTTCTTGTACTGAAGAGAAAACCCTGTGGTTTTACATTCCTGGTTACCACAGAGCTCATTTTTGACCATAGTTTCCTTTTGCCCTCTACAGAAAAAAATATTTTTTATGGATGTATCTAGTTCTTAGGATGTTAATGTCGTGTTAGTGTAAATGGAAAGATAGTCAAAAGATGTTTTCTAGAATATAAATTATGTTGTTGAGATATACAAAGTGTGACTACATTGCTGACTCTATAGACATAAAACATGCATGTGCTGATGGCAGAATCCCAGCAATCAGAACACCGTGGCAGGAATAGTCCTCTTCATTTGAGGTCAGACTCTACATCAAAGTGACATTCCAACCCGTGAGCCCCAATTTCTGCTTCTGGCCTGCATGGATTCTCCACATGTATTGAGTTGAATTTCTTACCCTTTTCTGCAGCTGTGTCTGTGTATTTTCAAATTTTTATTGCTATATTGTCAGAGAACTAAATGCCATCAGGATCTTGATATTGTCATTTCTTTTTTTTCATTTTTTCTTTCTTTCTTTCTTTCTTTTTTTTTTTTTTTTTTTGGTTTTTCGAGACAGGGTTTCCCTATATAGCTCTGGCTGTCCTGGAACTCACTTTGTAGACCAGGCTGGCCTCGAACTCATAAATCCTTCTGCCTCTGCTTCCCAAGTGCTGGGATTAAAGGTGTGAGCCACCACGCTCAGCGATATTGTCATTTCTATGGCCCATCACCAGCCTTATATTTGTAAATAGTTGTCCTTCAACACAGGCTGAGATGCTTGAAGTGCAGGCAGCTCTCTATGCCTAAAGGCAATCCACAGAAATTCTGGTGATGTCTCACACCTGATTGCTTGTAAAAAAAAACCTGACATCCAATTCCTGGGACAAGAACTGGAGGGTGGAATTTCTAGATATAAAAAGAGATGTAGGAGCCGGGCGTGGTGGCACACACCTTTAATTCCAGCACTTAGGAGGCAGAGGCAGGCGAATTTGTGAGTTTGAGGCCAGCCTGGTTTACAGAGTGAGTTCCAGGACAGCCAGGGCTATACAGAGAAACCCTGTCTCGAAAAACCAAAAAAAAAAAAAAAAAAAAGAGAGAGAGAGAGAGATGTAGGGAGGAGAATGCAGATGTAGGAGATTTAGTGGGAGATAGAGAAGATAACAGATAGATGGGAACAGAGCCAGTGAGAGGTTAAGAGGTATCTATGTATGAGGTCATAGGTTTGAATTGTCTTAAATTTAAATGATAGCTAGGAGACCGCTCCCATGAAAGTTTTATGCTTTACACTATATAGAAACCTCCTTCTCATTATTTATAACACTGGTGTGTCCACAAACTCTCCCAGTAGTCATGTCCATACACCCTTGATTATCATAGATATATAACATTTAACCAGAGTGCTATTGGTATTTAAGTCAAATTAGACTTTGATTGGTTATTCCCAATAAATTCATGATATTGTTGACCTAGCATATTTTGGAAGAAGGAGAAAATATAGATCAAAGACTTTTTGGTTGGTTCTGTGTATATATTTCACTTTGTGTAGCTTGCAAAGCACCTTCCCATAACGAGGACACTGGAATATAAGAGTCAATGTTCTTGGAGGCACCAGTTTGACCGCTTCATATACAATGAGTTGTGTCAGTCCTGTCTTTAGCAATGAACACTTATTGTCAGTTTATAAAAAGCAAGCCCTTTGTTTTGTTGTCAGTGTCCTGCAATCTTTGGGTATTTTTATGAAACCACTTTGGCTAGCAGCTCACTTTATGTAACACAGTGAAAAATACAAGATCAACTGGAACTCCATCTGCTTCAGTATTCAAAGACTTCATTTGAATCATCTTCATACACTTATAAAGTCGTACTTTTCAAAAAAAAATTTTTTTTTGCAAACATCTTACTAAGAATACATCGAGCAGAACTCCATGAAGTCTTGCTCCATGGTGCTTTCCTATGCATTGGCAGAACCATAAGTGTGACAATGTATTATATAAGAGATCTAACTTGATGCGTTGATAAATGGTAATTTATGTACTTTTTCATGTCGTGCCCAGAAACTGCATGTGAGTCATTTGCTGAAAGCATAAAATACAGAGGCTTAAAGCACATTTCAAAATGCATATACAGTTATGGGTATGGTTGATAAAAGTCATGTTTATAAATGTTTGTTGTCTTGATCATGTGGACCCAGTTACCTAATCCTTTATAAAACTCTGTTAAAGATTATTGTTCACTATCCCATTCTTTCCCTCATGTGATGGTTCCCTTGATGTTCTAGAAACACTCCAAAGCTCTCTATTAAGGTCAGTCAGAGAGATACAAACAGACAACAGATTACACAGATAGACACAAACATGGAGACAAAAGGCAGACAGAAAAGGAGAGCTATACAAGCAGCATTCAGGAAGTTACAGATTTAAACTAACTGAACAGACACAGAGGATGGAAGGCACAGGGAACATGAAGTAGAGAATTCAACTTTGGACTCACACTTAGTTAAATGCTCTGAGGGAAAAGCTTTAATTTCTTTCCTTATCTCAACTCAAATGCATTATTAATCACCAGTATGCTTAATCTATTCACTTATGAAGAATCAATTAACTTGTGACTTTTTTGTTCTGCATAAGTACAATATGGGAGAAACTAAAAGTCACCATAATGGGAAACAAGTAGCCCTGCCATTTGAAAGGTGTTCATGGGCTTCGAACCCTGTTCTTTAAAGACAGTCACCAAGGTCTGAGTTTGTGCTTCTGAGCTCTCACCTCCATGCTTAGCTAGAATCCATTTTAACCTCTCACATTCATCAAAACAGATTTTAAACCCTGGAGGTTACATGAGAATCCTGGAACTCATTAAAATCTTGAAAAGAGTTGACTTCCTAACAATCGTCTAATGAGACTTGGGTAAATCTCGAGTCTTCTTTCCCCAGCTTATACTGATATGTATGGGTGTACATACAGTGTTACAGTGAACAATCAGGAAACCATTTATGAACAAACAGTGCAGAATGTATTGTAATTTTACTAGTTTTTTCTTTCTTTCCTTTTTACTTTCTTTTCTTTTCTTTTTGTTTTCTATGTTGACAAAAATCTAGACAATTTTTCAAAGGAGTTTCTCTTTATTGTCTCACCCTTCAAGCAGTAAATAATATTGTGCCTTGACCTAACATTTTAATTCATCATTTTCTTTGACTGAGGGAGGCATCCATCTCCTCTACCTTTTCTTTAAGTCTGATAATCTGTCTCCCACAGGTTCTTTAAGTATTATTTTTATTTGCCTTACTGCATTTTCTTTTCAGGGTCTTTTGGGAAGGACATTTCTAAGCACCTATTGAACTCAATTTAAATATTTTATATTGTCGACATTTCCTTCAGGAATCTTGTATTATTTTCTTGTTCATCGTTCATTTTATTCCTCTCTGAGTGGATTTTCATGGTTTACAAACTTTAATCTCCTTGATCATGACTGTGGCTTTTCAATTCTTTATCTTGGATATCATGTAAATTGTGCTCCTTATAGAGTACATATATGGTTTGCAGTTTGAGACAAGGACATTTTATCATAGTTTCTGTTTGTTTTGGGTTCTGAGCATCAGAATGTAGAGGAATTGCTTAATTGTGTGCATTTATAGCCCAGAGGGCTACACGCGCAATATGAGAAGTTAGACAGGATCCGTTGTATCTGAAGGGTTCAGAACCCAGGTGCAGTGTCCTACTACATCCAGCTCTGGTCTAGTCTGGCAGCAACTTTGTGGAGAAGCTGTGCAGAGTAGGTCCAGGGAAGTTGTGTGGAAGGCAGCCTGCAACAGAGTTGGGGGAGGGGTTCCTGATGGAGAGTGTGTGATTCCTGTGAAAGACCCATAGCATGAGGACTCCCCCACGTTCTGACTCAGGAGAGGCGACACCCCAAAATCACCCACAAGAAACGATCTTGCTGCAAATTGCAAGAGGATTTTTATTCAAGAGCGCTCTCGGGCCCATGGCCATATACCACGCAGGGGTAGAGGACCATGGCGCCCCGAGTAGCTGAGTAAGGGGGTATTTAAAGGAAGAAACCACAACTCAAGGAGGTGGGGAGGGCGTTGTTGGAAAATACCAAAAATACCAGTTAAGAGTCACAAGGAAGTATAAAGTCACAAGTGTCAGGTTATCTCTCAAGACAGTTTCTAAGAGCCCCTAACAATCTAAGAGCCCCTAAAGATAGCACATTTGCATTGCAGGTTCCAGTAATGGTCAGGGTGCCTTTCTTTGAATGAACACTCTTTGAACCTAGGAAGCGGGTGGGTGGAGGAAGGAATGTCGCTATCTGTTTTATGACCAGCACCTGGAGCACTAAGCCACAACAGCCACACTCCCAAGCCTGAGCCCAAAAGCCTCGAATTTTGTTACTTCTTCACCTGCATGAATTGATGAGTTTAAGGAAAAGACAAATTAAAAGCAAAGGAAAAACAAGCAAGCAAGCAAACAAGCAGAAATCCAAAACAAGAAAAATTGCTGTGAATAACTGGGAAGCTAATGAAATAAAAGGCCCGGAAGTAGGTGGGCCTAGAAGAATTTCAGGAAGCTGTTGAATATTGGGAGGGTCCAGAAGGAGGGGCTAGGCAGAAGTGAAGGGAAGTTCGGCCATTTCATCATTCTCTTTGTTTCTCGGCTGCCTCATGGTAAGGAATTCCTGGAGGGAGACTCATGCCCAGTATTTGCAGCACCTGAAAATTTCCTTAAGCTGCAGTTGCTGTGCTGGCCTCCTAGGATATTCAGCAGCTGGTCCTGTCACCTTCCAGGTCAGAGGAGCTGCTGGGCTGGGAAATGGGCAGGAGCAAGGCCAGCATGTGGAGCAATGGTGCATTTTCTGCTGCCACTCTTACAATTTTGTTGTGGATATCTTACCATTGTCAGAAAGTTTGAGACCCTGTGAATTGGGTTCATGGTGATGTTTTAATAAATTTTATGATTGCCAGAATATTTTTTTAATAACCCCATAGATCCTTGGCCATCTCTGTAGTTTTAAATAGGGATGTAAATGTATATAGGGAAATGTAAATGAGGAAAATACCTAATAAAAATATTAAGAAAAAAAGAAAGTTACCGTGAGGGTGTCTTAAGATGTTTGTTGAGAGTGAATTATCTGATATGAGGTGGTTTTCTCCAGAAGGTCTACTTGCTTTCTGAATCACCTATTCTGTCCACTCTAAATGTTTTCCTGTCCTTGGCCTGTGTTCTTATTGATGCTCTGTGTTGCATTAATCCCCATTAGAGTGGAATAATTATTTTGACCTTTTCTGTACTGTTTGCTTTAGTTTTGAGTCTGATTGCCTTATTTCTGAGGTATGTTTCTTCTCTTCTATCCTTGAGAGCTTTTATACTGAGCAGTGTCTACTTTTTTACCACAGGGCTGTATAAGTAAGTTTCATTCTCCTACTGTCACTGTAATTTGGGAGGATTCTTGCCTACATCTATTAACCTAGGCTTAGTCATGTAAGCTTCTAGTCTCCATACAGTATTATCTAAGGCCTAGTGTGTTTTCAGCCTCTGAAATTTGCTGCTGAATAAGCTCCCCGCTTTTTATTCCTTCTCAATGCTTACCTGGCTGATTCAAATCAGTTTTTCCAGCTCTAACTCCTCTTCCAGCTGAGTTCTTCTCTCAGACACTGAATTGTTCCACTAGGCCTTAAATTAACTGTCGAAATCTTTTCTAAGCTTCTGACTCCTTCTCTTTCTCCTGTTCATTCTGTCTTTACCTATGGCTACCATGTTCTATCTTCAATTTGACTCTGTAAAACTCTCCCAGTAAAACTGTGTCCTTCTCCCTCTCTGTGGCTCTACTCTCTCAACTGTACTGTACTCTAGCTCATGCACTCTACTGTATTCCTTTATTATTCTCTTCTTTGTGTAATGTCTTTCTCTGTCTCAAGTAGCTTCCCTGTCCTCTCATTACAGCAAAGTTGGGCATATCCCATTCTGTCAGATCTTCCTCTAATATTCCATATTTTCTCTCATTCAATTAGACACCGCTTACAAACATGGGTGTGTTCTTCTACATATAAACTGTAGTTTTGATATTTTGGATTAAAGTGAATACTAAGATCTTGCCTGTACTAAAACTAGAGCGATTAATGTTGTGTGCCTTGGGCTGAACTGTACCCTAAGTCACAACAGGTTCAAGTATCCCTACCCAGTGTGATGTCAGTTTACTTCTGTACAATTTCTTCTTCCTGAAATGAAAACCAAGATCCACATATACTACTCTTCATTATGTTGATATCTGTTTCTTTTTTTCTGACTTCTACTAGGGACTTTATTATAATATTCTTTGAAGATTGGTAGATGACATTCTGTTCTTTATGAGATTATGTTCCTTAGGATTTTTAATTTGGAAGATTTTGCTGGCAGTGTAGGTGGCAAAGTATGGTTCACTTTGTTCTCAATTCCTTGTGTGCAATAGAGCTTTACTGTGATGTATATGAGGAATACTTACTAGTTCTCTTGTATTTATTCATTCTTAGCAAGAAATTTCTTATTTCCTATGACCTCATGAAAAATGTCTGCCTTATTCTTTTTTTTGTTTTGTTTTTGTTTTTTGAGACAGGGTTTCTCTGTATAGCCCTGGAACTCATTTTGAAGATGAGGCTGGCCTTGAACTCAGATATCCCCCTGCCTCTGCCTCCCAAGTGCTGGAATTAAGGGCGTACACCACCACGCCCATCTGTCTTATTCTTTTGTGCATACTTTCATCAGTTCATTTTCTAAGTAGGTTTCTTTGTTTGTTTTTTTCGTTTGGGTTATTTTTGTTCTTGTTTGGTTTTATGAGACAGGGTTTCTCTGCAGTGCTGCCTATCCTGGAACTCACTCCATAGACCAGGCTGACCTCAAACTCAGAAATCTACCTGCCTCTGCCTCCCAAGTGCTGGGATTAAAGGCCTGCTCCACCACTGCCTGGATCTAAGTAGGTTTTTGACTAAAAAACATGTCCTAATGAATTACTACATTCAAGTTTACTTTATATACTGTCAATACTAGTAGCCTCTTACTTTGGGTTGCCAGTTATTGTCTCTCAGGGCTTGAAAATATTATTCCAGTGACTCCTGATTCTAATCTATGTGTAAATGTTTATTAGTATTGTATGCTACTGTAATGTCGCCACATTGATGGTAAGAGACAGGAAAAGACAATAGGAAAAGAGATGTACATTGTTATAGCACTTAGATGTGACAAAAGTCAGATACATCTGGGAGTAGATAGAGCCAATCTGTAATAGCCTTCCCTAGGGAATGCTAAGCTAGAATGCTATGTTCTTGTACTCAAGAGTCCCAGTGTCTGAACACACTACCCATTAATATTATAGTTTGCCCACTTTCAAAATATTGGGATAAAAGAAGTGATAATAAAAATGGACTGGAAGGCTGATAAGGACAGAATAAAGTCTGTTCAGAATTAGATGTGAATTTGAGGAAATGCCAGTGTCAAGTTTTAAAGTCAAAGCCCTAGTCTTCCTATTGACTTCTTGGTGGCTGTGAAACCATGGGTTATTCTTTCGATCCTAGAATGAGCTCTTTTTCAGTCTCCATGAAATGGAAGATGTACTTTTCCTGTTATACACATAGACTAAAAAATTCCCTGATATACATTCATTCCATGTATTTCCTATTGTAGAAACTAAAGCCCAACATCTCTCACTGGTGCAGGAATTTAGGATCTGTTGCTGTAAAGTTGACAATACTCAGCCTGTATGTCTTAGGCAAGATTCATAAAGTGACATGCTCTGCAAAAATGTCCTGATTATTCCATGAATATTTATGCATTCCTATGCCTAGTTTTTCTAGCCCACATAATGTTGTCTTCAAATGCCTGGGTCGTAGAGATTTACAATTATAAATTTATGACAGCATTATATTTTTCTCCAAATCTACATTTCTGTTGTACAGAAATTCTTTTTTTTTCTTTTTTTGATTTATGTATTTATTAATATGTAAGTACATTGTAGCTGACTTCAGACACTCCAGAAAAGGGCGTCAGATCTCGTTACAGATGGTTGTGAGCCACCATATGGTTGCTGGGATTTGAACTCATGACATTAAAGAGCAGTCAGTGCTCTTACCTGCTGAAAGATCTCACCAGCCCCAGAAATTCTTCTTGCCACTTAATTTTCCATCACATGAATTAGGGATTATCTTCCTTTTTTATGCATATTACAGCTGTTAGAATATTTACAGGGAAACATTCTGGTAGAGGATTTGTATTATCTGTTTTCTTTGCTATTGCAGATATTACAAAGCTCCTAAAGTTTTTTTTTAATCTCTGCTATCTAATTCTCCTGGTGCTAGCATTTTCAGGTGAATGGTGTTTGTACAAAATCAGTGTGGAGGCTTTTGCACATCCTTGTCTCTCTCTACTTAGTAGGATAGAATGATGACAGATGTCTTTAGTTTTTGTAGTGATAGGTTTAAGATGATGGCTACTATGTTTATTAGACTGAGTGATATTCTTTTTCTCTCTTTTTAAAAGATTTATTTATTTCATGTATGTGAGTACACTGTCACTGTCTTCAGACACACCAGAAGAGGACATCAGATCCCATTAAAGATGGTTATGGACCACTATGTGGTTGCTGAGAATTGAACTCAGGATCTCTGAGTGATGTTCTTTCTCTTCCACATTCTTCAGAGATTTCATAGTGATCCACTGTGATATTTCGCCCTAGGCCTTTCATAGATACACTGACATGGTTGAGAGCCTTCTCTTACTGATTGTATGTACTTTGTGCCTTGAGTTATTTGGTTTGTGATTCTTGAAACAGTCTTGCATCTATGGCATGAAATCAAGTTGAGTTCATTTTCTGTATCCATTAGAGAGAATTTTTTTATTATTTTATTCATGCATATTTTTATGGTCATTTGCTTTTGCATCCAGGTACAGACAGCTTTGTGTATTCCCTTTCTTTTTGTATTCTGCAATATTCTCTGTGCAAGATGATTGTGGGATTTTCTAATGAAATTTGTGAATACAGTGCTGCATCTATTTAGTTCTCAGACAGTGTTAGAAGACACTCTGCAGGCCTGGGTTTCCACACTTGCTTAATGCCTGGCCTAGTGTTAGCACATAGAAAGTTTTCTTGTTCACTTCTTCCTAGGATATCATTGTTTTCCCTGTTAGTTCTCATTAATTGTGTATGACTTTCTACTGCATTCCATCATCTGCTATGTCCCAGTTTCAATGTAAACCAATGAGGCATCATTACAACAGGACACAAATAAAACATAGATACACTCTATCTGCCTGGGAGAATAAAATGGAATCTCATCAAAGGGTTAGGTATTGTATTCTAGTATGATGTCTAACACCATTCAACTCTAGGCATCATTCATAGGTAGGCACTAGCCATTTGTCCTTGACTTTAGTCCCAGGAAGATAAGTGCTCAATAACAACCCTGATAATAGTGTTTTACAGCCTGGATGCATATGCTCTGTGTTTATGCCAGGTGCCCACTGAAGTCAGAAAGAGTCCTCAGATTATAATTATATTCCTTACTACACTAAATATGTCACTCCATGCTCTCATGTCTGTAGAAGTGTTGACAGGGTTCCTTGTATCATTTTGCTTTTAATGTCCTTTTATGTGGTTTATCATTTTTTATTACATAGTTGTAGTAATTTCATTTTTGTATTTTTCAAACCCTGTTGTGAAACTTCAAGAAGAGTTCCAATATTTGAAACTGGGAAAAAAAGAATAAAAAAAAAAGGATGAGTTCTTCTCTGGCAAACACTCCACAGTTTAGTGTGCTGTCCATATTTCTTTGAAAAATCCTTGTTTCATTCAAACCATTCCATAGTTCTGTTATCTATATGTGGTCATATTATCTAAAGGGATTTTTTTCTATGCTCTTCATTTTCTTCTGGGATGAGGAGTATTTAATGGTTAGGTCTTTTCACATATATAATACCATTATATTTTCTGTGCAATTTCCATGGACTGAAAACCTGCAAATCTCAAAGGTAATCTATTATAAATGATGCTCAAAAAATATATCGATTGGGAATTTCCACTTTGGATTGAGTTTTGTCCTTTTATATTAGTGTGCAAGGAAGGTCTCATGTGTCACTTAATTTGCATTGGGGTTCCTGTACTCAGTCTGATGGTTATCTGCAAGCACCACAAATGCATTTGTATTGGTCAGTCTCTGGCATAGCCTCTGGATAGCTATACCAGGCTCCTATCAGCAAGTGCTTCTTGGCATCTGTAATAGTGTCTGGGGTTGGTGTCTGAAGATGAGATGGATCCCTAGGTGGGGCAGTCTCTGGATGGCCATTTACAGAAGCTTTACAATTTTATGAGGTCCCATTTGTTGATTCTTGATCTTACAGCACAAGCCATTGCTGTTCTATTCAGGAATTTTTCCTGTGTGCCCATATCTTCGAGGCTTTTCTACACTTTCTCCTCTATAAGTTTCACTGTCTCTGGTTTTATGTGGAGTTCCTTGATCCACTTAGATTTGACCTTAGTACAAGGAGATAGGAATGGATCAATTCACATTCTTCTACATGATAACCGCCAGTTGTGCCAGCACCATTTGTTGAAAATGCTGTCTTTTTTCCACTGGATGATTTTAGCTCCCTTGTCAAAGATCAAGTGACCATAGGTGTGTGGGTTCATCTCTGGGTCTTCAATTCTATTCCATTGGTCTACTTGTCTGTCACTCTACCACTACCATGCAGTTTTTATCACAATTGCTCTGTAGTACAGCTTTAGGTCAGGCATGGTGATTCCACCAGAGGGTCTTTTATCCTTGAGAAGAGTTTTTGCTATCCTAGGTATTTTGTTATTCCAGATGAATTTGTAGATTGCCCTTTCTAATTCGTTGTAGAATTGAGTTGGAATTTTGATGGAGATTGCATTGAATCTGTAAATTGCTTTTGGCCAGATAGCCATTTTTACTATATTGATCCTGCCAATCCATGAGCATGGGAGATCTTTCCATCTTCTGAGATCTTCTTTAATTTCTTTCTTCGGAGACTTAAAGTTCTTATCATACAGATCTTTCACTTCCTTAGATAGAGTCATGCCAAGGTATTTTATATTATTTGTGACTATTGAGAAGGGTGTTCTTTCCCTAATTTCTTTCTCAGCTTGTTTATCCTTTATGTAGAGAAAGGTCATTGACTTGTTTGAGTTAATTTTATATCCAGCTACTTTACCGAAGCTGTTTATCAGGTTTAGGAGTTCACTGGTAGAATTTTTAGGGAAACTTATATATACTATCATATCATCTGCAAAAAGTGATATTTTGACTTCTTCCTTTCCAATTTGTATTCCCTTGATCTCCTTTTGTTGTCTAATTGCTCTGGCTAGGACTTCAAGTACAGTGTTGAATAGGTGGGAGAAAGTGGGCAGTCTTATCTAGTCCCTGATTTTAGCGGGAATGCTTCACGCTTCTCGCCATTTACTTTGATGTTGGCTACTGGTTTGCTGTAGATTGCTTTTATCATGTTTAGGTATGGGCCTTTAATTCCTGATCTTTCCAAGACTTTTATCATGAATGGGTGTTGGATTTTGTCAAATGCTTTCTCCGCATCTAAGGAGATGATCATGTGGTTTTTGTCTTTGGGTTTGTTTATATAGTGGATTGCATTGATGGATTTCCGTATATTAAACCATCCCTGCATCCCTGGAATGAAACCAACTTGGTCAGGATGGATGATTGTTTTGATGTGTTCTTGGATTCAGTTTTATTGAGGATTTTTGAATCGATATTCATAAGGGAAATTGGTCTGAAGTTCTCTATCTTTGTTGGGTCTTTCTGTGGATTAGGTATCAGAGTTATTGTGGCTTCGTAGAATCAGTTAGGTAGAGTTCCTTCTACTTCTATTTTGTGGAATAGTTTGTGCAGAACTGTAATTAGATCTTCTTTGAAGGTCTGGTAGAACTCTGCACTAAACCCATCTGGTCCTGAGCCTTTTTAGGTTGGGAGACTATTAATGACTGCTTCTATTTCTTTAGGGGATATGGGACTGTTTAGATCGTTAACTTGATCTTGATTTAACTTTGGTACCTGGTATCTGTCTAGAAACTTGTCCATTTCATCCAGGTTCTCCAGTTTTGTTGAGTATAGCCTTTTGTAGAAGGATCTGATGGTATTTTGTATTTCTTCAGGATCTGTTGTTATGTCTCCCTTTTCATTTCTGATTTTGTTAATTAGGATGCTGTCCCTGTGCCCTCTAGTGAGTCTGGCTAAGGGTTTATCTATCTTGTTGATTTTCTCAAAGAACCAGCTCCTCGTTTGGTTGATTCTTTGAATATTTCTTCTTGTTTACACTTGGTTGATTTCGCCCCTGAGTTTGATCATTTCCTGCCGTCTACTCCTCTTGGGTGAATTTGCTTACTTTTTTTTTTTTAATAGCTTTTAGGTGTGTTGTCAAGCTGCTAGTGTGTGTTCTCTCTAGTTTCTTTTTGGAGGCACTCAGAGCCATGAGTTTCCCTATTAGAAATGCTTTCATTGTGTCCCATAAGTTTGGGTATGTTGTGGCTTCATTTTCATTAAACTCTAAAAAGTCTTTAATTTCTTTCTTTATTTCTTCCGTGACCAAGGTATCATTGAGAAGAGTGTTGTTCATTTTCCACGTGAATGTTTGCTTTCCATTATATTTGTTGTTATTGAAGATCAGCCTTAGACCATGGTGGTCTGATAGGATGCATGGGACGATTTCAATATTTTTGTATCTGTTGAGGCCTGTTTTGTGACCATGGTCAATTTTGGAGAAGGTACCATGAGGTGCTGAGAAGAAGGTATATCCTTTTGTTTTAGGATAAAATGTTCTGTAGATATCTGTTAAATCCATTTGTTTCATAACTTCTGTTAGTTTCACTGTGTCTCTGTTTAGTTTCTGTTTCCACAATCTGCCCATTGATGAAAGTGGTGTGTTGAAATCTCTCACTATTAATGTCTGAGGTGCAATGTGTGCTTTGAGCTTTACTAAAGTTTCTTTAATGAATGTGGGTGCCTTTGAATTTGGAGCATAGATATTCAGAATTGAGAATTCCTCTTGGAGGATTTTACCTTTGATGAAAATGAAGTGTCCCTCCTTGTCTTTTTTGATAACTTTGGGTTGGAAGTCGATTTTATTCGATATTAGAATGGCTACTCCAGCTTGTTTCTTCAGACCATTATATTTGTTGTTATTGAAGATCAAAGCAAAATTGTTTTCCAGCCTTTCATACTGAGGTAGTGTCTGTCTTTTTCCCTGAGGTGGGTTTCCTGTAAGCAGCAAAATGTTGGGTCCTGTTTGTGTAGCCAGTCTGTTAGTCTATGTCTTTTTATTGGGAAATTGAGTCCATTGATATTAAGAGATATTAAAGAAAAGTAATTGTTGCTTCCTATTATTTTTGTTGTTAGAGTTTGCATTATGTTCTTTTGGCTGTCTTCTATTAGGTTTGTTGAAGGATTAACTTCTTGCTTTTTCTAGGGTGTGGTTTCCGTCCTTGTATTGTTTTTTTTTTTTTTTTTCCTGTTATTATCCTTTGAAGGGCTGGATTTTTGGAAAGATAATGTGTGAATTTGGTTTTGTCATGGAATAGTTTGGTTTCTCCATCTATGGTAATTGAAAGTTTGGCTGGGTATAGTAGCCTGTGCTGGCATTTGAGTTCTCTTAGTGTCTGTATAACGTCTCTCCAGGATCTTCTGGCTTTCATAGTCTCTGGTGAAAAGTCTGGTGTAATTCTGATAGGTCTGCCTTTATATGTTACTTGACCCTTTTCCCTTACTGCTTTTAAAATTCTCTATTTAGTGCATTTGCTCTTCTGATTATTATGTGCCAGGAGGAATTTCTTTTCTGGTCCAGTCTATTTAGAGTTCTGTAGGCTTCATGTATGTTCATGGGTATCTCTTTCTTTAGGTTAGGGACGTTTTCTTCTATAATTTTGTTGAAGATATTTGCTGGCCCTTTAAGTTGAAAATCTTCATTCTCATCTGCTCCTATTATCCGTAGGTTTGGTCTTCTCATTGTGTCCTGGATTTCCTGGATGTTTTGAGTTAGGATCTTTTTGCATTTTGCATTTTCTTTGATTGTTGTGCCGATGTTCTCTATGGAATCTTCTGCACCTGAGATTCTCTCTTCCATCTCTTGTATTCTATGGTTCCAGATTTCTTTCCTAGGGTTTCTATCTCCAGCATTGCCTCACTTTGGGTTTTCTTTATTGTGTCTACTTCCCTTTTTAGGTCTAGTATTGTTTTGTTCATTTCCATCACCTGTTTGGATATGTTTCCCTGTTTTTCTACACGGACTTGTAACTCTTTAGCAGTGTTCTCCTGTAGTTCTTTAAGTGAGTTATTAAAGTCCTTCTTGATGTCCTCTGCCATCATCATGAGATATGCTTTTAAATCTGGGTCTAGCTTCTCGGTTGTGTTGGGGTACCCAGGACTGGGCGAGGGGGGAGTGCTGCATTCTGATAATGGTGAGTGGTCTTGGTTTCTGTTAGTAAGATTCTTACGTTTGCCTTTCGCCATCTAGTAATCTCTGGAGTTAGTTGTTATAGTTGTCTCTGGTTAGAGATTGTTCCTCTTGTGATTCTGTTAGCCTATATCAGCAGACCTGGGAGACTATCTCTCTCTTCTGAGTTTCAGTGGTCAGAGCACTCTCTGCAGGCACGCTCTACTCTTACAGGGAAGGTGCACAGATACCTTTTGTTCAGACCTCCCTCCTGGCAGAAGATGAAGACCTGAAACAGGACCTGTCCCAGAAGCTGTGTTGCTTCGGCCTGTCACAGAAGCTGTTTGCCTCTGTAGTCCACATTCTCACCTGCATAGACTAGTCTCAGAGGTGCTCCAGCAAAGCCCTCCCAGACAGAGTGGACACCTCTCCTCTGGCAGGGAAGGTGTCTGGATGTCTGGAGCCCAAAACGGGGTCTGTCTCAGAAGCTGTCCTCTAGGGTCCTTGGGGGTGTCCGCCGACTCTGTACCCAGGTGACCAAGTGCTGGCAACGACCAGAAGGGACTTGTGACCCTGGTCAGGCTGGGTTTCCTGCTTCTCTAATGCTGTCTCAGGTCCCAAATGATTGGATTGGAACAGAAGTTGTGTTCCACTCACCGGTGGTCCTAAGATCGCATGGAGAATCTTCTAGGGGGCCTTGGGGGTGTCCACTGACTCCGCGCCCAAGGTGACCCGGTGCTGGCACAGACTGGAAGGGACTTGGGACCCTGGTCAGGCCCTGTTGTTTTTTTTAAGACAGGGTTTCTCTGTATAGCCCTGGCTGCCCTGGAACTCACTCTGTAGACCAGGCAGTCCTTGAACTCAGAAATCCACCTACATCTGCCTCCCGAGTGCAATTAAAGGCATGCACAACCGGCTCTATTCTTTTTTTTTTTTTACACACACACACACACACACACACACACACACACACACACACACATATATATTCTTCATTTACATTTCTTTTTTCTTTCTTTTTTTTTTTTTTGTTTTTGTTTTTTGTTTTGTTTTGTTTTGTTTTTGAGACAGGGTTTCTCTGTGTAGCCCTTGCTATCCTGGAACTCACTCTGTAGACCAGGCTGGCTTTGAACTCAGAAATCTGCCTGCCTCTGCCTCCAGAGTGCTGGGATTAATGGGGTGGGCCACCTAGCCTGGCTCATTTACATTTACATTTCAAATGCTATCCCCTTTCCTACTTTCCTCTCTGAAAACCCTCTATCCCCTCCCACCTCACTCTGCTCCCCAAACCACCCACTCCCTCTTCCTGGCCCTGGCATTCCTCTATACTGGGGCATAGAATCTTTGCAAGACTAAGGGCCTCTCCTCACACTAAGCCATCCTCTGTTACATATGTAGCTAGAGACACAGTCCAACCATGTGTTTTCGTTGACTGGTGGTTTAGTCCAAGGGAGCACTGTTTGTACTGGTTTGTTCATATTGTTGTTTCTCCTATAAGGCTGTAGACCCCTTCATCTCCTTGGGTAGATTCCATAGCTCCTTCATTTGGGACTCTGTGCTCCATCCAATAGATTTCTTTCTTTCTTTCTTTCTTTCTTTCTTTCTTTCTTTCTTTCTTTCTTTCTTTTTCTTTCTTTCTCTCTCTCTTTCTTTCTTTCTTTCTTTCTCTCTGTCTTTCTCTTCTCTTCTCGTCTCGTCTCGTCTCTCCTCTCCTCTCCTCTCCTCTCCTCTCCTCTCCTCTCCTCTCCTCTCCTCTTATTGACACAAGAAGCAGTCCAGGAAAAAGAATGAGAGGAAATGTGAAGCCTGAATATGTTACAGGCTATCTGACCCTTCATATCAATATTTTAACAATTAGGAATGACCCCTGTCTTAGTTAGGGTTTTACTGCTGTGAACAGACACTATGACCAAGGCAAGTCTTATAAAAAACAACATTTAATTGGGGCTGGCTTACAGGTTCAGAGGTTCAGTCCATTATCATCAAGGTGGGAGCATGGCAGTATCCAGGCAGGCATGGCACAGGAGGAGCTGAGAGTTCTATGTCTTCATCCAAAAGCTGCTAGTGGAAGACTGACTTCCAGGCAACTAGGGTGAGGATCTTATACCCACACCCATAGTGACACACCCATTCCAACCAGGTCACACCTATTCCAACAAGGCCACACCTTCAGATGGTGCCACTCCCTGATCCAAGGATATACAAACCATCACAACCCCTATGTATGATAAATGATATGTGTACATGGAGCCCAGTGCTGGAGACTCTTATTTGTTAATTGTAATGTGAGAAAAGAAGATTTATCCTATCGATGATGTATTTAGGTATTAACTTTTATGAGGAGGCACCCTAATTGTGAAGGAATTTATAATACAGGAAAATGCTGTTATCCAGCATCCCATCAACCAAGAAATCTGCTCCAGAAGGAAAGTTAATTGTATCAGATTCCACCATTTTCTTACTGTAATGTGTAACCATGGGACCTAGATCTAAATCCTCATTACTGATCATTCAGGTGTGATGTAGAAAGGACATGATCCCACTCTAAATAGTTCATGGTCAGTAAACAAGACTCATTCATTAGTAAAAGAAATTGGATTACATGTGCAGAGATGTCTGAGATATGAAGAGAAGTTGTTGCTCTTGCAGAGGAACAGGATTAGATTGCTAGCACCACATCATGTTCCATAACTACTTATACTTACAGTTTGTGGGTATCTGACCTCCTCTTCTGATCTCCATTGATACTAAGCATGCAAGTGAGGCACATACATACACATGCAGGAAGAACAGTCACAAATAAAGCAAAACTGTAGCCTCCCCTCCCCAGCCTGAAACCTGCTTGCTCAGGGGTGGAGCTTGCCACTCAATCGTTCTGCCAGGCCCACTGCTGGAGCCTGCAGCTTTGCTGTTCTGAAGCCATCACATGTTCACCTGCAACCTTATTCCAAGATTATTTGGCGTGAATCGGGCCCCTCCCCCTTTTTCATAACGGAGTGTCAGAATAGTAAAATTGAACCTTGAGCAGAGCCTTGTCTTGGTTCTGTCTTTATCTCGTGCCACCTAGCCCCTCTTCTCTTGCAGGTTTCTAAGATGCCTTTCCAGACTAGAACCCAGACATGTGAGCTGATGGCCGGACACAACACAAAACAAACTAAAATAAAAGGAGTGAATTTAATTTTAAAATTGTCTAAATACAGTTTAAAAGAATAGTATGACATGCTTCTGCATATATATGGGAAGGTCTTTCCACAAGGCATAGGGAATTGAAGCTTTTTTTTTTTCCTAATCAGCTAAGAGTCCATTTATTAGCTCATAATGGTTCTGTTTGTTGGAAGATTGTAGAGGAATCAGGAAGAAAGCAGATCTAAGAGAGGATATAATCACTAGGACATGATTAACAGGATGCTTTTTGGTGCTATAAGGTCCTGAACATTATTTTCTCTCTGGCACGCAGTAGTAGGATTCTCCTATACTTCCAACATGATCAGTATGTATTAATGTTGTCTACAATGGTTTAGCACTCAAATGAAGTATTAAACAGATTTTTATTATCTGAGTTGTAACATTCTACCTTTTAAATTGGTTCAAGTAAGTTTCAATTGATAAATGATCTCACACAAAGTTTTTGCTGGGTGACAAAATTAGACTATGTTTCCTTTTAGGAATAACAAGTGCCCTTTTCCTCTGAGTCATCGCCTCACTCCAGGGGTTTACATTTCTGGTGCACTTTTATGATAGAACCTAAATATAACACTGAGTTCTGTTTTTTTGAAAAAAAAAGGGGGGGGGAATTCCTAAATAATACTTATCTGTGCCGCCTCCAACCATGTTAGATGGATGAGCTCAAACAGTAAAGAAAATAATAGTGATGAAGTCAGTGAATCATAGATGGTTCTTATCTGTGTAGATATAATCATGTTAGATCATTGAGCTCAATAAAGAAAAGAATATTGCTGAAATCAAAAGTTTCATATTTTCATTTGGGCCAGTAATAGATTCATGAGCAATAATGTATCCATAAATAATGAAGAGTTAGTATAATTCTCATATGTCTTAATATGGTCGTTTTCATTATTAAAAATCATTCTACTTTATCACTGTTTTCTCATATGACATTTATACATGTGCTTCTAAGCAGTCTGAAGGGAAACAATGGTCTAATTTATGAAACCATTATCTGTAGTAGTTTGTCACGTAGCAGAAAATGTTACATGATATTAATGCTATCTAAAGCTAACTTCCTTATTTATTTCATTAAATATTCTCAAATTAATTCTTCATTACGTATTATTAATTCTTCTTTATGAAAATATCTTATAAAATCACATCACAATGTATTTGATTCTATGTCTTGTTTTTAATTTTGGATGTAGACACTGATTTTACACTTCTTAACTGGTACAATAGAAAGAAAACTATTTCTTTTGAGTCATTCTTTTCTTTTTGATTTTTTTTTTTTGAGACAGGGTTTCTCTGTGTAGCCATGGCTGTCCTGTAACTCATTCTGTAGAACAGTCTGGCCTCGAAATCAGAAATCTGCCTGCTTCTGCCTCCCAAGTGCTAGAGGATTAAAGGGCTGTGCCACCACTTTTGGCCTTTAAGTCATTCTTGTATTTGGTCTTCCATACTCAATTTCTTTGTTCTAGAATGGTAGAAACATTGTATATAGACCTTACAATCCCAACTGGGTATTTTAGACTAGATTCAGGCTGTTGACAGCCAACTGCAGACAATATAGTTACAGGGTTCATATTTGAGCAAAACTGACCCCTGTAGAATTTGGAAGGATAGTTTTACTAAACATGACTTTACCATCTGAGATGTGTCACTTGGATCATTCTTGTTATCAAAAAACTGTTCTTAAAAATATTTTCCTGCTGGGCATGGTGGCACACGCCTTTAATCCCAGCACTTGGGAGGCAGAGGCAGGTGGATTTCTGAGTTCGAGGCCAGCCTGGTCTACAGAGTGAGTTCCAGGACAGCCAAGGCTACACAGAGAAACCCTGTCTCGAAAAACCAAAAAAAAAAAAAAAAAAAAAAAGTCAAAAAATACATTCCTGCATCTAGACCTCAAATATATACATTACAATATCTAAATGTATGCTGTGAGACCATTATGTCATGTACTTTTTTTCTGAGAGAAGAGAACACAATATAGACTATGATGATTTTAGATGATATCATTTCTTAAAATGGCCTCATAGTTCCCATGACCTAACATACATCCTGTTCTTGATTAGGTTTCAGAATATGACATGAATTCTCTCTCTGAAAGGGGACCTTAAATCCAATCAGAATATGTTTTACTATATTTGGTCTGTATTTTTGTCTATTTCTTTCATAAAGCATCATGTTCAAGGAAGCTAATTGAAGAAAAAGTCTACTTTGGGTAATGCTTCCAGTGGATAACCATCAACCATGGCAGGGAGTACTGATAGAACATAGTCATGTTGTTGAAATAGAAAGGTGAAAGATCACACCCTCAACCCCAGTCATTAAAGAGGAAGAGAGAATTAAGATGACTTGGATCTATTCTATTTTCTCATAGCCAACCCCCAGTGTCATATTTTATTCAGTAATGTTCCAACAACTAAATTCCTCAAAACATTGTGACCAACTGAGGATATGACTTTAAAAATATTATCCAATAGAAGAGTTATTCATTCATACCTATATAATCAGTCTTCTAATATCCTTGTATGTTGTGTCTGACCAGCGGCTCACATGTCTGGGTTCTGTTCTGGGAAGGCATCTTGGAATCTGGAAGAGAAAAGGGAGCTAGGCAGACGAGAGAAAGATGAAGCTAAGACAAAAATTCTGATCAAAGTTCAATTTTACTAATTCGTACACCGAGTTATGAAGGAGGGGAAGGGGGCCAATTCCCGCCAAATCATCTTGGAGTAAGGTTTCAGGTGAACACCAGATAGCTCCAGAACAGCCAGTTGGCAGGCAGTGGCAGTGGGAGTGGCAGGACGATAGGGCAGCAAGCTCCGCCCTGATGCTCTCTAACAGTGAAACCTGAGCAAACAGGTTTCAGGCTGGGGAGGGGAGGTTACACTTGTACTTGTTAAATTGATTTTGATATCAATGTAGAAAACAAACCTCTCGGTTTTTTTGTTTAGGTTTCCTGTTTGTTTGTAAAACAGGGTCCCACACTCTAGTCCTAACTTTCATGTTCTGAGATAGAGACCAGAATGGCTTTTAGGTCACATAAATCTGCCTGCCTGAGCCCCGTGACAGCTAGTCTTGCGCGCGCCTGACTGGGCGCCTGACTGGCCAGCAAGAACGACGCTGCAACAGGATCCTTCTGCACACGGTTTATTGGGAGAGCTTGATTGCAGAGGCGAAAAGACCCCAAGCCCAGAACTGGTGCTGCTTATATAGGCCTAGAAGAGGCATGTCTCACACCCGGATTGGTTGTGCTTGGGTTATGCTTATCACCTCATTTGCATGCCTACATCTGATTGGTTAACTTCTCTCTCATTTTGGCAAAAGATCCTTTACTGCCTATGTATGTGTGGTGGCCAGCAGTAGCCAACTGCCACTCTGTAACTGCCACTCTGCATCGGCTTCCCACAAGCTAGGTTGAAAGACCTACCCCACTGTATCAGGCTTGAATTAAACTTTTATCTTTCAATATCTCTACTGACATGCAACAAGTATTTTGTTCCTCTCTGTCAACTAGGACTTCCTCGACTGAGCCAGCTCCTTCAGTTTCATTGACAGGCTGATTTTTTTGTTTGTTTGTTTGAATGCCTTATCTTCATATATTGGCCCTCCATTGAGTTACCATTAGGTTTACAGAGTTCATTTCTTGTTTCATTTCAGATTGAGCAATCCTTAGATTTTTATACCTCTGGTTACAATGTTCACATCCTGTATTATCATAATTATTCCTTTAGCCACTCATAGGAGTTCTCTGGTCTTCCATTAAGTTTGTTTCTGCCTTCTTTGAATTCCTGTGCTTGGTCCCTCTTTATGTCATTTGACCACATTGAATGGTGTTCAGAGTATATTTTGACTTCTGTCTCTTGAGTTTGTTTCATAATTCATTTTGTCATGAGTATTGCTATTGTATTAGTGATTTGGGTAGGGAAATTTTATTAACATTGTCATATTGCTTTAGCTCCTGGCTCTCAAATTTCTTTTACTATGTGTCATTTAGGTCAGGCGGCAGGGATTTCCATATTAGGTGTTATGAATAAGCTTTGAGAATCTAGGTTGGTGGGCAGGATTAAATATATCATTACTTGCTTTCATGGCTGTACAAACGTCATTATTCCTGGTATCATTTTGCATTTAATTTTTTTAAAATATGGTTTAGCATTGTCTGTAATGGAGTTGTATTCATTTAATATTTGAATCGTTCAATTCTTGATGTGAAATATCAAGAAGAATTCAATCTTTGTTCTTCACATAGAACCTGGGAGAAGTTCAACAAAAAGAATGAGTGTGTCTCTGCTAAACATGCCACAGGTCAGTGTCCTTTCCACATTTCTTTAAAAAAAAAAAAACTTTTTAATTCAAATCATCCATATGTTTTATTCTCTATATATGGAATGTTATCTAAAGGGCTTATTTTCTATGATCTTTATTTTCTTCTGTAATAATGAAAATTTAATGTTTTGGTCTTTCATGTATATTACATCTTTATATTTTTACTTGATTTTATATTGTGAGGACATATAATTCCCTTGGACTAGCTACCTGCATGTTTCAAAAAGGATCTATTGGAATGATGCTCAAAGAACATATTGATGGATATTTTCTATGTTGAATAAATTCTGTTCTTTTTTTTTAAGATTTATTTATTGATTATATGTAAGTACACTGTAGCTGTCTTCAGACACTCCAGAAGAGGGAGTCAGATCTCGTTACAGATGGTTGTGAGCCACCATGTGGTTGCTGGGATTTGAACTCTGGACCTTCGGAAGAGCAGTCGGGTGCTCTTACCCACTGAGCCATCTCACCAGCCCTAAATTCTGTTCTTTTATATTTGTGTAAAATAAGGACTCTTGTGCCATATAAATTGCATTTCAGGGATGTTCAGGTTTCTAAACACAAGCTTGTGAATGAGGATATAGAAATAAGTATAAATTCACATCACTAAAGAAGATATGAAAGAGTAGAATTTGTAGAAGCTAAAATTATATGAAATCCACTGTTTTGAATCCTAATAGTAAATATATTATTAGCTCCCTAGGGTCACAGATGATGAAAGGAAAATGTCTTTCTTTTACCATTATTGTGATTGTGAGCTGATACAGATTTCAGTATTCTGACAACATTTTTATCACGCCTCATGTCACACAGTAATCACTGTTGACACCTGAAATCTATTTGTCTCAAGAGAGACACTGTCCCTGTGGTAAATTCTCAATATAGAAATTGTTATTTTCCTCTTTTTTTGGTTTCAGTCCTGTTTTCTTCACCTTTGCATTTCATCACATGAACTATATTAGTAAAAATTTTCTAGAGATGATAGCTATGGTGCTGTGCATAAACCATCAATTTACAAACATAAATGAATGTCCTATCTTTTCTTTTTTTGTTTTTTCGAGACAGGGGTTCTCTGTGTAGCCTTGGCTGTTTGGAATTCACTCTGTATACCAGGCTGGCCTCGAACTCAGGAAAACGCCTGCCTGTACCTCCCGAGTGCTGGAATTAAAGGCATTCGCCACCACGCCTGGCCATGAATGTCTTTTCTTATTTTTTTTCTATTTTTCTTTAGAAGTGGAAGTCTTGATATAATCTATGCTAATCTGCTTCAGCCAAGGTGTGCATTACATAGGGAAAACTGAAGGGTTGTGGCAATGTTTCGATTTTTCATCACAATACTATTTTCTTTAACTACATAAGTGTATATCTGAATGGTTTTTATGTACACTGAATGATACATTATGCCCGTAAAACCATGAGTACAGCCCCAAACCCTTTGGGACTGAATTCAGACATAATAGTGAGCTGCAATATATTTAGACAGAATTAGATTAGTTTTTAAAGTAGAAAGAGCAAGTACCTTTACTCTTTTGTCATTTGTTCATGGTGCAGGTTTACATTTCTGAGCCATATTTGCAATAAAGACAATATATAATTCTTGTTGAATTCCTATTTGTTTCTCTGAGTTTTCCTACTATGTGTTTATGTAAATGCTCTGAGATATCCAGAGACTCCTGAATGAGGGAAATTCTAGTTAAAATCATAACTATTTCATTGTGTTTTCTTTACATTTCTCTGCTTTTTTTTGGAAAAGTAACCAGTGCTATATTCTCTGAGATCACTCCTTATCACTTATTAAGCTTCAGTCAAGATAAAAAAGTTCAAGTAAAAATTTAAATATCCAGAACAAGAAATTATATTTCTATATATATAATAGTTGCAATTTTAAAATCTTACTATTGCTTTAAAATGTTCCCTTATTTATGAATCTAAAAATATACAAGGTTTCAAGTGGATATAGAGCTGTTGGTTTGGCCATTTTTTTTTTATTTAACTTTTTGAGATTTGATCTCTGTTTAGATCTTGGACAATGTGATCTTTATCCTAGCATTTTGGATGTTGAAACAAATCTATTGAGTGATTTCCCTGACACTATCAGTTATATCATAAATTTACACCTGACCAAATTTATACCTCATTCAGTGTCACTCTGAATCAAATTGTAACCATAAAATTAGAGATGTATTGTTTAGAGTTCTACTTTCTGAAAATTCACTACAGATGGATCATTTATTTGTCCCAACTTATGCAAAGTACAATTTTCTTTTTTATTGGTCATTTTATTTATTTACATGTCAAATGTTAATGCCCCTTCTCCATTCCCTGTCTGGAATCTCTATATCCTACCCTCCCCCCGGGCTTTTATGATGATTCTCCTCCCACCGATCCACCTATTCCCACCTCATGCCCCTAGGATTCTCCCATGCTGGGATATTGAACCTTCATGGTACCTAGGGACTCCCCTCCTGTTGATGCCACATAAGGAAATCCTCTGCTATATATATAAAGCTGCAGACATTTGTACTTCCTTGTGTACACTTTGGTTGCTGATTTAACCCTTGGGAGCTTTGTGTGGTCTTGTTGTTAGATATTGTTGTTCCTCCTCCACAGTTGCAAAGCCCTCAGCTTCTTCAGGCCTTCCCCTAAGTCCTTCATTGTGGTCCCCTTGCTCAGTCCAATGGTTGGTTGCAAGGATCTGCATCTCTTTGGACGCGTCTCAGGATGGCCTTCCCTTCAGCCCCATTTCCATATTTTGTCCCTCTTATCTTAAGAGAGGAGCAATTCCAGGTTATTATATTTGAGGTGGGTATGATGTCCAATTTGAAAATAAAATTTAGCAGGCTTTTATTATTTCCAGTCATCTGATATAAATCATATTTGAGGTTCTTCTGAGGATACATGTAATGATTCAAAAAGAGAAAAAAAAAAGAGAGAGAGAGAAACCTCTCTTGAGAGTACAAATCCATGAGCTCATTGATTATTGAATCCCTTACTCCTTATATAAATAATTGATGTCACCTATAATTACCTTTTTTTTCTTTTTTTTTTTTCAGAAAATCATTGCATATGGGGAATGTATGGGAAGGTCATGGATCAAGACAGCCAGTACATTGTTCTTGAACACATAAATATTCAAGAGAAGTCTTCTAAATGGAACAAGCTTAGCAATGTTATTCTTGAAACCCCCCATTATGTACCTCACAAATGTAGTGAATGGGACAAATGCTTTTCCCAAAAATCACATCTTAATATTCATCAGAAAATTCATGCAGGAGGGAAACCTTACAAATGCAGTGAATGTGACAAATGCATTACCCAAAAATTTGATTTGAGATCTCATCAGAGAATTCATACAGGATAGAAACCTTACAAATGTAGTGAATGTGACAAATGCTTTACTGATAAAGGCAATCTGAGAAGGCATCAGAGAATTCATACAGGAGAGAAATCTTACAAATGTCATGAATGTGACAAGTGCTTTTCCCAAAAATCCCATTTGAGTATTCATCACAGAATTCATAAAGGAGAGAAACCTTACAAATGTAGTGAATGTTACAAATGCTTTACTGAAAAAGATATACTGAGAACTCATCAGAGAATTCATACAAGAGAGAAACCTTACAAATGTAGTGAATGTGACAAATGCTTTAACCAAAAATCCCATCTTAGTATTCATTGGAGAATTCATACAGGAGAGAAGCTTTACAAATGTAGTGAGTGTGACAAATGCTTTATTGACAAAGGCTGTCTGAGAATTCATCATAGAATTTATACAGTAGAGAAACCTTACAAATAGTTAGTATGTGCCAAATACAATCCTCACAATGTCAGGCTGAGAAATCATCAGTTATTTCATACAGTAGAGAATCTTTATAAATGAAGTGAACGAGACAATCCTTTACCAAGATATATCATTTTAAAATTTATTAGAGAATACTTACAGAAGAGAAACTTTTTAAATATGTTGAAGGTATGAATCCTTTACTCTTGGCCTATTTCCTTGAATGTAAGAGTTAATACTTACAGGCTAGAAACTTAACGCATGCATTATGTGAAAAAATATTCTTGACTTCATTTCAGGTCAGACAAAACATCTAAGAACTTTTTAAGGGAAAGTATTTCTGTTGGGAAAAATGTGGCATATATTTTATTCACGGTGTATTCTTGGCAACACGGCTCCACACTAGAGAATTAGTATGATTATGAAAATCCTGTGAAATTTTTCATGCAATGTTCAAATCTTAGGTAATGTCAACTATTTATGCTGTGAGAAACTCTGAACATGAGGAAATGTAGAAAGCTTTTCATGACACCTTTTTACTTGTTCATCCTCAAATGTTACAAGATGAAGACAAGTTGGGAAGTCAGAAGATAGTATTGTGTAACACTTTCATTGAGACAGAAATAATCCATTTCAAAAGGGAACTATTTAAGGTCTTTAATACAACCCTCAAAATATCTAATAAAACTGATAACACTCTGTGTATTTAATTCAAATGAGCCAATTCAGAAAAATTATACTGAAAAGAGTATCTGGCAAACTGAGCCACCCAGAGAGCATATTCTTTATCCTATAAGTATGCTTACAGATGTTGAGTGTGCTTCGAGTATCCAGTAATCATAATTCTTCTCAAATGTTTGTTTACCATTATAGGATAGCAACTGACTATGATTCTCTTGTGATCTGGTCAACAAGTCCTTTCCTATTGTCCTGTAACTAACTCCAATAAAGCTGAAAGAATCTACAAGTTTGCTTTGGTTGTTTTCAACTTACACTTGGGATAATATTTTTGCAAGGTTGTAACATGAAGTTAATAGTTATTTTCAACTGATTGATAACAATTCCTTTGGGGTGTAAAGACCCTTTCACAGTGGTTGCTTAAAAGCGTAGGAAAGCTCGTATTTCCTATTGTCTTAGAACTGAGAAATCATTCATTGAACTGCAGGATAGTCTGTCCACCTAAGAATAGTTTGAATTCAATGTCAGTGTTAAAAAAGTTAGAAACACTGGTTTAGATATGGTGATTTGTGTAAACTAAAATAGGGAAGTTTCAACTAGGCTAAGATAAAAACGCTCAAAAAAGGAAATATGTAGACACTTTCAGAGCCTCAGCAAGAAGTCTGCTCTCTTTTGAATTCAAGGATATATGAGAGAAAAATACATGAAAGTATGGCTTCATAGATTTCAGGCATAACTATCCAGACTTTGCTGTGTCTCTGCGTGGTTCTGAAGTCATTAATACCCACCTACTGAATAAAAGTCCTATGAGTCTCAGAAAAATGCTGCCCATTGACACATATTACAAAACATTGTGGTGACCATAAGGAATGAATTAGATTTCCATTCTTTTCTTCACTTGATCTTAGCCAAAAGACCGCGAAGCAGAATTTAGGAATTTATCTTAAATAGAGGAAGTTTCAGTAAATTAAGATTTAAGAAAAAAATCAAATGGTACAATGAACAAATCCATATCACTCCATATATTTTCCTTGATTTAAAAAAAAGGAAATTGTTCAGCTTGTGTCAAACTATTGAATGATATCATTTCATTGGTGTCAACATTGGAATTTGATGAAACAGGACCTCCTCATTGGTAGAATCTAAGTACGAGTAGAAGCAATAGTGGCCCTTGATTTCAAATGATCATAGGCATTTTCTGCCGATTGCTTCATTAGGGATGTTGAAACTCACACATCAGGCAAATGAAAGTTAGGTGGCTTGAGTAGCTCTTATCAGTCTGGAAATTGCAACCAGTTGGACAGTCTCTCTTGATTCTCATTGCACATGATCAGTGGATTTAGGCCTCACTGCTTAATGACTGAGAGATCATTACCCAGATCTGAAGTGACTTCAAGGTTCATGAAAAAATTTTCTAGAAGTACACAATGAAGACACATCTTACCTTGTACCCCTCACACAATGATTGTATTCATTCTATAACTATTTATACACACACTTCTTGTCTATGGTACAGCAATCATATGGCGATGGTTGACAAAATATGTCCAGGTAGACTCACTGAGTTATGTGGAAGACAGCATGTGTATATTGATAAAGATGCAAGTCCTTGGCTCAGGAGAATTAACCATATCATGTTTGAAGAACATGGAGACTGAAGCTCCACTATTTGTGGAAGAGCATTGTAAAATGCTTAATAAGAGCCACATTATAGGAGCCTGGTGGGCATTTCTAGAAGAACTTCCAGTGGCTAGATTTTAAGGTACCCACTAGGTCTATGTCAGTACCTTGCAGGGAAAGGAAACTTCTCTTCAGCTTTAGGACAACTGATGGGACAGCCTGTGGATGGGAAACACATGGAGCAGGTGGAAAGTGTTATTCCTTGGTTGTAATTGATTTTGTTACAGGAGAACTCAGAAGAGGGACTGAGGGCCTGAAGGAAGAGAGTGGGATCAGCAGCCCATCCTTGTCAATAGCTGCAAGGAGTCTGGAGCTGCATGGGGTGGAACTAGGACTAGAGAATACTGCCTGGAGTCTCACAGCCATGTAAAAATTCCCTTCCTCTGCAGTTGTCCCCAAGTTAAACTTTGTGGAAATTTTCAGTCACCAGAGCAGTGGCAGGAACTGCAAACAAGAAGACTTGGACACTTGTAGGTCACAGTCGCTACTAGGCTAGTGGACAGACAGGCAATGGACCATGATTGAAGCCCCTTACTCTGCTGCTCATAAGAACACTGATCTTCAAATTCTATTGTGCATTTCATAACTGTGTTGTTAAATTGCTGACTATGTAAATGTGACTTATCTTGATTTTTTTTTTATTCATCTTATTGTTGTCTGATACTTACATAATAATTTCTGAGAGGATGGGCTTGGTGGATGCAAACATGGTTATATTTCTCTGGTGGCAGGTTCAAGCTGGTACAATTCACATCCATCCATGGTTTTTAACTCTGCTATTTAATCACTGTGCTAGTCAGATTCTTTGCCATTGGAGATTATACATCCACTGGGAGCTTTTTAGATATTAGTCCCATAAGGACCACTGGAGTTTTGATTGAATCTTAAACAATATTTTAGCAATATTTTTTAAGTTTTAGCTGTCTTTAGATTTATCATTATATAAATATTTATTAAGCAACAAAACACTCTGTATTAATTTGTACCTGACATAAATGAACTGTCTGATATAAATACAGCATTCATTAATTTGTCCTCATATACTGATTTATTAATGTTATACCTTAGCTTCTGAAAAAATACCTTATGTATGATCTTGTGTGATAATAGGTCACAATATTTTATAGTTTGAAAATACATTATAGATTAATATAACAATAGATATCAATTTTTAAATAATACTCATCAGGTAACTATGAGAAAAATTCTGTCTTTTGTCTCCATCCAAAGAAGTGCATTGTTCTCATGCACACATGGCTAAGGTGCTGTACTGTTGATTGCTTTTGTTTGTTTCTTTTGTTTCTTGTTTTTTGAGACAGGGTTTCTCTGTATAGTCCTAACTGTCCTGGAACTACTTTGTAGACCAGGCTGGCCTCGAACTCAGAAATCTGAGTGCCTCTGCCTCCCAAGTGCTGGGATCAAAAGCATGGTCCACCACCGCCTGGCTTGTTGATTGGTTTTGGTTTGTTTTATTGAATAAGAACCTTGGCAGGTGCAGTGAAAGGAGACTATAACAAAGTACCAGGTATTCTTCAGGTTTTGAGAAAGGGACGATCAGGCTTCAGGAAACTAGGATTGAAATTGGCATATTCCCTTGGAGGGCTGTTGTGATGATGTACCAGTTAATAGAGTTGCTTTCTTTCAAATAGAAAACTGGTTCAATACCCAACCCCCATGGTGGCTGACAATCACCCTAAGTGTCAGTTTTGGGACATCTGATGCCTTTATCTGAGTCTAGTTAGCAACAGTACCGAGCGAATATATGTATGCTCTGTAAAGAGGTAAACCTCAGCTAAAATTAAAAAAAAAATCATTGAAAATGTATGGAAAAATATGGCACAATTTTTTTCTTCTATTCTCTATAATCAATTCTGTATGAAACTATTTTAAATATTATTTTCCTATTCTACATTTATTATTTTCAAGATTTTCCTAATGACCATGTAATTGACTTTCTATATAAGAATAAATATTAGGGACTTTATAATTTACTGAACTGTGCATATGAATGATAAGATCACCATTTTATTCATATCTCTGTGTATGTTAATAAACATTAAACGCTAATTGTTATAATTGTAATGTATTCTAAAATAGGACAATTCATTTTTCTATATTTTTTTGGTCTCAAATATTTGGAGAATTCTTTAGATGCTCCTCATTTCAAGGTGCAAGCAGTATATACATATTCACATATCATGTTTCTATTTTCCATGTATATGAATGTCTTCCTATTCTTCATATGTATCTTTTTAACTGAAGTTATTTATTCATATTAGATCCCAATATCAGCTCTTCCTCTTCTCCCAGTTACCCCTCACTCAAGTCTCCTTTTGTTCCACTTAGAAGCAGGAATCCTTGTCTATTGGATGGAGAACTAGTGAAGATCTTTGTCTAATCTATAGGTATCCTGAAGATGGTGTCTTTTGACTTACCAAAGGGTTTCACATTTATGAGGTTCCATTTATTAATTCTTGACCTTATTGTCAGAGCCATGGGTGTCCTGTTTAGGAAGTTGTTTCCTATTCCAACAAGATCAAGGTTATTTCCCACTTTTTGTTCTATTAGATAAAGTGTGTATAGATTTATAATGAGGTTTTGGATTGATTTGTACTTAAGGGATATGCAGGATGATAAATATTGATCTATATGAATTTTTCTACATGAAGATGTCCAGTTAAACCATCATCATTTGTAGAAGACGCTCTCACCTTTCAGTGTACAGCTTTAGCTTCTTTGCCAAAAATTAAGTGTCTGTAGGTGAGTGGGTTTATTATTGGGTGTTCTATTGAATTCCGTTGATCCACCTATCTAATTCTATACCAGTTCCATGCAAATTTTTATTACTTATTTTTCTGCTGTACAGGTTAAAGTTACAGATATTGATACCTCCAGAAGTTCTTTTAGTTGTTCAGGAATATTTTATCTATCCTGTGTGTTTTTGCTTTTCCATATGAAGTTGAGAATTTTTCTTTCAAGATCTCTGAAGAATTGTGCTAGAATTTTGATGGGAATTGCACTGAATCTTTAGATTTTTTTTTTAGTAAGATGGACATATTCATATGCTTATCCCATTGATACATGAGCAAGGGATATCTTTCCACCTTCTGATATCTTCCTGTTTCTTTCTTCAGATACTTGAATTTCTTGTCATGCAGTTTTCCACTTTCTGAGTTAGAAGAAATTGAATGTATTTTATTTTGTTTGTGGCAAATATAAACTGTCTGTTTCCCTGCCTTTCGCATTCGCAGTAAATGCTCTCCCAATAAACGTGTTGCAGAAGGATCCTGTTGTGGTGTCTTTCTTGCTGGTGAGTCAGGCGTCTACAAAGTGGTGCTGAAACCCGGGAAAATAAACATCGTCAGGCACAAGCGAAGACTCCCTGTTACAGGGAGGATTCAGAAGTGTATCACTGGGATTGAGCAGTTAATGAAGTTTTCCCATAAAGCAAACTGTTGAGAAGGATTCAACTGTGTGGATTCAGTATTCTTTAGCTGGGGAACAGTGGTACCGGTAAGCAAAAAGAAATTAATGTAAGTCTCTGAGAGGTATGCTTTCTTATAGAATAGATCCGGTAATTGTTGCTGGGGTTGTGTTGCTTGCTTTCTTTCTTGACTTGATATTATGACATTGCCTTAATTGCCATCGCCCTGGACACGAGTGTATCTGCTGGGAATAGCTAGGCAGATACAAAAGATCATAAAACAAGTGTAGATAAACTCATGAGTCGACCTTGGGGCTAAGAACCTCACATAGATAAGTGAGTATCTCAATGATGCTTCAGTCCAGGACGAGTATGGGTACCGGCCAGTCTATGCCGTTAGTGGGACTGGTGCAAGCCTTGCTCAAAGAACGAGGTTTAAAGATTTCTGAAAGTACAGTGAGAGGATTCTTAAAAGAGATAGACAGACTCGCTCCTTGGTTTACCCCCACTGGGTCGCCTGCCCGCAGTCCACAACACGAACGGTTCAACTGAGAATGGCAGTTCGAGCTGAAAAGAGAGGAATCTAGACGGGGCAGAAGAAAGAACGGGGCTAAGACGATTTCATGTTCAAAGCCCGCCTTTTTAATTCCAACATTCAGTTATAAAGGAAGGGGGAGGGAACCCAATTTCCCGCCAAGTAACTCGGGATCCAGTAGCAGGACGAACACGTGTGTGCCTCCAAGCACCTAAGCCGACAGGGTCCAGCAGTGGGCGTGGCAGAACGAATGAGCGGGAAACTCCACCCTTGAGCAAGCAGGTTCCAGGCTGGGGGAAGGGAAACCACATCTCCCAACGCTACCTAGTTGGGAAAAGCTAGGGAGAGATATAGTGAGAGAGGAGGCAGAAGGGAAAGTGAAAGCAGGAACAAGGCCATTATGGAAGCTGATTAAAGCTTGTATCCAGGTCAAGAAATGTGAGCCAGCTGTTAAGGAAGGGCAGTGACTTTTGCAGGAGCACCAGGAAAGTATGTCAGAAACAGAGAGACATGAAAAAGAAGGCAAGCGCAGAAAAATAAGTAAAATAAGAGATATAAAAAGAAAAAAAGAAAAGAACCTAAAATATAAAGATACAAAAGATAAAATAAAGAATGAAGACCAAAAAATTAAGTCAATTTACCCTCCTCTCGAGGACATTGAGTTACTAGAATTATCTAGCTCTGAGGACTCAGAATTATCAGCAGGGGAGGAGGAAGATTTGGAGGAGGCTGCTGCAGAGTATGAGGCAGAAAGATATGGTCCAATAGGGAGGAGTCTCAGTGTTCCCCCACCGCCTCCGCCTTATACAGAAAAGAAAACAATTGGCAGTGGCCACTCCTTTTGCACTCCTAAAGGATTGCATAAAATATGTCAGGCTTTTCCTGTTTTTCAGGATCAAGCTCAACAGTGATATTATGAGCCAATATCGCATAAACAAGTGAAAGATTAAGCAGAATCAGTAAGGACTTATGGAGTCAATGCCTTGTTTACTCAGTCTCAAATTAATAGACTGGCTCACCATGCCATGACTCCTTCTGATTAGATGAGTGTGGCAAAGGCATGTCTTACGATGGGACAGCATCTAGACTGGGAGTCTATATGGCATGATCTGTGTTTGAGTCAGGCCCGTGCTAATGCTACTGCAGGGCAACAAGCATGGAGCTTTGAGATGCTTACAGATCAGGGTATATGGACAAACAATCAATTAGGATACCCAGTGCAGGTCTATGATCAAATCAATCAGGCAGCAGTGAAAGCTTGGAAAGCATTGCCTAATCGAGGAGAGGTATCTGGTAATCTGACAAAAATTATTCAGGGAGCTAATGAGCCGTTCTCTGAATTTGTGGCTCAAATGATGGAAGCAGTAGGACGCATATTAGGTGATTCTGAGGCCGTAATGCCACTAATTGAACAATTAGTTTATGAGCAATGTACCAAAGAATGCAGAAATGCTATTACACCTTGGAAAGGGAAAGGACTTAGGCATGGATGAAGGCCTGTAGAGAAATAGGAGGACCCCTTTCAAATGCAGGGCTGGCTGCCGCAGTTTTGATGACACAAACAAAAGGAATAACCTGCTATAATTGTGGAAAAACAGGTCATATACAAAAGCAATGTACAAAGAATGGAAAGAATAGGTTTAAAAAGAAACTGCCAGGCATTTGCTCAAAATGTGGGAAAGGAAGACATTGGGCAAATGAATGCAGATCAACCAGAGATGTAACAGGAAGGCCAATACCTCAGTTTAAAGTGCAACAGCCAAAAAATGGAGTGAGGGGCCCCCGTCCCCAGGGCCCCCAAATGTGTGGGGCACTCCAGACCACAGTGTCCATGAGGCCACCCAAAGACCGAGGAGAGCCACTCCAGGTTCAGCAGGATTGAACATCTGTGCCACCTCCAGAGTAATTCTTACACCTCAAATGGGGTGCCAACCTACTTCCTCAGATTTTAGAGGTCCCTTACCAAAGGATACAGTGGGCCTACTGTTGGGTAGGTCCTCTTCTGCCTTGAAAGGATTGGTAATACATCCTGGAGTTATAGACTCAGATTATGAGGGACACGTTAAAATTATGTGTTCTGCACCCCGAGGTATCATGGCCATTTCTCCTGGAGATCACATTGCTCAATTGCTGATTCTTCCTAGTTTGCATAACATGTTCTCTAGTGGCCAGGATCCCCAAAGGGATAAGGGACTTGGTTCTACAGGAACTAATGTGGCCTACATATCTTTAGATTTGGATAATCGTCCCACTTTACAATTACAAATAGAAGGAAAAACCTTTCAAGGAATAATGGATACAGGAACGGATAAAAGCATTGTATCCAGTAACTGGTGGCCTGCTTCTTAGCCTGTTAATCAATCATCACATAGCCTACAAGGATTAGGATACCCCAGATATAAGTGCAAAATCCTTACAATGGAAGGATAAAGAAGGAAGGACAGGGCTTTTTCAACCTTATATACTCCCTTTACCTGTAAATCTATGGGAAAGAGATGTATTGTCAGACATGAACTTTATACTGACTAATGATTACTCTCAGAAAAGCAAAGAAATGATGAAAGGAATGGGATATATACCTTGACTAGGTCTTGGAAAAAATTTACAAGGCAGAGTTTCACCAGTTAAAGCCACTGAAAAAGCAGATAAGAAAGGGCTGGGTTTTTTCCAGGGGCCGCTGGGGAGCCTTTGCCCATTCCATGGTGTACGGAGGACATGGTGTGGGTGCCTCAGTGGCCTTCACCCTCTGAGAAGTTAAAAGCAGCTAAAGAATTAGTTCAAGAAGAATTAGACCTTGGGCATGTGGAACCCACGCAGTCACCCTGGAATACCCCTATTTTTGTTGTAAAGAAGAAGTCAGGTAAATGGAGATTGTTGCATGACCTAAGAGCCATTAATGCACAAATGCAAGTTATAGATCCTGTACAAAGAGAACTCCCCCTACTCTCAGCTCTACCTAAGGATTGGAAAATTATAGTAGTGGATATTAAGGATTGTTTATTTTCCATCCCATTAAATAAAAAAGATAAACCTAGATTTGCATTTACCTTGCCTTCTATTAATCATATGGAGCCTGATAAAAGGTATCAATGGCGGGTATTACCCCAAGGAATGGCAAATAGCCCTACCATATATCAGTTATATGTAGGAAAAGCTTTTCAACCAGTTAGAGATGGTTTCCCCTCCTTAAAAATCTGTCACTATATGGATGACATTTTGACTTGTGGACCTAAAGAAGAAAGTATACAGCAAGCCTATGGCTTGCTTAATGAAACTTTAAAAAATAATGGCTTGATTATTGCACCAGAAAAGGTACAGCAGTCTAGTGTTAGTAATTTTTTGGGAGCCACTATTACTTTACGATGTGTTACCCCACAAAAGACATTAAATGATTTTCAAAAATTATTAGGAGATATAAATTGGATTAGACCTTATTTAAGGATCCCTACTTCAGAATTAAAACCTTTATTTCAAATTTTTGAAGAAGAATCACATATTACCTCATTGAGACAATTAACACCTGAGGCTTCTGATGTTCTTAGGAAGGTAGAAAAAGGCACAGTTAAATCGTATAAATGAGCAAGATCCTTTGTGCCTATGCATATTACGAACCATAAATTTGCCAACTGCTGTGTTATGGCAAGATGGCCCTTTGGTATGGATACATCCACATATATCCCCTAATAAGACTATAGAGCATTATCCCACCATGGTGGCAAATATGGCCCATAAAGGTATAAAAAGTTCAATTACTCACTTTGGAAAAATGCCTGATAGCATAATTATTCCATATACTGCCACACAAATGCAAATATTGTGTGCTACCATAGATGAATGGGCCATTCTAAGATGCCGTTATTCTGGTTTAATTGATAATCATTATCCTAAACATCCTTTATTACATTTTATGTTATTGCATCCAGTGATATTTCCAAAGGTGACGGCTAATACCCCTATAAAGGGAGCCATTGATATTTATACAGATGGATCCAAAACAGGAATTGGAAGTTATGTGATTAATGAATAGGCTGTACGGTTGCAATTTACACCAGGAGCCCCTCAATTGGTGGAATGTTTGGTGGTTTTAGAAGTTTTTAAAAGATTCCTTATGCCCATAAATATTATCTCTGATTCTGTTTATGTAGTTAATGCTGTACTAGCATTAGAGACTGCTGGAAATTTTAAGCAGTCTAGTCCAGTATCTGAAATTTTGATGAAAATACAAGATTGTATTTTGATGCGTGAGCATCCCTTTTATATTCAACATATTAGAGCACATACATCATTACCTGGACCTATGGTTAAGGGAAATTTAATTGCTGATTCAGCCACCAGAGATATGGTTTTGCTATCACAAAGTTCTATAGAAGATGCTAAGAATTTTCATCAACTTTATCATGTCCCTGCTTCTACACTGCAACAGAAGTTTAAGCTCACACGAACAGAAGATCGAGATATGGTCTTACAGTGTGGTAAATGTGTAGAATTTATTAATGCACCTTCAGTGGGCATTAATCCTCACGGATTGCGACCCCTAGATGTTTGGCAGATGGATGTCACACATATCCCAGCTTTTGGTAAATTACAATATATACATGTGTCCATTGATAACAGTTCTGGTGTCCTACATGCCTCTCCCTTTACAGGGGAAAAGGCAGTTCATTTCATATCCCACTGCTTAGAGGCTTGGGCTGCATGGGGCAAGCCCCTGGTACTAAAGACAGATAATGGTCCTGCATATACTTCTAAATTTAGTCAATTTTGCAAACAAATGCAAGTGAAACATATTACTGGATTGCCCTATAATCCACAGGGCCAAGGCATCATTGAAAGAGCCCATTGTACTTTGAAACAATATTTACAAAAACAAAAAGGCAGAATAGAGGCTATTACGCCAAAGATGGCTCTATCCCTTGCAATTTTTACTCTTAATTTTTTAAAATTGGATGATGCTGGAAGATCACCTGCCGAAAGGCACGGACAATGGCCTCAACTGCCCAATGAAATGGTTAAGTGGAAAAATGTCCTTGATAACAAATGGTATGGCCCGGATCCCATATTAATCAGATCCAGAGGAGCTGTTTGTGTTTTTCCACAGAGTGAAGATAATCCACTTTGGGTTCTGACGCGACTGACAAGGACTGTGAAAGATCAAGATGAACCCCAAGATGATCCTGTTATTCTTACTCCTGATGATTAAGACAGGGATAAGTATACCAGATACAGATCCTGAACCTTAATGGAACCAGAGTGGAACCAGTGACCCTTGGAGACTTTATCTCTTGGCTTACCTCTGCATTTTCTTACTTTAAGGAATGGGTGGGAGTGATTTTGTTTTGAGCTGCCATATGCTGTGGACTGGCATTCATGCTTTGGTTGGTTTGCAAATTCAGAACCCAACAAAAACCTGACAAGGTGATTATAACTCAGGCACTTTTAGCCATTGAAAACGGCACCTCCCCTGAAGTTTGGATATCTATGCTCAAGAATTAGTTGGCATCTGAGTTCTCTGCTCTTGCACCCCACGGATTTAAGGATCCATTGCACTGGGATGAGAGAGACTCAACGATCATTGATCAGCCCTTACACATCTCTGAGGTTTCCTCATTTCATGCGGTAGGGTGATCATGATTTCCCTGCTAATTCATTTCCTTAAAACTTGGCTGGCCTCTTTTGTAGAGTTCGCCCTAGGTCATTTAGCAGTTACTGTCACACAGCACTGCAGTATCCAAAGACAGGTACCTCATGCACAGACCAACCTAAGACACGGGGCCTGGTGGCAATAGGGTTACCCTATGACGGGTAAGGCTGTGACACAGAGGAACGACCTAAAACAGGAGCCGTGGTGGATGGCCATAATTGCACCGGCCTAGTCCAGCATCATTTTATTAAAACATAAAGGGGGAGATGTGGGAAGCCACATATGCCATTACAAGATGACACTGGCTACTGCTGGCCACCACCCATGAATATGGGTAAACAATCAATGTGCACATGTGCAAAAGAGTTTTTTGCTGAGTCACTGCCTGGCCTGAGGCATGTTAATGAGGTACTGAAAGCATAACCAATCAGGTGTAGACATGCCTCTCCTAGGCCTATATAAGCAGCACCAGTTCTGGGGCTCGGGGTCTTTCGCATTCGCAGTAAATGCTCTCCCAATAAATGTGTTGCAGAAGGATCCTGTTGTGGCGTCTTTCTTGCTAGCAAGTCAGGCGTCTATACTGTATGGGATCATATATGTCTTATATATAGTCAATTACTCTTACTTCTGATTATTTATTGTAGTTGAATAAATAGTGAAGTCAATTCAGAATCATCCTAAATAAGATCAGCAGTCTCTATGTGTAAAACAATCCTTTCTGTATATTGAGAGTCAGTTACTATATTAAGACCCTTGAATATCTGAGAACACCATGAGTATTGCACATAATTAAGTTTTTTTTCACTGTTTTCTAGGGACTCTCAGCCACCTTACTTAAATCTTCTGCCTTGGCTGATTTATTAGCCTCAGTGTAAAATGTAGTGGATCCAGATTGGAAGTCCCTCTAGTGTATGAGGGAAAATTCAAGTTGTTCATTTTATGAACTGAAGTCACTTGCTTTCAGGGTATCTGTTGTTAATAACTCCAAGAAACTACTGCATGCTTTTTTTACCAACAGTCATGTTGTGTCCATAGTGAGTCAGTATCTGCATTAATAGAGGCACTACGATTTCAACTGGATCCATTCCAACTAATTTTTGAAGTCGCCTTTTTCTTTTTAGTAACAATTCAGAGACTATCTCCATGTAGGATTTTAATTTCTTACTCTGTTTATGTTTTAAAAATATCAACTCTAATATATAATCCTCCTTCTGCATGAGAATGCCTGTAGGGGAATGAGTAGAAAGTAAGGTAACTAAGATGCAGGCCATTTTGGAACAATACGAACTAGTTGTATATCCTGCAATTTCCTTTCTACCAGAGCTAAGTCCTTCTCAGCCTTGGCGGTGGGCTCCAGGCCGGGCGACGGCGGAAGCTTGGGCTCCGGTGCCAGGTCCAGAGACGGAGGGAGCACGGGCCCGGAGGGCAAGGCCATAAAGAAGGATGAAAATGAGTGGAAAGAATGGATCACAGGGCCCCCAATGGAGGAGCTAGAGAAAGTACCCAAGGAGCTAAAGGGATCTACAATCCTATAGGTAGAACAACAATATAAACTAACCAGTAACACCCCCCCCCCCAGCTCGTGTCTCTAGCTGCATATGAATAAGAAGATGGCCTAGTCGGCCATCAGTGGAAAGAGAGGCCCATTGGTCGTGCAAACTTTATATGCCTCAGTACAGGGGAACGACAGGGCCAAGAAGTGGGAGTGGGTGGGTTAGCGTGTGGGGGACTTTTGGGATAGCATTGGAAATGTAAATGAAATAAATACCCAATTTAAAAAAAAAAAGAATTTGAGCAAGGAGAGGTTGATTACAGCGGATTAAGAGTTCAGGCAATGCAAATAAGTGAAAAGGAAGATGATGATAAATAGAAGAGAGTAGATCCAGGAGATAATTGGGAAGAAGGTGGAGGTGGCAGTGGAGCAGAAAAATCTTCAGGTCCCTGGAATAAAACGGTTCAGGTACAAGTGCCTCCTGCTCCAGTAACAGGTACAGAAACCCCGGAGCCAGCAATGCCCAGTGGTGTATTTAGGCCTCCTGGGGCAAGGCTAACCACAACAAGGAAAATGCCACAAGGACCACCGGAAATATACAGTGACACACAGTTCCCATCCCTGCAGTCCACTGCCAAGCATGTAGAGAGCTGGATGATAAAGAAATGGAGAAGAGCTTTGAAGTAGTAAGACACAAAAATAGAGATAGGGAGGAGGTTTCAAAAAACGAGGCCCTTAAACTTCAGCTAGACAACCAGTATGCTGTACTTGAGAATCAGAAGTACAGCCACACACAGTACAGCTAAGGAATGGTCTTTGCTAAGCCTTCCAAGGTAACTAGAGCACAGCTAACCACCCAGAACAGCCATTCGTCATTTTGATTTCTGGATCTACAGTGACTGACTGAAGACCTCAAGTCCAGTGACTGTCCCTGTTGCACTATGGAAGTTCAAGAGTCACGACTAATCTTGATGCGTGTTGGATTTAGGGGTGTTTCATTGTCTTAAATATTTGTGAATTAGATTCAACAGTGTTTCCACAGTTGCTCTGCGTATAAAACCAAACCTGCAGCCAGTGGTCATTCAAACATCTTTATGTTCAGATACTGAGCCTTTTAAAGGTTGACTACCTCAGATTTGCTGCCCTTAGTTGTGTATTTCATGTGGATCACATCTTCTACATAAGGTCACAGCTACTAGTGCCTGTGTGAACCTTGAAACCAACTCTACTGGATTCCTGTCAGAAAGCCTTTAGAAGTCAGCCATCTGGGTTCTGATCCACTATAAAAATTGTAGAGTTAAGTGACCTTAATTAACCTGTTCTGTGCCCCATCCTAAGGCATACTCTGTAGGCTGTGGCTATGTTACACTCCCTGGAACAAGCCACTGTCAGAAATGATTTAAGTTTTTAGTTGTATGAGGTAACTCTCAATTTAATTCAACCAAACTTGGGTACACCAAATGGGGAGTGAGTGGGGTGTAGTCTTATTTCTTTGAATAATTTTTCATTCAGATAGTGCTTGCTCCGTTCCACATTAAGGCCTTGCTTTAACATGGAGTAAGTTTTTTAAGGGCATATTGTGTGGAGAAATAGTCTGAAAGAAGCATTGGAATTGTGAAATGCCTTATAATTTGCCAATCCTTAGGTGGAACCAGATAGCCTTTGATGCATATAAAGGACAGTGGATCCGCTGCACTCCAGGTGCTGCTCAAGTCTCCTAATCAGGTCTGATTGAACTGCTGTGGACAGAGTATGGTGTCTGCACACTGCTGTTGACAGAGTGTGGCATCTGCTCAGGAGGAGAGGGTTTCACTGACCTGGCTTTTAACAGTTCAAAGTAACAGGAGCAAAACACCCATGTTGCACAAGAATCTGGCATGGTGTCTGATAAATCCTTGTGTGTGCCCCAAATGTGAAGGTTATAGGCTATTCTGTAGATCCATTCATTGTTTAGCCAGCTCTTGACATTCACCTTGGGAATATGTTTGGTAATCACTTGGAGACGCAGAGGAATAGCCAGTAATGTAGCATTTCTGTTGTTAGTAATTTCAATTTAACTATCTAGTAGTACTTGGCTCTCAGAAGAGGTTACTGCTAAATTTCTTTCTACCTAATGAAATAGCCTGTCAGTTACCTACAGATGGTTCAGTACACATACTCTGTTGACATATGACTATGTGATATGATAGTAGTGCCTGGGTTTCTCTCTGTAAACGAATCCCTTTGCCAAACACAGTTCATACTTCCTTACTACTGACAAGATCGAACAGGAAATGTATGTTTTCCCAGCTTGAGAGCATGTTTAGTGGATTTAGGGCAGCAGTGTGGGAAGCAGGAGGTGGAGGCCAGTGTCTCCTACCAGTCTGTATTCCACTTCTGGGCAATAATGTTGGCATGATCTGAACCAGCCAGGAGGAGGTGGGGTGATTAGAGACTTGAGATTCTTAGTTAAACTGAAGAGTTCATTTGGGCACCAGAAACCTTAACAAATAATCTAACACCTTGAGCCACAAACTTCCCTTAAAGTATGCTTTACCCCAGTGTGACACACAAACACACATTCTGTTTGGGTTTATGGTTTAAGACGTGAACAGAAAGAAGATAAGGTTTGTTTAATGGCATACTGTACTGGAACACTGAAGACCTGCAGCAGATGTAAATTGCAAGTCTTGGTATTTTTTAAGATTGTGAAATTATCAAAATGCATATGAATCAAGTTTTAATACACTGTCTGGGTGGATGAGGCTGTCCATTGCACCATTTCTTTCTTTGGGTTCTCAGGCATGGTTCCTACAGTGTAAGAACTCTGTAACATTTAACAATGAATAAACAGTAAACCTATGGGGGAAAAAAAAAAGAAATGAAATAAAAAGGAAAGGATATGGCTTCTCCTAAGTATGGTGAAGTAGAATGTTTCTTATCAAAAGAAAGAGAATAGCCAGACACAGGAACAGTCTACAATGGGCAGAACCATGAGCCTCATGAGGAGAGGGAGGAGGAAAAGCCTGATCAAGAGGCCAGGAGGGTAAATGATCAGTAAAAAAGACCAGGTAGCCAAATGCATGCATTACATGAGGAAGAGCAGCTGGGAGGACATTTGCCCAGCCTCTGTGCTAGGGGTCTGGAAAGGACAGCAATGCACTGTATGTAACAGATAGGGATAGAGGATTCTTTGGAGAACCTGGAACCAAGGACTGATTTGATTTGTTAATTAGGCACCTTGGCCTTTTGTTCCAGGGTTTAATATTCAACATTCGGGAGGACTGAAGAGATTGAAATGATTTAATCGTAATCTCAAAAGTTATTTTTTTAAAAAAATGAACTAGTTCTTTTATTTCTTCTCTGCCTAAGGAGGGACTTAGGTGGGAGAAGTGAGAGGGAGGGAAAAAGGGGAGCAGGATGATTTATGGGTGGGAGACAAGAGAGAGCCCAGAGGGCCAGAAGAATGAATGGAAATATGGAGCAGTAGAATTTGGAGATTGGAGAGAAACCTCTAGAAAGTCTTGTAGACCTGGGGTGTGAGAGGCTTCCTAGATCCTGCCATGTCCCCATATTGATGATAATGGACTGAACCTCTGAACCTGTTAGCCATCCCCATTGAAATGTTCTTTTGTCCTTATAAGAGTTGCCTTGGTTACCTTTCTATTCACAACAGTAAAACCTATGACAGCAATTCTTAATTATAGAGCTTGATGAAAGGCTGAGCTACAGGAGATGTTGCTCTAAACAGACACATGTATGAAAGTAGCTGATTAAAGGAATGAAATTTCTCATGACTGGGAAACATTAGGGATAGAAACAATTAAGAGGTCAGATCAGAGATGCATAAAGGTAACAAAATTGAAAGATCAATACCAAGACAATATAATTGAAAAATCCCCAAGGTACAACAACTTAGTTTTCCCTCAAGAATTTGAGAAGAAATTGAGAAGTTGCTGTTTCATGTGAAAACTCGCCATCATTTATCTGCCTTCATCTGCTGCCATTGTAACAGGGCAGCGCGTCTTCTGCCTTAACTTGAACTTGACAAACACCGAACTCTCTAAACGAAGCCGACTGAAGGAGCGAACACGCAGACTTTTTAATTCTGAGGTGATTTTTCCTCTCAGAAGTCCAACGTCACTTAAAGTCACGTCCGTGAGCGAAGGCAACAGGACGACGAAGGCCAGCCCAGGCCTTTGCTCCTTGCCTAACAGTCGCGCAGTTCCCAAGAGGGAGCCCTAGCGCAGCGGGAGACAGCGAGCCGAGCGCTTAACGGAGCGCTGAAGACCCAGCTGGGGTCACTTGGAGGAGCCGAGGCGCAAAGCACCGCTGTCGCGCTTCCTCGAGACCCCGCCCACTCGGCTCCACAGCCTGCTAGAGGCCTGGAGGAGGCGGGGCCAAGGAGGAGCATGCGCACGCGCCCTCGCGAGCCGGCCTTCTAAGGGGGGAATGAGCGATCTCGCGAGGGTTGAGAGCGGGTGGCGTAGGTAGCTGTCCTGGTTGGATGGAGAAGAGAATCCACTCCCGGAGAGGAGAAGGCGCCGTGAGGCCTCTGAGAACCTTCCGTTTTCCTTTCCCTTTCCTTCGGCCCTCCGCCTCCTCAGAGTCAGCCCGCCTTCCCTGACCTCCGTGACCCCGCTGGCCCCGCCCACTCCCGTCGACGCGATTCCCGCCGTGAGGTAGACGCCAGTGGAGCAGAGTCCCGAGGAAGAGGACGGCGAGGCGAGAAAGTAGGGGTGGCGGAGCCCTCGCGCGTGAGAGCTTCCGGGCGCGTCTCGCTCCTCCAGTGGCCCGGACGCCAGTTATGCTCAGGCCCAAGCCGCTTCCCTCGGCGCCGCGCCTGCCCGTGGCCGTGGCGGGTGACGCAGCCGGAACACGTCCTCCGCGGTGGAGCCTCCACCGCTCCCGCCTCCCGAGAGCGCGCCTTCCAAGGAGCAGCAGCGGCAACAAAGGCAGCCCCGAGGGCTGCGCGGCGCCCGCGGCTTCCTGTGCTGCGGGCTCGGGCCCGGCCCCGCGGACACCGAGATGGAGGAAGTATTTGATCACGGATCACTTGGAAAGCAAAAAGAAATCCAAGAACCAGATCCTACATATGAAGAAAAAATGCAAACTGACCGAGCAAATAGATTTGAGTATTTATTAAAGCAGACAGAGCTGTTCGCACATTTCATTCAGCCTGCTGCTCAGAAGACTCCAACCTCACCCTTGAAAATGAAACCAGGGCGCCCACGGGTAAAAAAGGATGAAAAACAGAATTTGCTTTCAGTTGGAGATTACTGACACCGTAGAACAGAGCAAGAGGAGGATGAAGAGCTATTAACAGAAAGTTCCAAAGCAACTAATGTTTGTACTCGATTTGACGATTCTCCATCATATATAAAATGGGGTAAACTGAGATTATCAGGTGCGAGGATTGAATTGGCTCATCTCTCTGTATGAGAATGGCATCAATGGGATCCTTGCAGATGAAATGGGTTTGGGAAAGACACTTCAAACAATTTCTCTTCTTGGATACATGAAACACTATAGAAATATTCCTGGTCCTCATATGGTTTTGGTTCCCAAGTCTACATTGCACAACTGGATGAGTGAATTCAAGAGATGGATACCAACACTTAGGTCTGTTTGCTTGATAGGAGATAAAGAGAAAGCTGCATTTGTCAGGGATGTTTTATTACCAGGAGAGTGGAATGTGTGTGTCACATCTTATGAAATGCTTATTAAAGAGAAGTCTGTGCTCTTCAGAACAACTTGCATGAGTTCTGGTCACTTCTAAACTTTTTGTTACCAGATGTGTTTAATTCAGCTGATGACTTTGACTCCTGGTCTGATACAAATAATTGCCTTGGGGATCAAAAGCTAGTTGAGAGGCTTCATATGGTTTTGAGTCCATTCCTCTTTCGTCGAATTAAAGCTGATGTTGAAAAGAGTTTGCCTCCAAAAAAAAGTAAAAATCTATGTGGGTCTTAGCAAAATGCAAAGAGAATGGTATACTCAGATATTAATGAAAGATGTAGACATATTAAACTCAACAGGGAAGATGGACAAAATGAGGCTATTGAACATTTTGATGCAGTTGAGGAAATGCTGCAATCATCCGTATCTCTTCGATGGAGCTGAACCTGCTCCACTGTACACAACAGATATGCATCTAGTTACCAACAGTGGCAAGATGGTGGTGTTAGACAAGCTACTCCCTAAACTGAAAGAACAAGGTTCAAGAGTACTAATCTTTAGTCAGATGACAAGAGTATTAGACATCTTGGAAGATTATTGCATGTGGAGAAATTATGAGTACTGCAGGTTGGATGGACAGACACCCCATGATGAGAGACAAGACTCCATCAATCCATACAATGAACCAAATAGCACAAAGTTTGTATTTATGCTAAGCACACTTTCAGGTGGTCTGGGCATCAATCTTGCAACTGCTGATGTAGTAATTTTATATGGTTCAGATTGGAATCCTCAAGTTGATCTTCAGGCTATGGACCGTGCCCATAGAATTGGACAAAGGATGACTGTCCGAGTGTTTTGCTTTATAACTGATAATACTGTGGAAGAAAGAATAGTGGAACGTGCTGAGATGAAACTTAGACTGGATTCGATAGTAATTCAACAAGGGAGGCTTGTAGATCAGAACCTGAACTAAACTGGGAAAGATGAAATGCTTCAAATGATTCGACGTGGTGACACACATGTGTTTGCTTCAAAAGAAAGTGAAATCACTGATGAGGATATTGATGGTATTTTAGAAAGAGGTGCAAAGAAGACTGCAGAAATGAATGAAAAGCTCTCTCCAAGATGGGTGAAAGTTCACTTAGAAACTTTACGATGGATACAGAGTCCAGCGTTTATAACTTTGAAGGAGAAGACTATAGAGAAAAACAAAAGATTGCATTCACAGAGTGGATTGAACCACCAAAAAGAGAAAGAAAAGCCAACTATGCTGTTGATGCATATTTCAGGGAAGCTCTCCGTGTTAGCCTAAAGCACCCAAGGCACCTCGACCTCCAAAACAACCAAATGTTCAGGATTTCCAGTTCTTTCCTCCGGGTTTATGTGAATTACTGGAAAAAGAAATTCTGTATTACAGGAAAACTATTGGGTATAAGGTACCTCGGAGTCCTGATCTACCTAATGCAGCACAGGCACAGAAAGAACAGCTAAAAATTGATGAAGCAGAGCCCCTCAATGATGAGGAGTTAGAGGAAAAAGAGAAGCTTCTGACACAGTGGTTTACAAATTGGAATAAGAGAGATTTTATGTTTCTGAGATAAGCTGTGGCTCAGGTCACCTTGATCCCAGTCTGTGCCCCCTGTTACAATGACATTGGTTTTTCTCATAATTAAACTTCTCAAATTCTTTTTTTTTATCAAGGCTAATGAGAAGTGGGGTCGTGATGATATTGAAAATATAGCCAGAAAAGTAGAAGGAAAAACTCCAGAAGAAGTCATTGAATACTCAGCTGTGTTCTGGGAAAGAAGCAATGAGCTTCAGGACATAGAGAAGATTATGGCTCAGATTGAAAGGGGAGAGGCAAGAATTCAAAGAAGAATAAGTATCAAGAAAGCACTAGATAAAAAGATTGGACGGTACAAAGCACCCTTTCATCAGCTAAGAATATCATATGGTACTAACAAAAGAAAAACTATATTGAAGAAGAGGATCATTTTCTCATTTGTATGCTGCACAAGCTTGGCTTCGACAAGGAAAATGTGGTGTATGATGAATTATGACAATGCATCCGAAACTCCCCTCAGTTTAGATTTCATTGGTTTCTCAAGTCCAGAACTGAGATGGAGCTCCAGAGGAGGTGTAATACCTTAATTACTTTGATTGAAAGAGAAAATATGGAACTAGAAGAAAAGGAGAAGGCAGAGAAAAAGAAAAGAGGACCAAAACCTTCCACACAGAAATGTAATATGGACGGTGCCCTTGATGGCCGTGGAAGAAGAAAGAAGCTGAAACTATGAATGCATTTTTGTCTTATAATCACTAACTAGTAGTTCTTTAATTTACGGGTCTTCATATGATGTGCTGGCATCACATCCATCAGGTCCATCTGCTTACTGAGCTAGAAACATAGTATGTAGTTTCACTTTTTTAAAATGCAACAGCTCTGCTGAAATTTTTTTATCATTAACAATTGAAGTAATAAAACAGGCTTCATTCATTAAAAAAAAAAAAGAATTTGAGAAGTTTAATTATGAGAAAAACCAATGTCATTGTAACAGGGGGCACAGACTGGGATCAAGGTGACCTGAGCCACAGCTTATCTCAGAAACATTATTGTAAATATTTCTTTTTGTAAAAAGACTGCAGATAAAGCTGATGGAAATAATATACGTTGCCAGAGTGAAATCACTCCATACACAAGCAGAAGATGAATTAAGAAAAGTTGCTTTAGTGACTGTTTGCATTCATGACAGGCTAATTATCAGACTAATCAGCCTAGCATAAATTTGAATTCAACATATGCTGTCAGTCTTAAGTTTCTTTTAGGTTGAGTTCCCAGATTATGCTTTGAACCAGTTAAATATGGACTGGAGACTGCATATCTAGGCTCTTAGGTAGATGGAAGGTTTACATAGTACAGATATTGTAAGACTCATTTCTTACATAACCATTTTCCTAAAAAAAACCCCACAAAGATAGCAGTATATAATTTTCGTTTGTACCTAAGATTTATTATTCAAATAGTTTTGTTTTCCTCCATGTTGGGATGACCATATGTTTGTAAAAAAGACTATATTTTGATGTAATTCCTAACCATTTTTGAACATCTGTTAGAAGGCTCAGAGTGAAATGTCTATAGGGTGCAAATCGAACAACCTGACCTTGATCACTATATAAAAAATGTCCATATTTCCTCCCTTGAATATTTTGTTCCCCAATCTAGGTAGGACTAAAGCATCCACACTTTGATCTTCCTTATTCTTGAGCTTCATATGTACTGTAAATTATATCTTGGTTATTCTGAGCTGTGGAGCAGAGAATGACAGAAAAGCCATCCAGACACTGACCCACCTGGGAATCCATCCCATATACAGACATCAAACCCAGATACTAATGTGGATGCCAAGAAGTGCTTGCTGAGAGGAGCCTGATGTACCTCTCTCCTGAGAGGCTCTGCCAAAGCCTGACAAATACAGAGGTGGATGCTTGAAGCCACCCATTGGACTGAGCTTGGGTTCCTGATGGAGGAGCTAGAGACAAGACTCAAGGAGCTGAAGGGGTTTGCAACCCATAGGAAGAACAACAATATCAACCAATCAAACCCTCCAGAGCTTACAGGGACTAAACCACCATCCAAAGAGTACACATGGAAGGATCCAAGGCTCCATCTGCCTATGTAGCAAATGGAAGGCCTTATCAGGCACCAATGAGAGGAGAGGCCCTTGGTCCTGTGAAGGCTCCATACCCCAGTGTAGGGGAATGTCAAGGTGGGGAGGCAGGAGTCGGTGTGTGGGGGAGCACTTGTACAGAAGCACAGGGAGGGAGGATGGGATAGGGGGCTTCCAGAAGGGAAAATCAGGAAAGGGGATTACATGAAATATAAATAAATAAAATATCAGCATCAACCAACATTAACCACTGTGAAAATTCTCTGGCAAACATTTGCGGTTCTGAGAATGAAACATCTATTTAGAATTAAGTATGAACTAATACACTTGAAAAAATATATTTGAAGCATAAAAATATAATTGAAGCATAAAAAAATGTCCAAAGTAGATTCCACAAACTTGTGTTCCAATTTGCACATATCTCTCCTGGCCTAAATCCTTGTAAAACTACACACACACACACACACACACACACACACACACACACACACACACACTTACTCATGAATGCATTCATTTCTGTTAAGGTTTCTTAAAGCCTATCTGCAGAATTTCTCTTCAGGATGAACTTGTTCATGTAACAGATACCAAGCAACAAGGCTTCAAGTCAGAAAAGTCAATCCTTCCTCAAGAGTGGCATAATATTTGAATAGATTGTTGACCCTTATCAGACTCTTTTCTTCAGAATGAATAATCTTGTGTTACTGGATATAAGTGTGTTACCTAAGAATATGTGCAAATTCTTCATAGACATATATTCCCCTCAGTATGCATTTTTACAGATGCTCAATACTACAGTAATATGCAAAATATCTAACAGGTACATTATGCACTAAAGTTTGTACTCTTGTGTAAAGGTATCAGGAGGTACAATTCAGGTACAGGTTCAGCTCTTTATTGGACAAGTTAACAAAAGCAGTTTAGTCAAAAATACCAAAGCCCCTGTCATCTTCGGACTCCTCAGCCTCTTCCTTCTTTGCTTCCACTTTCTTCTCCTCAGCTGGGGTGGCAGCAGTGGATAGAGCAGGACCACCAGAAGGTGCAGCTCCAGCAAGTGGAGCGGGCCCAGCAGCCCAATCATTGCAGATGAGGCTACCAGTGTTGACATTGGCCAGAGCCTTTGCAAAGGAGCCAGGAAAGAAAGGTTCAATGCTGACACCAGCTGCTTTAATGAGGGCATTGATCTTAACTTCTGTGACCATCACCTCGTTGTCTTGCACGATGAGGGCAGAGTAGATGCAGGCGAGCTCGGAATCAGACACCATGTTGTGGACTGCTGACATGGTGCTAGTCCTTGGATGAAGTGAGGGCCTCACCCCAGTGGCATTAGCAAACTGAACACATTAACAGGGTTTGTCTGTAGACATCCCAATGGCTATCTTAGGAAGCTGACAGTGACCTATGGGGACCTGTGCTGCCCCATGCCTATGTATGCTTCACCTGTGCAGTGCCTTCCTGGCTGTGTTAAATCACGAGTGCTGACTGGACTCAGCCCCTCAACTCGCAGGGGCCCCTTAAGTGTCGGGAGAATCAGGGTCCTGGTACACAGGCATGAAGGAGTCAGCAGGGTGACAAACAGATGCAAACATAAAAGAGTGTTGATCTGAATGTAATTTCTCAAAGGAAGCATCAGACTTATGATTCAGAAGAAAATAAGGAAGTTAGGTGACACATCACCCAAGGTACGTTGAGGTTACCCGATGCTTAATGACTCTTTACACAAAACAGAAGAATGCATACATAAAGACTGACAGGAACTAAGTAATATAACAACTGAGACAAAGTCATCTCTATCTAAGGTCAGCTATATTCCTAAAAGCCAGATGTGAGGTCATTATGTTCCCAGTGCAAGTCCTTTCTTGCCCAAGCCATAGTTCTCATTCTGATTTATTGTTTAGCCCACCACCAGCCAGCTCTTAGTAAATACCTAACTATGCTATGCTTCTGGGCTAGTGAAAGTATGTGCTAGGGAGTTCTGCTCTAGCTAACCTTCTCATGAATAATGCAATACTCTAGTTCCTCCTTAAACCACATCCCTACCTACTTCCTAAACCATTGTAAATTCTTGTATATGTAAGTGACTGGGCCATTATTCTGAGTGATTTTGTCAGGGACTTTCTTCTATTAAGTAATGTAGTCTGCCATATATAACTATAATAAGAATTATAATCTTACTTTGCTAAGATTGTCCTGAGAATTCTAACTCTATTTAGTAGATGATAATGCCTGCTTTCTTTTACTATCTCTTTTTCAATACTGGAGGCAATCTGTCTTAATCTGTAACATTCTTATGAAATCCCAAGTCCAGGGCTGGCTCAAGGGCTGGCTAGGACATTGGTGAAGGCCAGGAAGCAAAGTTCAACCTAATTTAGGTATTTGACAAACCATTCCTTGGAGGCACTGATAATAAAACAATACTGAAAGAAAGCACACAGACCCATTCACCTATTAACCAAGTTTATAGGAACATCATGGTATGGGATACGAAGGATCCAGGAGACTAAGTTTCCATGAAAGTTTATGACTCAGGACTTTTCCCAAGCTTTTGGGCTTGCTACACAGATTTCACTGGAGTGGCTATGACGCACCAGCACCTGGATCTGTAAGGTTCTGCAAAGAAAGGCTTTCCACGGTCACTCTTCTGCCTCGCCAGTCTTGATTTTTGAACTTACAAATTTGACCATAAGCTACTTGTGAAGTAAAAGATGTTTAATGGAACAGAAGAATGAGGGCTGGTGATGACTTAAAAGTTAATAGCAGGGGTGGGTGTGGGGGGTGGGTGTGCAAGGGACATAGCTCAGCGGTTAAGAGCGCTCACTGCTCTTCCAAAAATCCTGAGTTCAATTCCCAGAAACCACATGGTGGCTCACCACCATCTGTAATGGGATCCAATGCCCTCTTCAGGTGTGTCTGAAGAGAGCTACAGTGTACTCATACACATAAATATAAAATAAAAAAGTTATGAGCACTGGCCTGCTCTTGCAGAAGACTCAAAATTGATTCCAAGCATCAACATGGTGGCTCCCAAACATCTGCAGGGACCTGACTCCCTCTCCTAACTTCTGAGTGCACCAGGCACTAAGTGGTGTACATATATGCAGGTTGGCAAAATGTTCATACTTGACAATAGACCAGAGAAAGAAATTTGAAAATGGCCAGAAACATAATAATAACACTAATATAATAAATCTTGAAAAATAATAAAGGCTGAGAGGGGAGTCATTCCTTCAGGCTCATTTATGAAGGGGGATACCTGCAGCAGATACCCTCAACAAACTCCCTGGCACATTTTCTTACATCACACCAAGAAAACAATCCAGACTTGGCCATGTGTCCCCTAAGAGTTTGACATTGGGCATCAGAGACAGAATGCTCAATACCACAAATGTGTCTGCTTCAGAGCTCTGTCAAGAAAGCTCAGTCAGTGCTTACCTACACACACATCCCATGAGGGATGGGAACACAAAGCAGACTGTTCTCAACTTTGAACTGTCATGTCTTGGAGAACTGCAGCCGAAGAGCCTGGTTCAAAGGCAATATACTTAGTAAAGTTTGTGGTCTTAGACAAACTCATCTGTCCTTCCACATACATGTATGGAGTACTGGTGTGCCCCAATCACTGAACCAGCCAGGGCACTAGGAAGAGAAATGGACAAGATCATCGTTCCCAACTGCATGCAGCTGACATGCTCTGAAATAGTTTCCCCACCAGGGATTATATGGTGAGACTAGAAGCCAAGGACAGGTGGCCATAAAGAGCCCAGGAGAAGTTGAGACACTGTCAGTTCACTGAGAGTGAGCTACTGCCACCTCACAAGACATCTCCAATCTTGTCACCACAGCAGACTCAGTACTATTGCAAAAACAACCTCAGCGTAAGTCTCCAGAATAAGCCTTGCTCAACCCCAAAATAATCTGAAGTGTGAGGGAATTGAATAACAACTTATGTAAGTAGACATATATTTTCCACAGAATATTAAACTTAAGGACATACATTGACATTTTTAAAAATTACATTTATTGTTGGGTATAGTGGCTCATGTCTTTAATGCCAGCACACAAGAGGCAGAGGCAAGTGGATTTCTGAGTTCCAGGCCAGCCTGGTCCATAGAGTTCTAGGACAGCCAGGGCTAAGTAGTAAGATGCTGTCTTGAAAAAAATAATCAAAACAGAACAAAACAAAAATAACTGAATTTTTAAAAATCTATTTGTGGAGGGGAACACAGCTTACAGGAGGCCATTTTTTCCTTCCTCCTGGGATCAGGAATCCAGCTGGGGAGTAGGTGCCTTTACCCAGCGAACCATCTTGCTGGGTCAGGAAAACATATTTTTAAACATGCTACATATAATTCCACTGTTTACATGGAAACAGCAGACATTCCATACAAGACTCTGAACCAAGCACTGCTTTAATCCTTTGGATGATGTTTTTATTTTGTTTTTATTTTAATTATTATTACTGAGGGTGGGGCTTGGGGTGGAGCTTGCAACCCACAGCCTTATGCATGGTAGACAGGTGCTCTACCACTGAGCAAACATCCCCAGTCTTCAGGAGTGAACTTAAGCTCTTCAACTCATATAGACAAACAAATATGCCCAAGCCTTAGGAAGGGCATTGGAATTCTTCTCTTTACAGATGAAGAAACTGAGGGGTAAAGCTGACCTTGGTGGTGCACGTCTTTAATCCCAGTGCTCAGGTGGAGGGTGCATCTTTGAGTTCAAGGCCAGCCTGGTATACAGGGTGAATTCCTGGACAGTCAGGACTACACAGAGAAATCATGTCTCAAAAAACAAAACAAAATTACTTCGTTTTTATTTATGTGTGATGTTTCTTTGCATATAAGTCAGTGTACCATATGCATGCCTGGGACTCACAGAGGCTGAAAGAGAGCATCAGTTCCCTAGGAACTGCAGTCATAGTTGGTGGTCATGAGCCACTATGTGGGTAACTGAGAACAACCTTTGGTCCCCTGAAGAGCAGCCAGTGCTCTTAACCACCAAGCCATCTATCCAGATCCTAGTTCTTCTCTTTAAAATGTGGCTGGCAAAAAGCATCATTACTTCAAGTGGTGGAGAATTAAATACATATTTTTATTTTTAAAGCATTTGGAAAAGTGCCTGGCCTTTCTTCTTGATGCTCAGGAGCAAATGCATTATTAGCTGTGAGGTGGGTTCTGATCACTGCATACTGTACAGAGCTGGTGCTTTGTAAATCAAAGCTGGGGGCAGTGACCCCAGAATCCTGGACCATAGTCATTCTTTGCCTCCTTTGTGTTTCAAGAGAGGGTCTCATGTAGCTCACACTGGTCTTCCTCAAACTGACTATGTCACAGAGGATGTGCCTGACTCTTTAATCCTTTGGCTTCCACCTCACAAATTCTGAGGGGACTAAAAGCGTGTACCTCCTCAACATGTGACATGGATCTGAGCTCTGAATGCACGGTTTGTGGTACCAGGCTGGAACATTCCCAGCCTGAGTTACTACTTTCCTTTTAAACATTTTTCTCATTTTATTGAAAACATATTTTTTTTTTGTATAATGGTGTTTTCGCCTACATGTGTATCTGTGCCCCATCACATACATGCCTGGTGCCCTCAGAGGTCAGAAGAGGGCATTGTACTTCCTGGAATTGGAGTTTCAGTTCTGATCCACCATGTGCATCCTGGGAGTTGAACCCTGGTCCTCCACAAGGGCAGCAGAGTGTTTTTAATTACTGAGCTGCCTCCCCAAGCCTCTAAATCACTTCTTAATATGCAGGAATGTATATAAACCCACTGGCAACATATCCTTGGCAACTTCACTAAAACTGTGATATAGTTCCAAATGTCACACAGGATGAGCAATGATAAATACTTACAAAGTTTTAAAAAAAAAAGAAAAAGAAAAAGACTGGAGCTGGACACTTAGAGCTAGCTTCAAAGCACAAGGCCCTCTCCTGTCCTCTGCAGCTACCTGCACTTGTGTGAGTGTGTGTGTGGCCTTCGTACTGTGTATGCATGTTCATATGTGTGTGGTATATGTGTGTGCACTTTCATGTGTATGTGCAGTGTGTACAGTGTATGTTTGCATGTGTATTAGTGGTGTGGTGTGCATGTGTGCAGTGTATGTTTCTGTGTATATGAATAATATGTGCAGCATGTATGTGTGTATGTGTACACACATGTATTTGTCTCTAGGTGTGTAACAAAGGTAACAAAAATAAATCTTTTTAAAAAATGAGTTGGGCTGGAAATATGGCTTAGCAGGTGGGAGCACTGACTGTTCTTCCAGAGCTTCTGAGTTTAATTCTCAGCAACCACATGGTGGATTACAACTATTTCTTTTGGGATCTGACATCCTCTTATCATGTGTCTAAAGAGAGTGACTTTGTACACACATACATAAAAGAAATAAATTTTTAAAAAATTAGTCAAAATATGTCCTATCTCAAAACTAAAAAGTTGTTTTGGGCTGGGGAATGATTGCGTTGGTAAAGAACCTGACAAAACCTGACTGCCTGAGGTTTGTATTCTTAGAACCTGCATAAAAGGCTGGATCCAGGCTAGAGGGATGGCCCACTGGTTATGAGTACCTGTTTCTCCTGCAGAGAACCTGGGTCGACTGTCTGCACTCACATGACTGTTCACAACAGAGGATCTGATGGCCTCTTCTGACCTCCTAACACACTTGCACACATGCAGGTAAAACACATTAATAAACTTAAAAACCTAAAAAAAAAGAAAAGAAAAAAAGAAAGACAGAAAAATTTAAAACCTGGACACAGCCACATGCATGTGTGTGTGTTATCCCAGTGTTTACTCTCATTCTGGGACTGAGAAAGCACAGCCCTCCAGCAGTCAGGGCAGATCTGACTGGCAAACACCACTAAATGTCAGTGATGTAGGAAAATCACCACATGATCAAAATCTATGACACTGTTCTAAAGGGTTTTTCTTTTTAAAGACCCAGGGTTCACTCATAAAATAACTCATATCAAACATTTAATAACTTTATTAAGCCAGACATTGTGGTGCATGTCTGTCGCCTCAGCCCTCAGAAACCTGAAGCAGGAGGATGACAAGTTTCATGCCAGCAAGTATTAACATAGCAAAAACTTTCTCTAACAAACAAGGGTCTGAAGAGATGACTCAGTGGTTCGAGCACTGGCTGATTTCCCAGAGGACCGGAGTTTGGTTCCCAGCACCCACAAATTCATGCATAACTATTAACTCCAGTTCCAGGGAATCTACTGCCCTCTTCTGGTCTCTGTAGGTACTGCATGCACAAGGTACATGGGGCACATGCAGGCAAAACACCCAAACCCACAAAAAGAGGGGGGGGGGAGTAAATTCATTAAATTGGGCATGGGGGTATGTGCCTGCTAAAAATAAACAAATACAAATCGACAATATGTTCAGCATGCAAAGTATACTCCTTAAATAACATAACACCATACATGATTTTAAAACAAAGAGAGACTGGAGAGACAGCTCAGTGTTTAAGAGCACTTGCTGACTTTCCAAAGGACCTGGGTTCGATTCCCAGTATCCACACAGCTCTGGCTACAAGGGATATGGTGCTCTATTCTGACCTTTGTGGACACCAGAGATTGTCATGGGGCACGTACGCAAAATAAAGCTATAGAAAAATATTCAGCTAAATAAAGTTTGAACATTGAAAAAAAAAAGTATATCAAGGCCAAAAGTTATTCCTCCACAAAGACTTAAGTTGCTCCCTCTCCAGGCCAGGCTTGTGGACAGTGCACAGCTTGGCCTGCGCACCTGCAAACCACAGCAGTGAAACTTTATCCAGTGCGATGGTGTGTGGTGGTGGTGGTGGTGGGAGGTCCACCAGCACCATGTTATCCTTGGTGACTCTCCCGTGGTAGGTGGGCTTGAGCCATGGCTTGTGCTTGTTAACTGGTGGGAGAAAAAGGGAAGCAACAGTAAGATGCAGATCACTGCTTCAGCGTCCTGCTGCCTTTGAAGATGAACATGTGTCGTATAGCTTCCACACAAGTGCACATGCACACAGGAAAGCAAAGCCAGAGGCACATAAATCAAAGAGAGCAAAGAGACTGATCATCTGAAAAGGGTGAACTGTGGTTTGATTATGGGAGTGCTCCATGTAAAATCTAACCCAGATCATGAAGACAGAAACTGACTCCTTCCCTCCACAAGAGACTCCTGAAACATGAGCTCTGACAGAGAGACCTCAGGAGGGTATTCATTCCCACCCTCTGTCCCCATGGAGGCAGAATGGGATGGCACAGTAGCAGGGATGCCTGAGGGCATTGACAGAATCAAGTAAAGCTTACAGCAGCACGGGCCAACCTTCATCAAAGGGTTCATGGAACAGAAGACACCTCTACTATGCAATTGGAGATGGTCAACTCACCCACTGCTGAGATCCCAGTATATTTTATATGAACCACATTAAGAAGGAATTGGGGACAACTCGGGGGATCAGCTCCTGGCAAACTGCTCACAAACAATGAAGACTCAGACACATCTCACCATGCTCTAGTTTTAGGGTTCTCTCTGTCTCTCTCTTTGTCTCTGTCTCTGTCTTTTTCTCTATCTCTGTCTGTCTCTTTCCAAGCTAAAAAGTCTAGGCTGGTTTTAAATTTAACCTTCCTGCTTCTGCCTCCCAAACTTCAGGAATCACAGCTGCACACCACTGAACCCCACTTCATCTTTCATTTTACAAGGCAAACTATTAATTCAGCTTGTAACTAATAGCAACATTTGATTCAAACTTGTATTAATGCTTTGTTTTGCTAATAAAATTACAAGTATAATAAAATAAAATTGAATTTTATTCCTACATTTGAATCCACAAGACTCTTAGTTTAACAAGATGTCACCTTGTTTTTTCCAGAACCACAGGGATATAAAAATAGTAAGCATAGTGAAGTGTGGGGCAGCTGCACTGTCCTAACACAGAATGGGCAGGCTCACTATAACAGAAAAGCTACATCTGAAAACGGTTAACATATTTTAGAAGAGAAAATAACTTCATGGCGATTATTTCTACCACCATTCCAGGATTCTAATTTTATAATTCACAGTTTCTCAATTGCTCCTTTAAGCTAGCAGTATAAGGAGAGATATCGACATTTCCAGAGGCTGAACTTTTCAATAATTAATGAATGATATTTTTAGTATTTCTTCACATTGCCGGACGTGGTGGCGCACACCTTTAATCCCAGCACTCAGGTGGCAGAGGGAGGCGGATTTCTGAGTTCAAGGCCAGCCTGGTCTACAAAGTGAGTTCCAGGACAGCCAGGGCTATACAGAGAAACCCTGTCTCAAAAAACCACATAAAAAAATTCTTCACATTCTATTTGCATTATGAAACATTTATAGAAAGAAGCGACTGATGTTTCTGTAATCATCCTCTCTCAAACCACCGGAAGATTATGGGCGGAAAGTCAAGGACTCCATCGGGCATCTTGAAGCCCTAGTGCAGCACTCCATTGCATGGCAGAACATCAAAGCCAGCTACATATGTAACAGAAACGTCGGGATCACACCTGTTAGAGTGTGGGTTTTCTGGGGTTACTTTCAGGCAAAAATGTTCTTTGGACTGCAGATCGTAATGATTAGCAACTTTTAGAATCTATGAATGCCAGGCAGCAGTGTTCCATGACTTAATTCCAATGCTGTGAGGCAGAGGCGGGTGGATTTCTTAGTTTGAGGCCAGCCTGGTCTTCTGAGCAAGTTCTAAGATAGCCAGGGCCATTCAAGAAAAGCTTGTCTCAGAAAAACAAGAACAATCAGTAAGAACAGTGAAGCTCAGGGTTAACTTCAAATAGGAAAGTTTATCCCAGCACATCCTAATTCTGTGGGTAAAGAAGGCTGTTCTTCTGCCCAAGTCACATGACCAAGAGATTCTGCCTGGTTATTTTCAGATCCACTATGTGCCACAGAGCCCGACACCAATCATACTCGACAAGTCTTCTGCTGTTTTATATCTTTTACATGAAGAATTCCATCGGCTGAAAGAGAGAATTTGACATATGCTTCCTATATCAGAATACCTATGGTGGCCATACTGTAAGTTTCAACCATCTTTTTTTTTTTTAAAGTTTATGTAAGTACACTGTAGCTGTCCTCAGACACTCCAGAAGAGGTCATCAGATTTCATTATGGATGGTTGCAAGCCACCATGTGGTTGCTGGGATTTGAACTCGGAACATTCGGAAGAGCAGTCGCGCTCTTAACGACTGAGCCATCTCGCCAACCCAAGTTTCAACCATCTTTAAGGCATTTCAAATATAAATGAACCTATAAAATCCCAAGACAAACTGAATCTTGGTCCATCAAAAGGCTCTGCAATCCTGAGATACCGCCATGAGGGGGCAGCAGGTGCTCGGGTTGGCATGTGTGAAATTATGTTTTGATTAAAAAATAACCTCTAGCCCACCCCCTGGCTACTAAAGGTATATCAGCAGCCCACATTGAGATGCTCGGGGTGGAAATGTACCTGCGACTATGTTCTCTATGTCACATGCCCACAGTCTTCTGCAAATTCAGGAGACAGAAGTAAGAAGATCACAAGTTCCAGGGCAATGAGGGCTTTGTAGTAAGACTAGTCAAAAATAAGTGAGTACATGTAAAGTCCCTAGCTGACTCTTTCTTTCCCCAAATACACTGGAACAGGGCAGGGGCTGGAGAGTCAGCTCAGCGGTTAGGAGCATTTGCTGTTCTTGCAGAGGACCTAGGGTTAGTTCTCAGCACCCACATTGTGGCTCATCCTCTGCGTGGGCACCAGGCACACACATGGTGTGCAGAATGCATGCAGGCAGCACACACACACACACACACACACACACACACACACATATATATATAAATCCAAAAACAAAGCTGAACACTAAAATAGTTGGTACAGTTTAGAGAGCTAGTGTCCCTTTAAGGCCTGGACGCTCTAACTTGCTCAGCAGCCTGTGGTATCATTGGGAGGTGGCAGAACCTTCAGGAGTTGGGACCGGATGGTAATTTGGTTGGGGGTGTGTTCTCAAATAGAATGGTGACCCCACTCGCTCTGTGTTCTCACTGTTTCCTCTCTGCTTCCCAACCCGAGTGTGTCAGGGGTCACTTCAAATATCCTGCTGATATATCAGTTATTTACAGTAAAATTCATAACAAACAGTAAATTACAGTTATGAGGGAGTAACTAAAGTTTTATGGCTGTAAGTCACCACACCATAAGGAACTGTATTAAAAGGTGACAGCATTAGGAAGATTGAAACCTGTCCTTGTAATGTCTTTCCAGCAAAACACACTCGGACAACCGGATCCTTCTATGGCAAAGCTTTTATTGCTTCATCATAAGGAAGACCTGATCCCAGAAAATGGAACTGCTTAAATACCCCTCCGTGTGACGTGTCAGCTCCTGATTAGCTGCTCACTCATCACCCCACTGCTATGCCCTGAGATGGGCAGTGACATGGCACGAATTTACTCCTGCACCTGTGCACATTACTTGTTTACCAGTTAGGCACTGCGGAAGCCAGCTCCATCTTGTAATGGCGATTGCTCACGGCTCTCCACATCTCCCCCTTTTTATTTTATTAAAATGCAAGCCACTCTTTAATGGATGAAGATAGAGGTCGAATCCCTAGTGTGCAGAAATAGGGGCCATGTACAGGATTGGCTCTTAGGCTCACAGGTTTTTAACCAGAGCAACCCTGACCTGCTCCCATGCCGTTTTTCCTAGGGGAGGGACACTTGGACACTCAACCCTCATGCAAATCGACTTGTCTTCTAGGAGTGCCCAAACCTCTGAGCGACTCCTATGCGGTGCTTAGCCCAACAATCCATAAGAGTTAAAGACCTACTCACTCGTTCCTGTGCAATGAGTCTAGCTTCTAGGGGTGCAAGAGCTGAGTATGGCCTAGGGCGAGCTAATTGTTGAGTCTCTCATTTTCCGCAGAACCGAGGAATGCAAGAGCAGAGAACTCAGATGCCAATTAAGTCTTAAGCATGGATAGCCAAATTTCAGGGGAGGCCCCTTGTTCAATGGCTGCAAGTGCTTGAGCAATAACGATCTTGTCACGGTTTTGTTGGGTTCTGAGCTTACAAACCAACCAGAGCATGAACACAAGCCCACAGCAGATGGCAGCAGCAAATAAAACTACCCCCACCCATTCCTTAAAATAAGAAAATGCAGATGAAATCCAGGAGGAGAGACCCTCTGTCAATGACAGATCCACTCGAGTCGAGTTGATCCTTAGAACGGACTCTCTCAGGGCCTCAAGGGTCTCATCGAACCCTTCGGACCAAATTCCTGCAAGATATAAAGAAAGCTGTCTAGACAGATTAGCTACATGAGTAAATTTTTCATATTGAACACTGGAAATGCACAGAGCACCCAATTTTCTTTCACAGCCCAACTGGGCCAACTGGTATAGAACACTTATTTGTTCCTCAACCAGATCGAGGCGCTGATTCAAAATCATCAGCCCTCCCTTCAGCTGGGCACTAGCACCTGCCTCATTACTTAGAATCCATTGATAATATGGCCAAATATTTTCTTTTTCTGTAGCATCTCCTTTATCATTCATTACAGCAAAATCTAATGGAGGTGACAAAACAAAACCCTTTGCTATTTCTTTCCAAGGAAAAATTTTTTGATTGATAAGGTGAAAAAACTATAGGAAATGCAAGGTCCAGATGACACCAAGGCATGCTGCGTATAGCAGTAGTATTGTCAACAGGCCATCGTGATCTTTTGGGAATAGTCACATTTCCCTTTATCATGATAGTGGTGATGTTTATAGGTGAAGTTATATTATTTCCAACATCACTTGAGCCTGATTGTGCTCCTTGAGCAATTTGCGTTAAAACATTAAATAACACTCCAGAGCTCACTTTATTTTGGCTAATGAAATCTGTCCAATTAGAGATAATCTTTTTCTTTAAAAATATTCAGTTGTCAAAAACAAAGGCAAGGTAGAAGAATTGGAATGTGCTGGTAAAGGTACCAGCCATGATCTTATTATGGCCCACAAAGGTATACTTATCCCTGTCTCAATCACCAGGAGTAAGAATAACAGGATCATCTTGAGATTCATCTTTCTCTTTCACAGTCCTTGTTAGTCGCATCAGAACCCAAAGTGGATTATCTTCACCCTGTGGAAAAAACACAAATAGCTCCCCGGGATCTGATTAAGATAGGGTCCGGGCCATACCATTTATTACCAAGGACATTCTTCCACTTGACCATTTCATTGAGCGGTTGAGGCCATTGTCCGTGCCTTTCAGCTGGGGATCTCCCAGCATTATCCAGTTTTAGGAAATTAAGAGTAAATATTATAAGGGATAGAGCCATCTTTGGCGTCATAGCCTCTATCCCCCCTTTTTGTTTTTGTTTTTTAAAGAAGTTTTAATTCTCCTCGTTACCTAATGACCGGTTTGAGATAGAGGCTTTCATATACATTCCGTGTCCTCCCCAGGACATAGCCTGTGGGAGTCGGTTGCCTTGATGCCAGGTGTAGGTCATGAATGTTTCTGACTAACAAGAACAGAACATTTGTTTCTAGGGTGGCTTTTCAGCTCAGTCATATATACTATTTAGATTTACAAAATAAACAGCTAAGACTTATCTGTTTAGTCTTTCTTGCCAGTGGCTAATTTCAGCTTAGGAATTTCTCCCTTGAATAGGAGCCAGGTAATGATGTATGTGCTCTAATATGTTGAATATAAAAAGGGTGTTCACGCATCAAATGAGGTGGTTACTGAGGTAACCATCACAGACCCGACGGCTGGCAGCCCTAAGACACACATGAATAAAAAAATAAACATTAAGAAGACTTAAGCCAAAAAAAAAAAAAAAGACTTAAGCCAGGTGTTACTCATGATGATATTTCAAATCCATGTATTTATATGCATGGCTCATGTAATGTTTTTAATTAAACAAATGTAGAGATGGTTGATAATGTCACCTGAGGTCTCTAATACTGGAAGGAGGCACATAGTTCAGTAGGTAACACCACTGCTCTACAAGCACAAGGTCCTGAGGAAAATAGCTGTGTATGGTGGGGAGCACCTGGCTCCACAGCAATAGGAATCCCTGTAGCTTATTAACCAACTATCTGAACTATCTCCAGATTCAGAGAAGGACCCTGTCACATAAGGAGGAGAGTGATAGGTAAAGGCATCTGACATCAGCATCTGGCCTCCCTCAGCCACACATAGCTGCCCATGTGCACATGCTACACACAGAGGTGGGAGATCTGAAGTACTCAAGTGAGTGTATTGCAGATAATGGCCATGGTGTTGGCCACTGAGGATATTGAGAATAATGCCAGACATGGGCATTATTCATTGTCTCTAGGATAAAGCCTAAATGATCTAAGTATTAACATGAGAAGCTCATGGAAGTCTAAGGCTCACCTAAAAAGCCTGCATAGATCATGAGAAGGTTTAGAGACCTCATAGGGGCTATGCTTAACATAAGCCCAGTCTGGAGTCCAGACGCCTGGGGCATGGTCTGTGCCAGACAAACACATCACAAGTCTTGGACAGGTTCATGTAATTTTTCATGACCCACCTTTATAGTGATCTTGCTCTCCTTTAAAAATAAGGTTAATTTCAACGAGACGTTTACTTTATGATGGAATCCATTCCTTAAGGTAGAAGAGGCAAGTTCTTCTCAGGAGGTGGTGGGAAGGAGACCTGCCTCTCAGGGAAGCTTCCAGACTCTCAACTTCCACCACTCTGCTTGGTAAAAGAAAAAGTCCCCCCCCCCCCAAAATCATCCAAATTTGCCATGGATCTGGGTTTTAACACACAGATAAGTGTGTCTAAACACACTTGAAGGCCGCTCAAGGGAAATGAATGGCTTATTTCCCTCTCCAGTGGCATGAGTAACACTGTGGGTGAGGTGAACAACATCTAGACAGCCCAGAGCAAGTAAAGACACCCTCCCATCCATGTATGACTCAGTGGACCAGGGAGTCTGTGGAGTTACTCATGAGAGCACGGTGACTCAAAAGCAGCTTCAGCATAGAAAACCCCACTTCAGGGCCAGTGAGGATTCCTAAAGGCTACATGCCTGGAGCTCTCTTCTGGACTTTCATGGGTCTCAGCACAGCATGAAGGCTAATTCTGATTGTCTAGCTGATTGGATCTGGAAATAACTATGAAACACAGAAGTGTTTCTAGGGTGGATGAAGATTCCAGGAGCAGACAGAAGTTCAAGGCAAATATACTGCTGTTTGTTTGCCTAACTTCATTCCTTCATGGTGAGTGTGCCTATCCCATTTCTTTGAGAAGCCCAGTTTTTCAGCCTTTCAGAATGGGCTGAAGTCAGATACTCTCCAGGATTGCCCAAGGCCTTCCACACCAGATTGGAACTGCTAAGGCATCCAGCATCATGGATAGAGGAACCACTGGGTCCATATCATGGAAGTCAGTGAAACCTGTCTTCCTTATCATATATATTATCTTTCAGATCCTCTCCTAAAGAACCCTGACTAACACATGTGTTTATTGTGTGTACTCCTGGAGGGCAGGTGTTCCTGTCTCTGTCTCCCATGTAGGGAGCTGGTATGACTGGGTAGAACCTCCATCTCTGAACTTCTCTGATGCTCTCTTCCAGAGAAACAAATGCCACTATCCTTGAAGCAGACAAGACAGTATGACATGACAGAGTAGGCAGCTGCCCTTTAAGATGCAATTTCAGCTACCCCAGAAAAAACACACCTCCACTTCCCACAGCTCCCATACCTACACCTCCAACATCAAAACCTCCCACAACTTCTACTCCTATATATCCCATGTCTCTACCACCCACACCTCCATCTCCCACACCTTGGTGACCTCCTACAGTCACTTTGGTTCCAGAGCAAGAGGTCAGGTTCCATTTGCAAATCTGACCTGCTTGTAGAGGTGCTCTCCACCTTAGTGTCCCCAGACTGGAAATGCTGGTGACATCTACTCTAACTCCCTTTCTGGAAAATGAGATGGTGGTACTCAGGGTCCCTGCTCCTGGGTTACAATCTCCTCCTTCACCTCTTCCTCCTCCTCCTCCTCTACCTCCTCCTCTTCCTCATGTTTTTCTGTCCTCCTTTTAACTCAAAAGAGATGGAAGACTGAGAAGGAGCAAATGAGTCAGAAATAAGGAAGCAGAAAAAGAGAATGATGTTGCCAACTTATCATTCAGAGGTGCTCTCTGAGACGGAGAATCAGAGCAACCCCATCAATCACACAGCAGACGCCCTTGCAGGCAACCTGTGGTGTCAGCCATTGCATGAGCAATTGGGGCTACCTGCTAGCCACCACAGAGGAAGGAGGCTGTGTAGACACAAAAAAAAGGGACAATTCACCCAGAGGTTAGAGAGGACATTGAGAACCTGCTTTGTTGCACAGGTTGGACTCCCTGTGAGTCCTACTTGGGCCAGACTCAAAACAGGAAAGAGATGAAGCCAGTAGGCACTCAGTGTGGAACCTGTACCCCTTTGCCACACTGAGGGTGTGAGGGAAACATGAGCTCATCTGATTGGATGGAACCCTAACACACAGCATCTCAGCCAAGGCTCTGCAAGGCGAGTGCATCCTACATGGATGGATATAAGATTGGGAGAGCATGTGAGACATTTTTCCCCTCATATTTTTATTTCTTTTTTCTAGTTTTTTCTTTTCTTTTCTTTTCTTTTTTTTTTTTTTTTTTTTTTTTGGTTTTTCAAGACAAGGTTTCTCTGTATAGTCCTGGCTGTCCTGGAACTCACTCTGTAGAACAGGCATGCCTCGAAGTCAGAAATCTGCCTACCTCTGCCTCCCAAGTGCTGGGATTAAAATCGTGTGCCACCACTGCCTAGCCTATATTTTTATTTCATACTTTAAACTTTACTTTATCATAATTTTGATGTATAGATTATCACTGCACATTAAGTTGTGATTTTTTAATCTCCTTGGGGATTGGTTTTTCTTCATGTACACATAAATTCTTTGCAGAGTCCTGTAAGTATATGAACAGAGCTTCTTCCAGAAAAACATCCAGTCATTTTTATTATCCAGTTAGTAGGTCTGTATTTTATTAGGGGCTAGAAAAGTTTAAAAAATGTACTCATTTATTGGTCTATAAAGTATTATAAGGAAATGAATAATTATAATTTTATTTTGTAATTTGATGTCTATATCTGTTAAGGTTTGATGAGCCTATTCTACAATAGGATGTACCTGTGTATTATAGGGGATGTCAATGGAATATGAGAAACTAAGAGTCAAACACAAAATTTATACGCCTTTTAAGTTTAAACAATGGTATTTTCTGATTTTGAGCCCTTGGCATTATAAACTAATGAAACAAATACTGTATCATATCTTTGAAAGTTTCCCCAGGTTAGGCCAAGGCATAAATAACAATGAGAATTAAGCATACATACATACAGGCATAAAGGCAAACTTTCGAAAAGACAGGACATGTGTAACATTTGTCTGTTTTAAATCCCAGGGATATAGGCTCATCAGGGGTTAACTACCCAAGCTGAGCTAACAGCTTTGCAGGAATGCAGGAGCAGTTTTCTGAGTGCAATGGTGATTTGTAATATAAGATCTTGCTAAGTTACCTTCATAGGAAAATCAACAAGCTGTTGTTAAAAAATTAAACTAATCCTTACCTTCATGTATATGACCAAGAAGCATAGAATGAAGTTGAACATGTCCATTAGAGAAAGGCAATTTCTAAATTGAAGCAAGACTTGTAATTCTGAAAGTTGGGGCTAAAATAGTAAAATACCTGTTATACAGTTTAAAAAAGGGGGCTTGTCCTTCATATATAAAAGACAATGTATCTCAGCTGCATCATGGTCAGGAAGTGGTAGTGGGAGAGTAGTCTGGAGTATGTGTGGTACCTCCTTAAGCTGCAGTTGCTGTGCCTTACTCACAGAACATTCAGCAACTGGTCCTTTCAACTTCAAGGTGAGAGCAGCTGTTGGGCTGGGAAATGTGCAGGAGAAGAACAGGGGTGTGGGCAGGGGTGTATTTTCTCCTGCCACTCTCACAATTCTGTCATGAAGATCTTACAATTTGGGGGAAGTTTGAGATACTATGAACCTAGGGTTTTTGGTGCTGTTTTAATTAATTTTATAATTTCCAGAATATTTTTCTAAAATAACCTCTTAGATCCTTAGCAGTAGCTGTATTTGTACACAGGAATTCTCTATGCTAAAGCCTCAATAAAGCTCCTTGAACTCAAATTCTCCCATCTTTCTTATCTCCCCGTTTTTCTGTTTGCTATTTCAATTCCCTTTCTCCAGGGGACTGAATAGGCATTTCAAGAGAGCTTGTTAGATATTAGTCATATGAGGGACCATTGAAGATTTGATTGAATTAGAAAATGTAGGTTATAAAGCACCATCATATGACTGTAAATATTAACATTTACTGGATAAAGTTACACTCTCCATTAATTTCTCCATTAATATACTGAGGTATATGCAGGCTTTGATCTAAATACACCATTTATAATATGTCTTCACAGGCTTAGATATTAATATTACATCTTTGGTTTGAATGAAAATGAAAACAAGATTGCTGCAAATTATGACTGAGAAGAACATATATTGTAGGTTCTGTTAACCCAGGGTATCACCAGAGAAAAACCAATTCCACCATGTGGGAAGCTTTATTAATATTTATATCGTGACTAAGATATGGACTTTCATCACATGATACAGGGGCTGTATAGGGCATTGTAATTTCCTATGAGGCTTTATTAGTTTCCTAAGACTTGCAGCCTGCAGAATTCCAAGAAGTTTCCTGTTCTTCTGCTGGTGGTGCTTAGAGGTTAATTTTTGGCATTTCAGTCTGAGGGAGAAAGCAGTCTGAGTTCTCTGGTTGGATCCAGACTGAACCAGGCCATGGTATGTGAGTGAGGGGTATTGACAATAAGAAAGGAGGATAGAGGGGCTGGCCAAAGGAGAATCAGGAGCCAAGAAAGCACCTCGGCAACAATGTCTGCATTGATAATGTGAACAGGCACCCCAGATAGCTTTTCCTCTTGAATTTCTTTGAATACTTCCAAAGTTCAGCCCAGCATGCTTTGAGAGAATGATATCAGGCTAAAATATTTTTACATGTAGACAACTTCCTGTAGATTAAGACAGAATTAGATAGCATTTTGGAATACTTTTGATTGCTCAGTTACATGAGAAAAATGGCTCCTTAGTTCATGAAAAGCACTCTGCCTATGCACATTCATGTTTTGTTGAATTCTGCAATGTGGACTTCTTGCAGGTGTGGGAATGCTTAGACCCTGCACTCAGGGCCTTTTTCAGAGACCTCTTGTTGGAGAAGATCAACTGTCTGTATCTTTATTTTTTCAATTTTTATTAGATATTTTCTTCATTTACATTTCAAATGCTATCCTGAAAGTCCCTTATACCCTCCCCCTGCCCTGCTCCCCTACCTGCCCATTCCTACTTCTTGGCCCTGGTGTTCCCCTGTACTGGGGCATATAAAGTTTGCAAGACCAAGGTGCCTCTCTTCCCAATGATGGCAGACTGGGCCATCTTCTGCTACATATGCAGCTAGAGACAAGAGCTCTGGGGGTACTGGTTAGTTCATGTTGTTGTTCCACCTATAGGGTTGCAGACCCCTTCAGTGCCTTGGGTACTTTCTTTACCTCCTCCATTGGGGGCCTTGTGTTCCATCCAATAGATGACTGTGAGCATCCGCTTCTGTATTTGCCAGGCACTGCCATAGCCTCACAAGAGACAGCTATATCAGGGTACTTTCAGCAAAATCTTGCTGGTGTATGCAATAGAGTCTGCATTTGGTGCCTGATTATGGGATGGATCCCCGGGTAGGGCAGTCTCTGGATGATCCATCCTTTAGTCTCAGCTCCAAACTCTTTCTCTTTAACTCCTTCCACAGTTATTTTGTTCCCTATTCTAAGAAGAAATGAAGCATCCACACATTGGTCTTTCTTCTTCTTGATTTTCTTGTGTTTTGCAAATTGTATCTTGGGTATTCTAATTTTCTGGGCTAATATTGACTTATCAGTGTGTACATATCAAGTGAGTTCTTTGTGATGGGGTTACCTCATTCAGGATGATGTCCTCCAGATTCATCCATTTACCTAAGTATTTCATAAATTCATTGTTTTTAATAGCTGAGTATCACTCCATTGTGTAAATGTACCACATTTTCTGTTTCCATTCCTCTGTCGAGGAACATCTGGGTTCTTTCCAGCTTCTGGCTATAAAAAATTAGGCTGGTATGAACATAGTGGAGCATGTGTCCTTTTTACCAGTTGGAACATCTTCTGGGTATATGCCCAGGAGAGGTATTGCTGGATCTTCTGGTAGTACTATGTACAATTTTCTGAGGAACCGCCAGACTAATTTCCAGGGTGGTTGTACAAGCTTGCAATTTCACAAGCAATGGAGGAGTGTTCCTCTTTCTCTACATTCTCTCCAGTATCTGCTGTCACCTGAATTTTTGATCTTAGCCATTCTGACCTGTGTGAGGTGGAATCTCTGGGTTGTTTTGATTTGCATTTCCCTGATGATTAAGGGTGTTGAACAGTTTTTCAGGTGCTTCTAAACCATTCAGGTTAGGAAGTTGTTCCCTGATCCAAAAAGTTCAAACCTACTCTCCACTGTTTGTTCCATTAGATTAAGTATGTCTGGATTTATAATGAGATCTTTGCTTCACTTGGACTTGAGTATTGTGCAGAGTGTTAAATATGAATCTATATGCTTTTTCCTACATGATGACATCCAGTTAGACCAGCATCATTCATAGAAGATGATCTCCCCTTTCCATTGTATAGTTTTAGCTTCTTTGCCAAAATTTAAGTGTCCGTAGGTGTGTGGGTCTATTTTTGGAATTCCATTAATCCACCTACTTATTTCTATAACAGTACCATACAAATTTTTATTACTATTTTCTTGCCATACATCTTTAAGTTACAGAAATTGATAGCTCCAGAATTTCTTTTTTGTTGTTCAAGAATATTTTCTCTATCCTGTGGGGTTGTTTTGTTTTGTTTGCTGTTCCATACAACGTTGAGAATATTTCTTTCAAGATCTGTGAAGATTTGTGCTAAAATTTTGATGAGAATAGTACTGAATGTCTAGATTGCTTTTTGGTAAGATGGACATATTCATTATGTTAATCCTATTGATACATGAACAAGGGAGATCTTTCCACGTTCTGATATCTTCCTGTTTCTTTCTTAAGATACTTTAAGTTCTTCTCCTACAGGTTTTCACTTGCTTGTTTAGAGGTAACTGAAGATATTTTCTTTTGTTTGTGGCTAAAGTGGAGGGTTCTGTTTCCATAACTTTTTTTTCATCCCTTTTCATCAATTGTGAATAGGAGGGCTAAGGCTTTCTTTAAGTCAATTGTGTATGCAGACACTTTGCTAAAATGTTTATCAACTGTAATTTTCTGGTAGAATTTTTTGGTTCACTTATATACATTATCATATCATCTGAATTTCTTCTTTTCCAAATTGTAACCCTTGATCTCTTAAGCTGCTTTATTGCTTGCACTAATATTTCTAGTACTCTACTGAAGAGATGAGGGGAGAGTGGACAGCTTTTTCTTGTCCCTGATTTTAATGGAAATGCTTAAAATTTCTGTCTATTTAGTTTGATTTGGGGTATTAGATTGCTGAACATTGCCTATATTTTGTTTATGTATACCCCTTGCATTCTGTCCCTCCAAACTTATCATAAAGGGGGGTTGAATTTTCCAAACACATTTTTGGTGTCTGGTGAGATATTTATGTGGGGCTTTTCTTTCACTTTTTTTTCCTATGGTGCATTATTGTGATTGCTTATCCTGGTTGTCAACTTGACTAAACCTGGAATGCACTACCATCAATAAATAGAGGGACTACCTGTGATCGAGATCTGCGGCTTTAAGAAACCGGCTTCTGCCTTCCATCTGGACATCATTGAGGCCATAGAGGCCATGAGATGGTTAGGCATAGATAACATTGTATATATCTTTAATTTCAGGAGACTAAGGCAAACAGAACTCTGAGATCAAGGCCAGCCCGGTACAGATCAAATTCCAAAGCAAGTCATGGTTGTATACACCATTAATGTAGAGCATACCATCTACTGAAGGCCTGCATAAAGCTGATGAAAGAAGGATGTCTCATTCTTCTTCACCTGCTTGCACTTACTTGCCAGCACCTCTGTTGGAACTTACTTCTTCAGGAATCCTGGTTATACAGAAAACCAAGCAAGACATGTAGCATCATGGGACTGTGCTAGATTCTTGGACTTCTTGTTCACTGGTTTCCATTGTTGGGCTTGTTGGACTGTAGACTGCAAGTTATTAGTATAAACTCTCTTAATATGTAGAGATATTCCATAAGTTCTGTGACTCCAGAAAACCATGAGTAATACAATTATGTTGGTATATTTTTTAAAAGATTAACTTACTTATTGTGTATAATTTTCTGCCTGCGTATATGTCTACACACCACAAGAGAATGCGAAAACACATTATAGATAGTTATGAGCCACCATGTGTGCATTGAACTGAGGATCTCTGGGAGAGCAGTCAGTCCTCTTAACCCTCTGAGACATCTCTAGAGCCCTGTGGATTTTTATATATTGAACCATCCCTGCATTCCTGGAAATATTGGCATTAGTTCTTCTTTGATATTCGGTTAGAATTGTGCACTAAAATCATCTAGCCCAGGACATTTCTCTTTTGGTTCGGAGTCTATTAATGACTACTTCTATTCCATTCTATTCCATTAGGGGTTATAAGATAATTCAGATATTTTTCCTTTTCTTGATTAAGCTTTGGTAATTGTTGATGTCTAGAAAGTCATCCATTTCCTTCCCAATTTTGTGGAGTACAGGTTTTTCAAGAAAGACATAATTATTTTTTGAACTTCCTCACTGTCCATAGTTATGTCTCTTTTTCAATTTCCAATTTTCTTAATTTGGATACTTTTTTTTTTTAAATTGTCTTTTAGTTAGTTTGGCTAAGGGTTTGTGTAAGTTGTTGATTTTTTTTCAAAGAACCATCTCATGGTTTCCTTGATTCTATCTGTTGTTCTTTGTTTCTTTCTCACTACTTTTTTTTTGCTTTCATTCATTTTATTAATTAACTATTTCATGTATTTTTATTCCAAATATTGGTCCCTCTTCTTAGTCGCCCTTCCATGAATTCTACACTACATAAGCCCTAGCCTTTGCATCTGAGAGTGCTCACCCACCGATCCACCCACTCCTACCTCACACTACTAGCATGCTACATCACTGGGGCATCAAGTATGGAGCCCTCTTTTTCATTTCTTAGTTAGTTTTACAGGCATTTTATAGGCCATTGTAGTTTCCTATGAGGCTTTATTATTTTCCTAACACATGCAACCTGCAGCACTTCAAGAAGATACCTGGTTCTTGTGCTGGTGGTGAGGTTAATTTTTGTCATTTCAGTCTGAGGGAGAAAGCATTCAGAGATATCTGGTTGGGTCCAGACTGAACCAGGCTATCAGGTGGTGGGAGAGGAATTGAGGATGTGATGGAGGATAGTGGGGCAGGTCAAGAGATAACCAGCAGCCCAGAAAGCACCTATCCAACTGTGACTTCATTGATATGTTAATAGGTACCCCAGGTAGCCATTCTTCCTGAATTTCTTTGAATTTTTCCAAGGTTCAGCCCAGCATGCTGTGCGGTGATGCTTTCAGGAATAGATATTTTAATAAGTGGAAAATTTACTATGGATTTTTTGTTGTTGGTGTTTTTGTTTGTTTTTTTGTTTTTTGATTATTTATTTTTTTTTTTTTTGAGACAGGGTTTTCTGTGTAGCCCTGGCTGTCCTGGAACTCACTTTGTAGACCAGGCTGGCCTCGAACTCAGAAATCTGCCTGCCTCTGCCTCCCAACTGCTGTGATTAAAGGCATGCACCACCACTGCCCAGCTTTTACTATGGATTAAGACAAAATTAGACAGCATCTTTTGAATAATTTTGAGCGTTGATTTACTGGACTACTGTCTGGATTCTGGATCAGAATAATTTTCTTCCAGTCTTCCCTCCTCCTCTTCTGTGTTGCTTGGAAAAAGACTCTGTTTGTGTGTTAACTGTGTGGCTGACTCTCACATCTGTGGGTAACAGAAGGTTTTCTGTTTCAAGCTCCACAGGAAAAAAATCCATAGATTACAGTGAAAATCTGCCTAAAAATCCAGTAAGCAAGGTCACAGGCCCTAGGAGGGAATCTACTGCTGACATTTGCTTTATGTATAAATTGCCCTTGTCACACCCATAGCCTGATGCTGCTTTCCATCTGGATAAAAGAAATTTTGATTTCAATGGGCAACAGCAATTTCAGAAAAATAATAATAAAAATTTGTATGGTACTGGTATAGAAAGAAATAAGTAGGGCTGGTGAGATGGCTCAGTGGGTAAGAGCACCCGACTGCTCTTCCGAAGGTCCAGAGTTCAAATCCCAGCAACCACATGGTGGCTCACAACCATCCGTAACGAGATCTGACGCCCTCTTCTGGTGCATCTGAAGACAGCTACAGTGAATTTACATATAATCAATAAATAAATCTTAAAAAAAAAAAAAAAAAAAGAAGTAGGTAGATTAATGGAATTCAATTGGAGACCCAAAAATAGACCCACACACCTACGGACACTTAAATTTTGGCAAAGAAGCTAAAACTATACAATGGAAAGGGGAGAACATGTTCTATGAATGATGCTGGTCTAACTGGATGTCATCAGGTAGAAAAAAGCATATAGATCCATATTTAACACTCTGCATAATACTCAAGTTCAAATGAAGCAAAGACCTCATTATAAATCCAGACATACTTAATCTAATGGAACAAAAAGTGGAGAATAGCTTTGAACGTGTTGGATCAGGAAACAACTTCCTAACTGAATGGTTGAGAAGCATCTGAAAAAATGTTCAACATCCTTAATCATCAGGGAAATGCAAATCAAAACAACCCTGAAATTCTACCTCACACTAGTCAGAATGGCTAAGAAAAAATTCAGGTGGCAGCAGATGCTGGAGAGAATGTAGAGAAAGAGGAACACTCCTCAATTGCTGGTGAAATTGCAAGCCTGTACAACCACCCTGGAAATTAGTCTGGCGGTTCCTCAGAAAATTCTACATAGTACTACCAGAAGATCCAGCAATACCTCTCCTGGGCATATACCCAGAAGATGTTCCAACTGGTAAAAAGGACACATGCTCCACTATGTTCATAGAAGCCTAATTTTTAATAGCCAGAAGCTGGAAAGAACCCAGATGTCCCTCAACAGAGAAATGGATACAGAAAATGTGGTACATTTACACAATGGAGTGCTACTCAGCTATTAAAAACAATGAATTTATGAAATTCTTAGGTAAATGGATGTATCTGGAGGACATCATCCTGAGCGTGGTAACCCAATCACAAAAGAACTCACTTGCTATGCACTCAGTGATAAGTCAATATTAGCCCAGAAACTTAGAATACCCAGATACAATTTGCAAAACACAAGAAAATCAAGAAGAAGAAAGACCAATGTGTGGATACTTTATTCCTTCTTAGAATAGGGAACAAAATACCCGTAGAAGGAGTTAAAGAGAAAGAGTTTGGAGCTGAGACTAAAGGATGGACCATTCAGAGATTGCCCCATCCAGGGATCCATCCCATAATCAGCCACCAAACGCAGACACTATTGCATACACCAGCAAGATTTTGCTGAAAGGACCCTGATATAGCTGTCTCTTGTGAGGCTATGGCAGTGCCTGGCAAATACAGAAGTGGATGCTCACAGTCATCTATTGGATGGAACACAGGGCCCCCAATGGAGGAGGTAGAGAAAGTACCCAAGGAGCTGAAGGGGTCTGCAACGCTATACGTGGAACAATGGCATGAACTAACCAGTACCTCCAGAGCTCGTGTCTCTAGCTGCATATGTAGCAGAAGATGGCCCAGTCAGCCATCACTGGGAAGAGAGGCCCCTTGGTCTTGCAAACTTTATATGCCCCAGTACAGAGGAACACCAGGGCCAAGAAGTGGGAATGGGTGGGTAGGGGAGCACGGCGGGGGTGGGGGGAGGGTATAAGGGAATTTCAGGATAGCATTTGAAATGTAAATGGAGAAAATATCTAATAAAAATTGAAAAAATAAAGATACAGACAGTTGATCTTCTCCAACAAGAGGTCTCTGAAAAAGGCCCTGAGTGCAGGGTCTAAGCATTCCCACACCTGCAAGAAGTCCACAGTGCAGAACTCAACAAAACATGAATGTGCATAGGCAGAGTGCTTTTCATGAACTAAGGAGCCATTTTTCTCATGTAAGTGAGCAATCAAAATTATTCCAAAATGCTATCTAATTCTGTCTTAATCTACAGGAAGTTGTCTACATATAATAATATTTTAGCCTGATATCATTCTCTCAAAGCATGCTGGGCTGAACTTTGGAAGTATTCAAAGAAATTCAGGAGGAAAAGTTAACTGGGGTGCCTGTTCACATATCAATGCAGACATTGTTGCCTAGGTGCTTTCTTGGGTCCTGATTCTCCTTTGGCAAGCCCCTCTATCCTCCTTTCTTATTGTCAATACCCCTCACTCATATCCCATGGCCTGGTTCAGTCTGGCCGCATCCAGAGAACTCAGACTGCTTTCTCCCTCAGACTGAAATGCCAAAAATTAACCTCTAAGCACCACCAGCCTAAGAAACAGGAAACTTCTTGGAATTCTGCAGGCTGCAAGTCTTAGGAAAATAATAAAGCCTCATAGGAAATTACAATGCCCTATACAGCCCCTGTATCATGTGAGGAAAGTCCATCTCTTAGTCAGGATATAAATACTTAATAAAGCTTGCCACATGGTGGAATTGGATTTTCTCTGGTGATACTCTGTGTTAACAGAACTATAATATATGTTCTCCTCAGTCATAATTTGCAGCAATCTTGTTTTCATTTTCATTCAAACCTAAGGTATAACATTAATGCCAAAACCTGTGAAGACACATCCTGAATGGTGTATTTACATCAAAGCCTGCATATGACTCAGTGTAAAATTAATGGAGAGTGTAACTTTATTCAGTAAATGTTAATATTTACAGCCATATGATGGTGCTTTATAACCTACATGTTCTAATTCAATCAAATCTGCAATGGTCCCTCATATGACTAATATCTAAAAAGCTTGCTTGCTTTCTTATTCCTGTGCTTTTAATTAGTCTTTTCTTTAAACTCATCAAATTATGCAGGGATCCCACACTCCCCAATCAGGAACCACTCCTCCAACTCTGTTGCAGCCTGTCTTCCACACAACTTCCCAGGACCTACTCTGCACAGCTTCCCCACAAGGTTCCTGCTAGACTAGACAAGAACTGGATATACTAGGACACTGAGATCTGAACCCTTCAGATACAACTAATCCTGTCTAACTTCTCATATTGGTGAGTCTAGCAATCTGGGCTAAAAATGCACACAATTAATCCTTCTGAATTCTGATGCTCAGAACAGATATCCAAAACAAACAGAAACTATGATAAAATGTCCTTGGCTCAAACCACAAACCATATATGTATTCTATAAGGAACACAGTTTACATGATATCCAAGATAAAAATTGAAAATCCATAGTAATGACCAAGGAGATTAAAGTTTGTAAACCATGTAAATCCACTCAGACAGGAACAAAATGAATCATGGGCAAGAAAATAACACCAGATGCCTGAAGGAAATGAGGATACTATAAAATATTAAAATTGAGTTCAATAGGTGCTTAGAAATGCCAAAAAAAAAAAAAAAAAAAAAAAGCTGTGTATGGTGTCACATGCAAGGGGATTTCTGAGTTCGAGGCCAACCTGGTCTACTGAGTGAGTTCCCAAAAGCCAGGGCTATACAGAGCAACCCTGTCTCAATAAACCAAAAAAAGAAAAAAAAATAGAACCTGAAAATAAAATGCAGTAAGGCAAATAAAAATAATACAGAGAGAACCTGTGGGAGACAAATTATAAGTCTTGGACAAAATTAACATGATGTTAGGTCAAGGCACGGTATTATTTACTGCTTGAAGGATCAGGCACTAAAGAGAAACTCCTTTGGAAAATTGTCTAGATTTTTGTCAAAAAAGAAAAAGAAAAGAAAAGAAAAGAAAAGAAAAGAAAAGAAAAGAAAAGAAAAGAAAAGAAAGAAAGTATGAAGGAAAGAAAACTAGAACAAAATCACAATACATACTGCACTTTGTTCATAAATGGTTTCCTTATTGTTCACTGTAACACTCTATGTACACCCATGCATGTCAGCATAAGCTGGCAAAAGAAGACTCGAGATTTACCCAGGTCTCATTAGACTATTGCTAGGAAGTCAGCTCTTTTTATGATTATAATGAGTTCCAGGATTCTCATGTAACCTCCAGGGTTTAAAATCTGTTGTAATGATTGTGAGAGGTTAAAATGGATTCTAGCTAAGCATGGAGGTGAGAGCTCAGAAGCACAAGTCCAGATCTGCGGGTCTGTCTTTAAAGAACAGGGTTCTGTGCCCATGGACACCTTTCAGATGGCAGGGCTACTTGTTTCCCATTGTGGTGACTTTTAGTTTTTCCCATATTGTACTTATGCAAAAAAAAATTTTACAAGTTAATTGATCCTTCATATGTGACTAGATTAAATAAGCATACTGGTGATTAATAATGCATCTGAGCTGAGTTAAGGAAAGAAATTAAAGCCTTTCCCTCAGAGCATTTAACTAAGTGTGAGTCCAAAGTTGAATTCTCTACTTCATGTTCCCTGTGCCTTCCATCCTTTGTCTGTCTTCTCAGTTAGTTTAAATCTGTAACTTCCTGAAGGCTGCCTCATGCATCTCTCCCTTTCTATCTGCCTTTTGTCTCCATGTGTAAGGTAGAAAATTTAAGTTTGACCCCCTAGACCAAGTTGGAGCCAAGAAAGAAAAATAGGTGGTCCCTGAAGCACCCTGTTCCCGAGAATGGCTGACCTCAGAACAGGTAATTTCCACAAGCCGGTTCAGTGATTTTGTTCCAGGACCTGACTGATCACAAAAGTTAGATTAAAATCTTGAGAACCTCAATACCTGTGGAGAATCCAAGCAGGCCAGAAGAGGAAATTGGGGCTCACAGGTTGGAATGTCACTTTGATGTAGAGTAGTCTGACTTCAAATGTAGAGGAATACACCTGCCACAGTGTTCTGATTGCTGGGATTATGTCAGCAACACTTGCATGTTTTATGTCTATGAAGTCAAGCAATGTAATCACACTCTGTATATCTCAACAACATAATTTATATTCTAGAAAACATCTTTTGATTGTCTTTCCATTTACACTAACACAACATTAACATCCTAAGAACTAGAAACATCCATAAAATATATTTTTTCTGTAGAGGGCAAAAGGAAATTGTGGTCAAAAATAAGCTCTAGGGTAACCAGGAATGTAAACCCACAGGGTTTTCCCTACAGTGCAAGAAAAAGTACACATTTTTTTTTAACGAGAAGTGAAGGAATGGATATACTAAGCAGCTTGGTGACCTGTAGTAGATGTAGTGCCAGACCACACCTGGAAGTCCCAGACTATTAAATTGTCCCAGACAACAATCCTAGGTCATTGTTTCTCCATCAGTACAAACCATCCTTGGGGGACATGGGACATGTGCCTTACAGCTTGGTGTCCTCTACACTGTATGCTTGATCCTCCTCTAGGCCCTTACTTTTACAATCCAACTTTAAGAAGGAAACACCTGTACTTTGCAAAAGACTTTTGAGGTAGCCACACCTTCATCTTCACTGTGCACAGATGATTGAGACAATTATTACCAAGAAATTTCATTTTGAAATTATACTGTGCTTACTTCTTCCTAAAATAAACCATCCTGGGATCAGAATCTTGAAGCTTCAGTCAGCATTGGCCACTGAGTCTACAGGGAAAATGTATAGTTTACTTCCCAGTTTTAATAATTCAGAAACTCCTTAGTTTACTCAAACTCAGAACATAAAACCCCAGCAATATCCAACCAGAGATATTTCCAATCCTGAAAATCCTTACTCCCCATCCCCCTCGCCCAAATGCCTCCCACTCATTTCTCTTCTGCTTCTCACCTGAGCAGAGGCAGTCTTCCTCCGGTGTTATCCCATTAAATCTCTGTGTGTGGTTAAATGTTCCATGGGGCATTGTGGTATATCATGACTTCTGACTGCCAGGAGACCTTTTACTTCAGAGCTATTCACATATTCACTGGGATAGATTTTCCCTGAGTGCTGCAAGAATTTCATTGACAATAACCCACAACACACCCACAACCAGTGCTGAAATACTTATAGAGTGGTATTGAACTAGATTTCTTTTGGTCTCAGGGATTGTTATTCTACCAGGCTTAGGGTTTGCAGAGACTGCCATGCTTGTATCACCTAACCAGTAAACATCAATCATAGTCTTTCATTCTGACTAATGAACTCAGTTTTGAGCACAAAAGTTCTTCCCCTTTGAAATTTTAGCTTTTTGATGTTTTTCATTTATAATGACCCATAGAGAATATACTTTACCAGAAGCCAGCAAAATGTTTCACAGAAAAATGCAGAAAAAAACAGAAATTTGAGAATAGAATTTGGGAGATACAAGTACTAATGCCTACACATGAAATATTAATGATGATGTTCATAGTGTGAATAAATTTAAGTAAAAGAACACTCTGAAATTGAGAAACATGGTCAATTTTGCCAAAAGTTTGGGAAAAAATATCCTAGTCTATGCACCTACAAACATGGTTTGCTTCGATATAAAACTGACTGAGTGTGAATGGCCTGTGAATATCATGGAGCCAAAGAAAGAGAAGATGAGGGAAATGCACAGAATGTAGGTGAGAGTGTGGTTACTGGTTTTCCAAATGGAAGGTGCTGGGTGATTCACAAAAATCCCAAGAATCAGACCTCTGAAGGCAGGGAAACAGATTTCACAGGTAATAGCCATTCTCAAATGGTCTCCATAGGCCAGAGATGTCACAGGTATATGGACGCAGTAGTAATCTATGCTCTGTGATGGTGTACCAGGCCTCTGGACACTTCACACACTAATACTCATGTGATAGAGAAAAGAAAGTATCATCACAGGGAGTGGTGGCCCACGCCTGTAATCCCAACACTTGGGAGGCAAAGGCAGGCATATCTCTGAGTTCAAGGCCAACCTGGTCTACAGAGTGAGTTCCAGGATTGCCAAGGCTACATAGAGAAACCCTATCTCAAAAAAAAAAAAACAAAAAAACAAAAAAAGAAAACAAACAACAACAAAAAAAACCAAAACCAAAACAGAAAAAAAGGAGGAGGAGCAAAAGCAGGAGGAGGAGGCGAAAGAGCAGCAGCAGAAGGAGGAGGAGGAGGAGGAGGAGGAGGAGGAGGAAGAGGAGGAGGAGGAGGAGGAGAAGGAAAGTATCATCATTGTAGCTTCCACAATCACAGGACACTTTCAGACAAAGGTGGGAGATGCTTTGCAACATCCACATCCTCTGCAGCTGAGGATGTAACTGAAGTCACTGTGGTACAGCAACAATTCTAATTCAAAATGTCCATCCTCTTCACTGATTAAAAACTAAGAGATGTATATGTTTAAATTTTATTTACCTATGTGTAAATGTTGCTATGTTATTAATGTTGCTAGAAAAACACATTTCTTTGAATATTTTGGATAATTGAATGGGGTATGCCTTTCAGTCAATCACAGTTCTACTGACTCTGGAAGACGAATAGCTCATTGCTGTCAAAGTAGAACACCTGAAGATCTATGGACTGTTTGAAAAGTTTTGACAAAACTGTTTGGTCAATATACCAAGCCAGCTCACAAGAAGCTGGGGCAGAAAGTGGATACTTTTGTGCCAGGACATCTGGACATACAGAAGTGTAATCTTGCAATAAACAAAAATTAGTTGTGAAATGGGGTGAGGCAGAGCATGGTTCAGATAGACAGGTTGAAAGCAGGAAGAGGGAGGATTACTTGTTGGGTGGTGGACCACAAACTAATTCAGAGCACCCATAGAAAAGAATCCATAAGATCCTGGCAGCCCAGGAAAAATAATCTATGTCAGCTTCCTGTGCAGAACATGAAAGCCAGGATCCTCCAGCACCATCACAAGACACTTGCTAAGAAGGTGTGTGACTGCTTTAGAAGGCTCAGTTTAATGAAGAATGGATTGCTATTTCCTATCCATATAATTTCAGTGGAGCACAGGCTGTATGCTAGCCAGTCGGGACAGGAAGGATCAATGGGAACAGGTGTTTGAGAACTGGTCTTGATACTGTTACTAGTATTAGAGGCTGTGATGTACAGCAGCTAACATCAATAGTGGTAAGTTTGTTGTGACCTTTCTGTGGTTAGGGAGTTTAACAATTTTCTTTCCCCTTCCATAGGTACCATTGCATACCTGGAATGAGTGAAGAATCTGAGACACAAGGAAAGCTCTGCAGTTGTTATCCTAGCATTCCCACAGCAACTGAGGCAACTTACTCTGGATGTGGAACTCAGTTCTGACTTCTCTGTTTTTAAAGAGACAGCTGCTAATTTATAGTAGTTGTTCATTATTTTGATGAAAGATAGATAGATAGATAGATAGATAGATAGATAGATAGATAGATAGTTAGATATTCACATTAAAATGTTCAGGCAAATAGATGTACCTAGAAAAAAAATATCTACTGAGGTAAACCAGACACAGGTGGAGAAATATGGAATATATTCACTTATGTGTGGATATTAGCCACTGCTAAAACAATGAACTTGATATTCATAGGCCCATTTTATTCAGAGATATTAAGTATAGAAGAGTTGACTTCAGAGCACACAGTGGCACCCAGATTCCCTGGTGGAAGTAAGTAAAATAGATTTCATGGATGGATTGGAGGTAGATGGGGATGTGAATGGGAAAATGAGGTAGAGAGTGGGAGGGAAGTTAAGGTTGAAGGAGAAAATGCTGAGAGACAGTTGGAATTGAGAGGGGCATTTGAGTGATGATATGGAAAACTACAGTGGTACATACTTCTTAAATGCTATAAAGACAATCAAAATTCAGTAACCTACTAATGGGGGTGAAGAAGTCCCAACTGACCTGGTATTTGCTTCAAATGAGCTTTCTAGTACACTACCTGAGTTTTATTTAATTGAGTTTTTGGCTAAGTGGGTCCCTTGGATCCATAAGCAATCTAGACACTTGATAAGATAACTCTTTTTTTCTGTAGAAATTAAGAGCAGTTCTCCATTACCACGCATGCCATCCAGAAAACTCACTGGACGTGGAGAAGTTGAACCTTCCTGACTATATAATATTGTCTTTGTTATGAGAAGTTACTAAACAGGCTAACAAAAGAGAAATGTGAAAATCAACTTAGCTGCCTTCCAAGTGCTGGGATTAAAGGCATGTGTCACCACTGCCTGGCTCAAAAAAGAATTTTTATTGAAGAGAAGTACTGCAAATATAAGCAATGTTGTTAGCACCAGGTGCATCTGTGGACAGCTAGAAGTGTCTTTACAGTCAGGTTTTCGACCCAGTGAAGAGGCTCCTCATCTCTAGGCAACAGCACTGCTCCTGCATCTGTTGTCATGACACACACCATGGTATCACTCCCCTTTCACATGCCTCCCATCCTCATGTACTGAATAAAAGAGTCTTCCCCTGTCCCACAGCCCTTCTTCTTCTTACCTCTCACCCCCTCTCAGAGGCTGCTTCTGCCAATAAAACCTCCCCCGTGAGACCTGAGGCTTGGTGTGATTTGTCCGGGAGTTTGCCTGCCTTCTCTAAAAAATATGAAGAAGCCCTTTCTTTCACACAAATAATATCTCAGAATATATAAAAATTGAATATAGGAGAGAAACCCTATGAATAAGCCATGTGATAAAGCCATCAAATGTTATAAGTCATGAGAACAACAATACTGCAGAGAAATCCTGTTAAATGTATTCAGTTTGGTGACTTGCCTGCTCCCTTGAGTTCTGGGGGAAAAAATGCTTGGCAGTCGGAAAATATACATAACAGCCATGGCCAACTGAAAATAATGGGCTGGGCTCAGGAAACATGAACCATTTCCAGCTCATGGTGCTCCTTTTGGATGGGTGTTCCTTCCTTGTAGTTAGACCACTTGCTATAAACCAATCAGCTTAAAGGCCAATATTCCTTTACACTCTTACCCAATCACATAATGTTAAAGCTTGGAAAATCCCCCTTATGTTTTTCTTTTTGTCTTTTTCTTTTTTCTCCTTTATAAATGCCATTACCCAAGGGATCACTCTCCTATCTGGTTGTATCAGGTAGGTTTGTGGCCTAAGCTGGAGCTTCAATAAAAAACTCTCATGCATCAGAGTTGTGATTCCTGGTGGTCTCTTTGGGGAATTTGAGATCTGGGAACAGTTGCACATTCAGCCTTTTACAAAAATGTTTCTGTGACATTCTGTCTTCACACAGGTCACCTTGATGACAGTCTGTTGTTCCCCAAGGTAATGGTTTTGATTTTTTTTCCTGATTAAACTAATTCTTTAGTTAAAAGGCTATACCACAACATAGTTTTAAAACTGCACATTACAGTTGTGTAATTGTTGCCTGCACCCTACTGAGACCCTTGGGGTGGTGGAAAGAAGGCACAGAATCAAAGAAACAGATTCTGGGAATCAGGCAAGTGGCAAATGCAGACTCCTTTATTGCAAGTACTGCACAAACTATTATACTCCCATCTAAGCCTGATCAAACATCGGGGGTCTTGAGCCGTGATGGCAGTTAAAAAAATTAGCTAATGAATGTTGTTATCAAAGGCATTTAGAAACTATCTAGGCTATCTATAAACAAGATACAGCAGAGGTTGACAATTTAGCTCTACATCAAGGAGACACTACTGATAAGACACCAACAGCCTTACCATGGAGGTGGTTGAATGACCCACCCATTTGGATTGATTGTATATGACAACTGAAAACCAACAGGCATTAGAACAGCTAGTCCAAGAGCAGCTGGTTGCTCAGCCTATAGAGTAATCCACCAGACCTTGGAATTCTCAGGCAGTTGTCATTTAAAAATATCTGGAAAATGGAGGTTGTTGAGAGGTCTCAGAGCAATTAAAAAGGTTATTCAGCCAATGAGATCCTTGCAGCCAGGAATCCCATTGCATTCTCCTGGAAAGAATGTTTGATGAAATTAAAAAAATACAAAGAGTGGATTCTATTAATTATCTAGGATACAGAATAAGTCTGCAAAAGGTTAGGCCACAAAAGGTGCAAATCAGGAAAAACCAATTGAGGACTCTTAATGATTTTCAGAAGTTATTAGGAGATATTAACTGGCTGTGGCTTCCAATTGGCTTGGCCACTCAAGATCTAAGCAATTTGTTTCAAATTTATTACAAGGTGATAGAGATATAAATAGCCTGGAGAAATTAACAGCCAAGGATGAGAAGGACTTAGCTCAGGTAGAAAGGAAATTGCAGGATACACAACTAGTTTGTATTGTTCCAAAATGGCCTGCATCTTAGTTATCTTACCTTCTACTCATTCCCCTACAGGAATTTTCATGCAGAGGGAAGATTATGTATTAGAGTGGACATTCTTAGCACATAAACAGAGTAGGAAATTAAAAAACTACAGGGAGATGGTTTCTGAATTATCACTAAAAGTAAAACGAGACTTCAAAAATTAGTTGGGATGAATCCAACTGAAATCGTGGTACCTTTTTTTAATGCAGAGATGACTCATTATGGATAAAACATGAACGTTGGTAAAAAGTATGCAGTAATTTCTTGGAGAAATTAACAACAGACACCCTAAAAGCAAGTGACTTTTATAAAATGAACTACTTGGATTTTCCCTCATATTGTAAAAGCAATTCCAATATCTGGAGCCGCTACATTTTACACTGAGGCTAATAAATAAGAAAAGGCAGAAGATTTAAGTAAGGTGACTGATTGTTCCTAGAAATCAGTTCAAAAATCTTAATTATGTGCAATACTCATGGTGTTCTCAGATTTTCAAGGGTCTTAATATAGTAACTGACTCTCAGTATACAGAAAGGGTTCTTTTACCCGTAGATACTGCTGATCTTATATAGGATGATTCTGAATTGACTTCACTATTTATTCAACTACAATAAATAATCAGAAATAAGAGTAATTGACTATATATAACACATATAAGAACCCATACAGGTCTGCCAGGCTCTCTGGCACAGGGTAATAATGAAATTGACCAGTTATTTATAGGAAGTGTACTCAGGGCTTTGGAATTTCATTAAACAACAACAACAATACCATTTTAACAGCAAAGGTTTCAAGAAAGTATTCTCTATCACAAGAAAAGGCTGTCTCTTCCAAACGCTGATACCATTGCACACACTAGCAAGATTTTGCTGAAAGGACCCAGATAGAGCTCTCTCTTGTGAGACTATGCCAGGGCCTAGCAAACACAGAAGTTGGATGCTCACAGTCAGCTATTGGATGGATCACAGGGCCCCCAATGGAGGAGCTAGAGAAAGTACCCAAGGAGCTAAAGGGATCTGCAACCCTATAGGTGGAACAACATTATGAACTAACCAGTACCCCTGAGCTCTTGACTCTAGCTGCATATGTATCAAAAGATGGCCTAGTCGGCCATCACTGGAAAGAGAGGCCCATTGGTCATGCAAACTTTATATGCCCCAGTACAGGGGAATGCCAGGGCCAAAAAGTGGGAGTGGGTGGGTAGGGGAGTGGGGGGGAGTGTATGGGGGACTTTTGGGATAGCATTGGAAATGTAAATGAGGAAAATACCTAATAAAAATATGGGAAAAAAAGTAAAAAGAAAAAAAGAAAAGGCAGTCTCTGCTTCTGTGTCTCTTTCATGTTGTATTAGAAGTTCTAGCTCAAGCAATAAGGCAACTAAAAGAAATCAAGGGGATACAATTTGGAAAGAAAGAAATAGTGAGTTTTCTATTTTTGGCTAATATGATAGTATATATAAGTGAGCCCAAAAAATCCTTCCAGAAATTACATTGATAAACTTTGTAGCAAAGTGTCTGCATACACAATTGACTTGAAGAAATCATTAGCTCTGCCCTACACAAAGTGATAAACAAGCTGAAAAGAAGTTAGGGAAACAGAACACATTATATTAGCCACAAACAAAATAAAATACATTCATCTACCTCTAACTAAGCAAGTAAAAAAGTGAAAGACAAGAAATTCAAGTATCTTAAGAAAGAAACAGAAAGCTACCAGAAGGTGGAAAAATCACCCTTGCTCATGTATAAATGGAATAGGCACATGAATATGTCCATCTTACCAAAAAGCAATATAGAGATTCAGGGCAATTCCCATCAAAATTCCAGAAAAAAAATTTCACAGAACTTAAAAGAAAAAATTCTCAACTTCATTTGGAAAAGAAACAAAACAAAACAAAACAAAACACAGGATAGATAAAATATTCCTCAACAACAACAACAACAACAAAACTTCTGGAGGTATCAATATCTGTATCTTTAAGCTGTACAGCAGAAAAATAGTAATAAAAATTTGCACAGTACTGGTATAGAACTAGATAGGTGAACCAATGGAATTCAATAGAACACCCAATAATAAACACAGTCGCCTACAGGTACTTAAATTTTGACAAAGAAGCTAAAACCATACAATGAAAGTGGAGAGCATCTTCTATGAATGATTCTGGTCTAACTGGATGTCTTCATGTTGGAAATGCATATAGATCCATATTTATCCCCCTGCATATCACTCAAGTCCAAATGAATCAAAGACCTCATTATAAATCTATACACACTTAATCTAATAGAACAAAAAATGGGGAATAGCCTTGAACTCATTGGAATAGGAAACAACTTCCTAAACAGAACACTCATGGCTCTGAAACTAACGTCAAGAATTTTTAATAAAAGGAACCTCATGAATGTGAAACGCTTCTGTAAGTCGAAAGACACCATCTTCAGGATCCCTATAGATTAGGCAAAGATCTTCACTACTTCTACATCGAATAGATAAGGATTCCTGCTACTAAGTAGAATGAGGGGAGACTTGTGTTAGAGGTTACTGAGAGAAGAGGAAGGGCTGATATTGTAATCTAATGTGAATAAATAACTTCAATCTAAAAGATACACATGAAGAATAGGAAGACATTCATTGACATGGAAAACAGAATAGAAACATGACATGTGAATATGCACATACTACTTGCAACATGGAATGAGGAGTGTCTAAAAAAAAAAAAGAAAGATGAATTGTCCTACTTTTACAATAAATTACAATTATAACAAATAGCGTGTAGTATGTTTATTAACATACATAGAGATATGAATAAAATGGTGATATCGTCATTCATATGCACAGTTCAGTAAATTATAAACCACCTAATATTTATTCTTATATAGAAAGTCAATTACATGGTCATTAGGAAAATCTTGAAAATAATAAATGTTGAATAGGAAAGTAATATTTAAAATAGTTTCATACAGAATTGATTATAGGGACAGGAAAAAAATGTGCCATATTTTTTCCATATATTTTCAACGATTTTTTTTTTAAATTTTAGCTGAGGTTTACCTCTTTACAGAGCATACGTATATACGCTCAGTACTGTTGCTATCTGGACTCAGATAAAGGCATCAGATGTCCCAAACTGACATTTAGGGTGATTGTCAGTTACCATGGGGGTTAGGTATTGAACCAGTTTTCTATTTAAAAGAAAGCAACTCTATTAACTGGTACATCATCACAACAGCCCTCCAAGAGAATATGCCAATGTCAATCCTAGTCTCCTGGAGCCTGATCGTCCCTTTCTCAAAACCTGAAGAATACCTGGAACTTTGTTATAGTCTCCTTTCACTGCACCTGCCAAGGTTCTTATTCAATAAAACAAACCAAAACCAATCAACAAGCCGGGCGGTGGTGGTGCACGCCTTTAATCCCAGCACTTGAGAGGCAGAGGCAGTCAGATTTCTGAGTTCAAGGCCAGCCTGGTCTACAAAGTGATTTCTAGGACAGCTAGGCCTATACAGAGAAACCCTGTCTCGAAGAAAAGTAAAAATAAATAAATAAATAAATAAATAAATAAATAAATAAGTAAATAAATAAAATAAACAACAACAACAAACAAAAAACAAAAACAAAACCCCAATCAACAACACACCACCTTAGCCATGTGTGCATGTGTAACCTCCTTCAGCCTAGGCAGGCTGGTTCAGACTGTTTACCACTGAGGCAGGGCCACCTGCTGTGCTGCTTCTCCACTCTACTAGTTTCCTTTGATGTGACACTGTGAGGCTGAACCGGTTCTCCAAGATTTTCTGGAGTTAACTGCAAACTGTGAAATTGGTGAATTTCTGCTAAAAGGCTGTTTTGACAACTTCACATCTCTACATCAAGAAACTTGGCATGACTGGGGATGGGTTTCTCTCTTTAAAAGCGCAGACTTTTTTTATTAAACTTTTGAACCTTGAGCAGACTAGCATGTCTTGGTTCCATTATTTCTCGACCCGCCTAGGTTGCCTCTTCTCTTTCAGCTCCAGGTTGCCTCCCAGGCTTGAACCTGGACATGAGAGTCACAGGCCAGCCCCAACATGCATGAGAACAATGCATTTTTGGATGGAGACAAAAGACAGAATTTTTCGAATAGTTACCTGATTAGTATTATTTAAAAATTCACATGTATTGTTATATTAATTATAATGTTTTTTCAAACTATAAAACATTCTGACCTATTATCATCACACAGGATCATACCTAGGGTATTTTTTTTCACAAGCTAAGGTATAACATTAATAAATCAGTATATGAGAACAAATTAATGAATGCTGTATCTATATCAGACAGTTCATATATTTCAGGTTCAATATTAATACAGAGTGTTTTGTTGGTTAATAAATATTTATATAATGATAAATATGAAGACAGCTAAAACTTAAAAAAAATTGCTAAAATATTATTTAAGATTCAATCAAAACTCCAGTGGTCCGTATGGGACGAATATCTAAAAAGCTCCCAGTGGATGTATAATCTCCAATGGCAAAGAATCTGACTAGCACAGTGATTAAATAGCAGAGTTAAAAACCATGGGTGGATGTGAATTGTATCAGCTTTGAACCTGCCACCAAAGAAATATAACCATGTTTGCAACTGACCAGTCCATCCTCTAAGAAAGTATTACATAAGAATCCAGGCAACAATAAGATGAATAAAAAAAATCAGGATACGCCACACTTACATGGTCAACAATTTAACAACACAGTTATGAAATGCACATTAGGATTTGAGGATCAGTGCTCTTATGAGCAGCAGAGTAAGGGATTTCAATCATTCTCCAGTTTCTGTCTGTCCACTAGCCTAGCAGCTTCTGTGACCTTGGAGTGTCCAAGTCTTCTGGTTTGCAGTTCCTGCCACGGCTCTGGTGACTGAAAATTTCCCCAAGGCATAACTTGGGGACAACTGCAGAGGAAGGGAATTTTCACATGGCTGTGTAGACCCCAGGAAGTATTCTCTAGTCCTAGTTCCACACCATGCAGCTCCAAACTCCTACTGACAGGGATGGGCTGATGATCCCACTTTTCTTCCTTCAGGCCCTCAGTCCCTCTTCTGAGCTCTCCTGTAACAAAATCAATTTCAACCCAGGAATAACTCTACCTGCTCCATGTTTTTCCCATCCCCAGGCTGTCCCATCAGTTGTCCTGAAGCTGAAGAGAAGTTTCCTTTCCCTGCAAGGTACTGACATAGACCTAGTGGGTTCCTTAAAATCTAGACGCTGGAAGTTCTAGAAATGCCCATCAGGCTCCTATAGTATGGCTCTTATTATTTACCTTACAATGCTTTTCCACAAATAGTAAATGTTCCAAATCCAGTGAGCTTCTGTCTCCATGTTCTTCAAACATGGTATGGCTAATTATACCAAGCCAAGGACTTGCATCTTTATCAATATACACATGCTATCTTTCACACAACTCAAACAGAGTCTACCTGGACCTATTTTGTCAACCATCACCATATGCTTGCGGTACAATAGATAAGAAGTGTGTGTATAAATGGTTATAGAATGAATATTGTGTGAGGGGTACAAGGTAAGATGTGTCTTCATTGTGTACTTCTAGAAAATTTTCCATGAACCTGGAAGTCACTTCAGATCTGGGTAATGATCTCTCAGTCATTAAGCAGTGAGGCCTAAATCCACTGAACATGTGCAATGAGAATGAAGAGAGACTGTCCAACTGGTTGCAATTTTCAGACTAGTAAGAGCTACTCAAGCCACCTAATTTTCATTTGCCTGGTATGTGTTTCAACATCCCTGATGAAGCAATTGGCAGAAAATACGAATTATCATCTGAAATCAATGGCCAGTATCCTTGAAATCTATGAAGCCATGCTTCCATGTATTTTTCTTTATTTTTCTCTCATACTTCCTTGAATTCAAGAGTTATTTCTGAGGCTCTGAAGGCATCTACATATTTCCTTTTTTGAGCCTTTTTATCTTAACCTAGTAATACTTGCCTGGAACATTGAACTGAATTTTACCTATTTCAGTTAACACAAATCACCATATGTAAAACAGTGTTTCTAACTCTTTTAATGCTAAACACGGACATTGAATTCAAATTATTTTTAGGTGGGCAGACTACCCTGCAGTTCAATGAATGATTTCTCAGTTTTAAGACAATTGGAAAAATGTGTTTTCCTATGCTTTTAAGCAACCACTATGACAGGGTCATTACATCCCAAAGAGATTGTTATCCACCAGTTGAAAATCATTACTATTAACTTTATGATATAGGTTTGCAAAAATATTCATGACTTCTGCGTATGTTTTATGTGAGGCATTTCCTGGGAAGATACTACATATATTCATCTGAGTATCCCAAGTGCAAGTTAAAAACAACCAAAGCAAACTTGTAGATTCTTTCAGCTTTATTGGAGTTAGTTACAGGACAATAGGAAAGGAGTTGTTGACCAGATCACAAGAAACTCAGAGTCACTTGTTATCCTAACAAGCATTTGAGAAGAATTATGATTACTGGATACTCGAAGCACACTTCACATCTGCAAGCATATTTATAGGATAAAGAATATGCTGTCTGAGTGGCTCAGTTTGCCAGGTACTCTTTTAAGTATAACTTTTCTTAACTGGATCATTTAAATTAAATATACAGAATGTTATCAGTTTTATTAGATATTTTGAGGATTGCATTAAAGACCTTAAATAGTTTCCTTTTGTAATGGATTATTTCTGTCTCAATGAAAGTGTTACACAATACTATCTTCTGACTTCCCAACTTGTCTTCATCTTGTAATATTTGAGGGTGAACAAGTAAAAAAAAACTTGTGTCATGAAAAGCTTTCTACATTTTCACATGTTCAGAGTTTCTCCCTGCATAAATAGTTGACATTATCTAAGATTTGAACATTGCATGAAAGTTTTCATAAGATTTTCATAATCATACTAATTCTCTAGTGTGGAGCCTCAAGTGTTGTCAAGAATACACCGTGAATAAAACATATTCCACATTTTCCCCAACAGAAATACTTTCCCTTAAAAAGTTCTTAGATGTTCTCTCTATCCTGAAGTGAAGTCAAAGATATTTCTTCATACAATGCATGCGTTAAGTTTCTAGCCTGTAAGTATTCACTGTTACAGTCTAGGAACTAGGCCAAAAGGAAAGGATTCATACCTAAAATATATTTGAAAAGTTTGTCTTCTCTAAGTATTCTCTAATGAATTTTAAGATGATATATCTTGGTAAAGGATTGTCTCGTTCATTTCATTTATAAATATTCTCTACTGTATGAAAAAATTCATGATTTCTCAGACTGACATTGTGAGTATTGTATTTGTCACATACAAACTATTTGTAAGGTTTCTCTCCTGTATGAATTTTCAGATGATATTTAAGATGGGATTTGGTGGTAAAGCATTTGTCACATTCACTGCATTTGTAAGGTTTCTCTCCTGTATGAATTCTCTGATGAGTTCTCAGACTGCCTTTTTCAGTAAAGCATTTGTCACATTCACTGCATTTATAAGGTTTCTCTCCTGTATGAATTCTCTGATGAATTCTCAGACTGCCTTTTCTAGTAAAGCATTTGTCACATTCACTGCATTTGTAAGGTTTCTCTCCTTTATGAATTCTCTGATGAATATTAAGATGGTATTTTTGGGTAAAGCATTTGTCACATTCATTGCATTTGTAAGGTTTCTCTCCTTTATGAATTCTCTGATGAATTCTCAGATGGCCTTTTTCAGTGAAGCATTTGTCACATTCACTGCATTTGTAAGGTTTCTCTCCTGTATGAATTTTCTGATGAATTCTCAGACTGCCTTTTCTAGTAAAGCATTTGTCACATTCACTGCATTTGTAAGGTTTCTCTCCTGTATGAATTTTCTGATGAATTCTCAGACTGCCTTTTCTAGTAAAGCATTTGTCACATTCACTGCATTTGTAAGGTTTCTCTCCTTTATGAATTCTCTGATGAATTCTCAGATGGCCTTTTACAGTAAAGCATTTGTCACACTCACTGCATTTGTAAGGTTTCTCTCCTGTATGAATTCTCTGATGATTATTAAGAGATGATTTTTGGTTAAAACATTTGTCACATTTACTACATTTGTAAGATTTCTCTCCTGTATGAATTTTCTGATGTCTTATCAGATTGCCTTTGTCAGTAAAGCATTTGTCACATTCACTACATTTGTAAGGTTTCTCTCCTGTATGAATTCTCTGATGCCTTCTCAGTTTGCCTTTTTCAGTAAAGCATTTGTCACATTCACTGCATTTGTAAGGCTTCTCTCCTGTATGAATTCTCTGATGCCTTCTCAGACTGTATTTGTCAATAAAGCATTTGTCACATTCACTACATTTGTAAGGTTTCTCTCCTGTATGAATTCTCTGATGAGTTCTCAGACTGCCTTTTTCAGTAAAGCATTTGTCACATTCACTGCATTCGTAAGGTTTCTCTCCTGTATGAATTCTCTGATGAATTCTCAGACTGCCTTTTTCAGTAAAGCATTTGTCACATTCACTGCATTTGTAAGGTTTCTCTCCTGCATGAATTTTCTGATGAATATTAAGATGGGATTTTTGGGAAAAGCATTTGTCCCATTCAGTACATTTCTGAGGTGTATAATCGGAGGATTCTAGAATCACATTGCTAAGCTTGTTCCATTTAGAAGACTTCTCTTGAATATTCGTGTGTTCAAGAACAATGTACTGGCTGTCTTGATCCATGACCTTCTCATACTTTCCATGTATGCAATGATTTTCTGAAACAAAAAACAAAGAATAAAAAATAAGGGCAATTAGAGGTGACATGAATTACTTATATAAGGAGTAAGGGACTCAATAATCAGTGATCTCATGGATTCCTACTCTCAAGAGAGGTTTTCCTCTCTCTGTCTCTCTCTGTCTCTCTCTCTCTCTCTCTCTTTTGAATCATTACATGTAGAACCCAAATATGATTTATATCAAATGTCTGGAAATGATAATAGCCTGCTAAATGTTATTTTCAAATTGGACAGCATACCCACCTCAAATATAATGACCCAGAATTGCTCCTGTCTTAAGGAAAAAGAGGGACAAAGAATGGAAAAGAGACTGAAGGGAAGGCCATCTGGATATCTCAGAGCATTTACATAAACACATAGTAGGAAAACTCAAAGAAAGAAACGGGAATTCTACAAGAAGTTCATTCTTACCCACAAACAACAGATTGTTGTAATTCTCCAACATCACATCCATGTACAATGACCTCTGAGCAAAACTGAGACATTCCCATTCCTCCAGTGAGAAGTCCAAGGCCACATCCTTGAAGGTTAACAGAGCCTGGAATAGAAAACTACCTATCTGATACTGGACAAAAATACTTTTTTACTTTACAAAAAAACTAATTAAGATACCCTTTTGGGGGGCTGGTGAGATGGCTCAGCGGTTAAGAGCACTGACTGCTTTTCCAAAGGTCATGAGTTCAAATCCCAGTAACCACATGGTGGCTCACTACCATCTGTAACTAGATCTAACACCCTCTTCTGGAGTGTCTGAAGACAGCTACAGTGTACTTACATATAATAAATAAATAAATCTTAAGAAAGGAAAGGAAAGGAAAAGAAAAGAAAAGAAAAGAAAAGAAAAGAAAAGAAAAGAAAAGAAAAGAAAAGAAAAGAAAGGATATCCTTTTTGGGGCTGGAGAGACGGCTCAGTGGTTAAGAGTCCCGCCTGCTCTTACAAAGGTCCTGAGTTCAAATCTCAGCAAACACATGGTGGCTCACAACCATCCATAATGAGATCCTATGCCCTCTTCTGGTGCATCTGAATAAAGCTACAGTGTATTTAGATATAATAATAAATAAATTTATAAAAAGATATCCTTTTTGATGCAGATTAGGAAGGAAAATATGAAGAACAAATGTTTTCTAAAAGTGCTATGGAAATGTGTCTATAGATACGAATTGCTGCTCTTCCACAGACAATCTATAGAATGACTTACTAAAATGCTCACATTTAGAAAGGCTCTCTAATTAAGAAAAGAAAAAAAAAGAAAAAGAAAAAAGAAAAAAGAAAGGCTCTTGTCTTCATGAATTTTCTGTGATTTACTGAGACCTTCACAGCACATGAAAGATTTGCCACCATCACTCTTTTCAAAACTTTTGGTGTGCAGTTTGGATGGTATACTGTCTTTTAATGTCATCTATTATGAAATTTGACTCCCAGCACCCACGTGGCACTAAACAGTAGATTGTTAAACCCAGTTTGTTAAAAATCCAATGATCTCTTCTGAACACTACACTACTGACAGGAGAAATACATAGCACATATGCATACATTCAGGCAAATGTAAGCAACGTATATTGAAGAGAAATTAACTTTATTCAAAGAAACTTTCTAGACTACTAATAGACTTCCTTATATTTCTTTTTCTCTGAGAATGCATGATGTAATTTCAAAAGCAGTAAACATTTATAGAATATAACATGTACTTTTGATGTCTAGATGCAGTAATGTAGCTTTATGATATATGGGTTGATATTAAACAGAATCTCAGTGTCCCATTAGAGATAGTCAAGTTATGATAAAAAAATATGCTTTCAAATTTTACAATGTCCACTTTGTTCAAATATGGACACCAGCTTAGTCTTATGTGCAGCTGTATCTCACGTCTGTATTACAACATGTCCATTTGACAATCTGAGGCCTAAGTTCAATGCTACACAAGTTCTAGAAGAAACAGGTAGAATACAAAATGCAGAAATAATGGATGGACTAAATGACTAAGCTTTTTCATTAAGCACAATAGAACTGCATCATACACTGAACGTTCCATGACACAGAAAATCAAATGGTTTTGGAAATTATTTTATGAAAATATATTCAAAATCATAAAATAGAAAAAAAAAACAGTATTAGGGAGCTTTAAAATTATTTAACATTTTACATATGTTGGCATAATCAATATGCATAATAACAATTTCAATAATACCACATGGTCTTTCACTATAAAATGATTAGATATGTATGTATAAGCACATAACATATGTGACAATGCATTCCAATGAAGTATAATCATTTCTTGATCATTTTGTGTTTTTAAATTCAGGGAGAATTATACTAAATATTCATTAAAATTTAATGACTTATTCATCACTGTATTAACTTAACTGAAAATTTCAATCTTCTAATTATATTTTTTTCTTCAGAATTTGACCATATGTATATAAGAATTGCATCTTTCATAGAGAAGTATGATTTGTAATTCTTCTTTTGTTTATCAAAAATTATAATATACAGACTATATATTGTCTTTATTACAAATATGCCTCAAAAAATGTAAGCCTGCGACATGAATAAAGGTTAAAGGTACGTGCTGTTAAAACTTTAAAAAATAATCTAATTCTCTCTAAATATATTGCAGCTCACTATTATGTCTGAATTCAGTCCCAAAGGGTTTGGGGCTGTACTCATGGTTTTAGGGGCATAATGTATCATTCAGTGTACATAAAAAACATTCAGATATACACTTATGTACTTAAAGAAGATAGTATTGTAATAAAAAATCGAAACATTGCCACAACCCTTCAGTTTTCCCTATGTAATGCACAGCTTGACTGAAGAGGATTAGCATAGACTGATTCAAGTCTTTCCCTTCTAACGAAAAATAGACAAAAAATAAGAAAGGACATTCCTGCCCGGCATGGTGGCACACGCCTTTAATCTCAGCACTCGGGAGGTACCCAGGCAGGCGGATTTCTAAGTTCGAGGCCAGCCTGGTCTACAGAGTGAGTTCCAAGACAGCCAAGGCTACACAGAGAAACCCTGTCTCGAAAAAAAAAAAGAAAGAACATTCATTTATGTTTGTAAATTGATGGTTTATGTACAGCACCATAGCTATCCTCTCTAGAAAATTTTACTAATATAGTTCATGTAATGAAATACAAGGTGAAGAAAACAGGATTTAAAGTTATTTCTGAAACCAAAAAGAGAGGAAAATAACAATTTCTATATTGAGAATTTACCACAGGGACAGTATCTCTCTTGAGACAAATAGATTTCAGGTGTCAACAGTGATTACTGTGTGACATGAGCCGTGAAAAAAATGTTGTTAGAATACTGAAATCTGTATCAGCTCACAATCACAATAATGGTAAAAGAAAGACATTTTCCTTCCATCATCTGTGACCCTAGGGAGCTAATGATTTATTTACTATTAGGATTCAAAACAGTGGATCTCTTATAATTTTACCTTCTACAAATTCTACTCTTTCATATCTTCTTTAGTGATGTGAATTTCTATATCCTCATTCACAAGCTAGAAACCTGACCTTCCCTGAAATGCCATTTATGTGGCACAAGAGACCTTACTTTACACTAATACAAAAGGACAGAACTTATTCAACATAGAAAATACCCATCAATCTGTTCTTTGAGCATCATTCCAATAGATCCTTTTTGAAACATGCAGGTATCTAGTCCAAGGGAATTATATGTCCTCACAATATAAAATCAAGTTAAAATATAAAGATGATGTATACATGAAAGACCAAAACATTAAATTTTCACTATTACAGAAGAAAATAAAGATCGTAAAAAAAAAAAGCCCTTTAGATAATATTCCATATGTGGAGAATAAAACATTTGGATGATTTGAATAAAAAGTTGTTTTTTTTTTAAAAAAAAAAAAAAGAAATGTGGAAAGGACACTGACCTGTGGCATGTTTAGCAGAGATACACTCATTCTTTTTGTTGAACTTCTCCCAGGTTCTATGTGAAGAACAAAGATTTAATTCTTCTTAAAATTTCACATCAAGAATTGAACGATTCAAAGATGAAATAAATACAACTCCATTACAGAAAATGGTAAACCTTTTTTTTTTTTTTTTTTTTTTTTTTTTTTTTTTTTTTTAGGCAGGTGACCCAAAGCTTTTATTTCACTAGGTCCACAGGCTGGCGGGTAATCCCTACAGGGCCACCTCAGGGCCCACCTCTCCTTCTCCCTGGCCTTGGGCTACCCGCTTCTTCCTTTGGAGCATTCGCTGCTCCGTTGAAACTCCTTCACGCGTTTCACGTAATCCAGGTGCTCACAGTAATCCCAGTCGTGCTGCTCGTGCTTGCAGGCCAGGAAGTTGGGGAAGCTGTCTCGCTTGCATTTCAGCAGCTGGATGAGGTAGTGGGCACAGTAGTCACGTTGCTGCAGTGTCAGCTGATAATCCATCATCTCTTGTTGTGTGGCCACCATCACTCGCTCCTTGAGATCCGGAAAGCTGGGGTCCGGAGGGAAGCTGGGTATCTTCTCGGGGTCAGGCTCCACCGAGGCATCCCACAGATAGCGCCGGGTCAGGTGCGCCCCCATGGCTACTCTGCCTTACCCTTCTTTAGTTGGTAAACCATATTTTTAAAAAATTAAATGCAAAATGATACCAGGAATCTTGACAACGTTTGTACAGCCATGAAAGCAAGTAATGATATATTTAGAGTGTACCTATAACCTAGTTCCTGCCCACCAACCTAGATTCTCAAAGCTTATTCATAACACCTAATATGGAAATCCCTGCCACCTGACCTAAATGACATATAGTAAAAGAAAATTGAGAGGCTGTAGCTAAAGCAATATGACAATGTTAATAAAATTTCCCTACCCAAATCACTAATACAATAGCAATACTCATGACAAAATGAATTATGAAACAAACTCAAGAGACAGAAGTCAAAATATACTCTGAACACCATTCAGTGTGGTCAAATGACATAAAGAGGGACCAAGCACAGGAACTCAAAGAAGGCAGAAACAAACTTAATGAAAGACCAGAGAACTCCTATGAGTGGCTAAAGGAATATTTATGATAATGCAGGATGTGAACATTGTATCCAGAGGTATAAAAATCTAAGGCATGCTCAATCTGAAATGAAACACGAAATGAACTCTGTAAGCCTAATGGTAACTCAGTAGAGGGCCAATATATGAAGATACAGCATTCAAACAAACAAACAAAAAAATCAGCCTGTTAATGAAACTGAAGGAGCTGGCTCAGTCGAGGAAGTCATACATCACAGAGAGGAACAAAATACTTGTTGCATGTCAGCAGAGATATTGAAAAATAAAAGTTTAATTCAAGCCTGATACAGTGGGGTAGGTCTTTCATCCTAGCTGTCAGGGGGGCTCGAGCAATGAGATTTATGTGACCTAAAAGCCATTCTGGTCTCTATATTAGGACACATGAAAGTTAGGACTAGAGTGTGGGACCCTATTTTACAAACAAATAGGAAACCCAAACAAAAAATGAGAGCTTTGTTTTCTACATTCATATCAAAATCAATTTAACAAGTACAAGGATATTAGAAGACTGATTATATAGGTATGAATGAATAAATCTCCTATTGGATAATATTTTTAAAGTCGAATCCTCAGTTGGTCACAATGTTTAGAGGAATTTAGTTGTTGGAACATTGCTGAAAAAAGTATAACACTGGGGGTTGGCTATGAGAAAAGAGAATAGATCCAAGCCATCTTAATTCTCTCTTCCTCTTTAGTGACTGGGGTTGAGGATGTGATCTTTCACCTTTCTATTTCAACAACATGGAAATGTTCTATCTGTCCTCCCTGCCATGGTTGATGGCTATCCTCTGGAAGCCTTACCCAAAGTAGTCTTTTTCTTCTATTAGTTTCCTTGAACATGGTGCTTAATGAAAGCAGGCGACAAGAACCAATTACAGTAAAAGATATTCTGACTGGATTTAAGGTTGCCTTTCAGAGAGAGAATTCATGTCATATTCTGAAACCTAATCAAGAACAGGATGTATGTTAGGTCATGGGAACTATGAGGCCATTTTAAGAAATGATATCATCTAAAATCATCATAGTCTATATTGTGTCTCTCCTCTCAGTAAAAGTACATGACATAATGGTCTCACAGCATACATTTAGTTATTGTAATGTATACATATGAGGTCTAGATGCAGGAATATTTTTTTTTCCTTTGGTTTTTCGAGACAGGGTTTCTCTGTGTAGCCTTGGCTGTCCTGGAACTCACTCTATAGAACAGGCTGGCCTCGGACTCAGAAATCTACCTGCCTCTGCCTCCCAAGTGCTGGGATTAATGGTGTGTGCCACCATGCCCAGCAGGAATATATTTTTAAGAACAGTTTTTTGATAACAAGAATGATCCAAGTGACACATCTCAGATAGTAAAGTCATATTTAGTAAAACTATGCTTCCAAATTCTACAGGGGTCAGTTTTGCTCAAATATGAACCCTGTAACTATATTGTCTACAGTTGGGTGTCAACAGCCTGACTCTAGTCTAAAATACTCAGTTGGGATTGTAATGTTTCTACAATTCTAGAACAAAGAAATAGAGTATGGAAGACAAAATTCAAGAATGACTTAAAGGCCAAAAGTAGTGGCACAGCCCTTTAATCCTCTAGCACTTGGGAGGCAGAGGCAGGCAGATTTCTGATATCGAGGCCAGACTGTTCTACAGAGTGAGTTCTAGGACAGCCATGGCTACACAGAGAAACCTTGTCTCAAAAAACCAAAAATCAAAAAAAAAAAAAAAAAGAATGACTCAAAAGAAATAGTTTTCTTTCTATTGTACCAGTAAAGAAGTGTAAAATCAGTGTCTACACCCAAAATTAAAAACAAGACATAGAATCAAATACATTGTGATGTGATTTCATAAGATATTTTCATAAAGAAGAATTAATAATACTTAATGAAGAATTAATTTGAGAATATTTAATGAAATAATAAGGAAGTTAGCTTTAGATAGCATTGATATCATGGGTCAGATTGAAGCAGGAAGAGTTTCCTCTGACAGTATCTGAGGACTGCACAGATTAGCATGGAATTCTTCTTTCCTTAGGCAAACCTTATACTAATGCCAAAAGGATAATATTGTGTAAAAGGCAAAGAAGAGAAACACTAGAAAGACATCATACAAAGTTGGTGTACATCTACACTACAAACAGATAAACAGAAGAAAATATATGGCCAAAGACTTCCAGTGAAAAACAGACAGCATATTCAACAAATGGTGCTGGTTCAAGTGTCAGTACACATTTAGAAGAATGCCAATTGATTCACTCTTACCGCCTTGTACAATGATCAAGTCAACGTGGATCAAGAACCTCCACATAAAACCATATATATTGAATCTAATAGTAGAAAAAGGGCGAAAAAAAAAAAAACCTTCAACACATCTGCAAAGGGTAAATTTTCCTGAATAGAACAGAAAAGGCTCAAGTTCAAAGGTCAACTATGGACAAATGGAATCTCATAAAATTGAAAAACTTCTGTAAGGCACAAAAAAAAAAAACCACTGTCAATAGGACAAAATAGCAACCTACGGAATGGTTAAAGATCTTAACCATTCCTCTGTCTGACAGAGGGCTAATGTCCACTCTATACAAAGAACTCAAGAAGTTAGACTCGGGACTGGTGAGATGGCTCAGTGGGTAAGAGCACCCGACTGCTCTTCTGAAGGTCCGGAGTTCAAATCCCAGCAACCACATGGTGGCTCACAACCATCTGTAACAAAGATCTGATGCCCTCTTCTGGAGTGTCTGAAGACAGCTACAGTGTACTTACATATAATAAATAAATAAATCTTTAAAAAAAAAAAAAAAGAAGTTAGACTCTTGAGAACCAAATAACCCTATTAAAAATAGGGTATGCAGCCATGGAAGGAGTTACAGAGACAAAGTTTGGAGCTGAGACTGAAGGAAGGGCCATCCACAGACTACCCTACCCAGGGATCCATCCCATAAATAACGCCCAAACCCAGACACTATTTCAACTGTCAACAAGATTTTGCTGACAGGATCCTGATATGCTTGGCTCCTCTGAAGCTACGTGAGTTCCTGGCAAATAAACTGGATTTTCAACCAGGAGGTGATGGAGCATGCCTTTAACCCCAGCACTTGGGAGGTAGACGCATTAGGATTTCTGAGTTTGAGACCAGCCTGCTCTACAAAGTGAGTTCCAGGACAGCCAGGGGTATACCGAGAAACCCTGTCTAGAAAAGAAAAGAAGAGAAGAGAAGAGAAGAGAAGAGAAGAGAAGAGAAGAGAAGAGAAGAGAAGAGAAGAAGAAAGAAAAAGAGAGAAAGAGAGAAAGAGAGAAAGAAAGAAAGGAAGAAAGAAAGAAAGAAAGAAAGAAAGAAAGAAAGAAAGAAAGAAAGAAAGAAAGAAAGAAAGAGGATGTTCACAGTCATCTATTGGATGGAGCACAGAGTCCCAAATGAAGGAACTACAGAAAGTACCCAAGGAGATGAAGAGGTCTGCAGCCTCATAGGAGGTACACCAATATAAAGTAACTAGTACAAACAGTGCTCCCTTGGACTAAACCACCAGTCAAAGAAAACACATGGTTGGACCATGTCTCTAGCTGAATATGTAACAGAGGATGGCTTAGTGTGAGGAGAGGCCCTTGGTCTTGCAAAGATTCTATGCCCCAGTATAGAGGAATGCCAGGGCCAGGAAGAGGGAGTGGGTGGTTTGGGGAGCAGAGGGAGGTCTGAGAGGATAGAGGATTATCAGAGAGGAAACTAGGAAAGGGGATAGCATTTGAAATGTAAATGAGCCAGGCTAGGTGGCCCACCCGCTTAATCCCAGCAGAGGACATTAGCTTAATCTGGAGGCAGAGGCAGGCAGATTTCTAAGTTAAAGGCCAGCCTGGTCTACAGACTGAGTTCCAGGACAGCCAGGCCTATACAGAGAAACACTGTCTTTAAAAGAAAAAAAACAAAAACAAAAACAAAAACCAACAACAAAAAAAGAATAGGATACAGAGACAAAGTATTCTCAACTGAGGAATCTTGAATGGCTGAGAAGCACCTAAAGAAATGACATTCTTAGTCGTCAGGGAAAGGCAAATAGATCAAAATCTCAGGTAACAGCAGATGCTGGTTAGGATGTGGAGAAAGGGGAAGATAATGCTGCTCCATTGCTGGTGGGATTTGTTGCAAGCTGGTATGACCACTCTGGAAAACAGTCTGGTGGTTCCTCAGAAAATTGGAAATAGTCTACTTGAGGACCCAGCTATACCAATCATGAGCATATATCCAAAAGATGATCCAACATATGACAAATATGCATGCTCCAATATGTTCAAAGGAGACTTCTTTATAATAGCCAGGAACTGGAAACAACCCAGATGTCCTTTAACACGGGAATTGATACAGATAATGTGGTACATTTACAGAAAGGGGTACCACTCAGCTATTTAAAAAAAATGACTTCATTAAATTTGTAGGCAGGTGGACGGAACTAGAAAATGTCATCCTAAGAAGGATACACATTGTATGCAGTCACTGATAAGTGGATATTAGCCCCAAAGCTTGGAATACCCAAGATACAACTCACAGACCATATGAAACCATATGAAACTTAACAAGGACTGTGGATGCTTCAGTCTTACTTAGGAGAAAAATTATAAAGGGAAGTAAAGGGAGGGAGGGACGGGGACAGGGAGGAGGGGAGAGAAATGGGGTGGAGGGAGTATCAGGAGTGGGAGGAGACAGGGGAGAAGTACAGAGAGTCAGAAAATTGAATGGAGGTGTGTAGCACTGCGGGGTGTGGAACTGGGTGTAGCCAATAGAAAGTCCCAGATGCCAGGAAAGCAAGAGTTCCCCAGGACCCAAGTGTGCTGACATTAGCTGAAATACCCAACAAAGGAGGTTCTGAACCTGTAGAGACCATATCCAAGGCATCGGCAAGGACCACAGTTGAAGAAAGGGGCCATCCACCCATCTCAAGATTTTTAACCCAGAATGGTTCCTTTCTAAAGGAAATGCAGGGACAAAGAATGGATCAGAAACTGAAGAAATGGCCATCCAGAGACTGCCCCACCTTGGGATCCATCTCATCTTCAGGCACCAAACCAAGACACTATTGCAGATGCCAAGACGCACTTGCTGATAGGAGCCTGGTAGAGCTATCCCCTGAGGCTATGCCACAGTCTGACCAATACAAATGCATTTGTGGTGCTTGCAGATAACCATCAGACTGAGCACAGGAACTCCAAAGCAAATTAAGTGACACATGAGACCTTCCTTCCACACTAATATAAAAGGACAAAACTCAATCCAAAGTGGAAATTCGTAATCGATATATTTTTTGAGCATCATTTACAATAGATTACCTTTGAGATTTGCAGGTTTTCAGTCCATGGAAATTGCACAGAAAATATAATGGTATTATATATGTGAAAAGACCTAACCGTTAAATACTCCTCATCCCAGAAGAAAATGAAGAGCATAGAAAAAATTCCTTTTAGATAACATGACCACATGTAGATTACAGAACTATGGAATGGTTTGAATGAAAAAGGAGTTTTCAAAGAAATGTGGACAGCACACTGACCTGTGGAGTGTTTACCAGAGAACTCATTCTTTTTCTTTTTCCTCTCCCAGTTTCAAATATTGGAACTCTTCTTGAAGTTTCACAACAGGGTTTGAAAAATACAAAAATGAAATTACTACAACTACGTAATAGACAATAATAAACCACATAAAAGGACATTAAAAGCAAGATGATACAAAGAATCTTGTCGACACTTCTACAGACATGAGAGCATGGAGTGACATATTTAGTGTAGTAAGGAATATACGTATAATCTGAGGAGTCTTTCTGACTTCAGTGGGCACCTGACATAAACACAGAGCATATGCATCCAGACTGTAAAACACTATTATCAGGGTTGTTACTGAGAACTTATCTTCCTGGGACTAGAGTCGAGGACAAATGGCTAGTTCCTACCATGAATGATGCCTAGAGTTGAATGGTGTTTCATTAGACATCATACTAGAATACAATGCCGAATCCTTTGAGGAGATTACATTTCATTCTCCCAAGTAGATACAGTATATCTATGTTCTATGTGTGTCTTGTTGTCTTGGTGCCTCATTAGTTTTCATTGAAACTGGGGCATAGCAGATGATGGAATGCTGTAGAAAGTCATACACAATTAATGGGAACTAACAGGGAAAACAATGATATCCTAGGAAGAAGTGAACAAGAAAACTGTCTATGTCCTAACACTAGGCAGGCATTAAGCAAGTGTGGAAACCCAGACCTGCAGAGTGTCTTCTAACACTGTCTGAGAACTAAATAGGTGCAGCACTGAATTCACAAATTTTGTTAGAAAATCCCACAATCATCTTACACAGAGAATATTGCAGAATACAGAAGGAAAGGGAATGTGGTGCAGTCATCACACAAAGCTGTCTGTACCGGGATGCAAAAGCAAATGACCATAGAAATATGCATGAATAAAATAATAAAATTCTCTATAATGGATATAGAAAATGAACTCCACTTGATTTCATGCCATAGATGCAATACTGTTTCAAGAAGCACAAACCAAATAACTCAAGGCACAAAGTACATACAATCAGTGAGAGAAGGCTCTCAATCATGTCATTATAGCCACAAAAGGCCTACAAAATATCATAGTGGATCACTATGAAAGCTCTGAAGAAGGTGGAAGAGAAAGAACATCACTCAGAGGTCCTGAGTTCAATTCCCAGCAACCACATGGTAGTTCATAACCATCTTTAATGGGAACTGATGTCCTCTTTTGGTGTGTCTGAAGACAGTGACAGTGCACACACATACATGAAATAAATAAATCTTTTTTTAAAAAAAGAGCAAGAAAATCACTGAGTCTAATGAACATCATAGCCAGCATCCTAATTCTATCACTACAGAAACTGAAGACATCTATCATCATTCTATCCTACTAACTAGAGAGACAAGGATGTGCAAATCCTCCACACTAATTTTGTACAAACACCATTCACCTGAAAATGCTAGCACCAGGAGAATTAGATAGCAGAGATTAAAGAAAACTTTAGGAGCTTTGTAATATCTGCAATAGCAAAGAAAACAGATAATACAAATACTCTACCAGAACGTTTCCCTGTAAATATTCTAACAACTGTAATATGCATAAAAAATGAAGATAATCCCTAATTCATGTGATGGAAAATTGAGTGGTAAGAAGAATTTATGTACAACAGAAATGTAGATACGGAGAAAAATATAATGCTGTCCTAAATTCACAATATGTAAATCTCTACGACCCAGGCATTTGAAGACAACATCAAGTGGGCTAGAAAAAGTAGGCATAGGAATGCATAAATATTCAGGGAATAATCAGGACATTTTTGCAGAGCATGTCACTTTATGAATCCTGCCTGTGACATACAGGCTGAGTATTGTCAACTTTACAGCAACATATCCTAAATTTCTGACCCAGTAAGAGATGTTGGGCTTTAGTTTCAACAATAGTAAAAACATGGAATGAATGTATATCATGGAATTATTTAGTCTATGTGTATAACAGGAAAAGTACATCTTCCATCTCATGGAGACTGAACAAGAGCTCATTCTAGGATGGAAAGAATAACCCATGGTTTCACAGCCACCAAGAAGTTGATAGGAACACTATGGCTTTGACTTTAAAACTTGACACTGGCATTTCCTCAAATTCACATCTGATTCTGAACAGACTTTATTGTGTCCTTTTCAGCCTTCCAGTCCATTTTTACTATCACTTTTTTCATCCCAATATTTTGAAAGTGGACAAACTATAATAGTAATGTGTAGTGTGTTCAGACCCTGGGACTCTTGAGTACAAGAACATAGCATTCTAGCTTAGCATTCCCTAGGGAAGGCTATTACAGATTGGCTTTCTCTACTCCCAGATGTTTCTGGCTTTTGTCACATCGAAGTGCTATAACAATGTACATCTCTTTTCCTATCGTCTTGTCCTGTTCCTTACAATCAATGTGGCAATATTACAATAGCATACAATACTAATAAATATTTACACATAGAATCAAGAGTGAATGGAATAATATTTTTCAAGCCCTGAGAGAAAATAACTGGCAATCCAAAGTAAGTGACTACTAGTATTGACAGTATATAAAGTAAATTTGAATGTAGTAATTCATTAGGACATGTTTTTTAGTCAAAAACCTACTTAGAGCCGGGCAGTGGTGGAGCACGCCTTTAATCCCAGCACTTGGGAGGTAGAGGCAGGTGGATTTCTGAGTTTGAGGCCAGCCTGGTCTATGGAGTGAATTCCAGGATAGCCAGGACTGCAGAGAAACCCTGTCTCATAAAACCAAACAACAACAGCAAAAAGAAACCAACCAAACAAACAAACAAAAAACCTACTTAGAAAATGAACTGATGAAATTATGCACAAAAGAATAAGGCATCCAGGCGTGGTGGCACTCACTGTTAATCTCAGCCCTTGGGAGGCAGAGGCAGGCGGATTTCTAAGTTCGAGGTCAGCCTGGTCTTCCCAGGACAGCCAGGGCTACGCAGAAAAACACTGTCTCAAAAAAAAAAAAAAAAAAAAACCAAAAAACAAAAAACAAAAACATAACAAAACAATACAAAAAAAAAAAATAATGCAGACATTTTTCATGAGGTCATAGGAAATAAGAAATTTCTTGGTAAGAATGAATAAATACAAGGGAACTAGTAAGTATTCCTCATATACAACACAGTAAAGCTCTATCCCACACACAGAATTGAGAACAAAGTGAACCATGCTTTACCACCTACACTGCCAGCAAAATCTTCCAGATTAAAAATCCTAAGGAACATAATCTCATAAAGAACAGAATGTCATCGACCGATCTTCAAAGACATTATAATAAAGTCCCTAGTAGAAGTCAGAAAAAATGAAACATATATTCATACTGAAGAGTAGTATATGTGGATCTTGGTTTTCATTTAAGAAAGAAGAAATTGTACAGAACTAAACTGACATCACACTGGGTAGTATTCACTTTAATCCAAAATAACAAAAGTACAGTTTATATATAGAAGAACAAACACACCCATGTTTGAAAGCAATGTCTAATTGAATGACAGAAAATATGGAATATCAGAGAAAGATCTGACAGACTAGGATATGCCCAACTTTGCTGTAATGAGAGTGCAAAGAGAAGTTACTTGAGACAGAGAAAGACAGTACAGGAAGAAGAGAATAATAAAGGAATACAGTAGAGGGCATGGGCTGCAGTTGAGAGAGTAGAGCCACAGAGAGGGAGAAGGACACAGTTTTACTGGGATAGTTTTACAGAGGCAGATTGAAGATAGAACATGCTAGGCATGGGCAAAGACAGAATGAGTAGGAGAAAGAGAAGGAGCCAAAGGATTACAAAAATTTTCGACAGTTAATTTAAGGCCTAGTGGAACAATTCTGGGTCTGAGAGAAGAACTCAGCTGGGAAAGGAGTGCGAGCTGGAAAAACAGAATTGAATCAGCCAGGTAAGCATTGAGAAGGAATAAGAAAGGGGGAGCTTATTCAGCAGCAAATTTCAGAGGCTGAAAACACACCAGGCCTAGATAATACTGTATGTACTGAGTAGAAGCTTACATGACTAGGCCTAGGTTAATAGATGTAGGCAAGAATCCTCCCAAATTACAGTGACAATAGGAGAATGAAACTTACATATACAGCCCTGTGTTAAAAAGTAGACACTGCTCAGTATGAAAGCTCTCAAGAATATAAGAGAAGAAGCATACATCAAAAATAAGGCAAACAGACTCAAAACTAAAGCAAAGAGTACGGAGAAGGCCAACAATAATTATTCCACTCTAATGGGGACTAATGCAACACAGAGCATCAATAAGAACACAGGTCAAGGACAGGAAAACATTTAGAGTGGACAGAATAGGTGATTCAGAAAGCAAGTAGACCATCTGGAGAAAACCACCTCATATCAGACCATTCACTCTCAGCAGACATCTTACATACTGTGGTGGGAACTTTCAAAGTGACAAAAACTGCTAGGCAAATTGGGGCAGGAAGGAGAGTTATCAATGTCTTACTCAGGTTTGCAACCTGCTTGTTAAAATCTGAATCTGTCAGACAAGGCATGGAAATTTTTATGATACTGGCAAGACTATCTGTGGGTAACAGAAGGTTCAAGCTCCACAAGAAAATAAAAATACATAGGTTACAGTGGAAATCTGCTTGAAAATCATAAGGAAGGTCACAGGCCCTAGGAGAGAATCTACTGCTAACATTTGCTTTATGTATAAATTGCCCTTGTCACAACCATAGCCTGATGCTGCTTTCAATCTGGGTAAAAGCAACTTTGATTACAATGGGTAACAGCAATTTCCCAGCATCAAAATAAATTAAATATTGACATCAAGTGAAGCCTGACAGCACTGCCTACCATGGGAAATCCATATCATCCCATCTAATATTATTCTTTTCCAGAATCATTAAGGAAATAGAATCTGGAAAAATCAAATACATGTCCTCTTTCTACTAACAGGTGAGCCCCAACCCAACCCCTTGTTCAATACCTCTAACATACCTGGATCCTTTGTGAGAATCTCCTTGACCTTAACCATCCAGTGCTCTTAGTGTTGATTTACAGTTATGCACATTTGGCTGAGCATATGGAGACCTGTAAATGGGAAAATATTATTCAGAATGAACCTGGAACTTTTCATGGAACACAAATGAGAGATGTCAATACATGATAAAAGGATAAACATGAGGGAAAGAGAAGAAATTATGAAAATGTCTTTTTTTTTCTGAGTATTTCAGTTTACCCTAGAGATGTGCAAGTCAGTCACACAGTTAACACACATACAGAGTCCTTTTCCAAGTAACAAGGAAGAAGAGCAGGGAAGACTGGAAAATAATTACTCTGATCCACACAATGCAGACAGTTGGACTTCACCAACAAGAGGTCTGTGAAAAAAAAAAAGCCCTGAGTGCAGGGTCTAAGCATTCCCACACCTGCAATAAGTCCACAGTGCAGAACTCATCAGACCATGAATGTGCATGGGCTTTTGATGAAGCAAGGAGTCATTTTTCTTATGTAAGTGAGCAATCATAATTACTCAAAAGGTGCTGTCTAATTTTGTCTTAATCCATAATAAGTTTTCCACTTATAAAAATTTCTGCCGGGCGTGGTGGTGCACGCCTTTAATCCCAGCACTTGGGAGGCAGAGGCAGGTGGATTTCTGAGTTTGAGGCCAGCCTGGTCTACAAAGTGAGTTCCAGTACAGCCAGGGCTATACAAAGAAACCCTGTCTCAAAATTTTTTTTAAAAATAAAATAAAATTTAAAAAAATATCTTTGCCTGAAATCATTCTCTCACAGCATGCTGGGCAGAACCTTGAAAGGATTCAGAGAAATTCAGGATGAATGGCTAACTGGGGTGTCTGTTAACATATCAATAAAGTCATAGTTGGGTAGGTGCTTTCTTGGCTCCTGCTTATCTCTTGGCCTGCCCCTCTATCCTCCATCTCATCCTCAATTCCCCTCCCCCCACCTGATGGCATTGTTAAGTTTGGAACCAACCAGATATCTCTGAATACTTTCTCCCTCAGACTGAAATGCCAAAAATTAACCCAACCACTAGCATAAGAACCAGGTATCTTCATGCATTGCTGCAGGTTGCATGTCTTAGGAAAATAATAAAGCCTCATAGGAAACTACAGTGGCCTATAAAAATGCCTGTAGCATGTGACCAAATCCATCCCTTGGTCAGGATGTATTATTTTATAAAACTTGCCCACATGGTACAATTAGTGTTTTTCTGGCAACACTCAGGGTTGACAGAATCTACAATATATCTTCTCCTCAGCTGTACTTTGCTGCAATCCTGTCTTCATATTTTATTCAAACCTAAGGTGTAACATTAATAAGCAAGCCTATGAAGACACATTTCTCAATGTTGTATTTACATCAAAGACTGCATATACCTCAGTGTTAAACTAACAGAGCCTATAACTTTGCTAGGTTAATATTAATATTTACAGCCACAAGACAGTTACAAATTGAAACGTAAAAACAAAAAGAAAGCCTTTAGGGCCAGGCTTAAGTGCCCCCAAGGTATGGTAATCATAATACAGAGAGCAACATTCCTCCACCCACCCATTTCTAAGGTCAAAGAAAGTCACCTTGACTCACCCTGACCACTCCAGAACTCACTATGCAAATGTGCTATTGATATTGAGACTTGTTGACAACTGTCTTGACTTTCCACTTAACTGGTACTTTTGGTATTTTCCAACAATGCCCTCCCCACCCCCTTGACTTGTGGTTTCTTCCTTTAAATACCCTCTTACCCACCTACTCTGCACACCACAGTCCTCTAGCCATGCATGGTGTATGACTGTGGACCTGAGAGCTCTCTTGAAATAAAAGTCCTCTTGCGATTTGCATCAAGACCCTGTTTTGCAAATGATTTGGGGTGTCGCCTCTCCTGAGTCCGAACTCGGGAGAGTCCTGACGTTTTGGGTCTTTCAACAATACTTTATAACAAATATTTTCGAATTCAATCAAATCTGCACTGGTCCCCATATGACAAATACCTACAAAGCGCTCTGCGGATTCCTACTCAGTTCCCTGAAGAAAGGAAAATGAAATGGCAAATGGAGGAAAAGGGGAGTTAAGAAAGCATGAACGAATTTGAATTACAGGAGCTTTATAAAGGCTTTTGCAAAGGCAAACCTCCGGGTATACAAACTCCAGATGCAGCCAAGGATCTCCGAGGATATTTTAGAATAATATTCTGGCAACCATAAAATTGATTAAAACATCACCGTGAACCCAATTCACAGGATCTCAAACTTCCTGACAATGGTAAGATATCCACAACAGAATTGTGAGAGTAGCGACAGAAAATGCACCCCTGCTCCACACCCCTGCCCAACTCCTGCCCATTTCCCAGTCCAACAGCTCCTCTGACCTGGAAGGTGACAGGACCAGCTGCTCAATGTCCTAGGAGGGGCAACTGCAGCTTAAGGAAGTTTTCAGGTTCAGCAAATACTGAATTGTGAGAATGGCGGCAGAAAATGCACCCTTGCCCAGCTCCTGCCCGTTTCCCAGTCCAAAAGCGATTCTGACCTGGAAGGTGACTGGACCAGCTGCTCAATGTCCTAGGAGGCCAGCACAACAACTGCTGCTTTGAAAGTTTTCAGGTTCCACAAATACTAGGCACTAGTATCCCTCCATGACTTCCTGGCCACGAGGCAACCTAGAAGCAAGAAGAAAGATGAAACCATGGAACTTCCCTTCATTCTGCCTAACCCCGCCTTCTGGACCCGCCCAATATTCAGCAGCTTCCTGCAGTTCTTCTAAGCCCACCTACTTCTGACCTTTTAATTAATTAGCTTCCCACTTCTTTACAGCAATTTTTGTTGTTTTGGATTTTTGCTTGCTTGCTTGCTTGTTCCTTTGCTTTTAATTTTTATTTTTCTTTTTTTTTTTTTTAAAGATTCATTTATTTTTTATATGTAAGTACACTGTAGCTTTCTTCAGACACTCCAGAAGAAGGCACCAGATTTCCTTATGGATGGTTGTGAGCCACCATGTGGTTGCTGGGATTTGAACTCGGGACCTTTGGAAGAGCAGTCGGCGCTCTTAACCACTGAGCCATCTCACCAGCACAATTTTTCTTTTTCTTAAACTCATCTAATCGTGCAGGAATCACACACTCCCCATCAGGAACCACTCCTCCAACTCTGTTGCAGGCTGCCTTCCACACAACTTCCCAGGACCTACTCTGCACAGCTTCTCCACAAAGTTGCTGCCAGACTAGACCAGAGCTGGATGTAGTAGGAACCTGAACCTGGGTTCTGAGAGTTTTACAGAATCAGACTGAGGAAAGAACATGCTAGGAAAAGGTAAAGACAGTCATCTCTATCTAAGGTCATTATATTCCTAAAAGCCAGGTGTGAGGTCATTTTGTTCCCAGGGCAAGTCCTTTCTTGCCCAAGCCATAGTTCTAATTCTGATTTTTCTTAAGCCCACCACCAGCCAGCTCTTAGTAAATACCTAACTATGCTCTGCTTCTGGGCTAGTGAAAGTATGTGCTAGGGAGTTCTGCTCTAGCTAACCTTCTCATGAATAATGCAATACACTAGTTCCTCCTTAAACCACATCCAGACCTACTCTCTAAACCATTGTAAATTCTTGTATATGAGAGTGACTGGGCTGTTATTCTAAGTGATTTTGTCCGGGACTTTCATCTATTAAGTAAAGTGTCTGACATATATAACTATAAGATTTCTAAACTTACTTTGCAAAGCTTGTCCTGAGATTTTTAAACTCTATTTAGTAGAAAGTAATGCCTGATTTCTTTCACTATTTCTTTTTCAATACTTGAGGCAATTCGTCTTAATTGATAACATTCTTATGAGATCCCAAGCCCAGGTCCTGCTCGAGGGCTGGCTAGGACATTGGTGAAGGCCAGGAAGCAAAGTCCAACCTAATTTAGGTATTTGACAAATCATTCCTTGGAGGCACTGATAATAAAACAATACGGAAAGAAACCACAGAGACCCATTCACCTATTAACACAAGGACAAGTTTGGAACATTCATGCTATGGGATGCCAAGGCTCCAGGAAACTAAGTTTCCATGAAAGTTTTTGCCTCAGGACTTCGTCCAAGCTTTTGGACTTGCCACACAGATTTCACTGGAGTGGCTATGGCACACCAGAACCTGGATCTGTACGGTTCTGTAAAGAAAGGCTTTCCATGTTCACTCTTCTGCCTACCAATCTTGATTTCTGAACTTATAAATTTGACCATAAGCTACTTGTGAAGTAAAAGATATTTAATCGAACAGAAGAATGAGGGCTGGTGATGACTCAGAAGTTAAGAACAGGGGTGGGTGTGCAGGGGACATAGCTCAGTGGTTAAGAGTGCTGACTGCTCTTCCAAAAATCCTGAGTTCAATTCCCAGGAACCACATGGTGGCTCACCACCATCTGTAATGAGATCTGATGCCCTCTTCAGGTGTGTCTGAAGAGAACTACAGTATTCTCATATACATAAATACAAAATTTTTAAAAAAGTTAAGAACACTGGCCTTCTCTTGCAGAAGACTCAAAATTGATTCTAAGCATCAACATGGTGGATCCCAAGCACCTGCAGGGACCAGATTCCCTCTCCTAACTCCTGAGGGCACCAGACACCAAGTGTTGTTCATATATGCAGGTTGGCAAAATGTTCACACTTGACAATAGACCAGAGAAAGAAATTTGAAAATGGACAGAAACATAATAATAACACTAATATAATAAATCTTGAAAAATATAAGAATAAAGGCTGAGAGGGGAGTCATCACTTCAGGCTCATTTATGAAGAGGTATACCTACAGCAGATACCCTCAACAAACTCCCTGGTACATTTTCTTACATCACACCAAGAAAACACTCCAGACTTGGCCATGTGTCCAACAAGAGTTTGACATGGGGCATCAGGGACAGAATGCTCAATACCACAAATGTGTCTGCTTCAGCGCTCTGTCAAGTAAACTCAGTCAGCGCTTACCTACACACACACCCCATGAGGGATGGGAACAAAACACAGACTGTTCTCAACTTTGAAATCTCACCTCTTGGAGAGCTACAGCAAGAGAGCCTGGTTCAAAGCCAACATACGTTAAAGCTTGTGGTCTTAGACAAACTCATCTGTCCTTCCACATGCATGCATGTAGTACTGGTGTGTCCCAAGCACTGAACTAGCCAGGGAACTCAGGAGAGAAATGGACAAGATCACCATTCCCAGTGGCATGCAGCTGATATGGTCTGAAATAGTTTTCCCACCATGGATGGTATGGTGAGACTAGAAGCCAAGGGCAGGTGGCCATAACATTACTGGATTGATTACTTTTATACGGTTTGGCTTTAGTGTGAATTCTTTTCTTTTTGTAGTCTCTAGAGACCAGTTTTTTTTTCCATATTGTGTCCCAGTCTAATCTTGTAGGACATTTGGCTGAGGGAAATGCAAAGGCAGATACAGATTAACACATTCTCGTTTCCTTGGAAAAGTCGACTTAAAGGAAGCACAAAAGTATTATGCAAACTTAAATTAATATGCAGCATTGATAAAATGAGTTTCAATAACAACAATGACAACAAACAGACTCCTTAACAGAGGTGAATGCTCCCCATGTGCAAAATTTAATATTTGTAACCCTTGTGACTCACGCATTTCTGTTGCAAAATCATGTTTTGCACATTAGTAATACTCACGAACCTAGTTTGAGAGGCTGAAGTATGCTCATGTCATTGTGGACACTTTCAGAACAATTACCCTTATGTACATTGATGCAAAATATTTAATACAATACTCAAATACTGAATCTAGAAAACATCACTAAGAATCTATCCAAAATGATGAAGATTGTTTTCTCATCCAATATATCTTGAAGAGTTTCCATTCCCTCTACTCTTCTCAGTTCCTGTCCACTTTTCCTTTGTTCTGGATCAAACCCCTTTCTGTCTCTCAGTAAGAAAACAAACAAACAAAAAAAATAAATAAAAAATAAAAAATCCACAGACTTATTAATTGACAAATCTGCCCCCAAAAAGCCAAGGTAAAAGTTATAATATATTTCAAAAGAACTGGTGCAGGCATTAGTATTTGTACATTACAAATTCTAGTCTCAAATTTCTGGTATATATTTGGGCAATTGTGTGTGAAGCATTTTGCTGGGTGCTGATAAAGTATATTTTCTATGGGTCATTATAAGTGAAGATATAAAAAAGCTAAAATTTCAAAGGGGAAGAAATTTTTTGGCTCAGCTCTGAGTTCATTAGTCAGAATGAAAGACTATGATTGATGTTTACTGGTTAGGTGATATAAATGTGGGAGTCTCTGCAAACACTAGTTCTGGTAGAGTAACAATCCATGAGACAAAAAAAGAAATCTAGTTCAGTACCTCTCTATAATTATTTCAGCACTAGTTGTGGGTGTGTTGTGGGTTATAGTCAATGAAATTCCTACAGCACTCAGAGAAAATCTTTCCCAGTGCCTGTGTTAACATCTGAAGTGAAAAGTCTCCTGTTAGTCAGAAGTCAAGTTAAACTACAAAGCCCCATGGGACAATTAACCACACACAATATAATGACTGGGAACAACACTGGATGGAGCCTGTCTCTGCTCAGGTGAGAAGCAGAAGAGAAATGAGTGGGAGGCAGGCTTTGTATAGGGTTTAGTTGTGGGTGATGGATTTTCAGGATTGGAAATATCTGCGGTTGGAGATTGCTGGTATTTTATGTTCTGAGCTTGAGCAAACTCAGGAATTTCTGAGCAGTTAAAACCTGTAAGTATGCTATCCATTTTCCCTGTAGACAATGTTGAGTCTAACTTTAGATTCTGACCCCAGGGTGGCTTATTTTAGTAATAATTAAGCACAGTATAATTTTGGAAAGAAAGTTCTTGGTAATAATTGTCTCAATCCTCTGTGCACAGTGAAAATGAAAGTGACTACCTCAAAAGTCTTTTGCAAAGTACATGTGAGTCTTTTGTAAGTTGGATTCTAAAACTAAAGGGCCTAGAGGAGAATCAAGCATACAGTGTACAGGACACCAAGCTACAAGATACATATCACATCTCCTGCAAGGCTGGTTTGTATTACCTGAGAAACAATGATCGAGGGAAGATTGTCTGGGACAATTTTATAGCTTGGGACTTTCAGGTGTTTTGTGGCACTACATCTAGCACAGCTCACCATGCCACTTGCTACCTACATTCCCTCACTTCTGGTCAGAAAAAAAGTGTACTTCTCTTCCCCTGAAGAGAGAACTCTGGGGTTTTCATATTCCTGGTTACCTTAGAGCTTATTTTTGACCACAAGGTCCTTTTGCTCTCTACAGAAAAAATATATTTTATGGATGTTTCTAGTTTTTAGGATATTAATGTGTGTTAGTGTAAATAGAAAGACAGATTTTTTTTTTTTTTTTTTTTTTTTGGTTTTTTCGAGACAGGGTTTCTCTGTATAGCCCTGGCTGTCCTGGAACTCACTTTGTAGACCAGGCTGGCCTCGAACTCAGAAATCTGCCTGCCTCTGCCTCCGGAGTGCTGGGATTAAAGGCGTGTGCCACCACGCCGGGCCTAAAACAGATATTTTTAAAGAATATAAATTATGTTGTTCAGATATACAAAGTGTGATGACATTGCTGACTCTATAGACATCAAACATGCAAGTGCTTCTGGCATAATCCCAGCAATCAGAACATTGGGGCAGGTGTATTATTCTTCATTTGAGGCCAGACTATTCTAAATCAAAGTGACTTTCCACCCTGTGGGCCCCAATTTCCTCTTTTGGCCTTTCTGAACTCTCCACATGGGTTGAAGTTAATTTTCGAAACTTTTATGCATATGTGTCTGTGTATTTTTAAATGTTTATTGCTATATTGGTAGAGAACTAAGTGCTAGCAGGATCTTGATATTGTCATTTCTATGGCCCATCACCAGTCTTACATTTTTTTTTAAGATTTATTTATTTATTTATTATATAAGTAAGTACACTGTAGCTGTCTTCAGACACTCCAGAAGAGGGCATCAGATCTCATTACAGATGGTTGTGAGCCACCATGTGGTTGCTGGGATTTGAACCCTGGACCTTCAGAAGAGCAGTAGGGTGCTCTTACCCACTGAGCCATCTCACCAGCCCCAGGCTTACATTTGTAAATACTTGTCTCCACACCTGCTGAGATATTTGAATGGCAGGCAGCTCTCTATGCCTAGAGGTAATCCACAGAATTCTGGAGATGTCTCACACCTGATTGCTTCTAAGAAAAAAACCTAACATCCAATCCCTGGGGCAAGAATTGGAGGGTGGAATTTCTGGATGGAAAAGTGATGTAGGGAAGAGAAAGCAGGTGGAAGAGATTTAGTGGGAGACAGAGAAGAGAACAGATAAATGGGAACAGTTGCAGAGAGGTAAAGAGCAAGCTACACATGAGGTCATAGGCTTGAATAGTCTGAAATTTAAATGATCCTTGGTAAGCTGCTCCAATGAAAGGCCTATGTTTTAAACTATATAGAAACCTTCTTCTCATTATATATAACACTGGTGTTTGCACAAGTACTCCCACTATACTCACATACATAGACTACAGGTATATATATATATATATATATATATATATATATATATATATATATGTATGTATATATATGTGCATATTGTATATGTGCATATTGTATCCATATATATATGTACACACACAGATATATACATGTGTATATATATGCACACATACATATATATGTGAGTATATATATACATATATATGTATATATATATATATAACTTTTAACAAGGGTACTTTGGGTATTTAAGTCAAATTAGATATTGATTGGTTATTCACAATATATTCATGAATCATTGACCTAGCATATTTTGGAGGAAGCACAAATCTTAGATCAATGTCTTTTTGGTTGGTTCTGTGTATATATTTCACTTTTTATAGCTTGCAAAGCCCTTCCCATAACGAGGACTGTGGAACATAAGAGCCAATGTTCTTGGAGGCACCATCTTGACCTCTTCATACACAGTGAGTTGTGTAAGTCTGCTCGTTAGCAATGAAGACTTATTGTCAGTTTGTAAAAAACTACACCTTTTGTTGTCAATGCCCTGCAGTGTTTACTTATTTTTATGAAACCACTTTGTAGAACAACTCAGTTGATAAAACCCAGTGGAAAAGACAAGATCAACTGGAACTCCATCTCTTTCAGAATTCAGAGACTTCATTAGAATCACCTTCATACACTTATAAGCTGGTTTGCTTTAAAAAAAAAAATTCCAAACATCTTACTAAGAATACAGCCAGCCGAACTCCATGGAGTCTTGTACCATGGTGCTTTTCTATGTGGCAGAACCCCAAGTGTGGCATTGCAGTGTACAAAAGTTATTACCTTCCAATAGATGGTGATTTTTCTTGGACCTTACAACCAGACTTAATGCAACTTGAAGAAATTTAAATTTAATATTGCAGTTCTACTGTGTACTCAACTTTATGGTTTAGCATTTTTTTTCAAAGAACAATATAAAAACAAACATTATTTTCCTTGTATTTCTCTTGTTATCAACTTTTAAAACTTAACATGAAGCATTGGTGCAATGATAATTTATTGATACAATGGTAATTTATGTACTTTTTCAAGGCATGTCCAGAAACTGCCTGAGTGTCATTTGTTGAAAGCATGAAATGCAGAGGCTTAGCACAACCTTCCAAAATGAATATACCATTAGGTGTACTGATTGATAAATGGTGATGTCTATAATCACTTGGAGCCAGTTACCTCATCCTTTAAAAAACTCTGTTAAAGATTTTTGTATACTATACCATTCCTTCCCCATGTAATGGGGTTTTCTTGATGTTCCTGAGAATATAGCAAAGGTCTTTCTTAAGACTGGCAATGGTGATACAAAAGCCAACGGACATACATACAGAGTACACAGATAGACACAAACACAGAGACAGAAGTCAGACACACAGGAAGAGAGAGATACACAAGGCAGTATTCAACAAGTTACAGATTTAAATTAACTGAATAGACACACAGAGGATGGAAGGCTCAGATAAGAGGAGGTAGAGAATTCAACTTTGCACTCACAGTTAGTTAAATTACCTCTGAGGGAAAGGCTATTGATTCTTTCCTTAACTCAGATGCATTATTAATCACGAGTGTTATTAATGTATTCACATATGCAGAATCAGTTAACTTGTGACATAGTTTTTCTTTTTCTTTTTTTTTTTTTTTTTGCATAAGCACAATATGAAAAAATATAAAACTCACCACAATTGGTAACAAGTAGCCCTACATTCTTAAAGGTGTCCATGGGCTCAGAACCCTGTTCTCTAAAGAAAGACCATCAGGTCTGGGCTTGTGCTTCTGAGCTTTCACTTCCATGCTGGCCTAGAATCCATTTTAGCCTAACAGTCATCACATCAGGTTTTGAACCTTAGAGGTCACAAGAGAATCCTGGAACTCATTACTTTTATGAAAAGAGTTGACTCCCAGCCATATTCTCTAAGGCGACTTGGGTAATTCTCGGGTCTCCTTACCCCAGCCTATGAAGATATGCATGGGTGTACATAGAGTATTATAGAGCACAATCAGGGAATCTTCTATGAACAAATGGCTAAATAGTGCAGTATGTTTTGTAGGTCTCTTTCTATTTCCTTCCTTCCTTCCTTCCTTCCTTCCTTCCTTCCTTCCTTCCTTCCTTCCTTCCTTCCTTCCCTCCCTCCCTCCCTCCTTCCTTCCTTCCTTTCTTCCTTCCTCCCTCTCTTCCTCTCTTTTTTCCTTCTTTCCTTTGTTTATTCTTTCTTTCTTTTGACAAAAATCTAGATGCTTATTCAAAGGAATTTTTCTTTATTGCCTCAACCTTCAAGCAGTAAACAATATTGTGCCTAAACCTAACATCATTTTAATTCATCATTTTCTTTGACTAAGGTATCCAGCTACTCTAACTTTTGTCCAAGTCTAATAATCTGTCTCTCACACGTTCTGTATGAGTTACTATTATTTGCCTTACTGCATTTTCTTTTCAGGCTCTTTTCCTTGTTTATTTATAAGCACATATTGAACTCACTTTTCATATATAAGTTGTCCTCCTTTCCTTCAGCCATTTGCTATTATTCTCTTGCCCACGAATCATTTTGTTCCTGTCCTCTTTCAGTTGATATGTGTGGCTTACACACTTTGGTCTCTTTGATCATGACTCTGTTTTCTATTCTTTACCTAGGATATCATGTAAATTACTCTCTTTTTAAGATACGTACACAGGGCCGGGCGTGGTGGCTCATGCCTTTAATCCCAGCACTCCGGAGGCAGAGGCAGGCGGATTTCTGAGTTCCAGGCCAGCCTGGTCTACAAAGTGAGTTCCAGGACAGCCAGGGCTATACAGAGAAACCCTGTCTCGAAAAACCAAAAAAAAAAAAAAAAAGATACATACACAGTTGATACTTTGAGCCAAAGACATTTTATCTTAGTTTTACTTTGTTTTGGGTATTGAGCATCAGAATTCAGAGGGACTGCTTAATTGTGTGCATTTTTAGCCCTGGAGTCTAGACTCCCAATGTGAGACGTTAGGCAGGATCCATTGTATCTGAAGGGTTCAGAACCCAGGTGCAGTGTCCTACTACATTCAGTTCTGGTGTAGCCTGGCAGCAACCTTGTGGAAGCTGAGCAGAGTAGGTCCTGAGAAGTTGTGTTTCCACAACAGAGTTGGAGGAGTGGTTCCTGATGGGCCGGTTGGGCCTCCTGCATGATTAGATAAGTTTAAGAAAAAGACAAAATAAAAACAAAGAATCAATCGATAAAAAAATGAATCGATGAATTAAGTAAGCAAGCAAGCAAGCAATAATCCAAACCAACAAAAATTGCTCTGAAAAACTGGGAAGCTAATTAATTAAAAAGTCTTGAAGGAGGTGGGCTTAGAAGAATGGCAGGAAGCTGCTGAGTATTGGGCGGGTCCAGAAGGAGTGGCTCTGAGGAACCAAGAGGAAGTGACTGGAAGTTCCGCCATCCCAGCATTCTCTATGTATCTCGGCTGCCTCATGGTCAGGAAGTCATGGAAGGAGAATAGTGCCTAGTGTTTGCAGAACCTGAAAACTTCCTTAAGCTGCAGTTGCTGTGCTGGCCTCCTAGGACATTCAGCAGCTGGTCCTGTCACCTGCCAGGTCAGAGGAGCTGTTGGGCTGGGAAAAGGGTAGGAGCAGGGCAGGCGTGTGGAGCAGGGGTGCATTATCTGTTGCCACCCTTACAATTCTGTTGTGGATATCTTACCATTATCAGGAAGTTTGAGTTCATGTGAATTGAGTTCATGGTGATGTTTTAATTGATTTTATGGTTGCCAGAATATTTTTATAAAACAACCCTGTAGATCCTCAGCCCTTTCTGGAGTTTGTATACCAGGAGGGTTGTCTTTGCAAAGGCCTTAATAAAGCTCCTCGAATTCAAATTCGTTCATGCTTTCTTAACTCCCCTGTTCCTCCATTTGCCATTTCATTTCCATTTCTCCAGGGAACTGAGTAGGCATCCGGAGAGAGCTTTGTAGATATTTGTCATATGAGGACCAGTGCAGATTTGATCGAATTAGGAAATATTCCTTATAAAGCACCAACGTATGTCTGTAAATATTAACGTTAACCAAGCAAAGTTATGTTTTCTGTTAGCAGAACACAGAGGTATATGTAGTCCTTGATGTAAATACATCATTGAGAAATGTGTCTACATATGCTTTGTTATTCATGTCACACCTTAGGTTTGAATAAAACATGAAGACAGGATTGCAGCAAGGTACTTGTGAGGAGAAATTTCCTTAAGGAAATGAGGACAACATAGGATATAAAAATTGAATTCAATACGTGGTTATAAATACAAAGAGAATAAAAGAGAAGGAAAGAAAAAAGACCCTGAACATAAAATGCAGTGAGGTGAATAATAATCATTCATAGAGAATGTGTGTGAGACAGATTATCAGACTTGAAGATATATAGTAGGTTCTGTTAACCCTGAGTGTCACCAGAGAAAAACGAATTCCATCATGTGGGCCAGCTTTATCAAATAATACATCCTGACCAAGAGATAGACTTTGGTCACATGCTACAGGCATTTTTTATGCCATTGTAGTTTCCTATGAGGCTTTATTATTTTCCTAAGACATGCAACCTGCAGCACTTCAAGAAGATCCCTGTTTTTTGTGCTGGTGGGGAGGTTAATTTTGGCATTTTAGTCTGAGGGAGAAAGAATTCAGAGATATCTGTTTGGGTCCAGACTGAACCAGGCCATCAGGTGGGGGGAGGGGAATTGAGGATGTGATGGCGGATAGAGGGGCAGGTCTAGAGATAACCAGCTGCCAGGAAAGAATCTATCCAACTATGAATTAATTGATATGTTAACAGGTACCCCAGGTAGCCATTCTTCCTGTAATTCTTTGAATTTTTCCAAGGTTCATCCCAGCATGCTGTGCGTTGATGATTTCATGAGTAGATATTTTAATAAATGGAAAATTTACTATGGATTTTTTTTTTTTTTTTTGGTTTTTGATTTTTTCAAGACAGGGTTTCTCTGTGTAGCCATGGCTGACCTGGAACTCACTTTGCAGACCAGGCTGTCCAGGAACTCAGAAATCCGCCTGCCTCTGCCTCTCAAGTGCTAGGATTAAAAGGGTGTGCCACCACCACCCAGCTTTTACTATGGATTTAGACAAAATTAGACAGCATCTTTTGAATAACTTTGATCGCTGACTTACTGGATTAGTGTCTGGATTCTGGGTCAGGATAATTTTCTTCCAGTCTTCCCTCCTCCTCTTCTGTGTTGCTTGGAAAAAGACTCTGTTTGTGTGTTAACTGTGTGGCTGACTCTCACATCTTTAGGGTAAACTGGAATACTGGGAGAAAAATAGGCATTCTCATGACATCTTCTCTTTCCTTCACGTTTATCCTTTTCTCGGGCATTGACGTCTTTCATTTTTGTTCCATGAACTGTTCCATGTTCATTCTAAACTATATTTTCCCATTTTCAGGTCTCCATGTGCTCAGTCAAATCTCCATAACTGTAAATCAACACTAAGAGCACTGGATGGTTAAGGTCAAGGGGACTCTCACAAAGGATCCAGGTATGTTAGAGGTATTGAACATGGGGTGGAGTGGGGCTCACCTGTTAGTAGAAAGAGGACATGAATTTGATTTTGCCAAATTCTATTTCCTTAATGATTCTGGAAAAGAATAATATTAGATGTGATGATATGGATTTACCATGGAAGGCAGTGCTGTCAACTGTCACTTGATGTCAGTATTTAATTAATTTTGATCCTGGGAAATTGCTGTTGCCCATTGAAATCAAAGTTTCTTTTATCCAGATTGAAAGCAGCATCAGGCTATGGGTGTGACAAGGGCAATTTATACATAAAGCCAATATCATCAGTAGATTCCCTCCTAGGGCCTGTGACCTTCCTTACCGGATTTTTAGGCAGATTTTCACTGTAATCTATGGATTTTTTAACCTATGGAACTTGAAACAGAAAACCTGTTACCCACAGATAGTCTTGCCAGTATCATAAAAATTTCCATGTCTTGTCTGGCCGATTCAGATTGCAGCAAGCAGGTTGCAAACCTGAGTATAGAAATTGATAACTCTCCTTCTTGCCCCAATTTCCCTAGCAGTTTTTGTCACTATGAAAGTTACCACCAGGGTGTCTAAGATGTATGTTGAGAGTTAATGGTCTGATATGAAGTGGTTTCTCCAGGTCTACTTGCTTTCTGAATCACCTATTCTGTTCACTCTAAATGTTTTCCTGTCCTTGACCTGTATTCTTATTGATGTTCTGTGTTGCATTAATCCCCATTAGAGTGGAATAATTATTTTTGACCTTCTCTGTACTGGTTGCTTTAGTTTTGAGTCTGCTTCCCTTATTTCTGAGGTATGTTTCTTCTCTTCTATCCTTGAGAGCTTTTATACTGAGCAGTGTCTACTTTTTCCACAGGGCTGTCTAAGTAAGTTTCATTCCCCTATTGTCAGTGTAATTTGGGAGGATTCCTGCCTACATCTATTAACCTAGGCCTAGTCATGTAAGCTTCTACTCTCCATACAGTATTATCTAGGCCTAGTGTGTTTTCAGCCTCTGAAATTTGCTGCTGAATAAGCTTCCTCTTTCCTTTTCTCTCTTCCTTCCTTCCTTCCTTCCTTCCTTCCTTCCTTCCTTCCTTCCTTCCTTCCTTCCTTCCTTCCTTTCTCTTTCTTTCTTTCTTTCTCTCTCTCTCTCTCTTTCTCTCTCTCTTGCTCTCTCTCTTTCTTTCTTTCTTTCTTTCTTTCTTTCTTTCTTTCTTTCTTTCTTTCTTTCTTTCTTTCTTTCTTTCTTTCTTTTTTGTTTTTCGACACAGGGTTTCTCACTGTAGCCCTGGCTGTCCTGGAACTCACTCGGTAGACCAGGCTTGCCTGGAACTCAGAAATCCATCTGCCTCTGCCTCCCAAGTGCTGGGATTAAAGGCGTGTGCCACCACGCTTGGCAAGCTCACCCTTATTTCTTCTCAATGCTTAAATAGCTGATTCAACTCAGTTTTTCTAGCTCAAACTCCTCTCTGAGCTGAGTTCTTCTCTCAAACACTCAATTGTTCCACTTGACCTTAAATTAACTGTAGAAATCTTTTCTCATCTTCTGGCTCCTTCTCTTGCTCCTGCTCATTCTGTCTTTACCTGTTCCTAGCATGTTCTCTCTTCAGTCTGATTCTGTAAAACTCTCAGAACCCAGGTGCAGTGTCCTAGTACATCCAACTCTTGTCTAGTCTGGCAGCAACATTGTGGGGAAGCTCTGCAGAGTAATTCCAGAGAAGATGTGTGAAAGGCATCCTGCAACAGAGTTGGAGGAGTGGTTCCTGATGAGGAGGATGGGCTCAATGCATGATTAGATAAGTTTAAGAAAAAGACAAAATAAAAACGAAGAATCAGCCAATCAATTAATGAATTAATTAAGCAAGCAAGCAAAACTCCAAAACAATAAAAATTGCTGTGAAGAACTGGGAAGGTAATTAATTAAAAGGTCCTGAAGTAGGTGGGCTTAGAAGAATTGCAGGAAGCTGCTGAATATTGGGCGAGTTCAGAAAGATGGGCTCTAAGGAGCCAAACAGAAGTGACAGGAAGTTCCGCCTTTTCAGCATTCTCCTTGTACCTTGGCTGCCTCGTGGTCAGGAAGTCCTGGAGGGAGACTAGTTTCTAGTATTTGCAGAACCTGAAAACTTCCTTAAGCTGCAGTTGCCCCTCCTAGGACATTCAGCAGCTGGTCCTGTCACCTTCCAGGTCAGAGGAGCTCTTGGGCTGGGAAAAGGGTAGGAGCAAGGCAGGCTTGTAGAGCAGGGGTGCATTTTCTGTCGCTACTCTCACAATTCTGTTGTGGATATCTTACCATTGTCAGGAAGTTTGAGATCCTGTGAATTGGGTTCATGGTGATGTTTTAATCAATATTATGGGTGCCAGAATATTTTTCTACAGTATCCTTGTAGATCCTTGGCTGTATCTGGATGTTTGTGAACCGGGTGGTTTGTCTTTGCAAAAGCCTTTATAAAGCTCCTGTAATTCAAATTCATTCATGCTTTCTTAACCCTCCTGTTCTTCCATTTGCCATTTCATTTCCCTTTCTCCAGGGAACTGAGTAGGCATCCCGAGAGAGCTTTGTAGATATTTGTTATATGGGGGATCGGTGGAGATTTGATTGAATTAGAAAATTTACGTTATAAGCCGGGCGTGGTGGCGCACGCCTTTAATCCCAGCACTCGGGAGGCAGAGGCAGGCGGATTTCTGAGTTCGAGGCCAGCCTGGTCTACAAAGTGAGTTCCAGGACAGCCAAGGCTACACAGAGAAACCCTGCCTCGAAAAACCAAAAAAAAAAAAAAAAAAAAAAAAAAAAAAGAAAATTTACGTTATAAAGCACCATCACATGGCTGTAAATATCAACATTAACCTAACAAAGTTATAGTCTCCGTTAGTTTCACACTGAGGTATATATAGTCTTTGATGTACATACAGCATTCAGAGATGCGTCTTCATAGTCATAGTTATTAATGTTACACCTTAGGTTTCATTGAAGCATGAAGACAGGATTGCAGCAATGTACAATTGAGGAGAAGATATATAGTAGGTTCTGTTAACCCTGATTGTCGTCAGAGAAAAACCAATTCTACGATGTTGGAAAGCATTTTAAAATAGTACATCTTGACCAAGAGATGGACTTTGGTCACTTCCTACAGCCAGTTTTATATGTCCTTGTCATTTCTCTGTGAGGCTTTATTATTTTCCTAAGACATGCAACCTGCAGAGCTGCTAGAAGATACCTATTTCTTGGGCTGGTGGTGGGGTTAATTTTTGGCATTTCAGCATGAGGGAGAAAGAATTCATAGTATCTCTTTGGGTCCAGACTGAACCAGTTTATCAGGTGTGGGGAAGGGAATTGAAGATGAGAAGAAGAATAGAGGTTAGGCCAAGAGTTAACCAGGAGCCAAGAAAGCACCATCCCAATCCCTGTCTTCATTGATTTGTTAATAGTTACCCCAGTTAGCCTTTCCTCCTGAATTCTTTGAATCCTCCTAAGGTTCAGCCCTGCATGCTGTGAGAGGATGACTCTAGGCCAAGCTATTTTTATAAATAGAAAACTTACTATGGATTAGGACAAAATTAGACAGCACCTTTGAAATAATTATGATTGCTCACTTTCTTAAGGAAAATGACTCCTTGTTTCATGAAAAGCACTTTGCCCATGCACAGTCATGGTTTGTTGAGGGCTGCACTGTGGAGGTCTTGCAGGTGTGGTAATGCTTAGACCCTGCATTCAGGGCTTTTTTCAGCGATTTCTTGTTGGAGAAGTTCAACAGTTTAGAGCCTGCTTGTCACAATAGTTTTCTCACATTCTTCCTTGTTCCTCAGTGATTCTGGGAAAAGGACTCTGTGTGCTAACTGTGTGACTGACTCTAGGGTAAACTGAAATCCTCAGGGAAAAAGAGACATTCTCATGATATCTTCTCTTTCCTGTTTATTCTTTTGCCTGGTGTTGGTGTCTTTCATTTTTGTCACATGAAAAGTTCCAGGTTCTTTTTTTTGTTTTGTTTTTTTTTTTGTTTTTTCAAGACAGGGTTTCTCTGTATAGCCCTGGCTGTCCTGGAACTCACTCTGTAGACCAGGCTGGCCTCGAACTCAGAAATCCTCCTGCCTCTGCCTCCCATGTGCTGGGATTAAAGGCGTGCGCCACCACGCCCGGCCTCCAGGTTCTTTTTGAAAGATACTTTCCCATTTTCAGGTCTCCATTTTCTCAGCCAAATCTGCATGAATATAAATCAAATATAAGAGCCCTAGATGGTAAAGGCCAAGGAGACTCTATGGAAGGATCCAGGTGTGTTAGAGGCTTTGAACAAGGGGTGGGGTGGGGCTCACCTGCCAGTACAAAGAGGTTATGAATTTAGTTTTGCCAGCTTCTATTTCATTAATGATTCTGAAAGATTTCACTACGAATATTAGATGTGATGATATGGATTTCCCATGGTAGGTAGTGCTGTCAGCTGTCACTTCATGTCAATATTTAATTAATTTTGATGCTGGGAAATTGCTGTTGCCCATTGAAATCAAAGTTTCTTTTACCCAGACTGAAATCAGCATCAGTTAATATGTTTGAAAAGGGCCATTTACACACGAAGCAGATATCAGTCCTGGATTCCCTCCCAGGGCCTGTGACCTTCCTTATTGGGTTTTAGCCAGATTCTCAGTTTAGTCTATGTATGTTTTTCCTGAGGAACCGGCCTCAGCTTGAACAGGAAAGTCTTTTGTTACCCACAGGTAGCCTTGCTACTATGCTATTAGAGGCCAAGCCTTACCTGGCAGATTGAGATTGTAGCACACAGGACACAAATCTGGGAATGGCCATTGATGACTCTGCCTCCTGCCCCAGTTTGAATAGCAGTTTCTGGACACTGAATGCTACCACCATAGTCCATCCACAATATTTGTTGACAGAGTGAATGGTCTGATCTGAGTTGTTCTTCTCCAGAAGAAGCACTTGCTTTCTGAATCACATCTTCGGTCCAGTCTACATGATTTTAATTCCTTGAATTGTGTTCACACTGATGCAGTTGGTTGAATTTGGCCTTATTATATTGTGGATACCAACAAGAGCTTTCTGACAGGAGGCTGATATAGCTGTCTCCTGAGAGGCTCTATTAGTGCCTGACAAATACAGAAGTGGGTGCTCACAGTCATCCATTGGACAGTGTACAGGGTCCCCAATGAAAGAGCTGGAGAAATTACCCAAAGAGCTGAAGGGGATTACAGCCCCATAGTAGGAACGAAAATATGGACTAACCAGTTTCCTAGAGCTCTTTGAGACTAAACCACCAACCAAAGAAAACATATGGTGGGACTCATGGCTCTACCTACATATATAGCTGATGATGGCCTAGTCTGTCATCAATGAGAGGAGAGGCCCTTGGTCCTGTGAAAGTTCTATGCCAGAGTAAAGGGGAACACCAGGGCCAGGAAGCTGCAGAGGGTGGGTTGGTTAGTGGGGGGAGGGGCAATAGGATAGGGGATTTTTGGAGAGGAAAGTAGGAAAGTGTATTACATTTGAAATGTAAATGAAGAAAATATGAAATAAAAAATGAAAAAAAAGAAGGATGGAATAATCACTTTCCTGCCTTGTCTGGACTGTTTGGTTTAGTTTCAAGTCTCTTTCCATTTGTTTTCTGAGGTGTGTTTCTTCTCTTCTTACATTCTAGAAAGCTTTTATAGTGAGTGGTATTAGATTTTCCACAGGACTGTAAAACTAACCTTTATTTTCCTATTATAATTATTGTCTGGGAGGCTGACTGCCTCTGTCTAAATACCATGGCCTAGTCTTGTAAGCCTCTAGCCTCTAAATAATCTTATTTAGTCCTAGAGTGTTTTCAGCCTCTGAAACTTCCTGCTGAATAAGCTCCCCCTTTCTTGTTTGTTCATTTCAACTCCTTTTTTCAAAAAAAAAAATATTTTTTTTGTTTTCCCAACAGGGTTTCTCTGTGTAGAGTCCTGGCTGCCCTGGAACTCACTCTGTAGACCAGGTTGGCCTCGAACTCAGAAAAGTGCTGGGATTAAAGGCATGCACCACAACTGCCCAGCCTCATTTCAACTCTTAACTGGATGGATCAACTCACTGTTCAGGCTCAAACTACTCTCCCAGCTGACTCATTCAGCCTGGTTCTCAGACACTGAATTGCTCTGCTTGTCCTTAAATTAACTGTAGCAATCTTTTTTTTTTAAATCTTCTGGCTCCTTCTCTTTCTCCTGCTCATTCTGTCTTTATCTGTGCCTAGCATGTTCTCTCTTCAATCTGACTCTGTAAAACTCTCCCAGTAAAACAGTTTCTTTCTCTCTCTCTCTCTCTGTGGCTCTACTCTCTCAACTGTACTGTACTGCTGCCTATGAACTCTACTGTATTCCTTTTCCAGTCTCTTCTTCCTGTACTGTCTTTGTCTCCCTTAAGTAGCTTCCCCTTCTTCTCTCACCTCAGGAGTGTTTGGCATATCCTGTTCTCTAAGATCTTTCTCTGATATTTCACATTTTCTGCCATTCAATTAGACAACACTTTCAAACATGTGCACCTCCTTCTACTTAGTAAATGTACTTTCGTTGTTTGGGATTAGAGCAAATCCTAAAGGCTTGCTTGTATTCCAACCACAGTGAGGAAAGTTGTGTGCCTTGTGCTGGACCACACCCTAAGTCAGAACAGGTTTGAATATCCCTACACAATAGTTTAGTTTGGCAGAATTTCTTTCTGAACTGAAAACCAAGATTCCCAAATAACAGTCTTCATTATGTAGATAGCTGTGCTATCTATTCTAACTTCTACCAAGAGTTTCATTGTGAACTTCTTTGATGATTGGTCAATGAAATCTTGTCTTTGTGAGACTGTATTCCTTAGTATTTGCAATCTAGAAGGTTTGCAGGCATTATGAGTGGCAAAAATATGGTTCATAATGTCTCCATTCTTTGTATGGGAGAGAGCCTTACGATGTAGTAGATGAGGAATATTTCCTAGTTTTCTTACATTCATTCATTCTTCACAAAAAAAAAAAAAAGTCTTATTTCCCAAGTTCTCATGGAAATGTTATGTCTTATTCTTTTTTTTTTTTTTTTTTTTTTTTTTTTTTTTTTTTTTTTGGTTTTCCGAGACAGGGTTTCTCTGTGTAGCCCTGGCTGTCCTGGAACTCACTTTGTAGACCAGGCTGGCCTCAAACTCAGAAATCCGCCTGCCTCTGCCTCCCGAGTGCTGGGATTAAAGGCGTGCGCCACCACGCCCGGCTTGTTATGTCTTATTCTTTTGTGCATATTTTCATTAGATTATTTTCTATGTAGGGTTTTGAGTAAAAAGGTGTCTAATCTCATATATATATATATGTATATATATATATATACACACACACACACACACACACACACACTATGTTCAAGTATATGTTTTACACTGTCAATACTTGTAGCCACTTTTCTGAATTTAACATTACAGTTGCCAGTTATTTTCTGTCAGGGCTTGAAAAATATGATTCCATGCTCTCCTGATTTTAAGCTATGGATAAATATTTAGTACTACTATATGCTAATATAATATCACCTCTTTTGATGGTAAGGGCTAGGACAAGACATCTGGAAAGAGATAAACATTGTTACAGCACTTAGATGTGACAATAGGCAGATACACCTGAGAGTACAGCAACCAATATCTGAGAGACTTTCCTAGGGAATGCTAGGCTACAATGCTATGGTCTTCTAGTACTCAAAAGTCCCAATGTTTGAACACTGCATGTTGCTTTTTGAGTTTATCTACTTTAAAACGGATGTGATGAAACAAGTGATAGTAAACTTTGATTGGAAGGCTCAAGCGTGTGGAATTGTGTCTATTCAGAATCAGGTGTGTATTTAAGGTAATGTCAGTTGCAAGATTTAAAGTCGAAGCCCTAGTGTTCATATTGACTTCATGGTGGAAGTAGTTAAACCCATGGGTTATTCTTCTCATTCTAGAATGAGCTCTTGTTCAGTCTCCATGAAATGGAAGATGTGCTTTTCCTGTTATACAATTAGAGAAAACAATTGCAGGACACACATTTTTTTTAATGTATTTCTTCCTTTTGAATTAAAAGTATAACATCTGTCACTAGAGCAGGAATTTATGGTCTGTTGCTGGTAGAAATGACAACAATATTCAGCCTGTATGTCACAGGTAAGAATCATAAAGTGACATACTTTGAAAAATGTCCTTATTACTCCCTGAAAATTCATGTATTCCTATACCCATTTTTTTTAAACACTTGATGCTGTCTACAAATGCCCAGGACATCAAGTTTTACATATTGTAAATTCATGACAGTAATGTATTTTTTCCCTGCATCTCCAATTTCTGTTTTACAGAAATTCCTGTTGTCAGTAAATTTTCCATCACATGAATTAGGGATTATACTTATTTCATGCATATTATAATTGTTAGAATATTCACAGAGAAACATTCTGATAGAGGATTTGCATTATCTGGTTTCTTTGGTGTTGCAGATATTACAGAGCTCCTAGAGTTTACTCTGCTCTTTGCTCTCTAAATCCCCTAGTGCTTGCGTTTTCAGGTGAATGGCCTTTGCACATGAAGTGTCCCAGAGTGCTTACACAGTTAGCATCTCTTCTTTCTCTGTCTCATCCCTTGTTATTCATGTTTTCATCCTATCCTTGTGTTTCATGTATGTTCTGAGGAAGGTTTCGGATGGGTATTGCTCGCCGCTTTTGTTCCCCCTGGTAAGAACACGCTCAGGGCAACCAGAATCTTCTGCAGCACAAACTTTATTGCTTACCCCATCAGGAGCCAGTGGAGAAGGGAGCCAGAGAGAGCGAGAGATGGCGGAGCCCCCTCCCTTTTATGGAGGACTGTCCTCCGCCTAGGACGTGTCACTCCCTGATTGGCTGCAGCCCATCAGCCAGAGTTGTCGTCACGGGAAAGGCAGAGCACATGGCGTGGAAAGCTACCCCGGCACATGCTCAGCTTGCTTGTTTACTACTTAGAACACGGGTGTCAGTGCCATCAGCGCCATCTTGTAATGGCGAATGTGAAGGCGGCTCCTTACATCTCCCCCTTTTCTTTTATATAAGAGCAATAGGCCACCCATTAATGAGAGTGGAGATAGAGGTCAAATCCCCAGTGTGTAAAATAGGGGCTTTACACAAAACCTCCTCCCAGGCTCATCACCCAAAGGGGTCTTGGTCCGCTCCCCTGTCGTTTTTCCTGGGGGAAGGACACTTGGACACTCAACCTTCTTGAAAGATGACATGTCTCCCTAGAATAGGCTCATATATGCCACAGAGCCCTTCTACTGCAGTGCTTAGCCATGCAACTCTCTCGGGCTGCTGAAGCACACTCACTCTATCCCGTGCAATGAGACTAGCCTCGTGGGGTGCAAGAGCTGAGTGGCCAGCGACCTATTGCTTAAGCATAGATAACCATATATCAGGGGAAGCACCATGTTCTAGTGCTGCAAGCGCCTGGGAAATAATCACCATGTCTCTCCTAGTTTGGGCCTTAAGCTTACAGACCAATCAAAGAAGCAACACTAATACACAGCAAAGAACAGCTCCAAATAATTCCACCCCCACCCATTCTTTAAAGAAGGAAAATGTTGAAAAGATAGTCCTTAGGTCAGGGACAGGTCCAAGTGCGTGGGGCAAGTCTCAATTTTCAAAGGGTCTGTTCAAATTTAGCCGTCCAATTCTGTATCTCCGAATGCTGCTTTCCCTTTGTTGTCAGCACACTGGACATCACCAAGGCGAGGGACATCAGTATGCCCTTGGTCAGTCTGGATTTTTCGGGTGAGTCTTTCTGGTATCCAAAATGGGTTGTCTTCATTCTGTGGAAAAACACAAACAGCTCCCCTGGATCTTATCAAAATAGGATCCGGGCCTTTCCATTTGTTATTTAAAACATCTTTCCATTTAACCATCTCTTTGGGCCTATCTGGCTCTGAACAATGTCGTTCAGCCGCGGTATGGCCATGAGAATCAAGATTTAAAAAATTGAGTGTAAAAAGTGCTGTAGACACAGACACTCTTGGTACTCGGGGTAGAGCCTCCTCGACTCCCCCTTTCTGTTTTATTAGATGGAAGTCCAGTCAGGTGGGTCACGTCCATCTGACGGCAGAACTGTTGGAATTTTTGAGATGTATAAGCTGGTCCATTATCAGTCTTAAGTAGTTTGGGTTTTCCCCAAGCACTCCATGCCTTAAGGCAATGTTGAATCACATGTGAGGCCTTTTCTCCAGTTAAAGGAGAGGCAAACAAAACTAATTGTATCTACTGAAAAATATTGGCAACTTTACTGGAAGGCTTAATCACTCCAGCCATTTCTAAAAATTGAGGGGTTCTAAAAAGGTTTTTAAAACTTCTAAAACCACTAAACATTCTACCACTTGAGGTGAATTTTCATTATATTGTTTGGATACTACTTCACCATTAGCCACATAGACACCTATGCCAGTTTTTGATCCATCAGTATATACCACAATCCCATTTTTAAGTGGGTTTCTTACTGTTATTTGTGGAAACACAACAGATTGATTTTGGGCAAACTGTAAAATTGGATGTTTTGGATAATGGTTATCTATTTGTCCTGAAAAGGAGGTAACTAAAACTGCCCAATCATTGGATGTGGCTGCCAAGATTTGAACCTGTCAAAAGTCCAATCTCTCTGCTCTGGAGTCAAAGCAGCAGCGTTTGCTCGGGCCTGCGTTTGTGCAGCCTCTTGCCATAGAGCTCTCCATTCCATATATTTGCCCATATTGGGGAGAGTGGCTTTTGCAATCATTTGCCAGTCGGCAGGAGTTAGTGCCATGCCGGCAAGCCTGTCTAACTGCACCAAAGTAAAATTAACATTGGCTCCATATTTACGGACCGATTCAGCAAGCTCTTTAACCTGTGTATAATCTACCGGAGCGTGAACACGCCCACCCTCGGCTCCTTCAAAGACCGGAAATGCCTGTTGCATCTTCCTTTGTTCCTCTCTTGGAATGAACGAGTCTGCGCACTGCTGCTCTGCACACAGCCGACACACTATGCAGGGCGGGGGCTCCGCATAGGGCGGAGGTGCACTATGACCCTGAAGCCGACTGCCCTGAGGCCAAGCAGCAAGCTGGCCTTTGCCAGCCGCTTTTGGCTTTTTTCTTGACTTAAAAGCTTGAATTTCTTTCTCATAACGAGCTGCTCCCTCCTCCAAGTCTGTTTTCTCAGAAGGGCTAATTTTTTCATCTGATTCACAGCTACTAAGAACTGGCTCTTTAAACTCATCTCTTTTCTCCTCTTTCCTTCTAATCTCTCCCCAGGTATTTTTCCCTGACATTAACTTTTCTTTTTTCCTTTGTTTTTTTCTCCTCTTTCCTTCTAATCTCTCCCCAGGTATTTTTCCCTGACATTAACTTTTCCTCGGGTTCAAGACCCGTGGAAAGGCCTGTATACTTATTTCGCGCGCCATGCTTTCTCTTTTTTCCTGCTCTCTCTCCCCGCTTTACTTCTGATAGACTGTCTTGAATTTTGTCCAGAATTCTCCACCCTGTCTTAACTGCTTGTTGACATATGAAAAGAAATAAAAGGGCTTTTAACACTAGAGAAAGTTCAAGACCAGACATACCTTGTAAAGCTGTAACGAACGCGCATCCGTTCCCCAGCTGAAGAGTTCTGAATCTACGCTGGATCCTTCTCAACAGTCTGTTTCCGGGAACACTTCATTACCACAGTTCCCCAGCTGTAGAGTTCTGAACCCACACCGGATCCTTCTCAACAGTCTGTTTCCGGGAACACTTCATTAACCGCTCCTTCTCCGGGTTCCGGCACCATTTATTGCCCGCGCTTTTGTTCCCCTGGTAAGAACACGCTCAGGGCAACCGGAATCTTCTGCAGCACAAACTTTATTGCTTACCCCATCAGGAGCCAGTGGAGAAGGGAGCCAGAGAGAGCGAATTAATATTTAAATTTTAATTTAATATTAAAATTGTCTAAAATCAGTCTAGAAGAATAGTATGGCATGCTTCTGCATGTGTATGGGAAGGTCTTTCCACAAGGCATAGGGAATTGAAGAATTGTTTAGCCTAATCAGTTAAGAGTCCATGTGTTAGCTCATAATGGATCTGCTTGTTGGAAGCTTGTAGAGAAAGCAGGAAGCAGATCTAAGAGAGGATCTAGTCACAGGGACAAGCTTAAGAGGATGCTCTTTCGTGTTATAAGATCCTGAACACTAATTTTTCTCTGGCACTCAGTAGCTGGATTGTCCTATACATCCAACAATGATTTAGCATTCAAATGAAGTTTTAATCAGATTTTTATGAGATGAATTGTAATATTCTACCTTTTAATTAGCCCAGGTAAGTTTCAATTGATAAATGACCTCACACCAAGGTTTGCATGCGAGTAAAGCAGAAACAAGTCCATCTTGAAGGAGGAGTAAGTTAGAAAGCTACACTTTTCTTCTCAACAGTGTGCATTAGACACTGATATGAGTGGTTATAAGTAAATATGATGACAAGTTTATCATATTGAAGAAATCCATGATATTTGCCATTTAGATTGAGTCATTGCATGATGTGGTTTTCTGTAAAAAAGTACAACACAATAAATACATGTACTGTTTCTGCAGGTCAAATGAAATAACGTGAATTCTAAGCATGTTCTATGAGTTAGAAATGCTCCCAGCAATTTTCAGACAGGCTTTAAGCATTCTGATTGCTCTCTCTGTGTTGTATCGTGTGGTTTATATCAGTAAGAATTTTCTATAGATGTTGATGGGATACTGTGATGAAGACTCCTTTCAAAAGCATTAAGGAATATCCCATTTAATGACTTTGCTCTTTTATTTTGGAGTTATAAGGCTCTCCTACTCCATGTTTTTCCCCTTCCTGTAGCTATGGTTCATGTAGGTTGAGATTCTGAAGAGCAATCATGGTGGACAGATGCAGAGAACCTGCCTTAGGTGGGAAAGAGTCCTAAGGAGCTAATGGGAGTGGTGGGAGAATGACTTGTTATTAATGATGGATGCAAGCTGACAGCTCTGTACTCTGTGGAGACAAGTCTCTAAATAGCTCTTTGCAGATGAAACCTACTTTGCATGAGCTACTTCCTTAGGAATTACAAATCATTACAATCATTTACTCCAGGTTCTCTCTTGATTATTCTAAGTCAGCATTTTAAAACCTTAGAACCTTTACTCCTAGGGAAAAAAAAAAAAACAAAAAACAGAAGTACATTTGTTTTTGTTTGTTTGTTTTGTTTTGTTTTTAAACATAGTAACTCCTATGTATGTTGCTCGGATGCACTTTCTGGACATAGAGATTATTTTATCACTACTCTTTTCTCTTTCTTCCTTCCTTCCGGTCAAGAATCTTTCCTTCCTTTCATTTTTTCCACACACTAGATTTTATTGTCCTCCTGGTCCATCCTCTAACTATTCCACATCCCACACTTCCTGCCCACCTGTCTGTCTCCATAAGGATGTCCCTTCCACCTCCGCACCTGACCAGACCTCTAAACACCCTGGAACCTCCAATCTCTCCAGGGGTTAGATGCATGCTCCCTTATTGAACCCAGAACCAGCATTCTTCCACTGCATATGTGCTAGGGGCCTCTTATCAGCAGGTGCATGCTTCCTGGTTGATGATTGAGTGTCTGAGAGATCTTGGGGGTACAGGTTAATTGAGAATGCTGGTCCTCCTACAGGGGGGCCCTTCTTCCTCAGCTTCTTCCAGCTTTCCCCTAACTCAACCACAGGGGTCAGGAGCTTCTGTCCATTTGTTGGGTGCAAACATCTGTATCCAACTGCTCTTGGGTGTTTCAGAAGACAGTCATGATTGTCTTTGTGATTGCTCCATAGCTTCAGCAATAATGTTAGGCCTAGGGGTCTCCCCTTGAAAGGTTACAGGGTTGGGGGGAATCATAATCTGATATTGGGTCGGGGAAGAGGACTGAAGCCCTGAGGGCCAGTAGAAAGAATGGAAACAGGCAACTTTGGGCCTCTTTAGCAAATTTGGGATCCTACTTTGGGCCTGTTATTTGACCTTCTTTTCCTCAGGCTCTTCTCCATTTCCATCACTGTAAATCTATTTTTTTTTTTTTTTTTGGTTTTTCGAGACAGGGTTTCTCTGTATAGCCCTGGCTGTCCTGGAGCTCACTTTGTAGACCAGGCTGGCCTCGAACTCTGAAATCCGCCTGCCCCTGCCTCCCGAGTGCTGGGATTAAAGGCGTGCACCACCACGCCCGGCCATCACTGTAATTCTTTCAGACAGGAACAATTATGGGTCAGAATTTTGACTGTGGGATGGCAACCCCATCCCTCACTCAATGCCCTGTCTCTTTGCTGGAGGTGGGCCCCAAAAGTTCTTTCTTGCCACTGTAGGGCATTTAATCTAGGGTCCCTTCTTTTGGGTTCCTTGAGTACCTAACCTACCGGGTCTCTAGTACATTCTGGAGGGTCCCCCATCTCCTATTTCCCAAAGTTGCCTGTTTCCATACATTCTTCTGGCCTTCTGGGCTTCAGTTCTCTTCCCTCAACCAATATCAGATTATGATTCCCCCTAACCCTGTCACCTTTCTCTCCCTCCTCACTTTGGCCCTTCATCTTGTTGACCTGCTTGAGTTCTGTGGGCTATATCTTGGGTATTCTGGACTTTTTTAATGACTAATATCCACTTATTAGTGAGTATTTACCATGCATGTCCTTTTGGGTCTGAGTTACCTCACTCAGGATGATAATGTCTAGTTCCATCCATTTGCCTAAAAAACTTAGGATATCCTCATTCTTAATAGCTGAGTAATATTCCATTGTGTAAATGAACTACAGTTTCTGTATCTATTCTTTTGTCATGGGACATATGGATTTTTTCCAGCTTCTGCTTATCACAGATAAGGCCACTATGAATATCGTGGAAAACATGCCCCTGTGACATGGTGGGGCATCTTTTGGGTATATTCCCAAGAATGGTATTGCAGGGACTTCAGATCCTGAGGAAACTCCACATTGATTTCCAGAGTAGATGTAGAGGTTTGCAATCCCACCAGCAATGGAGGAGTGTTCCTCTATCTCCGCATCCCCTCCAACAAAGTTGTGACCTGAGGTTTTGATCTTAGTCATTTTGTTTGCTGTAAGGTGGAATCTCAGGGTCATTTTGATTTGCATTTCTCTTATCACTAAGGACTGAACATTTCTTTAAGTGGTTTTCAGCCATTGGGGTGTCCTTAGTTGTGAATTCTCAGTTTAGTCATACACACCATTTTTTGATTGGGTTGTTTGGTTTTTTGGTGGTTATCTTCTTAAGTTCTTAATATATTTTGGATATTAGCCCTCTATTGGATATGGTGATTTTTTTTTCCCAATCTTTATGTAGGTTGTTGATTTCCCTTATTGACTATGTTGCTTGCCTTAAAGAAGCTTTCTAGTTTCAGGAGGTCGCATTTATCAACTCTTTTTTGTTTTTTTGTTTTTGTTTTTTGAGACAGGGTTTCTCTGTATAGCCCTGGCTGTCCTGGAACTCACTTTGTAGACCAGGCTGGCCTCGAACTCAGAAATCCGCCTGTCTCTGCCTCCCAAGAGCTGGGATTAAAGGCGTGCACCACCACTGTCCTGCTCAATTCTTGATCTTAGAGCATGAGATATTTGAGTTCTATTTAGGAAAATATCCCCTGGTGCCTAATGAGTTCAAGGCTTTTTCCCACTTTCTCTTCTTTTAGGTTGTGTGTATTTGATTTTATGTTGAGGTCCTTGATTAAGTTGGCCTTGGGCTTTGTGCAAGGTAACAAATATGGGTCTATTTCCATTTTTCTACATACAGACAGCCAAATCAGACTAGCACCATATCTTGAAGATGCTTCCTTTTTTCCATTGTATATTTTTGACTTCTTTGTCAAAAAAACACGTGTGTGTAAGTATGTGGTTTTATTTCTGGGTCTTCAATTCCATTTCATTAATCAACTTGTCTGCCTGTGTTCCAATACCATGCTGTTTTTTTAACTATTGCTATGAAGACAGAATTAGACTGTTTCCTTTCAGGAATAGCAAATACCATTTGCCCCTGAGTCATCTCTTCAGTCCAGGGATTTACATTTCTGGTACACTTTCATGATAGAGCCTGAATATAATCCTGAGTTCTGTTTTTTAGAAACTGAGTGAATTATTCTAAATGATACTTATATGCCCAACTGCTAACCATGTTAGATGGATGAGCTCAAATAATTAAGAAAAGAACAGGAGGGCCCACAATGGAGGAGCTAGAGAAAGTACCCAAGGAGCTAAAGGGATCTGTAACCCTATAGGTGGAACAACAATATGAACTAACCAGTACTTCTGGAGCTCGTGTCTCTAGCTGCATATGTATCAGAAGATGGCCTAGTTGGCCATCATTGGGAAAAGAGGCCTCTTGGTCTTGCAAACTTTATATGCCTCAGTATGGGGGGGGAACGCCAGGGCCAAGAAGTGGGAGTGGGGGGGGTCTGGGGAACTTTTGGGATAGCATTTGAAATGTAAATTAAGAAAATACCTAATAAAAAATAAAATAAAAAAGAAAAGAATAGGGATAAAGTCAAAGAACCTTAGATGATTCTTTTTTGTGTAATCTATAATCATGTTAGATCAATGAGCTCAAATAATAAAGAGAAGAATATTGCTGAAGTCAAAAGTTTCATATTTTCAGTTGTGCAAGTAATAGATTCATGAGTAATAATGTATCCATAAAAAATGAAGTTTTAGTATGATTCTTATACATCTTAATATGGTCATTTCCATTATAAAAATCATTCTACTTTATCACTTTTTTTCACATATGTCATTTAGTTATTCATGTATGTCTAACCATTCTGAAGGGAAACCACTGTGTAAGTTATGAAATTATTATCTGTATTGATTTTGTCATATAGTCAAAAACATTATATTAATGATACCTATTGCTAACTTATTTATATCATTAAATATTCTCAAATTAATTCTTCATTAAATAATCATTTAACTCTTCTTCATGTAAAATTCTTATGAAATCATATCACAAGGTATTTGATTCTATGTCTTGATTGTAATTTTGTTTGTATACACTGACTTTACACTTCCCAACTCTACAATAGAAAGAAACGTATTTCTTTTAAGTCATTCTTGTATTTGGTGTTATAACTCTCTTTCTTTCTTCTAGAAAAGATGCTCCATTGTATATAGGTCTTACAATCCAAACTGAGCATCTTAGACTAGCTGTTGACACCCAACTTCAGACAAGAGAGATACAGGGTTCCTATCTGAGCAAAACTGACAGTTGTAGAATTTGGAAGCACAGTTTTACTCACCATCACTTTACTATCTGTAAACTAGATGTAACACTGGCATTGTTCTTTTTATCAAAAAAAAAATGTTCATAAACATATATTCCTGGATGTAGACCTCAAATATATACATTAAAATGTCTAAATTATGCTGTGAGTCTGAGTCCATTAACTCATCTACCTTTTACTGAGAGAAGACAACACAATATGACTATGAAAATTTTAGATGATACCATTTCTTAAAATGGCCTCATATTTCTCATGACCTAACATACTTCCTGTTCTTGATTAGGTTTCAGAATATGACATGAATTCTCTCTCTGAAAGGCAACCTTAAATCCAATTAGAATATGTTTTATTGTGATTGGTTTTTGTCTGTTGCTTTCATAAAGCACCATGTTCAAGGAAACTAATAGAAGAAAAAGACTACTTTGGGTAAGGCTTCCAGAGGATAGCCATCAACCATGACAGGGAGGACTGATAGAACATAGCCATGTTGTTGAAGTAGAAAGGTGAAAGATCACATCCTCAACCCCAGTCACTAAAGAGGAAGAGGGAATTAAGATGCCTTTGATCTATCTATTCTTTTTTCTCATAGCCAACCCCCAGTGTCATACTTTATTCAGTAATGTTCCAACAACTAAATTCCTCAAAACATTGTGACCCACTGAGGATCCAACATTAAAAGATAAAAGTATTATCCAATAGGAGATTTATTCATTCATACCTAATAATCAGCCTTCTAATATCCTTGTACTTTTTAAATTGATTTTGATATCAATGTAGAAAACAAAGCTCTAATTTCTTGTATGGGTTTCCTGTTCGTTTGTTTGTTTGTAAAACAGGGTCCCACACTCTATTCCTGACTTTCACATGTCCTGATATATAGAGACCAGAATGGCTTTTAGGTCACATCCCTGACAGCTAGGATGAAAGACCTTTCAATTACGAGCTTATTTTATTTTATTTTATTTTATTTGGTCTGAATGCTGTATCTTTATATATTGGCCACTGAGTTACCACCAGGCTTACAGAGTTCATTTCTTGTTTCATTTCAGAGTGAGCATTCCTTAGATTTTTATATCTCTGGATAAGATGTTCACTTCCTGCATATGTATAATTATTCTCTTACCCACTTGTAGGAATTCTCTGGAATTTCATTGTTTGTTTCTGCCTTCTTTGAATTCCTGTGCTTGTTCCCTCTTTATGTCATTTGTCCACATTGAATGGTGTTCAGATTATATTTTGACTTTTGCCTCTTGAGTTTGTTTCATAATTCATTTTGTCATGAGAATTGGTATTGCATTAGTGATTTGGGGTAGGGAAATTTTATTAACATTGTCAAATTGCTGTAGTTACAGCCTCTCAATTTTCTTTTGCTGTGTGTCATTTAGGTCAGGTGGCAGGGATTTCCATATCAGGTGTTGTGAATAAACTTTGAGACTCTAGGGTGGTGGGAGGAACTAGGTTACACTTACAGTCTAAATATATCATTACTTACTTTCATGACTGCACATTGTCAAGATTCCTGGTATCATTTTGCTTTTAATGTTTATATATATAAATGTGGTTTAGCATTGTCTGTAATGATGTTGTATTTATTTCATCTTTGAATCATTCAGACCTTGATGTGAAATTTCAAGAAGAATTCAATCTTTGTTCTTCACAGAGACCCTGGGAGAAGGACAACAACAAGAATGAGTGAGTCTCTGGTAAATACACCACAGGTCAGTGTCCTTTCCACATTTCTTTTTAAAAAAATCTCTTTTTATTCAAGTCATCCAAAAGTTTTAATCTCTACATGTGGAATGGTATCGAAAGGGCTTATTTTCTATGATCTATATCTTTTGTAATAATGAGAATTTAATGTTTTTTCCTTTCATGCATATAATGGCTTTATATTTTAACTTGATTTTTTTTTTAAGATTTATTTATTGTATATGAGTACACTGTCACTGTTTCAGACACACCAGAAGAAGGCATTGGATCCAATTACAGATGGTTGTGAGCCAACATGTGGTTGCTGGGAATTGAACTCAGGACCTCTGGAAGAGCAGCCAGTGCTCTTAACCGCTGAGCCATCTCACCAGCCCCTTAACTTGATTTTTATATTGTGAGGATATATAATTCCCTTGGACTAGAGACCTGCATGTCTCAAATAAGATTTATTAGAATGATGCTCAAAGAACAGATTGATGGATATTTTCTATGTTGAATAAGTTCTGTCCTTTTGTATTAGTGTGAAGTAAGGTCTCTTGTGCCACATAAATTGCATTTCAGAGATGGTCAGGTTTCTAAACACAAGTTTGTGAATGAGGATATAGAAATAAGTATAAATTCACATCACTAAAGAAGATATGAAAGAGTAGAATTTGTAGAAGCTAAAATTATATAAGATCCACTGTTTTGAATCCTAATAGTAAATAAATTTATTAGCTTCCTAGGGTCACAGATAATGGAAGGAAAATATCTTTCTTTTACCATTATTGTGATTGTGAGATGATACATATTTCAGTATTCTAAAAACACTTTTTTCACACCTCATGTCACACAGTAATCACAATGACACCTGAAATCTATTTATCTCAAGAGAGATACTGTCCATGTGGAAAATTCACAATATATTGTTATTTATCCCTCCTTTTGGTTTCAGAAATAATTTTTTTCTTTTTTTTTTTTTTTTTTTTTTTTTTTTTTGGTTTTTCGAGACAGGGTTTCTCTGTGTAGCCCCGGCTGTCCTGGCACACACTTTGTAGAACAGGCTGGCCTCGAACTCAGAAATCCGCCTGCCTCTGCCTCCCGAGTGCTGGGATTAAAGGCGTGCGCCACCACGCCCGGCCAGAAATAATTTTAAGTCCTGTTTTCTTCACCTTTGTATTTCATCACATGAACTATATTAGTAAAATTTTTCTAGAGAGGATAGCTATGGTGCTGTGCATAAACCATCAATTTTCAAAAATAAATGAATGTCCTTTCTTATTTTTCGTCTCTTTTTCATTAGAAGAGAAAGGCTTGAATCAGTCTATGCTAATCCTCTTCAGCCAAGCTGTGCATCACATAGGGTAAAATGAAGGGTTGTAGCAATGTTTCTATTTTTCATTACGATACTATTTTCTTTAAGTACATAAGTGTATATCTGAAGGTTTTTATGTACACTGAATGATACATTATGCCCCTAAAACCATGAGAACAGCACCAAACCCTGGGGAATGAATTCAGACATAATAGTGAGCTGCAATATATTTAGAGAGAATTAGATTAGTTTTTAAAGTAGAAACAGCAAGTTCCCTTTACTCTTTAGTCATTTGTTCATGGAGCAGGTTTACATGTTTGAGGCATATTTGCAATAAAGACAATATATAGTCTGTATATTATAATTTTTGATAAACAAAGGAGGAATGATAGATCACACTTCTCTATGAGAAGTGCAATTCTGATATACCTATGGTCAAATTCTGAAGAAAAAAAGTTAAAAGTAGGATACTGAAATTTTCAGTTAGGTTAATACAATGAGAAATAATTTACTAAATTTTAATGAATATTTAGTATAATTCTCCCTCAATTTAAAAAACACAATTTGATAAAAAATTATTATACTTCATTGGAATACATTGCCATATATGATATTTGCTTATACATACATATCTAATCATTTTATAGTGAAAGACCATATGGTATTAATGAAATTGTTATTAAGCATATTTATTTATGTCTCCATAGGAGCTAATTAAGAGTCCAAATGTGGCTCTGCAGTTAAGGTGTCTTCTTCTTGCAGAATTCAGATTCAGTTTTCTGTACCTGCCTGGGGACTTCTTTTCCTTCTAGAACTCTTTTTTTTTTCAAGAATATCTTTTACCGTTGCCTGCGTTTCTCATGTGCACAGAGCTACATGCCAGCAAAAACAACATTCCATATGAAATTAAAGTCAGTAAACATTATTTAAAAATTATAAATGATCTGGAAATATTGCATACGACACAAGAAACCATCCAGGAAAGAGAATGAGAGCAAATGTGAAGCCTGAATGAGTTTCAGGACGGCTGACCCCTTATATCAACATTTTAAGAATTAGGAATGATCCCTATGTATGATAAAAATGTTTTGTATTTGTGGAACCCAGAGCTGGAGACTCTTATGTGTTCATTGTAATATGGGAAGAGATTTATCCCACCAGTGCTGTATTTAGGTATCAACTTTTATGAGGAGGAACCATAATTGTGAATGAATTTATAATACAGGAAAATGCTATTATCTGACCCGTCCAGCAGGTCCAGTTTTTTAGGGTCTCGAGGGGACCTTCTCCTAAGAACCAAATGGCGGGAGGGAGAGACGGACACCAAGTGCAAGAAACGACACGGAATCAGTCTGAGTAGTATCAAGGTGTCACTGTATTCAGCAAGGCTCAAGGCTTAAATGCACAAGCAAAAGGGGAAGTACTTCTCAGCAGGAGGGGTGGGGCAGTGGAAATGTATAAGCAAAAGGGGAAGTACAAGTACTTCTCAGCAGGAGGGGTGGGGCAGTGGAAATTTTTCTTTTGGCAGCTACATGGGAAGCAGGAACTTGGTATCAGGATGTGGTCAGGACATCTGGTGCTGACTTAGGGCTGGAACATTCTGTGGTTGTTCTCGAACAGTGCGTCGGTGGCCCACTTTTGACCCCCTTTTCTTCTCGCAGGGGAGAGGCCCAATTCAGAGATCAGGACAATTGTGTTGTCTTTATACTCCCAACAGTTACCCAGCATCCTATCAAACAACAAATCTGCTCCAGAAGGAAAGTGAATTGTATCAGATTCCACATTTTTTAAAATATTTTATTTATTTATTATATGTAAGTGCACTGTAGTTGTCTTCAAACACTCCAGAAGAGGGCATCAGATTTCATTACGGATGGTTGTGAGCCACCATGTGGTTAAATAATTTTAAAGCTCTCTAAAACTGTTTATTTCTATTTTATGGTTTTGAATACATTCTTATAAAATAATTTCCAAAAGCATTTGATTTTCTGTGTCAAGGAACGTTCAGTGTATGATGCCCTGATGTTGCAGTTCTATTGTGTTTAAAGAAAAAAACTTAGTCATTTAGTCCATCTATTATTTCTGCATTTAGTATTCTACCTGTTTCTTCTACAACGTGTGTAGCATTGAACTTAGGCCTCAGATTGTCAAAAGGACATGTTGTTATACAGATGTGAGACACAGCTGCACATAAGACTAAGCTAGTGTCCATATTTGAACAAAGTGGACATTGTAAAATTTGAAGGGATATTTTTTTATCATATCTTGACTATCTCTAATGGGACACTGGGATTCTGTTTGTTATCAACCCATATTTCATAAAGGTACATTACTGCATCTAGCAATCAAAAGGACATGTTATATTCTATAAATGTTTACTGCTTTTGAAATTACATCATGCATTCTCAGTGAAAAAGAAATATAAGGAAGTCTATTAGTAGTCTAGAAAGTTTCTTTGAATAAAGTTAATTTCTCTTCAATATACGTTGCTTACATTTGCCTGAATGTATGCATATGTGCTATGTATTTCTCCTGTCAGTAGTGTAGTGTTCAGAAGAGATCATTGGATTTTAAAGAACTGGGTTTAACAATCTACTGTTAATTGCCACGTGGCTGCTTGGAATCAAATTTCATAATAGATGACATTGAAAGACAGTATACAATCCAAACTGCACACTAAAATTTTTGAAAAGAGTGATGGTAGCAAATCTTTCATTTGCTGTGAAGGTCTCAGTAAATCACAGAAAAGTCTTGAAGATGAGAGCCTTTCTGATTTTTCTTTCCTTTTCTTTTTTTTATTTAGAGAGCCTTTCTAAATGTGAGTCTTAAATTAAGTCATTCTATAGATTGTCAGTGGAAGAGCAGAAATTTGTATCTTCAGACACATCTCAATCACACTTTCAGAAAAATTTATCCTTCAATATTTTCCTTCCTCATCTGCATCAAAAAAGGATATCTTTTTTTGTTGTTGTTGTTTTCAAGACAGGGTTTCTCTATGCATCTCTGGCTATCCTATCCTGGAAATCACTCTGTAGACCAGGCTGGCCTCGAACTCAGAAATCCGCCTGCCTCTGCCTCTCAACTGCTGAGATTAAAGGCATTTGCCACCACACCCAGCAAAAAAGAATATCTTAATTACTTCTTTTTTTAAAGTAGAAAAGCATTTTTGTCCAGTATCAAGTAGGTAGTTTTCCATTACAGGGTCTGTTAACCTTCAAGGACGTGGCCTTGGACTTCTCACTGGAGGAATGGGAATGTCTCAGTTTTGCTCAGAGGACATTGTACATGGATGTGATGTTGGAGATTTACAACAATCTGTTGTTTGTGGGTAAGAATGAACTTCTTGTTGAATTCCTGTTTCTTTCTTTCAGTTTTCCTACTAAGTGCTTATGTAAATACTCTGAGATATCCAGAGACTCCTGAATGAGAGAAATTCTAGTTAAAATCATAACTTGTTCATTGTGTTTCCTTTACATTTCTCTGCTTTCTTTGGAAAAGTAACCAGTGCTATAATCTCTGAGATCACTCCTTATCTCTTATCTAGCTGCAATCAACTTAAAAAAGTTCAAGTAAAAATTTTAAGTATCCAGAACAAGAAACTGTATTTCTATACATATAATAGTTGCAATTGTAAAAATCTTACTATTGCTTTTAAATGTTCCCTTATTTATGAATCTAAAAATATACAAGGTTTCAAATGGATATAGAGCTGTTGGTTTGGGCATTGTTTTTTATTTAACTTTTTGACATTTGATCTCTGTGTTTAGATCTGGGACAGCATAATCATTATCCTAGCATTTTGGATGTTGAAACAAATCTATTTAGTGATTTCCCTGACACTCTTGGCTATATCATAAATTTATACCTGACCAAAATTATACCTGATTCAGTGTCACTCTGAATCAAATTGTAAATATAAAATTAGTGATGTATCATTTAGAGTTCTACTTTCGGGAAATTCACTACAGATGGATCATTTATTTGTCCAGCTTACGCAAAGTACAATTTTCTTTTTTATTGGTCTTTTATTTATTTACATGTCAAATGTTATGCCCCTTCTTCATTTCCTGTCATGAATCTCTATATCCCACCCCTCCCCCTGGCTTTTATGATGATTCTCCCACCACTGATCCACCTACTCCCACCCCATACCCCTAGGATACTCCTATGCTGGGATACTGAACCTTCACAGTACCAAGGGACTCCCCTCCTGTTGATACCACATAAGGCAATCCTCTGCTGTATATAAAGCTGGAGCCGGGCTGGTGAGATGGCTCAGTGGTAAGAGCACCCGACTGCTCTTCCGAAGGTCCGGAGTTCAAATCCCAGCAACCACATGGTGGCTCACAACCATCTCTAACGAGATCTGACTCCCTCTTCTGGAGTGTCTGAAGACAGCTACAGTTTACTTACATATAATCCATAAATCTTAAAAAAAAAAAAAAAAAGCTAGAGCCATTTGTACTTCCATGTGTACTCTTTATTTGGTGATTTGACCCATGAGAACTTTGTGGGTCTTGATATTGTTGTTCCTCCTACACAGTTGCAAAGCCCTTCAGGTTCTTCAGGCCTTCCCTTAACTCCTTCATTGTGGTCCCCCTGCTCAATCTAATGGTTGGCTGCAAGGATCTACATCTCTTTGGTCCAGTCTTTGGATGGCCTTCCCTTCATCCTCTTTTCCATTCTTTGTCCCTCTTTTTCCTTAAGACAGGAGCAATTCTGGGTTATTATATTTGAGGTAGTATGATGTTTAATTTGAAAATAAAATTTAGCAGGCTATTATCATTTCCAGTCATTTGATATAGATCATATTTGAGGTTCTTCTGAGGATACATGTAAAGATTAAAAAAAAAAGAGAGAGAGAGAGAGAGGAAAACCTCTCTTGAGAGTACGAATCCCTGAATTCACTGATTATTGAATCCCTTACTCCTTATATAAGTAATTCATGTCACCTCTAATTGCCTCCCCACTTTTTTTCAGAAAATCATTGCATATGTGGAAAGTATGGGAAGGTCTTGGATGAAGACAGCCAGTATATTGTCCATGAACACATGAATATTCAAGAGAAGTCTTCTAAATGGGACAAGCTTAGCAAGGTGATTCTTGATTCCCCCCAATGTACACCGTACAAAACTTATCACAGCTCTCTTCAATACTCGAACCAAAAAAGACTTAAGCCCAGGAGCACTAAAGAAGTTTGCAAATACAATGACTCTGTAAACGGTTTAAATTTGTTTTCTACCATTAGTCTCAATCAAGAAATCCACATGCAGAAGAAAAAACACAAGCGAAATGCAGAATTTGAGAAGGTTTTTGTTTCTAAATATAAAGTCATGGTGAAACGAAACAATACTGGAGTGAACCCTTACAAATGTAGTGAATTTCACAAATATCTAACCCAGAGAGAAAAACTTCAAAGTCAGCAGAGAATTTATCATGGAAAGAAACCTTACAAAAGTAGTAAAAGTGACAAATGCTTTACCCATCAAATCCATCTTAGTATTCATCAGGGAATTCATGCAGAAGAGAAAATTTACAAATGTAGTGAATGTGACAAATGTTTTAAACACAAATTCAATCTTAGTGTGCATCAGAGAATTCATACAGGAGAGACACCTTACAAATGCAGTGAATGTGACAAATGCTTTACTAGAAAACACAGTCTGAGAATTCATAAGAGAATTCATATAGGAGAGAAACCTTACAAATGTAGTGAATGTGACAAATGCTTTACTCAAAAATCCCATCTTAATATTCATCAGATAATTCATACAGGAGAGAAACCATATAAATGCAATGAATGTGACAAATGCTTTACTGAAAAAGGCAGTCTGAGGATTCATCATAGAATTCATACAGGAGAGAAACCTTACAAATGCAGTGAATGTGACAAATGCTTTACTCAAATATCCCATCTTAATATTCATCAGAGAATTCATACAGGAGAGAAACCTTATAAATGCAGTGAATGTGACAAATGCTTTACTAGTAAACACAGTCTGAGAATTCATCAGAGAATTCATACAGGAGAGAAACCTTACAAATGCAGTGAATGTGACAAATGCTTTATTGATAAAGGCAGTCTGAGAATTCATCAGAGAATTCATACAGGAGAGAAACCTTACAAATGCAGTGAATGTGACAAATGCTTTGCCAAACAATTCAATCTTAGTATTCATCAGAGAATTCATACAGGAGAGAAACCTTACAAATGCAGTGAATGTGACAAATGCTTTGCCAAACAATTCAATCTTAATATTCATCAGAGAATTCATACAGGAGAGAAACCTTACAAATGCAGTGAATGTGACAAATGCTTTAGTAAAAAAGGCAGTCTGAGAATTCATCAGAGAATTCATACAGGAGAGAAACCTCACAAATGTAGTGAATGTGAGAAATGCTTTACCCACAAATCCCATCTTAATAATCATCAAAGAATTCATACAGGAGAGAAACCTTACAAATAGTTTGCATGTGACAAATACAATACTCACAATGTCAGTCTGAGATATCATCAGTTATTTCATACAATAGAGAATCTTTATAAATGAAGTGATCGAGACAATCCTTTGCCAAGATATATCATCTTAAAATTCATTAGAGAATAGTTACAGAAAAGGAACTTTTCAAATATATTGTAGGTATTAATCCTTTCCTTTTGGCCTATTTCCTAGAATATAACAGTGAATATACTTTCAGGCTAGAAACTTAACTCATGCATTGTATGAAGAAATATCTTTGACTTCACTTCAGGACAGAGAGAACTTTTTAGGGGAAAGTATTTCTGTTGGGAAAAATGTGGCATATGTTTTATTCTTGACAACACTTGAGTCTCCACTCTAGGGAATTAGTATGATTATGAAAATCTTGTGAAAACTTTCATGCAATGTTCAAATCTTAGATAATCTCAACTAATTATGCTGGGAGAAACTCTGAAAATGTGAAAATGTAGAAAGCTTTTCATGACACCTTTTTACTTGTTCACCCTCAAAGGTTACAAAATGAAGACAAGTCAGAAGATAGTATTGCTTAACACATTCATTGAGACAGAAATAATCCATTTCAGAAAGGAAACTATGTAAGGTCTTTAATGCAATCCTCAAAATATCTAATAAAACTGATAACATTCTGTATATTTAATTTAAATGATCCAATTAAGAAAAGTTATACTTAAAGGAGTACCTGGCAAACTGAGCCACTCAGACTGCATATTCTTTATCCTATAAATATGCTTACAGATATGAAGTGTGCTTCGAGTATCCAGTAATCATAATTCTTCTCTAATCCTTGTTTGTCATTATAAGATAACAAGTGACTCTGAGTCTCTTGTGATCTGGTCAACAACTCCTTTTCTATTGTCCTGTAACTAACTCCAATGAAGCTGAAATATTCAACAAGTTTGCTTTGGTTGTTTTCAATTTGCACTTGGGATACTCACATGAATATATGTTGCATCTTTCCAGGAAATGCCTCACATAAAACATACGCAGAAGTCATAAATATTTTTGCAAACCTATATCATAAACTTTTAGTAGTGATTTTCAACTGGTGGATAACAATCTCTTTGGCATGTAGTGACCCTGTCATAGTGGTTGCTTAAAAACATAGGAAAACACATTTTTCCATTTGTCTTAAAACTGAGAAATCATTCATTGAACTGCAGGGTAGTCTGCCCACCTAAAGATAATTTGAATTCAATGTCAGTGTTTAGCATTAAAAGAGTTAGAAACACTGTTTTACATATGGTGATTTGTGTTAAGTGAAATAGGTAAGATTCAGTTCAATGTTCCAGGCAAGTAATACTAGGTGAAGATAAAAAGAAACAGAAAATACGTAGAAGCTGTCAGAGTGTCAGCAAGAAGTCTGCTTTCTCTTTTGAGTTCAAAGAAATATGAGAGAAAAATCTACAAAAATGAATGAAAACATGGCTTCATAGATGTCAAGGATAGCTATCCAGACTTTGCTGTGTCTCTGCATGGTTCTGAAGTGATGAATTCCCATTTATTGACAAAAGTCCTATGAGTCTCAGAGAATGCTGAGAATGGTGAGCATTGTTTTAGGTGATTCTCACCCATTTGATATTCCTCAGTTAGAACTTTTTGTTTAGCTCTGTGCCCCATATTTTCATGAGGTTATTTGATTTTCTGGAGTCCACCTTCCTGAGTTCTTTATATATATTGGATATTAGTCCCCTATCTGAATTACGGTTGGTAAAGATCCTTTCCCAGTCTGTTGGTGGCCTTTTTGTCAAGACATTGACAGTGTCTTTTGCCTTACAGAAGCTTTGCAATTTTATGAATCCCGTTTGTCAATTCTTGATCTTACAGCACAAGCCATTGCTGTTCAATTCAGGAATTTTTACCCTGTGCTCATATTTTCGAGGCTTTTCCTAAACATAGTAAAAGCAATCTACAGCAAACCAGTAAACAACATCAAAGTAAATGGAGAGAAGCTGGAAGCAATCCCACTAAAATCAGGGACTAGACAAGGCTGCCCACTTCTCCCTACCTATTCAATATAGTACTTGATGTCCCATTCAGAGCAATTAGACAACAAAAGGAGGTCAAGGGGATACAAATTGGAAAGGAACAAGTCAAAATATCACTTTTTTCAGATGATATGATAGTATATATAAATGACCCTAAAACTTACACCAGAGAACTCCTAAACCTGATAAACAGCTTCAGTGAAGTAGCTGGATATAAAATTAACTCAATCAAATCAATGGCCTTTCTCTACACAAAGGATAAACAGGCTGAGATAGAAATTAGGGAAATAATACCCTTCCCAATAGTCACAAATAATAGAAAATACCTTGGTGTGACTCTAACTAAGGAAGGGAAAGATCTGTATGATCAGAACTTCAAGTCTCTTAAGAAAGAAATCAAAGACGATCTCAGAAGATGGAAAGATCTCCCATGCTCATGGATTGGCAGGATCAATATAGTAAAAATGGCTGTCTTGCGGAAAGCAATCAGATTCAATGCAATCCCCAGCAAAATTCCAACTCAATTCTTCAACGAATTAGAAAAGGCAATCTGCAAATTCATCTGGAATAACAAAAAACCTAGCATAGCAAAAACTCTTCTAAATGATAAAAGAATCTCTGATGGAATCACCATGCCTGACCTAAAGATGTAGTACAGAGCAATTGTGATAAAAACTGTATGGTACTGGTATAGTGACAGACAGGTAGACCAATGGAATAGAATTGAAGACCCAGAAATGAACCCACACACCAGTGGTCACTTGACCTTTGACAAGGGAGCTAAAACCATCCAGTGGAAAAAAAAGACAGCATTTTCAACAAATGGTGCTGGCACAACTGGCAGTTAACATGTAGAAGAATGCGAATTGATCCATTCCTATCTCCTTGTACTAAGGTCAAATCTAAATGGATCAAGGAACTCCACAGAAAACCAGAGACAGTGAAACTTGTAGAGGAGAAAGTGGGGAAAAGCCTCGACGATATGGGCACAGGGAAAAAATTCCTGAATAGAACAGCAATGGCTTGTGCTATAAGATTGAGAATTGACAAAAGGAAAAACAGACAGCACTTTCAACAAATGGTACTGGCACAACTGGCAGTTATCATGTAGAAGAATGTGAATTGATCCATTCTTATCTCCTTGTACTAAGGTTAAGTCTATGTGGATCAAGGAACTCCACATAAAATAGGAGACACTGAAACTTATAGAGGAGAAAGTGGGGAAAAGCCTCGAAGATACAAACATTTATTAAGCAACGAAACACTCTGTATTAAGTTTGTACCTGAAATGTATGAACTGTCTGATATAAATATAAATATCCCCTTGATCTCTTTTAGTTGCCTTATTGCTTGAGCTAGAACGTCTGATACTGTACGAAAGAGTCATGAGGACAGTCGACAGCCTTTTCTTGTGATAGAGAATTCTTTCTTGAAAAACTTTGCTGTTAAAATGGTGTTTTCTTTTTGATGAAATTCCAAAGCCCTTAGTATACTTCCTATCAATAACTGGTCAATTTCATTATTACCCTGTGCCAGAGAGCTTGGCAGACCTGTATGGGATCTTATATGTGTTATATATAGTCAATTACTCTTATTTCTGATTATTTATTGTAGTTGAATAAATAGTGAAGTCAATTCAGAATCATCCTAAATAAGATCAGCAGTATCTACGTGTAAAATAACCCTTTCTGTATATTGAGAGTCAGTTACTATATTAAGACCCTTGAAAATCTGAGAACACCATGAGTATTGCACACAATTAAGATTTTTCAACTCATTTCTAGGGACTCTCAGCCACCTTACTTAAATCTTTTGCCTTTCCTGATTTAGTAGTCTCAGTGTAAAATGTAGTGGCTCCAGATATTGGAATTCCCTTTAGTATATGAGGGAAAATCCAAGTAGTTCATTTTATGAACTGAAGTCACTTGCTTTTAGGGTATCTGTTTTTATCCAAGAAATTACTGCAAGCTTGTTTATCAACATTCATGTTGTGTCCATAGTGAGTCAATCTCTGCATTAATATATGGTACCACGATTTCAGCTGGATCCATTCCAACTAATTTTTGAAGTCTCTTTTTTCCTTTTAGTAACAATTCAGAGACCATATCCATGTAGCTTTTTAATTTCTTACCCTGTTTATGTGCTAAAAATATCCACTCTAATATACAATCTTCCCTCTAAATGAGAATTCCTGTAGGGGAATGAGTAGATGGTAAGATAACTAAGATGCAAGCTATTTTGGAACAATACAAACTAGTTGTGTATCCTGCAATTTCCTTTCTACCAGAGCTAAGTCTTTCTCAGCTGTTTCTGGTAATTTCCTCAGACTATATATTTATCACCCTCTATCATTTGAAATAAATTGCTTAGCAGTTGAGTGGCCAAGCCAATTGTAGACCACAGCCAGTTAGTATCTCCTAATAATTTCTGAAAATCATTAAGAGTCTTTAATTTGTCTTTCCTGATTTGCACCTTTTGTGGTTTAACCTTTTGCAGACTTATTCTATACCCTCCATAATTAATAGAGTCCACTCTTTATATTTTTTCAGGGGTGATTTGCAATCCCCAGCAAGGCAAGGATTTTTTTTTCAACTTCATCAAACATTCTTTCCAGGATATTTATATCTGAATCAGCCAATAGAATGTCATCTATATAATGACAGATAATGGATTGGGGAAATTGTTTGCAAATCATCAATAATGGCTGTTGTACAAAATATTGACACATGTAGGGCTATTTAACATTCCTTGTGGCAGGATATTTCAGTGATACCCTTTTATTGGGCAACCTCTATTGAAGGTAGGTATTGAGAAAGCAAACTTTTTCTTACCATATTCATGTAGAGGAATTGTGTAAAAGCAATCTTATAGATTAATCACTATAATACACCATTCCTTCGCCAACAAAGGTGACAATGGGATTCCAGGCTGCAAGGAACTCATTGGCTAAATAATCTTTGTAATTGCTCTGAGATCTCTCAACAACCTCCATTTTACATATTTTTTTAATCACAACTACGGGAGAATTCCAAGGACTGGTGGACTCCTCTATAGGCTGAGTGTCCTAGACTAGTTGTTCTATTGCCTGTTGGTTTTCTCTTGTCATACATCATTGATCAATCTACGTGGGTAGGGCAGTCAATCACATTAGTGGTAAGGCTGTTGGTGTCTTATCAGCAGTGGCTGCTTCATGTAGAGTTAAATTGTTAGCCTCTGCTGTATCTTGTTTATGGATAGCCTAGATAGTCTCTAAATGCCTTTGATAACATTCCTTAGCTAATTTTTTTTTATCTGCCAGCATGGCTAGAGACCCCTGATGTAGGGTCAGGCCGGGATGGGAGTATAAAATTTTGCCCAGTACCTGCAATAAAGGAGTCTGCTTTTACCACTTGCCTGACTTCCAGAGTCCATATCTTTGATTCTACACCTTTTCCCCTCCACCCCAAGGGTCTCTGTTGGGGTCACAACCAGCAATTACACAACTGAAATGTGCAGTTTTAAAATTTTGTTGTGAAATAGCCTTTTAACTAAAGTTTTTGGGAAGTTTAATCGGGAAAAAAATCAAAGCCATTGCCTTGGGGAACAACAGACTGTCATCAAGGTAACCTGTGTGAAGACAGCACGTCAGAGAAACATTTTCTACAAGGCTGAAGATGCAACTGTGCCCAGGTCTCATTACATGTTGCCAGAGAGAAATCACTTGATATACAAGCATAAAATGAATCAAGAAAATTTGCTTTAGTGACTGTGTGCATTCATGACAGGCTAATTATCAGACTAATTAGCCTAGCATACATTTGAATTCAACATATGCTGTCAGCCTTAAGTTTCTTTTAGGTTGAGTTCCCAGATTATGCTTTGAATAATTGGACTGGAGACTGAAAATCTAGGCATTTAGGCAGATGGATGATTTACATAGTATAGACATTGTGAGAGTCATTTCTTTTCTTTTCTTTTTTTTTTTTTTTTTGTTGTTTGTTTTTTTGTTTTTCGAGACAGGGTTTCTCTGTGTAGCCCTGGCTGTCCTGGCACTCACTTTGTAGACCAGGCTGGCCTCGAACTCAGAAATCCGCCTGCCTCTGCCTCCCGAGTGCTGGGATTAAAGGTGTGCGCCACCACGCCCGGCTGTCATTTCTTTTCTTTTCTTTTCTTTTTTCTTTTTTTTTTTTTTTGTTTTTGTTTTTTGTTTTTTGTTTTTCAAGACAGGATTTCTCTGTATAGTCTTGGCTGTCCTGGAACTCACTTTGTAGACCAGGCTGGCCTCGAACTCAGAAATCCCCCTGTCTCTGCCTCCCAAGTGCTGGGATTAGAGGTGTGCGCCACCACCGCCCTGCATGAGAGTCATTTCTTACATAACCATTTTCCTAACAAAACCCACAAAGATATCAGTATATAATTTTCATTTGCACATAAGTTTTATTATTCAAACTGCTTTGTTTTCCTCCATGTTGGGATGACCATATGTTTGGAAAGAAGACAATATTTTGGTGTAATTCCTAACCATTTTTGAACATGTGATAGAAGACTCAGTGTGAAATGTCTGTAGGGTGCAATTCTAACAACATGACCTTGATCATCATATAAAAAATGTCCATATTTCCTCCCTTGAATATTTTGTTCCCCCTTCTAGGAAGGACTGAAGCATCCACACTTTGATCTTCCTTCTTCTTGAGCTTCATGTGCACTGTGAATTATATTTTGGGTATTCTTAGCTGTGGAACAGAGACTGACAGAAAAGCCATCCAGAGACTGCCCCACCTTGGGATTCATCCCATATACAGACATCAAACATAGATACTAGTGTGGATGCCAAGAAGTGCTTGCTGCCCTGTCTCGAAAAACCAAATAAAAAATAAAAGAAGTGCTTGCTGACAGGAGCCTGCTATAGCTGTTTCCTGAGAGGCTCTACCAGAGCCTGGCAAATACAGAGGTGGATGCTCGCAGCCAACCATTGGACTGAGCTTGGGTTCCCGATGGAGGAGCAAAAGACAAGACTCATGGAGCTGAAGGGATTTGCAACCTATAGGAAGAAAAACAATATCAACCAACCAGACCCCCCAGAGCTTACAGGGACTAAACCACCAACCAAAGGGTGCACATGGAAGGATCCAAGGCTCCATCCACCTATGTAGCAGAGGATGGCCTTATTGGGCATCAATGGGAGGAGAGGCCCTTGGTCCTGTGAAGGCTCCATGCCCCAGTGGAGGGGAATGCCAGGGTGGCAAGGCAGGAGTAGGTTGTGTGTGGGAGTACCTGTACAGAAAAGCACCGGGAGGGAGGATGGGATAGGGGGCTTCCAGAGGGGAAAGCCAGGAAACGGGATTACATGAAATATAAATAAATAAAATATCAGCATCAACCAACTTTAGCCACGGTGAAAATTCTCTGGCATTCATTTGTGGCTCTGAGAATGAAACAACTATTTAGTCTTAAGTATGAACTAATATGTACACCATGTGAATGTCTGATGTCCACAGAGGTCAGAAGAGAGCATCATATCCCTTGGAGCCAGAGCTGTGTGGATACTGGGAGTCAAACCCAGGTCCTTTGCAAAGGCAGCAAGTGCTCTTAAACATTGAGCGGTCTCTCCAGTGTCTCATTTTGTGGTTTAAAATCAGGTATGGTGTTGCGTTATGTAAGAAGTATATATTGCATGCTGAACAAATTGTCAGTTTGTATTTGTTTATATTTTACAGACATGTACCACCATGCCCAATTTAATGAATTTACTTTTATTTTCCTTTTTCTGTGTATGGGTGTTTTGCCTGCATGTGCCTGTGCACCATGTGCATGCAGTACTCGCAGAGACCAGAAGAGGGCACCAGATTCCGTGGAACTGTGCATGACCTTGTGTGTGCTAGGAACCAAACCCAGGTCCTCTGGTAAATCAGCCAGTGCTCTAACCAGAGTCATATCCTCAGACCCTTGTTTTTTAAGTGAAAGTTTTTGCTATGTTAATGCTAGCTGGCATCGAACTTGTCATCCTCTTGCCTCAGCCTTCTTCATAAAGTTATTAAAAGTTTAATATGAGTTATTTTATAAAATTGCACCCTACATCTTTGCAGAGAAAACCCCTTTAGAACAGTGTCATAGATTTTGATCATATGGTGATTTTCCTACATCACTGAAATTTAGTGGTGTTTGCCATACAGATCTGCCCTGACTGCTGGAAGGCTGTGCTTTCTCAGTCCCAGAGTGAGAGTAAACACTGGGATAAAACACACACATGCGTGTGGCTGTGTCCAGGTTTTAAATTTTTCTTTCTTTTTTTTCTTTTGTTTTTTTAAAGTTTATGAATGTGTTTTACCTGTACGTGTGCAGGTGTGTTAGGAGGTCAGAAGAGGCCATCATATCCCCTATTCTGAACAGTCATGTGAGTGCAGAGAGTCCACCCAGGTTCTCTGCAGGAGCAACAGGTACTCTTAACCCGTGGGCCATCTCTCCAGCCTGGGTCCAGCCTTTTATGTAAGTTCTGGGAATCTGAACCTCAGGCAGTTAGGTTTTGCCAGGCTCTTTACCAATAGAACCATTCCCCAGCCCAAAAGAAAACTTTTTAGTTTTGAGATAGGATTTATTTTCACTTAGTTTTTTAAAGATTATTTTATGTATGTGTGTATACTGTCACTCTCTTCAGATACACCATGAGAAGATATCAGGTCCCATTACAGATGGTTATGAGCCACCCATACGGTTGCTGGGACTTGAATTCAGAATCTCTTGAAGAACTGTCAGAGGTCCCACCCACTGAGCCATATCTCCAGCCCAACTCATTGTTTAAAAAGATTTATTTTTGTTACCTTTGTTATACACACAGGGATACATACACGTGTGAATGCATACAGACACACAAGCTGCACATAATATACATACACACACAAACATACATGCACACATGCACACCACACTGCTAATACACATGCAAACATACACTGTACACACTGCACATACACATGTAAGTGCACACACATATGCCACACACATACGAACATGCATACACAGTACGAATGCCACACACACACACACACACACACACACACACACACAAACACACACAAGTGCAGGTAGCTGCAGAAGCCAGAAGAGGACCTTGTTCTTTGAAGCTAGCTCTAAGTGTCCCACTCCAGTCTTTTTTTTTTTTTTGTAAGTATTTATCATTGCTCCTCCTGTGTGACATTTAGAGCTACATCACAGTTTTAGTGAGGTTGCCGAGGATATGTTGCCAGTGGGTTTATATACATTTCTGCATTTTAAGAAGTGATTTAGAGGCTTGGGGAGATAGCTCAGTAATTAAAAACACACTGCTGCCCTTGTGGAGGACCAGGGTTCAACTCCCAGGACACATAGGGTAGATCAGAACTGAAACTCTAGTTCTAGGAAGTACAATGCCCTCTTCTGACCTCTGTGGGCACCAGGCATGCATGTGGTGGGGCACAAACACACATGTAGGCGAAAACACCCGTATACATAAAAATAAAATGTTTTGAATAAATTAAGAACAAACCCTTAAAAGGAGAGTAGTAACTCAGGCTGGGAATGTGCTAGTCTGTCACCACAAACCTTGTGTTCAGAGCTCAGAGCCATGTCACGCTTTTAGTCCCTTCAGCATTTGTGAGGTGGAAGCAGAGGGATTAAACAGTCAGGCTCATCCTCTGTAACATAGTCGGTTTGAGGAAAACCAGCCTGAGTTACATGAGACCCTCTCTTAAAACACGAGGAGGCCAAAAATGACTGGTCCAGGATTCTGGGATCACTGCCCCCAGCCTTGATTTACAAAGCACTAGGTGTGTGCAGTCTGTGGTGCTCAGAACCCACCTCACAGCTAATAATGCATTTGCTCCTGAGCATCAAGAAGAGACGCCAGGTACTTTTCCAAATGCTTTAGAAATAAAAATTTGTATTTAATTCCCCACCACTCAAAGTAAGGAAGCTTTCTGCTAGCCCCATTTTAAAGAGAGGAACCAGGAACTGGAGTGATGCCTTGGTGGTTAAGAGCACTGGCTGGTGTATGCAATGGTGTCAGCGTTTGGAAGCTGATTATGGTATGGATACACTAGCAAGATTTTGCTGAAAGAACCCAGATATAGCTGTCTCTTGTGAGACTATGCCGGGGCCTAGCAAACACAGAAGTGGTTGCTCACAGTAAGCTATTAGATGAATCACAGGGCCCCCAGTGGAGGAGCTAGAGAAAGTACCCAAAGAGCTAAAGGGATCTGCAATCCTGTAAGTGGAACAACAATATGAACTAACCAGTACCCCTCGGAGCTCATGTCTGTAGCTGCATATGAATCAGAAGATGGCCTAGTCGGCCATCAGTGGAAAGAGAGGCCCATTGGTCGTGCAAACTTTATCTGCCTCAGTACAGGGGAACGCCAGGGCCAAGAAGTGGGAGTGGGTGGGTGGGGGAGTGGGTAGGGGAGCGTGTGGGGGACTTTTGGGATAGCATTGGAAATGTAAATGAAATAAATACCAAAAAAAAATTACAATTAAAATACGACCTCTTTTGAAAAAAAAAAAAAAAAGAGCACTGGCTGCTCTTCAGGGGACAAAAGTTTGTTCTCAGGTACACACATAGTGTCTCATGACCACCAACTATAACTGCAGTTTCCAGGGATCTGATGCTCTCTTTCAGCCTCTGTGAGTACCAGGCACGCATATGGTACACTGATATATGTGCAAAGAAACATCACACATAAATAAAAATAAAGAAGTTTTTTCATTTTGTTTTTTGAGACAGGGTTTCAAAAACCCTGTGTAGCCCTGACTGTCCCAGCACTCACTCTGTAGACCAGGCTTGCCTTGAACTCAGAGATTCACCTGCCACAGGAGCACTAGGATTAAAGGCATGCACCCCCACGGCCAGATTTACTCCTCAGTGTCATCATCTGTAAACACAAGAATTCCAATGCCCTTCCTAAGGCTTGGGCATATTTGTTTGTCTATGAGTTGAAGAGCTTAAGTTTACTCCTGAAGACTGGGGATGTTGCTCAGTGGTAGAGCACCTGTCTACCATGCATAAGGCTGTGGGTTGCAAGCTACACCCCAAGCCCCACCCTCAGTAATAATAATTAAAATAAACACAAAATAAAAATATCATCCAAAGGAGTAAAGCAGTGCTTGGTTCAGAGTCTTGTATGGAATGTCTGCTGTTTCCAAGTAAACAATATATGTATATATATGTATATGTAGTATATGTAGTATATGTGTATGTGTAGTATATGTATATGTAGCATGTATAAAAATATGTTTTCCTGACCCAGCAAGATGGTTTGTTGGGTAAAGGCACCTACTCCCCAGCTGGATCCCTGATCCCTGGAGGAAGGAAAAATGGCCTCCTGTAAGCTTTGTCCCCCCTCCACAAATAGATTTTTAAAAATTCAGTTTAGGTTTGTTTCGTTTTGATTTTTTTTCAAGACAGGGTCTTACGACTTAGCCCTGTTTGTCCTAGAACTCTATAGACCAGACCAGCCTCAAACTCAGAAATCCACCTGCCTCTGCCTCTTGCAGGCTGGCATTAAAGACATGAGCCACTATACCCAACAATAAATGCAATTTTTAAAAATGTTAATGTATGTCCTTAAACTTAATATTCTGTGGGAAATATGTGTCTACTTACATAAGTTGTTATTCAATTCCCTCACACTTCAGATTATTTTGTGTTGAGCAAGGCTTATTCTGGAGACATATTCTGAGGTTGTTTTTGCAATGGTACTGAGTCTGCTGTGGTGACAAGATTGGAGATGGCTTGTGAGGTGGGAGTAGCTCACTCTCAGTGAACTGACAGTGTCCCAACTTCTGCTGGGCTCTTTATGGCAACCTGTCCTTGGCTTCTTGTCTCACCATACCATCCCTGGTGGGGAAACTAGTTCAGAACATGTCAGCTGCCTGCTGTGAGGAATGGTGATCTTGTCCACTTCTCTCCCTAGTGCCCTGGCTAATTCAGTGCTTGGGACACACCAGTACTACATACATGGATGCAGAAGGACAGATGAGTTTGTCTAAGACCACAGGCTTTACTAAGTATGTTGCTTTTGAACCAGGATCTCCAGCTGCAGCTCTCCAAGACATGACATTTCAAAGTTGAGAACAGTCTGCTTTGTGTTCCCATCCCTCCTGGGATGTGTGTGTGTGGGCAAGCACTGACTGAGCTCACTTGACAGAGCTCTGAAGCAGACACATTTGTGGTATTGAGTATTTTGTCCCTGATGCCAAATGTCAGACTCTTAGGGGACACATGGCCAAGTCTGGAATGTTTTCTTGGTGTGATATAAGAAAATGTGCCAGGGAGTTTGTTGAGGGTATCTGCTGCAGGTATCCCCCTTCATAGATGAGCCTGAAGCGGTGACTCCCCTCTCAGCGTTTATTCTTATATATTTCAAGATTTATTATTATTAGTGTTATTATTATGTTTCTGGCCACTTTCAAATCTCTTTCTCTGGTCTATTTTCAAGTGTGAACATTTTGCCTACCTGCATATATGAACACCATTTGGTGTCTGGTGCCCTCAGTGGTTACGAGAGGGTATCAGGTCCCTGCAGATGCTTGGGAGCCACCATGGTGATGCTTGGAATCAATTTTGAGTCTTCTGCAAGAGCAGGCCAGTGGTCTTAACTTTTTTTTTTTTAATTTTGTATATATGTATATGAGTACATTGTAGCTCTCTTCAGACACACCAGAAGAGGGCATCGGATCCCATTACAGATGGTTGTGAGCCACCATGTAGTTGCTGGGAATTGAACTCCGGATCTCTGGAAGAGCAGTCAACACTCTTAACTGCTGAGCTATCTCCCCAGCACCCCACACCCCACCCCTGCTCTTAACTTCCGAGTCATTGCCAGCCCACATTCTTCTGTTCAATTAAACATCTTTTACTTCACAAGTAGCTTATGGTCAAATTTATAAGTTCAGAAGTCATGGCTGGTGAGGCAGAAGAGGGAATGTGGAAAGCCTTTCTTTCAGAGCCTTACAAACCTAGGTGCTGGTGTGCCATAGCTACTCCAGTAAAGTCTCTGTGGCAAGCCCAAAAGCTTGGGAAAAGTCCTGAGGCAAAAAGTTTCATGGAAACTTAGTCTCCTGGAGCCTTGGCATACCATAGCATGAATGTTCTAAACTTGTCCTTGTGTTAATAGGTGAATGGATCTATGTGCTTTCTTTCAGTATTGTTTTATTATCAGTGCCTCCAAGGAATGATTTGTCAAATACCTAAATTAGCTTGAACTTTGCTTCCTGGCCTTCACCAATGTCCTAGCCAGCCCTTGAGCAGGCCCTGGGCTTGGAATTTCATAAGAATGTTACCAATTAAGAGGAATTGCCTCCAGTATTGAAAAAGAGATAGTGAAAGAAATCAAGCATTACTATCTACTACATAGAGTTAGAAATCTCAGGGCAAACTTAGCAAAGTAATTTAGAATTCTTATTATAATTATATATGGCAGACTACATTACTTAATAGAAGAAAGTCCCTGACAAAATCACTTAGAATAACAGCCCAGTCATTCACATATACAGGAATTTACAATGGTTTAGGAAGTAGGTAGGGATGAGGTTTAAGGAGGAAGTAGAATATTGCATTATTCATGAGAAGGTTAGCTAGAGCAGAACTCCTTAGCACATACTTTCACTAACCCAGAAGCATAGCATAGTTAGGTATTTACTAAAGCTGGCTGGTGGTAGGCTAAACAATAATCAGAATTAGAACTATGGCTTGGGCAAGAAAGGACTTGCCCTGGGAACATAACGACCTCACACCTGGCTTTTAGGAATATAACTGACCTTAGATAGAGATGACTTTGTCTCAGTTGTTCAGTTGTCAGTCTTTATGTATGCATTCTGCTTTGTGTAAAGAGTCATTAAGCATCAGGTAACCTCAACGTACCTTGGGTAATGTGTTACCTAACTTCCTTATTTTCTTCTGTATCATAAGTCTGATGCTTCCTTTGAGAAATTACATTCAGATCAACACTCTCTTGTGTTAACATCTGTTTTTCACCCTGCCAACTCCTTCACGGCTGGGTACCAGGACCCAGATTCTCCTGAGAGTTGAGGGGCCCCTGCGAGTTGAGGGACTGACTGAGTCCAGTCCACAGCACTGGTGATTTAATACAGTCAGGAAGGCACTGCACGGGTGAAGCATACATGGCCATGGGCAGCACAGGTACCCATAGGTCACTGTCAGCTTCCTAAGATAGCCATTGAGGTGTCTACAGAGAAACCCTGTTAATGTGTTCAGTTTGCTAATGCCGAGTTGGGGTGAGGCCCTCACTTCATCCGGTGACTAGCACCGTGCCAGCAGTCCACAACATGGCATCAGTCTCCGCGCTCGCCTGCATCTACTCAGTCCTCATCCTGCACGACAATGAGGTGATGGTCATGGAAGATAAGATCAATTACTTCATTAAGGCAGCTGGTGTCAGCATTGAACCTTTCTGGCCTGGCTCGTCTGCAAAGGCTCTGGCCAATGTCAACACTGGTAGCCTCATCTGCAATGTCGGGGCTGGTGGGCCTGCTCCAGCTCCTGGAGCTGCACCTTCTGGTGGTCCTGCTCCATCCACTGCTGCCGCTCCAGCTGAGGAGAAGAAATTGGAAGCAAAGAAGGAAGAGTCCGAGGAGACCGAAGATGACATGGGCTTTGGTCTTTTTGACTCAACTGCTTTTGTTAACGTGTCCAATACAGAGCTAAACCTGTACCTGAATTCTACTCCCCTGATACCTTTACACAAGGGTACACACTTTAGTGCATAATGAACCTGTTAGATATTTTGCATATTACTGTAGTATTGAGCATCTGAAAAAATGCATACTGAGGGGAATATATATCTATAAAGGATTTGCTAATATTCTTAGGTAACACACTTACATCCAGTAACAAAGGTTATTGATTCTGAAGAAAGGAGTCTGATAAGGGTCAACAATCTGTTCAAATATTATGATCCCACTCTGGAGGAAGGATTGACTTTTGTGACTTGAAGCCTTGTTGCTTGGAATCAGTTACATGAACAAGTGTGTGTGTGTGTGTGTGTGTGTGTGTGTGTGTGTGTGTGTGTATTTTTACAAGGATTTAGGCCAAGACAGATATGTGCAAATTGGAACACAACTTTGTGGAATCTACTTTGGACATTTTTTATGCTTCAATTATATTTTTATGATTCAAATATATATTTTCAAGTGTATTAGTTCATACTTAAGACTAAATAGTTGTTTCATTCTCAGAGCCACAAATGAATGCCAGAGAATTTTCACCGTGGCTAAAGTTGGTTGATGCTGATATTTTATTTATTTATATTTCATGTAATCCCGTTTCCTGGCTTTCCACTCTGGAAGCCCCCTATCCCATCCTCCCTCCCTGTGCTTTTCTGTACAGGTACTCCCACACACAATCTACTCCTGCCTTGCCACCCTGACATTCCCCTCCACTGGGGCATGGAGCCTTCACAGGACCAAGGGCCTCTCCTCCCATTGATGCCCAATAAGGCCATCCTCTGCTACATAGGTGGATGTGAAAGAGGAAAATTACTGACCACCAGAACTTCTCACCCCAGAGTACATTCTGAACTCTCACACCAGAGTCAGACCCCCTCTCAAATGAAAACTGTTCCGGGGACATTTCTGAGATAAGGGTTTCCTGGAACGAACCCAGTCCTACCCCTCCCAACTAAGGACTGTGCCAGGGACATTTTTGAGATAAGGGTGTGAGTAAAAACCTCAGTTCTAATGAATCAAGTACATGGCCAAAGTGTGGGACGCGGTTGCAAAAGCACTTTGGAAAAACCCTTGGTTGAATCACTTAGTGACGTAAAAACTGTATTTTCCCTGCCCTGCTCCCCCCTTGCCTCTCCTATAAAAGCTTGTGAAAATTTGGGCTAGGGGCCGGATCTCCTCTGCACCTTGCAGGCTGCATGAGGTCCGACCCCAGATATCTGGTATATGTGCTTTTTGTTTGTTTTGTTTGCTTTCTTGTCGTTGCTGTATTAAATCTTACTCCCTATACATCTTAAGTACCGGTCTCAGTGTCTTCTTGGGTGCGCGGCTGACCCGAGGCTTGAGTAAGTGCCTCCCTTTGGGAGTTTTGGAGTCTTTCAGATGGAGCCTTGGATCCTTCCATGTGCACCCTTTGGTTGGTGGTTTAGTCCCTGTAAGCTCTGGGGGGTCTGGTTGGTTGATATTGTTTTTCTTCCTATAGGTTGCAAATCCCTTCAGCTCCATGAGTCTTGTCTTTTGCTACTCCATCGGGAACCCAAGCTCAGTACAATGGTTGGCTGCGAGCATCCACCTCTGTATTTGCCAGGCTCTGGTAGAGCCTCTCAGGAAACAGCTATAGCAGGCTCCTGTCAGCAAGCACTTCTTGGCATCCACACTAGTATCTATGTTTGATGTCTGTATATGGGATGAATCCCAAGGTGGGGCAGTCTCTGGATGGCTTTTCTGTCAGTCTCTGTTCCACAGCTAAGAATACCCAAAATATAATTCACAGTGCACATGAAGCTCAAGAAGAAGGAAGATCAAAGTGTGGATGCTTCAGTCCTTCCTAGAAGGGGGAACAAAATATTCAAGGGAGGAAATATGGACATTTTTTATATGATGATCAAGGTCATGTTGTTAGAATTGCACCCTACAGACATTTCACACTGAGTCTTCTATCACATGTTCAAAAATGGTTAGGAATTACACCAAAATATTGTCTTCTTTCCAAACATATGGTCATCCCAACATGGAGGAAAACAAAGCAGTTTGAATAATAAAACTTATGTGCAAATGAAAATTATATACTGATATCTTTGTGGGTTTTGTTAGGAAAATGGTTATGTAAGAAATGACTCTCATGCAGGGCGGTGGTGGCGCACGCCTCTAATCCCAGCACTTGGGAGGCAGAGACAGGGGGATTTCTGAGTTCGAGGCCAGCCTGGTCTACAAAGTGAGTTCCAGGACAGCCAAGACTATACAGAGAAATCCTGTCTCGAAAAACAAAAAACAAAAAAAAAAAAAAAAAAAAAAGAAAAGAAAAAAGAAAAGAAATGACTCTCACAATGTCTATACTATGTAAATCATCCATCTACCTAAATGCCTAGATTTTCAGTCTCCAGTCCAATTATTCAAAGCATAATCTGGGAACTCAACCTAAAAGAAACTTAAGGCTGACAGCATATGTTGAATTCAAATGTATGCTAGGCTGATTAGTCTAATAATTAGCCTGTCATGAATGCACACAGTCACTAAAGCAAATTTTCTTGATTCATTTTATGCTTGTGTATCAAGTGATTTCTCTCTGGCAACATGTAATGAGACCTGGGCACAGTTGCATCTTCAGCCTTGTTTCTCTGACGTGCTGTCTTCACACAGGTTACCTTGATGACAGTCTGTTGTTCCCCAAGGCAATGGCTTTGATTTTTTTCCCGATTAAACTTCCCAAAAACTTTAGTTAAAAGGCTATTTCACAACAAAATTTTAAAACTGCACATTTCAGTTGTGTAATTCCTGGTTGTGACCCCAACAGAGACCCTTGGGGTGGAGGGGAAAAGGTGTAGAATCAAAGATATGGACTCTGGAAGTCAGGCAAGTGGTAAAAGCAGACTCCTTTATTGCAGGTACTGGGCAAAATTTTATACTCCCATCCCAGCCTGATCCAACATCAGGGGTCTCTAGCCATGCTGGCAGATAAAAAAATTAGCTAAGGAATGTTATCAAAGGCATTTAGAGACTATCTAGGGTATCCATAAACAAGATACAGCAGAGGCTAACAATTTAACTCTACATGAAGCAGCCACTGCTGATAAGACACCAACAGCCTTACCACTAATGTGATTGACTGCCCTACCCACGTAGATTGATCAATGATGTATGACAAGAGAAAACCAACAGGCAATAGAACAACTAGTCTAGGACACTCAGCCTATAGAGGAGTCCACCAGTCCTTGGAATTCTCCCATAGGTGTGATTAAAACAATATGTAAAATGGAGGTTGTTGAGAGATCTCAGAGCAATTACAAAGATTATTTAGCCAATGAGTTCCTTGCAGCCTGGAATCCCATTGTCACCTTTGTTGGTGAAGGAATGGTGTATTATAGTGATTAATCTATAAGATTGCTTTTACACAATTCCTCTACATGAATATGGTAAGAAAAAGTTTGCTTTCTCAATACCTACCTTCAATAGAGGTTGCCCAATAAAAGGGTATCACTGAAATATCCTGCCACAAGGAATGTTAAATAGCCCTACATGTGTCAATATTTTGTACAACAGCCATTATTGATGATTTGCAAACAATTTCCCCAATCCATTATCTGTCATTATATAGATGACATTCTATTGGCTGATTCAGATATAAATATCCTGGAAAGAATGTTTGATGAAGTTGAAAAAAAAAAATCTTGCCTTGCTAGGGATTGCAAATCGCCCCTGAAAAAATATAAAGAGTGGACTCTATTAATTATGGAGGGTATAGAATAAGTCTGCAAAAGGTTAAGCCACAAAAGGTGCAAATCAGGAAAGACAAATTAAAGATTCTTTTTTTTTTTTTTTTTGGTTTTTCGAGACAGGGTTTCTCTGTGTAGCCCTGGCTGTCCTGGCACTCACTTTGTAGACCAGGCTGGCCTCGAACTCAGAAATCCGCCTGCCTCTGCCTCCCGAGTGCTGGGATTAAAGGCGTGCGCCACCACGCCCGGCTGTCAAATTAAAGACTCTTAATGATTTTCAGAAATTATTAGGAGATACTAACTGGTAGTGGTTTACAATTGGCTTGGTCACTCAAGTGCTAAGCAATTTATTTCAAATGATAGAGGGTGATAAATATATAGTCTGAGGAAATTACCAGAAACAGCTGAGAAAGACTTAGCTCTGGTAGAAAGGAAATTGCAGGATACACAACTAGTTTGTATTGTTCCAAAATAGCTAGCATCTTAGTTATCTTACCTTCTACTCATTCCCCTACAGGAATTCTCATTTAGAGGGAAGATTGTATATTAGAGTGGATATTTTTAGCACATAAACAGGGTAAGAAATTAAAAAGCTACATGGATATGGTCTCTGAATTGTTACTAAAAGGAAAAAAGAGACTTCAAAAATTAGTTGGAATGGATCCAGCTGAAATCGTGGTACCATATATTAATGCAGAGATTGACTCACTATGGACACAACATGAATGTTGATAAACAAGCTTGCAGTAATTTCTTGGATAAAAACAGATACCCTAAAAGCAAGTGACTTCAGTTCATAAAATGAACTACTTGGATTTTCCCTCATATACTAAAGGGAATTCCAATATCTGGAGCCACTACATTTTACACTGAGACTACTAAATTAAAAAGGCAAAAGATTTAAGTAAGGTGGCTGAGAGTCCCTAGAAATGAGTTGAAAAATCTTAATTATGTGCAATACTCATGGTGTTCTCAGATTTTCAAGGGTCTTAATATAGTAACTGACTCTCAATATACAGAAAGGGTTATTTTACACATAGAGACTGCTGATCTTATTTAGGATGATTCTGAATTGACTTCACTATTTATTCAACTACAATAAATAATCAGAAATAAGAGTAATTGACTATATATAACACATATAAGATCTCATACAGGTCTGCCAAGCTCTCTGGCACAGGGTAATAGAGAAATTGACCAGTTATTTATAGGAAGTGTACTCAGCGCTTTGGAATTTCATTTAAAAAAAAAACCCACCATTTTAACAGCAAAGTTTTCAAGAAAGAATTCTCTATCACAAGAAAAGGCTGTCGACTGTCCTCATGACTCTTTCGTACAGTATCAGACGTTCTAGCTCAAGCAATAAGGCAACTAAAAGAGATCAAGGGGATATTTATATTTATATCAGACAGTTCATACATTTCAGGTACAAACTTAATACAGAGTGTTTCGTTGCTTAATAAATGTTTGTATCTTCGAGGCTTTTCCCCACTTTCTCCTCTATAAGTTTCAGTGTCTCCTATTTTATGTGGAGTTCCTTGATCCACATAGACTTAACCTTAGTACAAGGAGATAAGAATGGATCAATTCACATTCTTCTACATGATAACTGCCAGTTGTGCCAGTACCATTTGTTGAAAGTGCTGTCTGTTTTTCCTTTTGTCAATTCTCAATCTTATAGCACAAGCCATTGCTGTTCTATTCAGGAATTTTTTCCCTGTGCCCATATCGTCGAGGCTTTTCCCCACTTTCTCCTCTACAAGTTTCACTGTCTCTGGTTTTCTGTGGAGTTCCTTGATCCATTTAGATTTGACCTTAGTACAAGGAGATAGGAATGGATCAATTCGCATTCTTCTACATGTTAACTGCCAGTTGTGCCAGCACCATTTGTTGAAAATGCTGTCTTTTTTTCCACTGGATGGTTTTAGCTCCCTTGTCAAAGGTCAAGTGACCATTGGTGTGTGGGTTCATTTCTGGGTCTTCAATTCTATTCCATTGGTCTACCTGTCTGTCACTATACTAGTACCATGCAGTTTTTATCACAATTGCTCTGTACTATATCTTTAGGTCAGGCATGGTGATTCCATCAGAGATTCTTTTATCATTTAGAAGAGTTTTTGCTATGCTAGGTTTTTTGTTATTCCAGATGAATTTGCAGATTGCCTTTTCTAATTCGTTGAAGAATTGAGTTGGAATTTTGCTGGGGATTGCATTGAATCTGATTGCTTTCCGCAAGACAGCCATTTTTACTATATTGATCCTGCCAATCCATGAGCATGGGAGATCTTTCCATCTTCTGAGATCGTCTTTGATTTCTTTCTTAAGAGACTTGAAGTTCTGATCATACAGATCTTTCCCTTCCTTAGTTAGAGTCACACCAAGGTATTTTCTATTATTTGTGACTATTGGGAAGGGTATTATTTCCCTAATTTCTATCTCAGCCTGTTTATCCTTTGTGTAGAGAAAGGCCATTGATTTGATTGAGTTAATTTTATATCCAGCTACTTCACTGAAGCTGTTTATCAGGTTTAGGAGTTCTCTGGTGGAATTTTTAGGGTCACTTATATACACTATCATATCATTTGTAAATAGTGATACTTTGACTTGTTCCTTTCCAATTTGTATCCCCTTGACCTCCTTTTGTTGTCTAATTGCTCTGAATGGGACATCAAGTACTATATTGAATAGGTAGGGAGAAGTGGGCAGCCTTGTCTAGTCCCTGATTTTAGTGGGATTGCTTCCAGCTTCTCTCCATTTACTTTGATGTTGTTTACTGGTTTGCTGTAGATTGCTTTTACTATGTTTAGGAAAAGCCTCGAAAATATGAGCACAGGGGAAAAATTCCTGAATTGAACAGCAATGGCTTGTGCTGTAATATCAAGAATTGACAAACGGGATTCATAAAATTGCAAAGCTTCTGTAAGGCAAAAGACACTGTCAATGTGTTGACAAAAAGGCCACCAACAGACTGGGAAAGGATCTTTACCAACCGTAATTCAGATAGGGGACTAATATCCAATATATATAAAGAACTAAGGAAGGTGGACTCCAGAAAATCAAATAACCTCATGAAAATATGGGGCACAGAGCTAAACAAAAAATTCTCAACTCAGGAATATCAAATAGCTGAGAATCACCTAAAACAATGCTCACCATTCTCAGCATTTTCTGAGACTTATAGGACTTTTGTTCAATAAATGGGAATTCATCACTTCAGAACCATGCAGAGACACAGCAAAGTCTGGATAGCTATCCTTGACATCTATGAAGCCATGTTTTCATTAATTTTTGTAGATTTTTCTCTCATATTTCTTTGAACTCAAAAGGGAAAGCAGACTTCTTGCTGAGGCTCTGACAGCTTCTACGTATTTTCTGTTTCTTTTTATCTTCACCTAGTAATACTTGCCTGGAACATTGAACTGAATCTTACCTATTTCACTTAACACAAATCACCATATGTAAAACAGTGTTTCTAACTCTTTTAATGCTAAACACTGACATTGAATTCAAATTATCTTTAGGTGGGCAGACTACCCTGCAGTTCAATGAATGATTTCTCAGTTTTAAGACAATTGGAAAAATGTGTTTTCCTATGCTTTTAAGCAACCACTATGACAGGGTCACTACATCCCAAAGAGATTGTTATCCACCAGTTGAGAATCACTACTAAAAGTTTATGATATAGGTTTGCAAAAATATTTATGACTTCTGCGTATGTTTTATGTGAGGCATTTCCTGGAAAGATGCAACATATATTCATGTGAGTATCCCAAGTGCAAATTGAAAACAACCAAAGCAAACTTGTTGAATATTTCAGCTTCATTGGAGTTAGTTACAGGACAATAGAAAAGGAGTTGTTGACCAGATCACAAGAGACTCAGAGTCACTTGTTATCTTATAATGACAAACAAGGATTAGAGAAGAATTATGATTACTGGATACTCGAAGCACACTTCACATCTATAAGCATATTTATAGGATAAAGAATATGCAGTCTGAGTGGCTCAGTTTGCCAGATACTCTTTTAAGTATAACTTTTCTTAATTGGATCATTTAAATTAAATATACAGAATGTTATCAGTTTTATTAGATATTTTGAGGATTGCATTAAAGACCTTACATAGTTTCCTTTTTGAAATGGATTATTTCTGTCTCAATGAATGTGTTACACAATACTATCTTCTGACTTCCCAACTTGTCTTCATCTTGTAACATTTGAGGGTGAACAAGTAAAGAGGTGTCATGAAAAGCTTTCTACATTTTCACAATTTCAGAGTTTCTCCCAGCATAATTAGTTGACATTATCTAAGATTTGAACATTGCATGAAAGTTTTCACAAGATTTTCATAATTATACTAATTCCCTAGAGTGGAGACTCAAGTGTTGTCAAGAATACACCTTGAATAAAACATATGCCACATTTTCCCCAACAGAAATACTTTCCCCTAAAAAGTTCTCTCTGTCCTGAAGTGAAGTCAAAGATATTTCTTCATACAATGCATGAGTTAAGTTTCTAGCCTGAAAGTATATTCACTGTTACATTCTAGGAAATGGGCCAAAAGGAAAGGATTCATAGCTACAATATATTTGAAAAATTCCTCTTCTGTAACTATTCTCTAATGAATTTTAAGATGATATATCTTGGCAAAGGATTGTCTCGTTCACTTCATTTATAAAGATTCTCTATTGTATGAAATAACTGATGATATCTCAGACTGACATTATGAGTATTGTATTTGTCACATGCAAACTATTTGTAAGGTTTATCTCCTGTATGAATTCTCTGATGATTATTAAGATGGGATTTGTGGGTAAAGCATTTGTCACATTCACTACATTTGTGAGGTTTCTCTCCTGTATGAATTCTCTGATGAATTCTCAGACTGCCTTTTTTACTAAAGCATTTGTCACATTCACTGCATTTGTAAGGTTTCTCTCCTGTATGAATTCTCTGATGCCTTCTCAGTTTGCCTTTTTCAGTAAAGCATTTGTCACATTCACTGCATTTATAAGGTTTCTCTCCTGTATGAATTCTCTGATGAATATTAAGATGGGATATTTGAGTAAAGCATTTGTCACATTCACTACATTTGTAAGGTTTCTCTCCTATATGAATTCTCTGATGAATTCTCAGACTGTGTTTTCCAGTAAAGCATTTGTCACATTCACTGCATTTGTAAGGTTTCTCTCCTGTATGAATTCTCTGATGCCTTCTCAGTTTGCCTTTTTCAGTAAAGCATTTGTCACATTCATTGCATTTATATGGTTTCTCTCCTGTATGAATTCTCTGGTGAATATTAAGATGGGATTTTTGAGTAAAGCATTTGTCACATTCACTACATTTGTAAGGTTTCTCTCCTATATGAATTCTCTGATGAATTCTCAGACTGTGTTTTCCAGTAAAGCATTTGTCACATTCACTGCATTTGTAAGGTTTCTCTCCTGTATGAATTCTATGATGAATCCTCAGACTGCCTTTTTTAGTAAAGCATTTGTCACATTCACTGCATTTGTAAGGTGTCTCTCCTGTATGAATTCTCTGATGCACACTAAGATTGAATTTGTGTTTAAAACATTTGTCACATTCACTACATTTGTAAATTTTCTCTTCTGCATGAATTCCCTGATGAATACTAAGATGGATTTGATGGGTAAAGCATTTGTCACTTTTACTACTTTTGTAAGGTTTCTTTCCATGATAAATTCTCTGCTGACTTTGAAGTTTTTCTCTCTGGGTTAGATATTTGTGAAATTCACTGTATTTGTAAGGGTTTACTCCAGTATTGTTTTGTTTCACCATGACTTTATATTTAGAAACAAAAACCTTCTCAAATTCTGCATTTCGCTTGTGTTTTTTCTTCTGCATGTGGATTCCTTGATTGAGACTAATGGTAGAAAACAAATTTAAACCGTTTACAGAGTCATTGTATTTGCAAATTTCTTTAGTGCTCCTGGGCTTAAGTTTTTTTTGGTTCGAGTATTGAAGAGAGCTGTGATAAGTTTTGTATGGTGTACATTGGGGGGAATCAAGAATCACCTGGCTAAGCTTGTCCCATTTAGAAGACTTCTCTTAAATATTCATGTGTTCATGGACAATGTACTGGCTGTCTTCATCCAAGACCTTCCCATACTTTCCACATATGCAATGATTTTCTGAAAAAAAGTGGGGAGGGGCAATTAGAGGTGACATGAATTACTTATATAAGGAGTAAGGGATTCAATAACCAGTGAATTCAGGGATTCGTACTCTCAAGAGAGGTTTTCCTCTCTCTCTCTCTCTTTCTCTTTTTTAATCTTTACATGTATCCTCAGAAGAACCTCAAATATGATCTATATCAAATGACTGGAAATGATAATAGCCTGCTAAATTTTATTTTCAAATTAAACATCATACTACTTCAAATATAATAACCCAGAATTGCTCCTGTCTTAAGGAAAAAGAGGAACAAAGAATGGAAAAGAGGATGATGGGAAGGCCATCCAAAGACTGGACCAAAGAGATGTAGATCCTTGCAGCCAACCATTAGATTGAGCAGGGGGACTACAATGAAGGAGTTAAGGGAAGGACTGAAGAACCTGAAGGGCTTTGCAACTGTGTAGGAGTAACAATAATATCAAGACCCACAAAGCTCTCAAGTGTCAAATCACCAAATAAAGAGTACACATGGAAGTACAAATGGCTCCAGCTTTTTTTTTTGTAAGATTTATGGATTATATGTAAGTAAACTGTAGCTGTCTTCAGACACTCCAGAAGAGGGAGTCAGATCTCGTTAGAGATGGTTGTGAGCCACCATGTGGTTGCTGGGATTTGAACTCCGGACCTTCGGAAGAGCAGTCGGGTGCTCTTACCACTGAGCCATCTCACCAGCCCGGCTCCAGCTTTATATATAGCAGAGGATTGCCTTATGTGGCATCAACAGGAGGGGAGTCCCTTGGTACTGTGAAGGTTCAGTATCCAAGCATAGGAGTATCCTAGGGGCATGGGGTGGGAGTAGGTGGATCAGTGGTGGGAGAATCATCATAAAAGCCAGGGGGAGGGGTGGGATATAGAGATTCATGACAGGAAATGAAGAAGGGGCATAACATTTGACATGTAAATAAATAAAATGACAAATAAAAAAGAAAATTGTACTTTGCGTAAGCTGGAATAAATAAAGGATCCATCTGTAGTGAATTTCCCGAAAGTAGAACTCTAAATAATACATCTCTAATTTTATGGTTACAATTTGATTCAGAGTGACACTGAATCAGGTATAATTTTGGTCAGGTATAAATTTAACAACAGTGTCAGGGAATCACTAAATAGATTTGTTTCAACATCCAAAATGCTAGGATAATGATTATGCTGTCCCAGATCTAAACACAGAGATCAAATGTCAAAAAGTTAAATAAAAAACAATGCCCAAACCAACAGCTCTATATCCATTTGAAACCTTGTATATTTTTAGATTCATAAATAAGGGAACATTTAAAAGCAATAGTAAGATTTTTACAATTGCAACTATTATATGTATAGAAATATAGTTTCTTGTTCTGGATACTTAAAATTTTTACTTGAACTTTTTTAAGTTGATTGCAGCTAGATAAGAGATAAGGAGTGATCTCAGAGAATATAGCACTGGTTACTTTTCAAAAGAAAGCAGAGAAATGTAAAGGAAACACAATGAACAAGTTATGATTTTAACTAGAATTTCTCTCATTCAGGAGTCTCTGGACATCTCAGAGCATTTACATAAGCACATAGTAGGAAAACTCAAAGAAAGAAACAGGAATTCAACAAGAAGTTCATTCTTACCCACAAACAACAGATTGTTGTAAATCTCCAACATCACATCCATGTACAATGTCCTCTGAGCAAAACTGAGACATTCCCATTCCTCCAGTGAGAAGTCCAAGGCCACGTCCTTGAAGGTTAACAGACCCTGTAATGGAAAACTACCTACTTGATACTGGACAAAAATGCTTTTCTACTTTAAAAAAAGAAGTAATTAAGATATCCTTTTTTGCTGGGTGTGGTGGCAAATGCCTTTAATCTCAGCAGTTGAGAGGCAGAGGCAGGCGGATTTCTGAGTTCGAGGCCAGCCTGGTCTACAGAGTGAGTTCCAGGATAGGATAGCCAGAGATGCATAGAGAAACCCTGTCTCGAAAACAACAACAACAACAAAAAAAGATATTCTTTTTTGATGCAGATGAGGAAGGAAAATATTGAAGGATAAATTTTTCTGAAAGTGTGATTGAGATGTGTCTGAAGATACAAATTTCTGCTCTTCCACTGACAATCTATAGAATGACTTAATTTAAGACTCACATTTAGAAAGGCTCTCTAAATAAAAAAAAGAAAAGGAAAGAAAAATCAGAAAGGCTCTAATCTTCAAGACTTTTCTGTGATTTACTGAGACCTTCACAGCAAATGAAAGATTTGCTACCATCACTCTTTTCAAAAATTTTGGTGTGCAGTTTGGATTGTATACTGTCTTTCAATGTCATCTATTATGAAATTTGATTCCAAGCAGCCACGTGGCAATTAACAGTAGATTGTTAAACCCAGTTCTTTAAAATCCAATGATCTCTTCTGAACACTACTGACAGGAGAAATACATAGCACATATGCATACATTCAGGCAAATGTAAGCAACGTATATTGAAGAGAAATTAACTTTATTCAAAGATACTTTCTAGACTACTAATAGACTTCCTTATATTTCTTTTTCACTGAGAATGCATGATGTAATTTCAAAAGCAGTAAACATTTATAGAACATAACATGTACTTTTGATCGCTAGATGCAGTAATGTACCTTTATGAAATATGGGTTGATAACAAACAGAATCTCAGTGTCCCATTAGAGATAGTCAAGATATGATAAAAAAATATCCCTTCAAATTTTACAATGTCCACTTTGTTCAAATATGGACACTAGCTTAGTCCTATGTGCAGCTGTGTCTTACATCTGTATAACAACATGTCCGTTTGACAATCTGAGGCCTAAGTTCAATGCTACACACGTTGTAGAAGAAACAGGTAGAATACTAAATGCAGAAATAATAGATGGACTAAATGACTAAGTTTTTTTCTTTAAACACAATAGAACTGCAACATCAGGGCATCATACACTGAACGTTCCTTGACACAGAAAATCAAATGCTTTTGGAAATTATTTTATAAGAATGTATTCAAAACCATAAAATAGAAATAAACAGTTTTAGAGAGCTTTAAAATTATTTAACCACATGGTGGCTCACAACCATCCGTAATGAAATCTGATGCCCTCTTCTGGAGTGTTTGAAGACAACTACAGTGCACTTACATATAATAAATAAATAAAATATTTTAAAAAATGTGGAATCTGATACAATTCACTTTCCTTCTGGAGCAGATTTGTTGTTTGATAGGATGCTGGGTAACTGTTGGGAGTATAAAGACAACACAATTGTCCTGATCTCTGAATTGGGCCTCTCCCCTGCGAGAAGAAAAGGGGGTCAAAAGTGGGCCACCGACGCACTGTTCGAGAACAACCACAGAATGTTCCAGCCCTAAGTCAGCACCAGATGTCCTGACCACATCCTGATACCAAGTTCCTGCTTCCCATGTAGCTGCCAAAAGAAAAATTTCCACTGCCCCACCCCTCCTGCTGAGAAGTACTTGTACTTCCCCTTTTGCTTATACATTTCCACTGCCCCACCCCTCCTGCTGAGAAGTACTTCCCCTTTTGCTTGTGCATTTAAGCCTTGAGCCTTGCTGAATACAGTGACACCTTGATACTACTCAGACTGATTCCGTGTCGTTTCTTGCACTTGGTGTCCGTCTCTCCCTCCCGCCATTTGGTTCTTAGGAGAAGGTCCCCTCGAGACCCTAAAAAACTGGACCTGCTGGACGGGTCAGATAATAGCATTTTCCTGTATTATAAATTCATTCACAATTATGGTTCCTCCTCATAAAAGTTGATACCTAAATACAGCACTGGTGGGATAAATCTCTTCCCATATTACAATGAACACATAAGAGTCTCCAGCTCTGGGTTCCACAAATACAAAACATTTTTATCATACATAGGGATCATTCCTAATTCTTAAAATGTTGATATAAGGGGTCAGCCGTCCTGAAACTCATTCAGGCTTCACATTTGCTCTCATTCTCTTTCCTGGATGGTTTCTTGTGTCGTATGCAATATTTCCAGATCATTTATAATTTTTAAATAATGTTTACTGACTTTAATTTCATATGGAATGTTGTTTTTGCTGGCATGTAGCTCTGTGCACATGAGAAACGCAGGCAACGGTAAAAGATATTCTTGAAAAAAAAAAGAGTTCTAGAAGGAAAAGAAGTCCCCAGGCAGGTACAGAAAACTGAATCTGAATACTGCAAGAAGAAGACACCTTAACTGCAGAGCCACATTTGGACTCTTAATTAGCTCCTGTGGAGACATAAATAAATATGCTTAATAACAATTTCATTAATACCATATGGTCTTTCACTATAAAATGATTAGATATGTATGTATAAGCAAATATCATATATGGCAATGTATTCCAATGAAGTATAATAATTTTTTATCAAATTGTGTTTTTTAAATTGAGGGAGAATTATACTAAATATTCATTAAAATTTAGTAAATTGGCCGGGCGTGGTGGCTCACGCCTTTAATCCCAGCACTCAGGAGGCAGAGGCAGGCGGATTTCTGAGTTCGAGGCCAGCCTGGTCTACAAAGTGAGTTCCAGGACAGCCAGGGCGATACAGAGAAACCCTGTCTCGAAAAACCAAAAAAAAAAAAAAAAAAAAAAAATAATTTAGTAAATTATTTCTCATTGTATTAACCTAACTGAAAATTTCAGTATCCTACTTTTAACTTTTTTTCTTCAGAATTTGACCATAGGTATATCAGAATTGCACTTCTCATAGAGAAGTGTGATCTATCATTCTTCCTTTGTTTATCAAAAATTATAATATACAGACTATATATTGTCTTTATTGCAAATATGCCTCAAAAATGTAAACCTGCTCCATGAACAAATGACTAAAGAGTAAAGGGTACTTGCTGTTTCTACTTTAAAAACTAATCTAATTCTCTCTAAATATATTGCAGCTCACTATTATGTCTGAATTCATTCCCCAGGGTTTGGTGCTGTTCTCATGGTTTTAGGGGCATAATGTATCATTCAGTGTACATAAAAACCTTCAGATATACACTTATGTACTTAAAGAAAATAGTATCGTAATGAAAAATAGAAACATTGCTACAACCCTTCATTTTACTCTATGTAATGCACAGCTTGGCTGAAGAGGATTAGCATAGACTGATTCAAGCCTTTCTCTTCTAAAGAAAAAGAGACGAAAAATAAGAAAGGACATTCATTTATTTTTGAAAATTGATGGTTTATGCACAGCACCATAGCTATCCTCTCTAGAAAAATTTTACTAATATAGTTCATGTGATGAAATACAAAGGTGAAGAAAACAGGACTTAAAATTATTTCTGAAACCAAAAGGAGGGATAAATAACAATATATTGTGAATTTTCCACATGGACAGTATCTCTCTTGAGATAAATAGATTTCAGGTGTCAATTGTGATTACTGTGTGACATGAGGTGTGAAAAAAGTGTTTTTAGAATACTGAAATATGTATCATCTCACAATCACAATAATGGTAAAAGAAAGATATTTTCCTTCCATTATCTGTGACCCTAGGAAGCTAATAAATTTATTTACTATTAGGATTCAAAACAGTGGATCTTATATAATTTTAGCTTCTACAAATTCTACTCTTTCATATCTTCTTTAGTGATGTGAATTTATACTTATTTCTATATCCTCATTCACAAACTTGTGTTTAGAAACCTGACCATCTCTGAAATGCAATTTATGTGGCACAAGAGACCTTACTTCACACTAATACAAAAGGACAGAACTTATTCAACATAGAAAATATCCATCAATCTGTTCTTTGAGCATCATTCTAATAAATCTTATTTGAGACATGCAGGTCTCTAGTCCAAGGGAATTATATATCCTCACAATATAAAAATCAAGTTAAAATATAAAGCCATTATATGCATGAAAGGAAAAAACATTAAATTCTCATTATTACAAAAGATATAGATCATAGAAAATAAGCCCTTTAGATACCATTCCACATGTAGAGATTAAAACTTTTGGATGACTTGAATAAAAAGAGATTTTTTAAAAAAGAAATGTGGAAAGGACACTGACCTGTGGTGTATTTACCAGAGACTCACTCATTCCTGTTTTTGTCCTTCTCCCAGGGTCTCTGTGAAGAACAAAGATTCAATTCTTCTTGAAATTTCACATCAAGGTCTGAATGATTCAAAGATGAAATAAATACAACATCATTACAGACAATGCTAAACCACATTTATATATATAAACATTAAAAGCAAAATGATACCAGGAATCTTGACAATGTGCAGTCATGAAAGTAAGTAATGATATATTTAGACTGTAAGTGTAACCTAGTTCCTCCCACCACCCTAGAGTCTCAAAGTTCATTCACAACACCTGATATGGAAACCCCTGCCACCTGACCTAAATGACACACAGCAAAAGAAAATTGAGAGGCTGTAACTACAGCAATTTGACAATGTTAATAAAATTTCCCTACCCCAAATCACTAATGCAATACCAATTCTCATGACTAATGAATTATGAAACAAACTCAAGAGGCAAAAGTCAAAATATAATCTGAACACCATTCAATGTGGACAAATGACATAAAGAGGGAACAAACACAGGAATTCAAAGAAGGCAGAAACAAACTTAATGAAATTCCAGAGAATTCCTACAAGTGGGTAAGAGAATAATTATACATATGCAGGAAGTGAACATCTTATCCAGAGATATAAAAATCTAAGGAATGCTCACTCTGAAATGAAACAAGAAATGAACTCCGTAAGCCTGGTGGTAACTCAGTGGCCAATATATAAAGATACAGCATTCAGACCAAATAAAATAAAATAAAATAAAATAAAATAAAATAAAATAAAATAAAATAAGCTCGTAATTGAAAGGTCTTTCATCCTAGCTGTCAGGGATGTAACCTAAAAGCCATTCTGGTCTCTATATCAGGACATGTGAAAGTCAGGAATAGAGTGTGGGACCCTGTTTTACAAACAAACAAACGAACAGGAAACCCATACAAGAAATTAGAGCTTTGTTTTCTACATTGATATCAAAATCAATTTAAAAAGTACAAGGATATTAGAAGGCTGATTATTAGGTATGAATGAATAAATCTCCTATTGGATAATACTTTTATCTTTTAATGTTGGATCCTCAGTGGGTCACAATGTTTTGAGGAATTTAGTTGTTGGAACATTACTGAATAAAGTATGACACTGGGGGTTGGCTATGAGAAAAAAGAATAGATAGATCCAAGGCATCTTAATTCCCTCTTCCTCTTTAGTGACTGGGGTTGAGGATGTGATCTTTCACCTTTCTACTTCAACAACATGGCAATGTTCTATCTGTCTTCCCTGCCATGGTTGATGGCTATCCTCTGGATGCATTCCCCAAAGTAGTCTTTTTCTTCTCTTAGTTTCCTTGAACATGGTGCTTTATGAAAGCAGCAGGCGACAAGAGCCAATTACAGTAAAACATATTCTAATTGGATTTAAGGTTGCCTTTCAGAGAGAGAATTCATGTCATATTCTGAAACCTAATCAAGAACAGGAAGTATGTTAGGTCATGAGAACTATGAGGCCATTTTAAGAAATGATATCATCTAAAATTTTCATAGTCATATTGTGTTGTCTTCTCTCAGTAAAACGTAGATGAGTTAATGGACTCAGACTCACAGCATAATTTAGACATTGTAATGTATATATTTGAGGTCTACATCCAGGAATATATGTTTATGAACTTTTTTTTTGATAAAAAGAACAATGCCAGTGTTACATCTAGTTTACAGATAGTAAAGTGATGGTGAGTAAAACTGTGCTTCCAAATTCTACAACTGTCAGTTTTGCTCAGATAGGAACCCTGTATCTCTCTTGTCTGAAGTTGGGTGTCAACAGGTAGTCTAAGATACTCAGTTTGGATTGTAAGACCTATATACAATGGAGCATCCTTTCTAGAAGAAAGAAAGAGAGTTAGAACACCAAATACAAGAATGACTTAAAAGAAATATGTTTCTTTCTATTGTAGAGTTGGGAAGTGTAAAGTCAGTGTATACAAACAAAATTACAAACAAGACATAGAATCAAATACCTTGTGATATGATTTCATAAGAATGTTACATGAAGAAGAGTTAAATGATTATTTAATGAAGAATTAATTTGAGAATATTTAATGATATAAATAAAAAGTTAGCAATAGGTATCATTAATATAATATAATGTTTTTGACTATATGACAAAATCAATACAGATAATAATTTCATAACTTACACAGTGGTTTCCCTTCAGAATGGTTAGACATACATGAATAACTAAATGACATATGTGAAAAAAAGTGATAAAGTAGAATGATTTTTATAATGGAAATGACCATATTAAGATGTATAAGAATCATACTAACACTTCATTTTTTATGGATACATTATTACTCATGAATCTATTACTTGCACAACTGAAAATATGAAACTTTTGACTTCAGCAATATTATTCTCTTTATTATTTGAGCTCATTGATCTAACATGATTATAGATTACACAAAAAAGAATCATCTAAGGTTCTTTGACTTTATCCCTATTCTTTTCTTTTTATTTTATTTTTTTATTAGGTATTTTCTTAATTTACATTTCAAATGCTATCCCAAAAGTCCCCCAGACCCCCCACTCCCACTTCTTGGCCCTGGCGTTCCCCCCCCCCCCATACTGAGGCATATAAAGTTTGCAAGACCAAGAGGCCTCTTTTCCCAATGATGGCCAACTAGGCCATCTTCTGATACATATGCAGCTAGAGACACGAGCTCCAGAAGTACTGGTTAGTTCATATTATTGTTCCACCTATAGGGTTACAGATCCCTTTAGCTCCTTGGGTACTTTCTCTAGCTCCTCCATTGTGGGCCCTCCTGTTCTTTTCTTAATTATTTGAGCTCATCCATCTAACATGGTTAGCAGTTGGGCATATAAGTATCATTTAGAATAATTCACTCAGTTTCTAAAAAACAGAACTCAGGATTATATTCAGGCTCTATCATGAAAGTGTACCAGAAATGTAAATCCCTGGACTGAAGAGATGACTCAGGGGCAAATGGTATTTGCTATTCCTGAAAGGAAACAGTCTAATTCTGTCTTCATAGCAATAGTTAAAAAAACAGCATGGTATTGGAACACAGGCAGACAAGTTGATTAATGAAATGGAATTGAAGACCCAGAAATAAAACCACATACTTACACACACGTGGTTTTTTTGACAAAGAAGTCAAAAATATACAATGGAAAAAAGGAAGCATCTTCAAGATATGGTGCTAGTCTGATTTGGCTGTCTGTATGTAGAAAAATGGAAATAGACCCATATTTGTTACCTTGCACAAAGCCCAAGGCCAAGTTAATCAAGGACCTCAACATAAAATCAAATACACACAACCTAAAAGAAGAGAAAGTGGGAAAAAGCCTTGAACTCATTAGGCACCAAGGGATATTTTCCTAAATAGAACTCAAATATCTCATGCTCTAAGATCAAGAATTGAGCAGGACGGTGGTGGTGCACGCCTTTAATCCCAGCACTTGGGAGGCAGAGACAGGCGGATTTCTGAGTTCGAGGCCAGCCTGGTCTACAAAGTGAGTTCCAGGACAGCCAGGGCTATACAGAGAAACCCTGTCTCAAAAAACAAAAAACAAACAAACAAAAAAAAACAAAAAAGAGTTGATAAATGCGACCTCCTGAAACTAGAAAGCTTCTTTAAGGCAAGCAACATAGTCAATAAGGGAAATCAACAACCTACATACAGATTGGGGGAAAAAAAATCACCATATCCAATAGAGGGCTAATATCCAAAATATATTAAGAACTTAAGAAGATAACCACCAAAAAACCAAACAACCCAATCAAAAAATGGTGTGTATGACTAAACTGAGAATTCACAACTAAGGACACCCCAATGGCTGAAAACCACTTAAAGAAATGTTCAAAGTCCTTAGTGATAAGAGAAATGCAAATCAAAATGACCCTGAGATTCCACCTTACAGCAAACAAAATGACTAAGATCAAAACCTCAGGTCACAACTATGTTGGAGGGGATGCGGAGATAGAGGAACACTCCTCCATTGCTGGTGGAATTGCAAACCTCTACAACTACTCTGGAAATCAATGTGGAGTTTCCTCAGAATCTGAAGTCCCTGCAATACCATTCTTGGGATATACCCAAAAGATGCCCCACCATGTCACAGGGGCTTGTTTTCCACGATATTCATAGTGGCCTTATCTGTGATAACCAGAAGCTGGAAAAAATCCATATGTCCCATGACAAAAGAATAGATACAGAAACTGTAGTTCATTTACACAATGGAATATTACTCAGCTATTAAGAATGAGGATATCCTAAGTTTTTTAGGCAAATGGATGGAACTAGACATTATCATCCTGAGTGAGGTAACTCAGACCCAAAAGGACATGCATGGTAAATACTCACTAATAAGTGGATATTAGTCATTAAAAAAGTCCAGAATACCCAAGATATAGCCCACAGAACTCAAGCAGGTCAACAAGATGAAGAGCCAAAGTGAGGAGGGAGAGAAAGGTGACAGGGTTAGGGGGAATCATAATCTGATATTGGTTGAGGGAAGAGAACTGAAGCCCAGAGGGCCAGAAGAATGTATGGAAACAGGCAACTTTGGGAAATAGGAGATGGGGGACCCTCCAGAATGTACTAGAGACCTGGTAGGTTAGGTACTCAAGGAACCCAAAAGAAGGGACCCTAGATTAAATGCCTGGTCTACAAAGTGAGCTCCAGGACAGCCAGGGCTATACAGAAAAACCCTGTCTCGAAAAACCAAAAAAAAAAAAAAAAAAAAGATTTACAGTGATGGAAATGGAGAAGAGCCTGAGGAAAAGAAGGTCAAATAACAGGCCCAAAGTAGGATCCCAAATTTGCTAAAGAGGCCCAAAGTTGCCTGTTTCCAATCTTTCTACTGGCCCTCAGGGCTTCAGTCTTCTTCCCCGACCCAATATCAGATTATGATTCCCCCCAACCCTGTAACCTTTCAAGGGGAGACCCCTAGGCCTAACATTATTGCTGAGGCTATGGAGCAATCACAAAGACAATCATGACTGTCTTCTGAAACACCCAAGAGCAGTTGGATACAGATGTTTGCACCCAACAAATGGACAGAAGCTCCTGACCCCTGTGGTTGAGTTAGGGGAAACCTGGAAGAAGCTGAGGAAGAAGGGCCCCCCTGTAGGAGGACCAGCATTCTCAATTAACCTGTACCCCCAAAATCTCTCAGACACTCAATCATCAACCAGGAAGCATGCACCTGCTGATAAGAGGCCCCTAGCACATATGCAGTGGAAGAATGCTGGTTCTGGGTTCAATAAGGGAGCATGCATCTAACCCCTGGAGAGATTGGAGGTTCCTGGGTGTTTAGAGGTCTGGTCAGGTGCGGAGGAGGAAGGGACATCCTTATGGAGACAGACAGGTGGGCAGGAAGTGTGGGATGTGGAATAGTTAAGAGGATGGACCAGGAGGACAATAAAATCTAGAGTGTGGAAAAAATGAAAGGAAGGAAGGATTCTTGAACGGAAGGAAGGAAGAAAGAGAAAAGAGTAGTAATAAAATAATCTCTATGTCCAGAAAGTGCATCCGAGCAACATACATAGGAGCTACTATGTTTAAAAACAAAACAAAACAAACAAACAAAAACAAATGTACTTCTGTTTTTTTTTTTTTTTTTTCCCCTAGGAGTAAAGGTTCTAAGGTTTTAAAATGCTGACTTAGAATAATCAAGAGAGAACCTGGAGTAAATGATTGTAATGATTTGTAATTCCTAAGGAAGTAGCTCATGCAAAGTAGGTTTCATCTGCAAAGAGCTATTTAGAGACTTGTCTCCACAGAGTACAGAGCTGTCAGCTTGCATCCATCATTAATAACAAGTCATTCTCCCACCACTCCCATTAGCTCCTTAGGACTCTTTCCCACCTAAGGCAGGTTCTCTGCATCTGTCCACCATGATTGCTCTTCAGAATCTCAACCTACATGAACCATAGCTACAGGAAGGGGAAAAACATGGAGTAGGAGAGCCTTATAACTCCAAAATAAAAGAGCAAAGTCATTAAATGGGATATTCCTTAATGCTTTTGAATAGGAGTCTTCAGCACAGTATCCCATCAACATCTATAGAAAATTCTTACTGATATAAACCACACGATACAACACAGAGAGAGCAATCAGAATGCTTAAAGCCTGTCTGAAAATTGCTGGGAGCATTTCTAACTCATAGAACATGCTTAGAATTCACGTTATTTCATTTGACCTGCAGAAACAGTACATGTATTTATTGTGTTGTACTTTTTTGCAGAAAACCACATCATGCAATGACTCAATCTAAATGGCAAATATCATGGATTTCTTCAATATGATAAACTTGTCATCATATTTACTTATAACCACTCATATCACTGTCTAATGCACACTGTTGAGAAGAAAAGTGTAGCTTTCTAACTTACTCCTCCTTCAAGATGGACTTGTTTCTGCTTTACTCGCATGCAAAACTTGGTGTGAGGTCATTTATCAATTGAATCTTACCTGGGCTAATTAAAAGGTAGAATATTACAATTCATCTCATAAAAATCTGATTAAAACTTCATTTGAATGCTAAATCATTGTTGGATGTATAGGACAATCCAGCTACTGAGTGCCAGAGAAAAATTAGTGTTCAGGATCTTATAACACCAAAGAGCATCCTCTTAAGCTTGTCCCTGTGACTAGATCCTCTCTTAGATCTGCTTCCTGCTTTCTCTACAAGCTTCCAACAAGCAGATCCATTATGAGCTAACACATGGACTCTTAACTGATTAGGCTAAACAATTCTTCAATTCCCTATGCCTTGTGGAAAGACCTTCCCATACACATGCAGAAGCATGCCATACTATTCTTCTAGACTGATTTTAGACAATTTTAATATTAAATTGTTCATTTTATTTTGTTTAGCCTTATTTATGAATGTTCTTCCTGTATGTATATGAGTGTGCCATGCTTGCATGCTTTCTCTCAGTGGACATCAGAAGAGGAGGTCAGATTCCCACAAACTGGAAGTATAGGTGGTTATAGAACGTGATGTGGTGCTAACAATCTAATCCTGTTCTTTTGCAAGAGCAACAACTTCTCTTCAAATTTCATCCATCTCTAAACATGTAACATATAACCCAATTTATATTAGTGAATGGTTCTTGTTTAATAACCATGAACTGTTTTATAGTGTGGGAACATGACTAATCAGTGGTGAGGATTAAGATCTGAGTCTCATGCTTATACCTTACATTAGGAAAATGGTGGAATCTGATACAATTCATTTTCCTTCTGCACCAGATTTCTTGGTTGATGGGATGCTGGATAACAGCATTTTCATGTATTATAAATTCCTTCACAATTAGGGTGCCTCCTCATAAAAGTTAATACCTAAATACTTCATCAATAGGATAAACCTTCTTTTCTCACATTACAATGAACATATAAGAGTCCCCAGCTCTGGGTTCCATGGCTACAAAATATTTTTATCATACATAGGGATCCTTCCTAACTGGTAAAATATTGATATGAAGGGCCAGCTGTCCTTTAACATATCCAGGCTTCATATTTCCTCTCACTCTCTTTCCTGTACTGTTTCTTGTGTCCTATACAACACCTCCAGGTCATTTTTAAATTTTAAATAAAGATTATTTATTTCAATTTTTTAGGGAACATGATCTTTGACTGCATGTAGCTCTGTAGACTTCAGAAATGCAGAAGCTATAGCACCCAGACAATGGTAAAAGATATTCTGGACCTACATAGTGCAAGAAGAAGTGCCCTTAACTGGAGAGCCACATCTTTGATTCTCAATTAGCTGCTGTGGAGACATAAATCAATAAATATTGGGACAGGATTCATGGAGCATGAAGGCTACCTTCTTAGAGTGTCAGGGTAAGTGCCAGCACAGTCAGGAAAGACACTTGCACATAAGTGAGGTGAAAAAGATATTTTGAGAAATTTTGCAGTGGGACACTGGTTGTGAAAGACATTTTCACATAATTATGTACGTGAGGCCTTACAAGCATGAAAATGAGTCACTCGAAAATAGAAAAAAAGGAAAACATCTTCAATAACCAGTGCTGGTCTAACTGGCAGTCTGCATGTAGAAAAATGAAAATAGATCCACATTTTGACACCTTGCACAAAGCTCAAGTTCAAGTGGATCAAGGACCTCAAAATAAAACAAGACACAATCCAGGAAATAGAAGATAAAGTAGGAAAGAGCCTCAAATTTATTGTCACAGGGGGAAATTTTCTAAAAAACTCCAATGGCTCAGGGTCTAAGGTCAGGAATTGACAAATAGGACCTCATGAAACTAGAAAACTTTTGTAAGGCAAAGGACATAGTAAATAGGTCAAAGTGGCAACCTACAGATTGGGAAAAAAAATCTTCTCTATCCCCACACTTGACAGAGGGCTAATATCGAATATATATAAAAGACACAGAAGCTAGCCACCAAGAAACCAAATAACCCAATCAAAAAATGGGGTAGATACCTAAACAGAGAATTCACAATGTACCAACTGTAGAAGGGTGAGAAACTTCAAAAGAAATGTTCCAAGTCCTTAGAGATCAGGAAAATATAAATCAAAGCAAAACTGAGATTCCACCTTACACCAATCAGAATGGCTAAGATAAAAACTCAGGTGACAGCACATGCTGGCCAAAATGTGGAGAAAGAGGACCATTCCATTGCTTGTGGAATTGAAAACTGGTAAAACCATTCTGGAAATCAATCTGGAGCTTCCTCAGAAAATTGGAAATAGATATACCCGAAAACCCAGCTATACCACTCTTGGGCATATACACAAAAGATACCCCACCATGACACAGGGGCTTGTGTTCCACTATGTTCAAAGTTGCCTTGTTTGTGATAGCCAGAAGCTAGAAACAAACCAGATACCCCATAGTGGGCGAACTGATACAGAAATATGGTTCATTTTCACAATGGAATATTATTCATCTATTGAGAACAATGACATCATGAGCTTTGCAGGCAAAAGGACTGAACTACCAAATTCCATCCTGAGTGAGGTAACTCAGACCCAAAAGGACATGCATAGTGTGTACTCACTAATAAATGGATATCAGCAAAAAAGGTATATAATACAACCTAAATGACTAAAGGAGGTTAAAAAGTTCAAGGTTCCAAGTGAGGATGTCTCAATCCCACTTGAGAAAGAAGAATGCAGTCATGGGGGAAAAAGGAAGGAGGAACTTGAGTGGGAGCAGGGACAGAGAGGAGAAGGGGAAACATGATCAGGCATTGTGAGGGACGGGGGAGGACTGAAGTCCTGAGAACCAGTAGAAAAAATGGAAATAGACAGCCTCAGGAGATAGGCTACGAGGGTCCATCTCGTAGGTTCCAAAGACCTAGGAGGTGAGAGACTCCCAGGACTCAAAGGGAGAGACCTTGGATAAAGTGCTCTACAGTGGCGAGGGGGAACTTGTAGAGTCCACCTCCAGTGAAGGGACAGGTATCAAGTGGAGTTGCCGTCTTATACCCATAATCTTTGATCCAGAATTGTTCCTATTTGAAGGACCTGCAGGGACAAAACTTGAGAAGAACATGAGAAAAAGGAGGTCCATGGACAGACCCAAATTAGGATTCAGATCAAGGAAGGGGAGGTACAGGGCCCTAACACTGTTACTGATACTGTGGTGTGACAGGAGCCTGGCATGGCTGCTCTCTAAGAAGTCTAACAAGCAACTGAGTCAGATGCAGATTCTAGCACCCAACCAATGGATGGAAGCCAATGACCCTTGTGGTTGAATTGGGGAAAAGTCACATGCAGCTGAGAGGAGGGTGGCCCCATCCATATACCAGCAGTCTCAACTGAACGGGACCCCCACAAGATCTCTCAGAAAAGGGGCCAATAACCAGGCAGCATACAGCAGCTGACATGATGACCATGAAAAATAAACAGTGGATGACTGCCTGGTCTGACCTCAGTGAAAGAAGTTGCACCTAACCCTCCAGAGACTTGAAGTGCCAGGGATTGGGGAGGCCTGGTGGAATGGTGAGGTGTGGGGATATCCTCTTAGAGGAGTGGAGGGTAGGGATGGGATAGGGTGCAGAGAAAATTTTAGAAACTTCATTAAAAAAAAAAATCAAGGTAAGTGTCTTTAGTGTAAAAATGACACTTGACTTGTATCCAACTTCTATTTGCAATTTTATGAATAGTGTTACTATGAATATATTTTATGCTGAGAGCATATTGCATAAAATATATTGGCATACAAAATCAAGAAGGAGAAATGGTAGAAACTCACTGGTGGCTGCCAGGCAGAATATATATATATATATATATATATATATATATATATATATACACATGCACAAAATGAGTTATTTGAGGATAATGCCCTTGGAATGATACCCTCATTATATCAAATCTGTTAAATACTATCACGGTTGGACATCTTCCTCAACAAGCATGTATCTGCATTGTGGCATTGTTCCAGGCAGTTCTCAGGTTCCCAATCAGTAATAAATATGAATGCAATGACACTCTTCGGAGCCTAGCTGTTACAGATGTCATCTCTGGCCACCACTCTTGTAGGTTCACATGAAAGACAGAATATGCGATAATGGTCTTCTGGGATACATACCAATACACATACAAACACATATATGCACACATACATACATATGTTTATGCATAAATAAAAATATAAGTATTCATTCTGAACATGGAGATACTATTACTGAAGAAATCATGTCATGACCATGATACCAGCAAATATTCAGTGCTTTTTATGTATTTCATTGACCTTATATTTCTCTCATGTCAAATATTTCTCGTGGCATTTAAGAGGTATATGAATGATCTCTTTCAATGCTCCGGCCTCAGAAGTATAGATTGACAATGGGAAAAAGGGAAATATTGATTTCCTAAGAACAATAAACACTAGGCCAGGGAATAATCAAGTGCTGCACCAAATTCACAAATTTCTCCTAAAAAAAAACCACAAAAAACTTGCACAGAAAACAGTGCATAATACAGAAAGTAGGGGAATATGGTTCAGTCATCACACAAAGCTGACCTTACCTGGGTCCAAAAGCAAATGACCACAAAAACATGCACACAGAAAATAATAACAGTATGGGTGCACCAGGATAACTTTTAAAAAGTTTCTCTCTGATAGATGCAGAGAGTTAACTCAACTTGTTTTCATGACAGTGACTCAAAACTGTTTCAACAAGCACAAACCAAACAATTCAAGGCATAAACTATGTATAATCAGTGGGAGAAAGCTCACTGATAGATATGTCAATATATCTATGAAAGGCCTAGGGCAAAATATCACAGTGGATCACTATGAAAGCTCTGAAGAATGTGGAACAGAAGGAACATTACTGAGTCTAATGAGGATAATAGCCAACATCCTAAGCCTATCATTACACACACTGAAGACAGCTGTCATCATTCTACTCTACTCAGAAGACAGACAAGGATGTGCAAAGCTTCCGCACTAACTTATCACAGTACTGCAGTGCTTACAAAGAGCAAGTAAGACTTGTAATTTCAATGTTCAAATAAGGATATAAGGAAGACAAGCTTTCTCAAATTACAAGAAACATAATTCTTCAACTCAAGACCTGCAAGTACCCCAAAAGAATAATCCAATCTGATAAAATACTTAACACAATATAGAATAATACAAGAAAAATACAAAAAAATATCATTTGGTTTTATACATTCCTAAAGAATAATCTGATAACTGAGAAGACCACTCAGTGTCTAAAAGGATCTTGGATATGTTGGTTTAGCATACAAACTGCTAAAAAGGGGCTCTGTTGGCTGAGGGATGTAAGGTGTCATTAATGGTTCTCCCTAGGTGCTGACCCTTGTGCTGCAATACCATCCTGTCTGATGACCAATGTAGTAGTGACAAGTAGGTAACAGAAACTTTACTGGTTTGAACTCAGGTCAGCCTACAAAAGAAAAACAGACATGGCACTGGAAGCTCAGGCCGAAAAAGTGAATTTATAACTGACATACTGCCATATGTAGAAATACGGAAATACATTTAAATTGTTGGTGCTTTCAGCCTAAGTAAGACAAACATAGTTTGTAAAGGGAAACTGCCAATTCAGAGAGAGCTGAATAAAAAGCCAGCAGTGGGGAAAAGGCAACACTGTAAAAGAAGGAGGAAGTGGAGTTATGAAAACCCATGCTGACATTTACCATGGAACATGGAATTATGAATATATGACAGCATGGATACCCATCCAAAACCTTCCTCAGAACATACATGAAACACAAGGATAGGATGAAAACATGAATAACAAGGGATGAGACAGGGAAAGAAGAGATGCTAACTGTGTAAGCACTCTGGGACACTTCATGTGCAAAGGCCATTCACCTGAAAACGCAAGCACTACGGGATTTAGAGAGCAAAGAGCAGAGTAAACTCTAGGAGCTCTGTAATATCTGCAACACCAAAGAAACCAGATAATGCAAATCCTCTACCAGAATGTTTCTCTGTGAATATTCTAACAATTATAATATGCATGAAATAAGTATAATCCCTAATTCATGTGATGGAAAATTTACTGACAACAGGAATTTCTGTAAAACAGAAATTGGAGATGCATGGAAAAAATACATTACTGTCATGAATTTACAATATGTAAAACTTGATGTCCTGGGCATTTGTAGACAGCATCAAGTGTTTAAAAAAAATGGGCATAGGAATACATGAATTTTCAGGGAGTAATAAGGACATTTTTCAAAGTATGTCACTTTATGATTCTTACCTGTGACATACAGGCTGAATATTGTTGTCATTTCTACCAGCAACAGACCATAAATTCCTGCTCTAGTGACAGATGTTATACTTTTAATTCAAAAGGAAGAAATACATTAAAAAAAATGTGTGTCCTGCAATTGTTTTCTCTAATTGTATAACAGGAAAAGCACATCTTCCATTTCATGGAGACTGAACAAGAGCTCATTCTAGAATGAGAAGAATAACCCATGGGTTTACCTACTTCCACCATGAAGTCAATATGAACACTAGGGCTTCGACTTTAAATCTTGCAACTGACATTACCTTAAATACACACCAGATTCTGAATAGACACAATTCCACACGCTTGAGCCTTCCAATCAAAGTTTACTATCACTTGTTTCATCACATCGTTTTAAAGTAGATAAACTCAAAAAGCAACATGCAGTGTTCAAACATTGGGACTTTTGAGTACTAGAAGACCATAGCATTGTAGCTTAGCATTCCCTAGGAAAGTCTCTCAGATATTGGTTGCTGTACTCTCAGGTGTATCTGCCTATTGTCACATCTAAGTGCTGTAACAATGTTTATCTCTTTCCAGATGTCTTGTCCTAGCCCTTACCATCAAAAGAGGTGATATTATATTAGCATATAGTAGTAATAAATATTTATCCATAGCTTAAAATCAGGAGAGCATGGAATCATATTTTTCAAGCCCTGACAGAAAATAACTGGCAACTGTAATGTTAAATTCAGAAAAGTGGCTACAAGTATTGACAGTGTAAAACATATACTTGAACATAGTGTGTGTGTGTGTGTGTGTGTGTATATATATATATATATATATATGAGATTAGACACCTTTTTACTCAAAACCCTACATAGAAAATAATCTAATGAAAATATGCACAAAAGAATAAGACATAACATTTCCATGAGAACTTGGGAAATAAGACTTTTTTTTTTTGTGAAGAATGAATGAATGTAAGAAAACTAGGAAATATTCCTCATCTACTACATCATAAAGCTCTCTCCCATACAAAGAATGGAGACATTATGAACCATATTTTTGCCACTCATAATGCCTGCAAACCTTCTAGATTGCAAATACTAAGGAATACAGTCTCACAAAGACAAGATTTCATTGACCAATCATCAAAGAAGTTCACAATGAAACTCTTGGTAGAAGTCAGAATAGATAGCACAGCTATCTACATAATGAAGACTATTATTTGTGAATCTTGGTTTTCAGTTCAGGAAGAAATTCTCCCAAACTAAACTATTGTGTAGGGATATTCAAGGCTGTTCTGACTTAGGGAGTGGTTCAGCACAAGGCACACAACTTTCCTCACTGTGGTTGGAATACAAGCAAGCCTTTAGGATTTGCTCTAATCCCAAACAACGAAAGTACATTTACTAAGTAGAAGGAGGTGCACATGTTTGAAAGTGTTGTCTAATTGAATGGCAGAAAATGTGAAATATCAGAGAAAGATCTTAGAGAACAGGATATGCCAAACACTCCTGAGGTGAGAGAAGAAGGGGAAGCTACTTAAGGGAGACAAAGACAGTACAGGAAGAAGAGAATGGTAAAGGAATACAATAGAGTGCATGGGCAGCAGTACAGTACAGTTGAGAGAGTAGAGCCACATAGAGAGAGAAGGAAACTGTTTTACTGGGAGAGTTTTACAGAGTCAGATTGAAGAGAGAACATGCTAGGCACAGATAAAGACAGAATGAGCAGGAGAAAGAGAAGGAGCCAGAAGATTTAAAAAAAAAGATTGCTACAGTTAATTTAAGGACAAGCAGAGCAATTCAGTGTCTGAGAACCAGGCTGAATGAGTCAGCTGGGAGAGTAGTTTGAGACTGAACAGTGAGCTGATCCATCCAGTTAAGAGTTGAAATGAGGCTGGGCAGTTGTGGTGCATGCCTTTAATCCCAGCACTTTTCTGAGTTCGAGGCCAACCTGGTCTACAGAGTGAGTTCCAGGGCAGCCAGGACTCTACACAGAGAAACCCTGTTGGGAAAACAAAAAAAATATTTTTTTTTTTTTGAAAAAAGGAGTTGAAATGAACAAACAAGAAAGGGGGAGCTTATTCAGCAGGAAGTTTCAGAGGCTGAAAACACTATAGGACTAAATAAGATTATTTAGAGGCTAGAGGCTTACAAGACTAGGCCATGGTATTTAGACAGAGGCAGTCAGCCTCCCAGACAATAAATATAATAGGAAAATAAAGGTTAGTTTTACAGTCCTGTGGAAAATCTAATACCACTCACTATAAAAGCTTTCTAGAATGTAAGAAGAGAAGAAACACACCTCAGAAAACAAATGGAAAGAGACTTGAAACTAAACCAAACAGTCCAGACAAGGCAGGAAAGTGATTATTCCATCCTTCTTTTTTTCATTTTTTATTTCATATTTTCTTCATTTACATTTCAAATGTAATACACTTTCCTACTTTCCTCTCCAAAAATCCCCTATCCTATTGCCCCTCCCCCCACTAACCAACCCACCCTCTGCAGCTTCCTGGCCCTGGTGTTCCCCTTTACTCTGGCATAGAACTTTCACAGGACCAAGGGCCTCTCCTCTCATTGATGACAGACTAGGCCATCATCAGCTATATATGTAGGTAGAGCCATGAGTCCCACCATATGTTTTCTTTGGTTGGTGGTTTAGTCTCAAAGAGCTCTAGGAAACTGGTTAGTCCATATTTTTGTTCCTACTATGGGGCTGTAATCCCCTTCAGCTCTTTGGGTAATTTCTCCAGCTCTTTCATTGGGGACCCTGTACACTGTCCAATGGATGACTGTGAGCACCCACTTCTGTATTTGTCAGGCACTAATAGAGCCTCTCAGGAGACAGCTATATCAGCCTCCTGTCAGAAAGCTCTTGTTGGTATCCACAATATAATAAGGCCAAATTCAACCAACTGCATCAGTGTGAACACAATTCAAGGACTTAAAATCATGTAGACTGGACCGAAGATGTGATTCAGAAAGCAAGTGCATCTTCTGGAGAAGAACAACTCAGATCAGACCATTCACTCTGTCAACAAATATTGTGGATGGACTATGGTGGTAGCATTCAGTGTCCAGAAACTGCTATTCAAACTGGGGCAGGAGGCAGAGTTATCCAAGGCCATTCCCAGATTTGTATCCTGTGTGCTACAATCTCAATCTGCCAGGCAAGGCTTGGCCTCTAATAGCATAGTGGCAAGGCTATCAGTGGGTAACAAAAGGCTTTCCTGTTCAAGCTGAGGCCGGTTCCTCAGGAAAAACATACATAGACTAAACTGAGAATCTGGCTAAAATCCAATAAGGAAGGTCACAGGCCCTGGGAGGGAATGCAGGACTGACATCTGCTTCGTGTGTAAATGGCCCTTTTCAAACATATTAACTGATGCTGATTTCAGTCTGGGTAAAAGAAACTTTGATTTCAATGGGCAACAGCAATTTCCCAGCATCAAAATTAATTAAATATTGACATGAAGTGACAGCTGACAGCACTACCTACCATGGGAAATCCATATCATCACATCTAATATTCGTAGTGAAATCTTTCAGAATCATTAATGAAATAGAAGCTGGCAAAACTAAATTCATAACCTCTTTGTACTGGCAGGTGAGCCCCACCCCACCCCTTGTTCAAAGCCTCTAACACACCTGGATCCTTCCATAGAGTCTCCTTGGCCTTTACCATCTAGTGCTCTTATATTTGATTTATATTCATGCAGATTTGGCTGAGAAAATGGAGACCTGAAAATGGGAAAGTATCTTTCAAAAAGAACCTGGAACTTTTCATGTGACAAAAATGAAAGACACCAACACCAGGCAAAAGGATAAACAGGAAAGAGAAGATATCATGAGAATGTCTCTTTTTCCCTGAGGATTTCAGTTTACCCTAGAGTCAGTCACACAGTTAGCACACAGAGTCCTTTTCCCAGAATCACTGAGGAACAAGGAAGAATGTGAGAAAACTATTGTGACAAGCAGGATCTAAACTGTTGAACTTCTCCAACAAGAAATCGCTGAAAAAAGCCCTGAATGCAGGGTCTAAGCATTACCACACCTGCAAGACCTCCACAGTGCAGCCCTCAACAAACCATGACTGTGCATGGGCAAAGTGCTTTTCATGAAACAAGGAGTCATTTTCCTTAAGAAAGTGAGTAATCATAATTATTTCAAAGGTGCTGTCTAATTTTGTCCTAATCCATAGTAAGTTTTCTATTTATAAAAATAGCTTGGCCTAGAGTCATCCTCTCACAGCATGCTGGGCTGAACCTTGGGAGGATTCAAAGAATTCAGGAGGAAAGGCTAACTGGGGTAACTATTAACATATCAATGAAGTCAGGGATTGGGATGGTGCTTTCTTGGCTCCTGGTTAACTCTTGGCCTAACCTCTATTCTTCTTCTCATCTTCAATTCCCTTCCCCACACCTGATAAACTGGTTCAGTCTGGACCCAAAGAGATAACTATGAATTCTTTCTCCCTCATGCTGAAATGCCAAAAATTAACCCCACCACCAGCCCAAGAAATAGGTATCTTCTAGCAGCTAGGCAGGTTGCATGTCTTAGGAAAATAATAAAGCCTCACAGAGAAATGACAAGGACATATAAAACTGGCTGTAGGAAGTGACCAAAGTCCATCTCTTGGTCAAGATGTACTATTTTAAAAAGCTTTCCAACATCGTAGAATTGGTTTTTCTCTGACGACAATCAGGGTTAATAGAACCTACTATATATCTTCTCCTCAATTGTACATTGCTGCAATCCTGTCTTCATGCTTCAATGAAACCTAAGGTGTAACATTAATAACTATGACTATGAAGACGCATCTCTGAATGCTGTATTTACATCAAAGACTATATATACCTCAGTGTGAAACTAACAGAGACTATAACTTTGTTAGGTTAATGTTGATATTTACAGCCATGTGATGGTGCTTTATAACGTAAATTTTCTAATTCAATCAAATCTCCACCGATCCCCCATATAACAAATATCTACAAGGCTCTCTCAGGATGCCTACTCAGTTCCCTGGAGAAAGGGAAATGAAATGGCAAATGGAGGAACAGGAGAGTTAAGAAAGCATGAATGAATTTGAATTACAGGAGCTTTATAAAGGCTTTTGCAAAGACAAACCACCCGGTTCACAAACATCCAGATGCAGCCAAGGATCTACAAGGATACTGTAGAAAAATATTCTGGCACCCATAAAATTGATTAAAACATCACCATGAACCCAATTCACAGGATCTCAAACTTCCTGACAATGGTAAGATATCCACAACAGAATTGTGAGAGTAGGGACAGAAAATGCACCCCTGCTCTACAAGCCTGCCTTGCTCCTACCCTTTTCCCAGCCCAAGAGCTCCTCTGACCTGGAAGATGACAGGACCAGCTGCTGAATGTCCTAGGAGGCCAGCACAACAACTGCAGCTTAAGGAAGTTTTCAGGTTCTGCAAATACTAGAAACTAGTCTCCCTCCAGGACTTCCGGACCACGAGGCAGCCAAGGTACAAGGAGAATGCTGAAAAGGTGGAACTTCCTGTCACTTCTGTTTGGCTCCTTGGAGCCCCTCCTTCTGAACTCGCCCAATAGTCAGCAGCTTCCTGCAATTCTTCTAAGCCCACCTACTTCAGGACCTTTTAATTAATTAGCTTCCCAGTTCTTCACAGCAATTTTTATTGTTTTGGATTTTTGCTTGCTTGCTTAATTAATTCATTGATTGATTGGCTGATTCTTCGTTTTTATTTTGTCTTTTTCTTAAACTTATCTAATCATGCATGGAGCCCATCCTCCTCATTAGGAACCACTCCTCCAACTCTGTTGCAGGATGCCTTTCACACATCTTCTCTGGAATTACTCTGCAGAGCTTCCCCACAATGTTGCTGCCAGACTAGACAAGAGTTGGATGTACTAGGACACTGCACCTGAGTTCTGAGAGTTTTACAGAATCAGACTGAAGAGAGAACCTGCTAGGAACAGGTAAAGACAGAATGAGCAGGAGCAAGAGAAGGAGCCAGAAGATGAGAAAAGATTTCTACAGTTAATTTAAGGTCAAGTGGAACAATTGAGTGTTTGAGAGAAGAACTCAGCTCGGAGAGGAGTTTGAGCTAGAAAAACTGAGTTGAATCAGCTATTTAAGCATTGAAAAGAAATAAGGGTGAGCTTGCCAAGCGTGGTGGCACACGCCTTTAATCCCAGCACTTGGGAGTCAGAGGCAGATGGATTTCTGAGTTCCAGGCAAGCCTGGTCTACAGAGTGAGTTCCAGGACAGCCAGGGCTACAGTGACAAACCCTGTGTGGAAAAACAAAAAAGAAAGAAAGAAAGAAAGAAAGAAAGAAAGAAAGAAAGAAAGAAAGAAAGAAAGAAAGAAAGAAAGAAAGAAAGAAAGAGAGAGAGAGAGAGAAAGAGAGAGAGAGAGGGAGAAAGAAAGAAAGAAAGAAAGAAAGAAAGAAAGAAAGAAAGAAAGAAAGAAAGAAAGAAAGAGAAAGGAAGGAAGGAAGGAAGGAAGGAAGGAAGGAAGGAAGGAAGGAAGGAAGGAAGGAAGGAAGGAAGAGAGAAAAGGAAAGAGGAAGCTTATTCAGCAGCAAATTTCAGAGGCTGAAAACACACTAGGCCTAGATAATACTGTATGGAGAGTAGAAGCTTACATGACTAGGCCTAGGTTAATAGATGTAGGAAGGAATCCTCCCAAATTACACTGACAATAGGCGAATGAAACTTACTTAGACAGCCCTGTGGAAAAAGTAGACACTGCTCAGTATAAAAGCTCTCAAGGATAGAAGAGAAGAAACATACCTCAGAAATAAGGGAAGCAGACTCAAAACTAAAGCAACCAGTACAGAGAAGGTCAAAAATAATTATTCCACTCTAATGGGGATTAATGCAACACAGAACATCAATAAGAATACAGGTCAAGGACAGGAAAACATTTAGAGTGGACAGAATATGTGATTCAGAAAGCAAGTAGACCTGGAGAAACCACTTCATATCAGACCATTAACTCTCAACATACATCTTAGACACCCTGGTGGTAACTTTCATAGTGACAAAAACTGCTAGGGAAATTGGGGCAAGAAGGAGAGTTATCAATTTCTATACTCAGGTTTGCAACCTGCTTGCTGCAATCTGAATCTGCCAGACAAGACATGGAAATTTTTATGATACTGGCAAGACTATCTGTGGGTAACAGGTTTTCTGTTTCAAGTTCCATAGGTTAAAAAAATCCATAGATTACAGTGAAAATCTGCCTAAAAATCCGGTAAGGAAGGTCACAGGCCCTAGGAGGGAATCTACTGATGATATTGGCTTTATGTATAAATTGCCCTTCTCACAACCATAGGCTGATGCTGCTTTCAATCTGGATAAAAGAAACTTTGATTTCAATGGGCAACAGCAATTTCCCAGGATCAAAATTAATTAAATACTGACATCAAGTGACAGCTGACAGCACTGCCTACCATGGGAAATCCATATCATCACATCTAATATTCTTTTCCAGAATCATTAAGGAAATAGAATCTGGCAAAATCAAATTCATGTCCTCTTTCTACTAACAGGTAATCCCCACTCTACCCCTTGTTCAATACCTCTAACATACCTGGATCCTTTGTGAGAGTCTCCTTGACCTAAACCATCCTGTGCTCTTAGTGTTGATTTACGGTTACGGAGATTTGACTGAGCACATGGAGACCTGGAAATGGGAAAACATTGTTTAGAATGAACATGGAACTGTTCATGGGACAAAAATGAAAGATGTCAATACTAGAGAAAAAGATAAACGTGAAGGAAAGAGAAGATGTCATGAGAATGCCTATTTTTCTCCAAGTATTCCAGTTTACCCTAAAGATGTGAGAGTCAGCCACACAGTTAACACACAAACAGAGTCTTTTCCCAAGCAACACAGAAGAGGAGGGAAGACTGGAAGAAAATTATCCTGATCCAGAATCCAGACAGTAATCCAGTAAGTAAGTAATCAAAATTATTCAAAAGATGCTATCTAATTTTGTCTTAATCCATAGTAAAAGCCGGCTGGTGGTGGCACACCCTTTTAATCCTAGCACTTGAGAGGCAGAGACAGGCAGATTTCTGAGTTCGAGGACAGCCTGGTCTGCAAAGTGAGTTCCAGGTCAGCCATGGCTACACAGAGAAACCCTGTCTTGAAAAAATCAAAAACCAAAAAAAAAAAAAAAAAAAAAAAAAAAAATCCATAGTAAATTTTCCATTTATTAAAATATCTACTCATGAAATCATCAACGCACAGCATGCTGGGATGAACCTAGGAAAAATTCAAGGAAATACAGGAAGAATTGCTACCTGGGGTACCTGTTAACATATCAATTAATTCAGAGTTGGATAGATTCTTTCCTGGCAGCTGGTTATCTCTAGACCTGCCCCTCTATCCTCCATCACATCCTCAATGCCCCCCCCCCCCCCACCTGATGGCCTGGTTCAGTCTGGACCCAACCAGATATCTTTGAATTCTTTCTCCCTCAGACTAAAATGCCAAAATTAACCTCACCACCAGCCCAAGAACCAGGTATCTTCGTGCATTGCTGCAGGTTGCATGTCTTAGGAAAATAATAAAGCCTCATAGGAAACTACAATGGCATATAACATGCCTGTAGCATGTGACCAAAGTCTATGTCTTGGTCAGAATGTATTATTTGATAAAGCTGGCCCACATGATGGAATTGGTTTTTCTCTGGTGACACTCAGGGTTAACAGAACCTACTATATATCTTCAAGTCTGATAACTTGTCTCACACACATTCTCTATGAATGATTATTATTCACCTTACTGCATTTTCTTTTCAGGGTCTTCTTTCTTTTCTTTTCTTTTCTTTTGTATTTATAACCACCTATTGAATTCAATTTTCATATCCTATGTTGTCCTCATTTCCTTAAGGAAATTTCTCCTCACAAGTACCTTGCTGCAATCCTGTCTTCATGTTTTATTCAAACCTAAGGTGTGACATGAATAACAAAGCATATGTAGACACATTTCTCAATGATGTATTTACATCAAAGACTACATATACCTCTGTGTTCTGCTAACAGAAAACATAACTTTGCTTGGTTAACGTTAATATTTACAGCCATACGTTGGTGCTTTATAAGGAATATTTCCTAATTCGATCAAATCTGCACTGGTCCTCATATGACAAATATCTACAAAGCTCTCTCCGGATGCCTACTCAGTTCCCTGGAGAAATGGAAATGAAATGGCAAATGGAGGAACAGGGGAGTTAAGAAAGCATGAACGAATTTGAATTCGAGGAGCTTTATTAAGGCCTTTGCAAAGACAACCCTCCTGGTATACAAACTCCAGAAAGGGCTGAGGATCTACAGGGTTGTTTTATAAAAATATTCTGGCAACCATAAAATCAATTAAAACATCACCATGAACTCAATTCACATGAACTCAAACTTCCTGATAATGGTAAGATATCCACAACAGAATTGTAAGGGTGGCAACAGATAATGCACCCCTGCTCCACACGCCTGCCCTGCTCCTACCCTTTTCCCAGCCAAACAGCTCCTCTGACCTGGCAGGTGACAGGACCAGCTGCTGAATGTCCTAGGAGGCCACCACAGCAACTGCAGCTTAAGGAAGTTTTCAGGTTCTGCAAACACTAGGCACTATTCTCCTTCCATGACTTCCTGACCACGAGGCAGCCGAGATACATCGAGAATGCTGGGATGGCGGAACTTCCAGTCACTTCCTCTTGGTTCCTCAGAGCCACTCCTTCTGGACCCGCCCAATACTCAGCAGCTTCCTGCCATTCTTCTAAGCCCACCTCCTTCAGGACTTTTTAATTAATTAGCTTCCCAGTTCTTCAGAGCAATTTTTGTTAGTTTGGATTATTGCTTGCTTGCTTGCTTACTTAATTCATCGATTCATTTTTTTTTATCGATTGATTCTTTGTTTTTATTTTGTCTCTTTCTTAAATTTATCTAATCATGCAGGAGGCCCAACCTGCCCATCAGGAACCACTCCTCCAACTCTGTTGTGGAAACACAACTTCTCAGGACCTACTCTGCTCAGCTTCCCATAAGGTTGCTGCCAGGCTAGACCAGAACTGAATGTAGTAGGACACTGCACCTGGGTTCTGAACCCTGCAGATACAAGGGATCCTGCCTAACGTCTCACATTGGGAGTCTAGACTCCAGGGCTAAAAATGCACACAATTAAGCAGTCCCTCTGAATTCTGATGCTCAATACCCAAAACAAAGTAAAACTAAGATAAAATGTCTTTGGCTCAAAGTATCAACTATGTATGTATCTTAAAAAGAGAGTAATTTACATGATATCCTAGGTAAAGAATAGAAAACAGAGTCATGATCAAAGAGACCAAAGTGTGTAAGCCACATATATCAACTGAAAGAGGACACTAACAAAATGATTCGTGGGCAAGAGAATAATAGCAAATGGCTGAAGGAAAGAAGGACAACTTATATATGAAAATTGAGTTCAATATGTGCTTAGAAATAAACAAGGAAAAGAGCCTGAGCCGGGCGTGGTGGCGCACGCCTTTAATCCCAGCACTCCGGAGGCAGAGGCAGGCGGATTTCTGAGTTCGAGGCCAGCCTGGTCTACAAAGTGAGTGCCAGGACAGCCAGGGCTACACAGAGGAACCCTGTCTCGAAAAAAAAAAAAAAAAAAAAGAAAAAAAAAAAAAAGAAAAGAAAAGAGCCTGAAAAGAAAATGCAGTAAGGCAAATAATAGTAACTCATACAGAACGTGTGAGAGACAGATTATTAGACTTGGACAAAAGTTAGAGTAGCTGGATACCTTAATCAAAGAAAATGATGAATTAAAATGATGTTAGGTTTAGGCACAATATTGTTTACTGCTTGAAGGTTGAGGCAATAAAGAAAAATTCCTTTGAATAAGCATCTAGATTTTTGTCAAAAGAAAGAAAGAATAAACAAAGGAAAGAAGGAAAAAAGAGAGGAAGAGAGGGAGGAAGGAAGGAAGGAAGGAAGGAAGGAAGGAAGGAAAGAAGGAAGGAAGGAAAGAAGGAAGGAAGGAAAGAAGGAAGGAAGGAAGGAAGGAAGGAAGGAAGGAAGGAAGGAAGGAAGGAAGGAAGGAAGGAAATAGAAAGAGACCTACAATACAATACATACTGCACTATTTAGCCATTTGTTCATAGAAGATTCCCTGATTGTGCTCTATAATAACTCTATGTACACCCATGCATATCTTCATAGGCTGGGGAAAGGAGACTCGAGCATTACCCAAGTCGCCTTAGAGAATATGGCTGGGAGTCAACTCTTTTCATAAAAGTAATGAGTTCCAGGATTCTCTTGTGACCTCTGAGGTTCAAAATCTGATGTGATGACTGTTAGGCTAAAATGGATTCTAGGCCAGCATGGAAGTGAAAGCTCAGAAGCACAAGCCCAGACCTGATGGTCTTTCTTTAGAGAACAGGGTTCTGAGCCCATGGACACCTTTCAGAATGCAGGGCTACTTGTTACCCATTGTGGTGAGTTTTATATTTTCCCATATTGTGCTTATGCAAAAAAAAAAAAAAAAAAAAAGAAAAAGAAAAAGAAAAACTATGTCACAAGTTAATTGATTCTGCATATGTGAATACATTAATAACACTCATGATTAATAATGCATCTGAGTTAAGGAAAGAATCAATAGCCTTTCCCTCAGAGGTAATTTAACTAACTGTGAGTGCAAAGTTGAATTCTCTACCTCCTCTTATCTGAGCCTTCCATCCTGTGTGTGTCTATTCAGTTAATTTAAATCTGGAACTTGTTGAATACTGCCTTGTGTATCTCTCTCTTCCTGTGTGTCTGCCTTCTGTCTCCATGTTTGTGTCTATCTGTGTACTCTGTATGTATGTCCGTTGGCTTTTGTATCACCATTGCCAGTCTTAAGAAAGACCTTTGCAATATTCTCAGGAACATCAAGAACATCTGTAACTCATACAGAACGTGTGAGAGACAGATTATTAGACTTGGACAAAAGTTAGAGTAGCTGGATACCTTAATCAAAGAAAATGATGAATTAAAATGATGTTAGGTTTAGGCACAATATTGTTTACTGCTTGAAGGTTGAGGCAATAAAGAAAAATTCCTTTACATGGGGAAGGAACGGTATAGTATACAGAAATCTTTAACAGAGTTTTTAAAAGGATGAGGTAACTGGCTCCAAGTGATTATAGACATCACCATTTATCAATCAGTTCACATAATGGTATATTCATTTTGGAAGGTTGTGCTAAGCCTCTGCATTTCATGCTTTCAACAAATGACACTCAGGCAGTTTCTGGACATGCCTTGAAAAAGTACATAAATTACCATTGTATCAGTAAATTATCATTGCACCAATGCTTCACGTTAAGTTTTAAAAGTTGATAACAAGAGAAATACAAGGAAAATAATGTTTGTTTTTACATTGTTCTTTGAAAAAAAATGCTAAACCATAAAGTTGAGTACACAGTAGAACTGCAATATTAAATCTTAAATTTCTTCAAGTTGCATTAAGTCTGGTTGTAAGGTCCAAGAAAAATCACCATCTATTGGAAGGTAATAACTTTTATACACTGCAAAGCCACATTGGTTCTGCCAATGCATAGAAAAGCACCATGGTACAAGACTCCATGGACTTCGGCTGGCTATATTCTTAGTAAGATGTTTGGAATTTTTTTTTTTAAGCAAACCAGCTTATAAGTGTATGAAGGTGATTCTAATGAAGTCTCTGAATTCTGAGAGAGATGGAGTTCCAGTTGATCTTGTCTTTTCCACTGGGTTTTATCAACTGAGTTGTTCCACAAAGTGGTTTCATAAAAATAAGCAAACACTGCAGGGTATTGACAACAAAAGGTGTTGCTTTTTACAAACTGACAATAAGTCTTCACTGCTAATGAGCAGACTTACACAACTCACTATGTATGAAGAGGTCAAGCTGGTGCCTCCAAGAACATTGGCTCTTATATTCCACAGTCCTCATTATGTGAAGGGCTTTGCAAGCTACAAAAAGTGAAAATTATACACAGAACCAACCAAAAAGACATTGACCTAAAATTTGTGCTTCCTCCAAAATATGCTAGGTCAATGATTCATGAATATATTGTGAATAACCAATCAATATCTAATTTGACTTAAATACCCAAACTACCCTTGTTAAAAGTTATATATAGCCGGGCGTGGTGGCACACGCCTTTAATCCCAGCACTCGGGAGGCAGAGGCAGGCTGATTTCTGAGTTCGAGGCCAGCTTGGTCTACAAAGTGAGTTCCAGGACAGCCAGAGCTACACAGAGAAACCCTGTCTCAAAAAAAACCACACACACACACACAAAAAAGTTATATATATACATATATACATATATATATATATATATACACATGTATATATCTGTGTGTGTACATATATATATATATATGTATACAATATGCATATATATATGTACCTGTTGTCTATGTATGTGAGTATAGTGGGAGTACTTGTGCAAACACCAGTGTTATATATAATGAGAAGAAGGTTTCTATATAGTTTAAAACATAGGCCTTTCATTGGAGCAGTTTACCAACGATCATTTAAATTTCAGACTATTCAAGCCTATGACCTCATGTGTAGCTTGCTCTTTACCTCTATGCAACTGTTCCCATTTATCTGTTCTCTTCTCTGTCTCCCACTAAATCTCTTCCACCTGCTTTCTCTTCCCTACATCACTTTTTCCATCCAGAAATTCCACCCTCCAATTCTTGCCCCAGGGATTGGATGTTAGGTTTTTTTCTTAGAAGCAATCAGGTGTGAGACATCTCCAGAATTCTGTGGATTACCTCTAGGCATAGAGAACTGCCTGCCATTCAAATATCTCAGCAGGTGTGGAGACAAGTATTTACAAATGTAAGCCTGGGGCTGGTGAGATGGCTTAGTGGGTAAGAGCACCCAACTGCTCTTCCGAAGGTCCAGGGTTCAAATCCCAGCAACCACATGGTGGCTCACAACCATCTGTAATGAGATCTGATGCCCTCTTCTGGAGTGTCTGAAGACAGCTACAGTGTACTTACTTATATAATAAATAAATAAATAAATAAATAAATCTTAAAAAAAAACAAAAAACAAATGTAAGCCTAGTGATGGGCCATAGAAATGACAATATCAAGATCCTGCTAGCACTTAGTTCTCTACCAATATAGCAATAAACATTTAAAAATACACAGACACACATGCATAAAAGTTTTGAAAATTAACTACAACCCATGTGGAGAGTTCAGAAAGGCCAAAAGAGGAAATTGGGGCCCACAGGGTGGAAAGTCACTTTGATTTAGAATAGTCTGGCCTCAAATGAAGAATAATACACCTGCCCCAATGTTCTGATTGCTGGGATTATGCCAGCAGCACTTGCATGTTTGATGTCTATAGAGTCAGCAATGTCATCACACTTTATATATCTGAACAACATAATTTATATTCTTTAAAAATATCTGTCTTAGGCCAGGCGTGGTGGCACACGCCTTTAATCCCAGCACTCAGGAGGCAGAGGCAGGCGGATTTCTGAGTTTGAGACCAGCCTGGTCTACAAAGTGAGTTCCAGGACAGCCAGGGCTATACAGAGAAACCCTGTCTCAAAAAACCAAAAAAAAAAAAAAAAAAATCTGTCTTTCTATTTACACTAACACAGATTAATATCCTAAAAACTAGAAACATCTATAAAATATATTTTTTCTGTAGAGAGCAAAAGGACCTTGTGGTAAAAAATAAGCTCTAAGGTAACCAGGAATATAAAACCCCAGAGTTCTCTCTTCAGGGGAAGAGAAGTACACTTTTTTTCTGACCAGAAGTGAGGGAATGTAGGTAGCAAGTGGCATGGTGAGCTGTGCTAGATGTAGTGCCACAAAACACCTGAAAGTCCCAAGCTATAAAATTGTCCCAGACAATCTTCCCATGATCATTGTTTCTCAGGTAATACAAACCAGCCTTGCAGGAGATGTGATATGTATCTTGTAGCTTGGTGTCCTCAACACTGTATGCTTGATTCTCCTCTAGGCCCTTTAGTTTTATAATCCAACTTACAAAAGACTCACACGTACTTTGCAAAAGACTTTTGAGGTAGTCACACTTTCATCTTCACTGTGCACAGAGGATTGAGACAATTATTACCAAGAACTTTCTTTCCAAAATTATACTGTGCTTAATTATTACTAAAATAAGCCACCCTGGGGTCAGAATCTAAAGTTAGACTCAACATTGTCTACAGGGAAAATGGATAGCATACTTACAGGTTTTAACTGCTCAGAAATTCCTGAGTTTGCTCAAGCGCAGAACATAAAATACCAGCAATCTCCAACCGCAGATATTTCCAATCCTGAAAATCCATTACCTACAACTAAACCCTATAGAAAGCCTGCCTCCCACTCATTTCTCTTCTGCTTCTCACCTGAGCAGAGGCAGGCTCCATCCAGTGTTGTTCCCAGTCATTATCGTGTGTGTGGTTAATTGTCCCATGGGGCTTTGTAGTTTAACTTGACTTCTGACTAACAGGAGACTTTTTACTTCAGATGTTAACACAGGCACTGGGAAAGATTTTCTCTGAGTGCTGTAGGAATTTCATTCTCTATAACCCACAACACACCCACAACTAGTGCTGAAATAATTATAGAGAGGTATTGAACTAGATTTCTTTTTTTGTCTCATGGATTGTTACTCTACCAGAACTAGTGTTTGCAGAGACTCCCACATTTATATCACCTAACCAGTAAACATCAATCATAGTCTTTCATTCTGACTAATGAACTCAGAGCTGAGCCAAAAAATTTCTTCCCCTTTGAAATTTTAGCTTTTTGATATCTTCACTTATAATGACCCATAGAAAATATACTTTATCAGCACCCAGCAAAATGCTTCACACACAATTGCCCAAATATATACCAGAAATTTGAGACTAGAATTTGTGATGTACAAATACTAATGCCTGCACCAGTTCTTTTGAAATATATTATAACTTTTACCTTGGCTTTTTGGGGGCAGATTTGTCAATTAGTAAGTCTGTGGATTTTTTATTATTTATTTTTTTGTTTGTTTGTTTGTTTTCTTACTGAGAGACAGAAAGGGGTTTGATCCAGAACAAAGGAAAAGTGGACAGGAACTGAGAAGAGTAGAGGGAATGGAAACTCTTCAAGATATATTGGATGAGAAAACAATCTTCATCATTTTGGATAGATTCTTAGTGATGTTTTCTAGATTCAGTATTTGAGTATTGTATTAAATATTTTGCATCAATGTACATAAGGGTAATTGTTCTGAAAGTGTCCACAATGACATGAGCATACTTCAGCCTCTCAAACTAGGTTCGTGAGTATTACTAATGTGCAAAACATGATTTTGCAACAGAAATGCGTGAGTCACAAGGGTTACAAATATTAAATTTTGCACATGAGGAGCATTCACCTCTGTTAAGGCGTCTGTTTGTTGTCATTGTTGTTATTGAAACTCATTTTATCAAGGCTGCATATTAATTTAAGTTTGCATAATACTTTTGTGCTTCCTTTAAGTTGACATTTCCAAGGAAAAGAGAATGTGTTAATCTGTATCTGCCTTTGCATTTCCCTCAGACAAATGTCCTACAAGATTAGACTGGGACACAATATGGAAAAAAAAAAACTGGTCTCTAGAGTCTACAAAAAGAAAAGGATTCACACTAAAGCCAAACCCTATAAAAGTAATCAATCCAGTAATGTTATGGCCACCTGTCCTTGGTTTCTAGTCTCACCATACCATCCTTGGTGGGGAAACTATTACAGACCATGTCAGCTGCATGCCACTGGGAATGGTGATCTTGTCCATTCCTCTCCCTAGTGCTCTGGCTAGTTCTGTGCTTGGGACACACCAGTACTACATGCATGCATGTGGAAGGACAGATGAGTTTGTCTAAGACCACAAGCTTTAACGTATGTTGGCTTTGAACCAGGCTCTCTGGCTGTAGCTCTCCAAGAGGTGAGATTTCAAAGTTGAGAACAGTCTGTGTTTTGTTCCCATCCCTCATGGTGTGTGTGTGTAGGTAAGTGCTGACTGAGTTTACTTGACAGAGTGCTGAAGCAGACACATTTGTGGTATTGAGCATTCTGTCCCTGATGCCCCATGTCAAACTCTTGGGGGACACATGGCCAAGTCTGGAGTGTTTTCTTGGTGTGATGTAAGAAAATGTACCAGGGAGTTTGTTGAGGGTATCTGCTGTAGGTATACCTCTTCATAAATGAGCCTGAAGTGATGACTCCCCTCTCAGCCTTTATTCTTATATTTTTCAAGATTTATTATATTAGTGTTATTATTATGTTTCTGTCCATTTTCAAATTTCTTTCTCTGGTCTATTGTCAAGTGTGAACATTTTGCCAACCTGCATATATGTACCCACTTGGTGTCTGGTGCCCTCAGGAGTTAGGAGAGGGAATCGGGTCCCTGCAGGTGCTTGGAAGCCACCATGTTGATGCTTAGAATCAATTTTGAGTCTTCTGCAAGAGAAGGCCAGTGTTCTTAATGTGGTTTAAGGAGGAACTAGAGTATTGCATTATTCATGAGAAGGTTAGTTAGAGCAGAACTCCCTAGCACATACTTTCACTAGCCCAGAAGCAGAGCATAGTTAGGTATTTACTAAGAGCTGGCTGGTGGTGGGCTAAAGAAAAATCAGAATTAGAACTATGACTTGGGCAAGAAAGGACTTGCCCTGGGAACAAAATTACCTCACACCTGGCTTTTAGGATTATAACTGACCTTAGATAGAGATGACTGTCTTTACCTTTTCCTAGCATGTTCTTTCCTCAGTCTGATTCTGTAAAACTCTCAGAACCCAGGTTCAGTGTCCTACTACATCCAGCTCTGGTCTAGTCTGGCAGCAACTTTGTGGAGAAGCTGTGCAGAGTAGGTCCTGGGAAGTTGTGTGGAAGGCAGCCTGCAACAGAGTTGGAGGAGTGGTTCCTGATGGGGAGTGTGTGATTCCTGCACGATGAGTTTAAGAAAAAGACAAATTAAAAGCAAAGGAACAAGCAAGCAAGCAAGGAAGCAAGCAAGCAAGGAAGCAAGCAAAAGTCCAAAACAATAAAAATTGCTGTGAAGAAGTGGGAAGCTAATTAATTAAAAGGTCAGAAGTAGGTGGGCTTAGAAGAACTGCAGGAAGCTGCTGAATATTGGGCGGGTCCAGAAGGCGGGGCTAGGCAGACTGAAGGGAAGTTCTGCGTTTCATCTTTCTTCTTGCTTCTAGATTGTCTCGTGGTCAGGAAGTCATGGAGGGATACTAGTGCCTAGTATTTGCGGAACCTGAAAACTTTCAAAGCAGCAGTTGTTGTGCTGGCCTCCTAGGACATTGAGCAGCTGGTCCAGTCACCTTCCAGGTCAGAATCGCTTTTGTACTGGGAAACGGGCAGGAGCTGGGCAGGGGTGCATTTTCTGCCGCCATTCTCACAATTCAGTATTTGCTGAACCTGAAAACTTCCTTAAGCTGCAGTTGCCCCTCCTAGGACATTGAGCAGCTGGTCCTGTAACCTTCCAGGTCAGAGGAGCTGTTGGACTGGGAAATGGGCAGGAGTTGGGCAGGGGTGTGGAGCAGGGGTGCATTTTCTGTCGCTACTCTCACAATTCTGTTGTGGCTATCTTACCATTGTCAGGAAGTTTGAGATCCTGTGAATTGGGTTCATGGTGATGTTTTAATCAATTTTATGGTTGCCAGAATATTATTCTAAAATATCCTCGTAGATTCTTGGCTGCATCTGGAGTTTGTATACCTGGAGGTTTGCCTTTGCAAAAGCCTTTATAAAGCTCCTGTAATTCAAATTCTTTCATGCTTTCTTAACTCCCCTTTTCCTCCTTTTGCCATTTCATTTTCCTTTCTCCAGGGAATTGAGTGGGCATCCGCAGAGAGCTTTGTAGGTATTTGTCATATGGGGACCAGTGCAGATTTGATTGAATTCGAAAATATTCGTTATAAAGTATTGTTGAAAGACCCAAAACGTGAGGACTCTCCCTCATTGGGACTCAGGAGAGGCTACACCCCAAATCATTTGCAAAAAAGGGTCTTGATGCAAATTGCAAGAGGACTTTTATTTCAAGAGAGCTCTCAGGTCCACAGTCCTACACCATGCAGGGCTAAACCACAAGTCAAGGGGATGGGGAGGGCGTTGTTGGAAAATACCAAAAATAGGAGTTAAGTGGAAAGTCAAGACAGTTGTCTAGGAGTCTCAATAACAACAGCACATTTGCATAGTGAGTTCTGGAGTGGTCAGGGTGAGTCAAGGTGACTTTCTTTGATAACACACCTTAGAAATGGGTGGGTGGAGGAATGTTGCTATCTGTTTTATGATTAGCATACCTTGGGGGCACTTAAGCCTGGCCCTAAAGGCTTTCTTTTTGTTTTTAACGTTTCAATTTTTAACTGTCTTGTGGCTGTAAATATTAATATTAACCTAGCAAAGTTATAGTCTCCGTTAGTTTAACACTGAGGTATATGCAGTCTTTGATGTAAATACAGCATTGAGAAATGTGTCTTCATAGGCTCAGTTATTAATGTTACACGTTAGGTTTGAATAAAACATGAAGACAGGATTGCAGCAAGGTACAGCTGAGGAGAAGATATATTGCAGATTCTGTCAACCCTGAGTGTTGCCAGAGAAACACTAATTGTACCATGTGGGCAAGTTATATAAAATAATACATCCTGACCAAGAGATGGATTTGGTCACATGCTACAGGCAGTTTTATAGGCCACTGTAGTTTCCTATGAGGCTTTATTATTTTCCTAAAACATGCAACCCGCAGCAATGCATGAAGATACCTGGTTCTTATGCTGGTGGTTGGGTTAATTTTTGGCATTTCAGTCTGAGGGAGAAAGTATTCAGAGATATCTGGTTGGTTCCAAACTTAACAAGGCCATCAGGTGGGGTTGAGGGGAATTGAGGATGAGATGGAGGATAGAGGGGCAGGCCAAGAGATAAGCAGGAGCCAAGAAAGCACCTACCCAACTATGACTTTATTGATATGTTAACAAACACCCCAGTTAGCCATTCCTCCTGAATTTCTTTGAATCCTTTCAAGGTTCTGCCCAGCATGCTGTGAGAGAATGATTTCAGGCAAAGATATTTTTTTTAATTTTATTTTATTTTTAAAAATATTTTTTGAGACAGGGTTTCTTTGTATAGCCCTGGCTGTCCTGGAACTCACTTTGTAGACCAGGCTGGCCTCAAACTCAGAAATCCACCTGCCTCTGCCTCCCAAGTGCTGGGATTAAAGGCGTGCACCACCACGCCCAGCAGAAATTTTTATAAGTGGAAAACTTATTATGGATTAAGACAAAATTAGACAGCACCTTTTGAGTAATTATGATTGCTCACTTACATAAGAAAAATGACTCCTTGCTTCATCAAAAGCCCACGCGCATTCATGGTCTGATGAGTTCTGCACTGTGGACTTCTTGCAGGTGTGGGAATGCTTAGACCCTGCACTCAGGGCTTTTTTTCACAGACCTCTTGTTGGTGAAGTCCAACTGTCTGCATTGTGTGAATCAGAGTAATTTTCTTCCAGTCTTCCCTGCTCTTCTTCCTTGTTACTTGGAAAAGGACTCTGTATGTGTGTTAACTGTGTGACTGACTTGCACATCTCTAGGGTAAACTGAAATACTCAGAAAAAAAAAAGACATTTTCATAATTTCTTCTCTTTCACTCATGTTTATCCTTTTATCATGTATTGACATCTCTCTTTTGTGTTCCATGAAAAGTTCCAGGTTCATTCTGAATAATATTTTCCCATTTTCAGGTCTCCATATGCTCATCCAAATGTGCATAACTGTAAATCAACACTAAGAGCACTGGATAGTTAAGGTCAAGGAGACTCTCACAAAGGATCCAGGTATGTTAGAGGTATTGAACAAGGGGTGGAGTGGGGCTCACCTGTTAGTAGAAAGAGGACATGTATTTGATTTTTCCAGATTCTATTTCCTTAATGATTCTGGAAAAGAATAATATTAGATGGGATGATATGGATTTCCCATGGTAGGCAGTGCTGTCAGGCTTCACTTGATGTCAATATTTAATTAATTTTGATGCTGGGAAATTGCTGTTGCCCATTGTAATCAAAGTTGCTTTTACCCAGATTGAAAGCAGCATCAGGCTATGGTTGTGACAAGGGCAATTTATACATAAAGCAAATGTTAGCAGTAGATTCTCTCCTAGGGCCTGTGACCTTCCTTATGATTTTTCAAGCAGATTTCCACTGTAACCTATGTATTTTTATTTTCTTGTGGAGCTTGAACCTTCTGTTACCCACAGATAGTCTTGCCAGTATCATAAAAATTTCCATGCCTTGTCTGACAGATTCAGATTTTAACAAGCAGGTTGCAAACCTGAGTAAGACATTGATAACTCTCCTTCCTGCCCCAATTTGCCTAGCAGTTTTTGTCACTTTGAAAGTTCCCACCACAGTATGTAAGATGTCTGCTGAGAGTGAATGGTCTGATATGAGGTGGTTTTCTCCAGATGGTCTACTTGCTTTTTGAATCACCTATTCTGTGCACTCTAAATGTTTTCCTGTCCTTGACCTGTGTTCTTATTGATGCTCTGTGTTGCATTAGTCCCCATTAGAGTGGAATAATTATTGTTGACCTTCTCTGTACTCTTTGCTTTAGTTTTGAGTCTGTTTGCCTTATTTTTGAGGTATGCTTCTTCTCTTATATTCTTGAGAGTTTTATACTGAGCAGTGTCTACTTTTTACCACAGGGCTGTATAAGTAAGTTTCATTCTCCTATTGTCACTGTAATTTGGGAGGATTCTTGCCTACATCTATTAACCTAGGCCTAGTCATGTAAGCTTCTACTCTCCATACAGTAATATCTAGGCCTGGTGTGTTTTCAGCCTCTGAAATTTGCTGCTGAATAAGCTCCCCCTTTCTTATTCCTTCTCAATGCTTACCTGGCTGATTCAATTCTGTTTTTCCAGCTCACACTCCTTTCCCAGCTGAGTTCTTCTCTCAGACACTGAATTGTTCCACTAGGCCTTAAATTAACTGTCGAAAATTTTTGTAATCCTTTGGCTCCTTCTCTTTCTCCTGCTCATTCTGTCTTTGCCCATGCTAGCATGTTCTATCTTCAATCTGACTCTGTAAAACTCTCCCAGTAAAACTGTGTCCTTCTCCCTCTCTGTGGCTCTACTCTCTCAACTGCAGCCCATGCACTCTACTGTATTCCTTTATTATTCTCTTCTTCCTGTACTGTCTTTCTCTGTCTCAAGTAACTTCTCTTTGCACTCTCATTACAGCAAAGTTGGGCATATCCTAGTCTGTCAGATCTTTCTCTGATATTCCATATTTTCTGTCATTCAATTAGACATTGCTTTCAAACATGGGTGTGTTTGTTCTTCTATATATAAACTGTACTTTTGTTATTTTGGATTAAAGTGAATACTACCCAGTGTGATGTCAGTTTAGTTCTGTACAATTTCTTCTTTCTTAAATGAAAACCAAGATCCACATATACTACTCTTCAGTATGAATATATGTTTCATTTTTTCTGACTTCTACTAGGGACTTTATTATAATGTCCTTTGAAGATCGGTCGATGACATTCTGTTCTTTATGAGATTATGTTCCTTAGGATTTCTAATCTGGAAGATTTTGCTGGCAGTGTAGGTGGTAAAGCATGGTTCACTTTGTTCTCAATTCTGTGTGTGGGATAGAGCTTTACTGTGTTGTATATGAGGAATACTTACTAGTTCCCTTGTATTTATTCATTCTTACCAAGAAATTTCTTATTTCCTATGACCTCATGAAAAATGTCTGCATTATTCTTTTTTTTTTGTATTGTTTTGTTATGTTTTTGTTTTTGTTTTTTGAGACAGTGTTTTTCTGCGTAGCCCTGGCTGTCCTGGGAAGACCAGGCTGACCTCGAACTTAGAAATCCGCCTGCCTCTGCCTCCCAAGGGCTGAGATTAACAGTGAGTGCCACCATGCCTGGATGCCTTATTCTTTTGTGCATAATTTCATCAGTTCATTTTCTAAGTAGGTTTTTTGTTTGTTTGGTTGGTTGGTTTCTTTTTGGTGTTGTTGTTTGGTTTTATGAGACAGGGTTTCTCTGCAGTCCTGGCTATCCTGGAACTCACTCCATAGACCAGGCTGGCCTCAAACTCAGAAATCCACCTGCCTCTACCTCCCAAGTGCTGGGATTAAAGGCGTGCTCCACCACTGCCCGGCTCTAAGTAGGTTTTTGACTAAAAAACATGTCCTAATGAATTACTACATTCAAATTTACTTTATATACTGTCAATACTAGTAGTCACTTACTTTGGATTGCCAGTTATTTTCTCTCAGGGCTTGAAAAATATTATTCCATTCACTCTTGATTCTATGTGTAAATATTTATTAGTATTGTATGCTACTGTAATATTGCAACATTGATTGTAAGGGACAGGACAAGACGATAGGAAAAGAGATGTACATTGTTATAGCACTTCGATGTGACAAAAGCCAGAAACATCTGGGAGTAGAGAAAGCCAATCTGTAATAGCCTTCCCTAGGGAATTCTAAGCTAGAATGCTATGTTCTTGTACTCAAGAGTCCCAGGGTCTGAACACACTACACATTACTATTATAGTTTGTCCACTTTAAAAATATTGGGATGAAAGAAGTGATAGTAAAAATGGACTGGAAGGCTGATAAGGACAGAATAAAGTCTGTTCAGAATCAGATGTGAATTTGAGGAAATGCCAGTGTCAAGTTTTAAAGTCAACGCCATAGTGTTCCTATCAACTTCTTGGTGGCTGTGAAACCATGGGTTATTCTTTCCATCCTAGAATGAGCTCTTGTTCAGTCTCCATGAGATGGAAGATGTACTTTTCCTGTTATACACATAGACTAAATAATTCCATGATATACATTCATTCCATGTTTTTACTATTGTTGAAACTAAAGCCCAACATCTCTTACTGGGGCAGAAATTTAGGATCTGTTGCTGTAAAGTTGACAATACTCAGCCTGTATGTCACAGGCAGGATTCATAAAGTGACATGATCTGCAAAAATGTCCTGATTATTCCCTGAATATTTATGCATTCCTATGCCTACTTTTTCTAGCCCACTTGATGTTGTCTTCAAATGCCTGGGTCGTAGAAATTTACATATTGTGAATTTAGGACAGCATTATATTTTTCTCTGTATCTACATTTCTGTTGTACATAAATTCTTCTTACCACTGAATTTTCCATCACATGAATTAGGGATTATCTACATTTTTTATGCATATTACAGCTGTTAGAATATTTACAGGGAAACATTCTGGTAGAGTATTTGTATTATCTGTTTTCTTTGCTATTGCAGATATTACAAAGCTCCTAAAGTTTTCTTTAATCTCTGCTATCTAATTCTCCTGGTGCTAGCATTTTCAGGTGAATGGTGTTTGTACAAAATTAGTGTGGAGGATTTGCACATCCTTGTCTCTCTAGTTAGTAGGATAGTATGATGATAGATGTCTTCAGTTTCTGTAGTGATAGAATTAGGATGATGGCTATGATGTTCATTAGACTCAGTGATTTTCTTGCTCTTTTTTTAAAAAAAGATTTATTTATTTCATGTATGTGTGTGCACTGTCACTGTCTTCAGACACACCAAAAGAGGACATCAGATCCCATTAAAGATGGCTATGAACCACCATGTGGTTGCTGGGAATTGAACTCAGGACCTCTGAGTGATGTTCTTTCTCTTCCACATTCTTCAGAGCTTTCATAGTGATCCACTATGATATTTTGTAGGCCTTTTGTAGATATAATGACACGATTGAGAGCCTTCTCCCACTGATTGTATGTACTTTGTGCCTTGAGTTATTTGGTTTGTGCTTCTTGAAACAGTCTTGCATCTATGGCATGAAATCAAGTGGAGTTCATTTTCTATATCCATTAGAGAGAATTATTTTATTATTTTATTCATGCATATTTTTATGGTCATTTGCTTTTGGATCCCGGTACAGACAGCTTTGTGTGATGACTGCACCACATTCCCTTTCTTTCTGTATTCTGCAATATTCTCTGTGCAAGATGATTGTGGGATTTTCTAACAAAATTTGTGAATTCAGTGCTGCACCTATTTAGTTCTCAGACAGTGTTAGAAGACACTCTGCAGGTCTGGGTTTCCACACTTGCTTAATGCCTGCCTAGTGTTAGGACATAGACAGTTTTCTTGTTTACTTCTTCCTAGGATATCATTGTTTTCCCTGTTAGTTCTCATTAATTGTGTATGACTTTCTACAGCATTCCATCATCTGCTATGCCCCAGTTTCAATGTAAACTAATGAGGCACCAAGACAACAGGACACACATAGAACATAGATATACTGTATCTGCCTGGGAGAATGAAATGTAATCTCCTCAAAGGATTAGGTATTGTATTCTAATATGATGTCTAATGAAACACCATTCAACTCTAGGCATCATTCATGGTAGGCACTAGCCATTTGTCCTCGACTCTAGTCCCAGGAAGATAAGTTCTCAATAACAACCCTGATAATAGTGTTTTACAGTCTGGATGCATATGCTCTGTGTTTATGTCAGGTGCCCACTGAAGTCAGAAAGAGTCCTCAGATTATACTTATATTCCTTACTACACTAAATATGTCACTCCATGCTCTCATGTCTGTAGAAGTGTTGACAAGATTCTTTGTATCATCTTGCTTTTAATGTCCTTTTATGTGTTTTATTATTGTCTATTACGTAGTTGTAGTAATTTCATTTTTGTATTTTTCAAACCCTGTTGTGAAACTTCAAGAAGTGTTCCAATATTTGAAACTGGGAGAGGAAAAAGAAAAAGAATGAGCTCTCTCGTAAACACTCCACAGGTCAGTGTGCTGTCCACATTTCTTTGAAAACTCCGTTTTCATTCAAACCATTCCATAGTTCTGTAATCTACATGTGGTCATGTTATCTATAAGGATTTTTTTCTATGCTCTTCATTTTCTTCTGGGATGAGGAGTATTTAACGGTTAGGTCTTTTCACATATATAATACCATTATATTTTCTGTGCAATTTCCATGGACCTAAAACCTGCAAATCTCAAAGGTGATCTATTGTAAATGATGCTCAAAAAATATATCGATTACGACTTTCCACTTTGGATTGAGTTTTGTCCTTTTATATTAGTGTGGAAGGAAGGTCTCATGTGTCACTTAATTTGTTTTGAGGTTCCTGTGCTCAGTCTGATGGTTATCTGCAAGCACCACAAATGCATTTGTATTGGTCAGACTGTGGCATAGCCTCAGGGGATAGCTCTACCAGGCTGCTATCAGCAAGTGCGTCTTGGCATCTGCAATAGTGTCTTGGTTTGGTGCCTGAAGATTGGATGGATCCCAAGGTGGGGCAGTCTCTGGATGGCCATTTCTTCAGTTTGTGATCCATTCTTTGTCCCTGCATTTCCTTTAGAAAGGAACCATTCTGGGTTAAAAATCTTGAGATGGGTGGATGGCCCCTTTCTTCAACTGTGGTCCTTGCCTATGCACTGGATATGGTCTCTACAGGTTCAGAACCCCCTTTGTTGGGTATTTCAGCTAATGTCATCACACTTGGGTCCTGGGGAACTCTTGCTTTCCTGGCATCTGGGACTTTCTATTGGCTACACCCAGTTCCACACCCCGCAGTGCTACACACCTCCATTAAATTTTCTGACTCTCTGTACTTCTCGCCTGTCTCCTCCCATTCCTGATACTCCCTCCACCCCATTTCTCTCCCCTCCTCCCCGTCCCCGTCCCTCCCTCCCTTTACTTCCCTTTATAATTTTTCTCCTAAGTAAGACTGAAGCATCCACAGTCCTTCTTGTTAAGTTTCATATGGTTTCATATGGTCTGTGAGTTGTATCTTGGGTATTCCAAGCTTTGGGGCTAATATCCACTTATCAGTGACTGCATACAATGTGTATCCTTCTTAGGATGACATTTTCTAGTTCCGTCCACCTGCCTACAAATTTAATGAAGTCATTTTTTTTTTTTAAATAGCTGAGTGGTACCCCTTTCTGTAAATGTACCACATTATCTGTATCAATTCCTGTGTTAAAGGATATCTGGGTTGTTTTCAGCTCCTGGCTATTATAAAGAAGTCTCCTTTGAACATATTGGAGCATGCATACTTGTCATATGTTGGATCATCTTTTGGATATATGCTTATGATTGGTATAGCTGGATCCTCAAGTAGACTATTTCCAATTTTCTGAGGAACCACCAGACTGTTTTCCAGAGTGGCCATACCAGCTTGCAACAAATCCCACCAGCAATGGAGCAGCATTATCTTCCCCTTTCTCCACATCCTAACCAGCATCTGCTGTTACCTGAGATTTTGATCTATTTGCATTTCCCTGATGACTAAGAATGTCATTTCTTAGGTGCTTCTCAGCCATTCAAGATGCCTCAGTTGAGAATACTTTGTCTCTGTATCCTATTCTTTTTTTGTTGTTGGTTTTTGTTTTGTTTTGTTTTGTTTTTTCTTTTAAAGACAGTGTTTCTCTATTTAGGCCTGGCTGTCCTGGGACTCACTCCGTAGACCAGGCTGGCCTTGAATTTAGAAATCTGCCTGCCTCTGCCTCCAGAGAGCTGGGATTAAAGGGGTGGGCCACCTAACCCAGCTCATTTACATTTCAAATGCTATCCCCTTTCCTAGTTTCCTCTCTGATAATCCTCTATCCTCTCAGACCTCCCTCTGTTCCCCAAACCACCCACTCCCTCTTCCTGGCCCTGGCATTCCTCTATACTGGGGCATAGAATCTTTGCAAGACCAAGGGCCTCTCCTCACACTAAGCCATCTTCTGTTACATATTCAGCTAGAGACATGGTTCAACCACGTGTTTTCTTTGACTGGCGGTTTAGTCCAAGGGAGCACTGTTTGTACTGGTTACTTCATATTGGTGTACCTCCTATGAGGCTGCAGACCTCTTCATCTCCTTGGGTACTTTCTGTAGTCCCTTCATTTGGGACTCTGTGCTCCATCCAATAGATGACTGAACATCCACTTTCTTTCTTTCTTTCTTTCTTTCTTTCTTTCTTTCTTTCTTTCTTTCTTTCTTTCTTTCTTTCTATTTCTTCTTCTCTTCTCTTCTCTTCTCTTCTCTTCTCTTCTCTTCTCTTCTCTTCTCTTCTCTTCTCTTCTCTTCTCTTCTCTTCTCTTCTCTTCTAGACAGGGTTTCTCGGTATAGCCCTGGCTGTCCTGGAACTCACTTTGTAGACCAGGCTGGCCTCGAACTCAGAAATCCCAATGCGTCTACCTCCCAAGTGCTGGGGTTAAAGGCATGCTCCATCACCTCCTGGTTGAACATCCAGTTTATTTGCCAGGAACTGGTGTAGCTTCAGAGGAGCCAGGCATATCAGGATCCTGTCAGCAAAATCTTGTTGACAGTTGAAATAGTCTCTGGGTTTGGGGGTTGTTTATGAGATGGATCCCTGGGTAGGGTAGTCTGTGGATGGCCCTTCCTTCAGTCTCAGCTCCAAACTTTGTCTCTGTAACTCCTTCCATGGCTGCATACCCTATTTTTAATAGGGTTATTTGGTTCTCTAGAGTCTAACTTCTTGAGTTCTTTGTATAGAGTGGACATTAGCCCTCTGTCAGACAGAGGAATGGTTAAGATCTTTTACCATTCCGTAGGTTGCTATTTTGTCCTATTGACAGTGTTTTTTGTTTTTTGTTTTTTGTTTTTTTTGTTTTTTTTTTTTGTGCCTTACAGAAGTTTTTCAATTTTATGAGATCCCATTTGTCCATAGTTGACCTTTGAACTTGAGCCATTTCTGTTCTATTCAGGAAAATTTACCCTTTGCAGATGTGTTGAAGGCTTTTTTTCCCCCTTTCTCTACTATTAGATTCAATATATATGGTTTTATGTGGAGGTTCTTGATCCACGTTGACTTGATCATTGTACAAGGCGGTAAGAGTGAATCAATTGGCATTCTTCTAAATGTGTACTGACACTTGAACCAGCACCATTTGTTGAATATGCTGTCTGTTTTTCACTGGAAGTCTTTGGCCATATATTTTCTTCTGTTTACCTGTTTGGAGTGTAGATGTACACCAACTTTGTATGATGTCTTTCTAGTGTTTCTCTTCTTTGCCTTTTACACAATATTATCCTTTTGGCATTAGTATAAGGTTTGCCTAAATAAAGAAGAATTCCATGCTAATCTGTGCAGTCCTCAGATACTGTCAGAGGAAACTCTTCCTGCTTCAATCTGACCCATCATATTAATGCTATTTAAGCTAAATTCCTTATTATTTCATTAAATATTCTCAAATTAATTCTTCATTAAGTATTATTAATTCTTCTTTATGAAAATATCTTATGAAATCACATCACAATGTATTTGATTCTATGTCTTGTTTTTAAATTTGGGTGTAGACACTGATTTTACACTTCTTTACTGGTACAATAGAAAGAAAACTATTTCTTTTGAGTCATTCTTTTTTTTTTTTTTAATTTTTTGTTTTTTGTTTTTTCAAGACAAGGTTTCTCTGTGTAGCCATGGCTGTCCTAGAACTCACTCTGTAGAACAGTCTGGCCTCGAAATCAGAAATCTGCCTGCCTCTGCCTCCCAAGTGCTAGAAGATTAAAGGGCTGTGCCACTACTTTTGGCCTTTAAGTCATTCTTGTATTTGGTCTTCCATACTCTATTTCTTTGTTCTAGAATGGTAGAAACATTATAATCCCAACTGAGTATTTTAGACTAGAGTGAGGCTGTTGAGACCCAACTGTAGACAATATAGTTACAGGGTTCATATTTGAGCAAAACTGACCCCTGTAGAATTTGGAAGCATAGTTTTACTAAACATGACTTTACTATCTGAGATGTGTCACTTGGATCATTCTTGTTATCAAAAAACTGATCTTAAAAATATATTCCTGCTGGGCATGGTGGCACACACCTTTAATCCCAGCACTTGGGAGGCAGAGGCAGGTAGATTTCTGAGTTCGAGGCCAGCCTGTTCTATAGAGTGAGTTCCAGGACAGCCAAGGCTACACAGAGAAACCCTGTCTCGAAAAACAAAAGGAAAAAAAAATTCCTGCATCTAGACCTCAAATGTATACATTACAATAACTAAATGTATGCTGTGAGACCATTATGTCATATACTTTTACTGAGAGGAGAGAACACAATATAGACTATGATGGTTTTAGATGATATCATTTCTTAAAATGGCCTCATAGTTCCCATGACCTAACATACATCCTGTTCTTGATTAGGTTTCAGAATATGACATGAATTCTCTCTCTGAAAGGCAACCTTAAATCCAGTCAGAATATCTTTTACTGTAATTGGTTCTTGTCGCCTGCTTTCATAAAGCACCATGTTCAAGGAAACTAAGAGAAGAAAAAGACTACTTTGGGTCATGCTTCCAGAAGATAGCCATCAACCATGGCAGGGAGGACAGATAGAACATTGCCATGTTGTTGAAGTAGAAAGGTGAAAGATCACATCCTCAACCCCAGTCACTAAAGAGGAAGAGAGAATTAAGATGGCTTGGATCTATTCTCTTTTCTCATAGCCAACCCCCAGTGTTATACTTTTTTCAGCAATGTTCCAACAACTAAATTCCTCTAAACATTGTGACCAACTGAGGATTCGACTTTAAAAATATTATCCAATAGGAGATTTATTCATTCATACCTATATAATCAGTCTTCTAATATCCTTGTACTTGTTAAATTGATTTTGATATGAATGTAGAAAACAAAGCTCTCATTTTTTGTTTGGGTTTCCTGTTTGTTTGTAAAACAGGGTCCCACACTCTAGTCCTAACTTTCATGTGTCCTGATATAGAGACCAGAATGGCTTTTAGGTCACATAAATCTGATTGCTCGAGCCTCCTGACAGCTAGGATGAAAGACCTACCCCACTGTATCAGGCTTGAATTAAACTTTTATTTTTCAATATCTCTGCTGACATGCAACAAGTATTTTGTTCCTCTCTGTGATGTATGACTTCCTCGACTGAGCCAGCTCCTTCAGTTTCATTAACAGGCTGATTTTTTGTTTGTTTGTTTGAATGCTGTATCTTCATATATTGGCCCTCTACTGAGTTACCGTTAGGCTTACAGAGTTCATTTCCTGTTTCATTTCAGATTGAGCATGCCTTAGATTTTTATACCTCTGGATACAATGTTCACATCCTGCATTATCATAAATATTCCTTTAGCCACTCATAGGAGTTCTCTGGTCTTTCATTAAGTTTGTTTCTGCCTTCTTTGAGTTCCTGTGCTTGGTCCCTCTTTATGTCATTTGACCACACTGAATGGTGTTCAGAGTATATTTTGACTTCTGTCTCTTGAGTTTGTTTCATAATTCATTTTGTCATGAGTATTGCTATTGTATTAGTGATTTTGGTAGGGAAATTTTATTAACATTGTCATATTGCTTTAGCTACAGGCTCTCAATTTTCTTTTACTGTGTGTCATTTAGGTCAGGTGGCAGGGATTTCCATATTAGGTGCTATGAATAAGCTTTGAGAATCTAGGTTGGTGGGCAGGAACTAGGTTACAGGTACACTCTAAATATATCATTACTTGCTTTCATGGCTGTACAAACGTTGTCAAGATTCCTGGTATCATTTTGCATTTAATTTTTTAAGAATATGGTTTAGCATTTTCTGTAATGGAGTTGTATTTATTTCATCTTTGAATCGTTCAATTCTTGATATGAAATTTTAAGAAGAATTCAATCTTTGTTCTTCAGACAGAACCTGGGAGAAGTTCAACAAAAAGAATGAGTGTGTCTCTGCTAAACATGCCACAGGTCAGTGTCCTTTCCACATTTCTTTAAAAAAAAAAACAAAAAAACAACTTTTTATTCAAATCATCCAAATGTTTTATTCTCCACATATGGAATATTATCTAAAGGGCTTATTTTTTATGATCTTTATTTTCTTCTGTAATAGTGAAAATTTAATGTTCTGGTCTTTCATGTATACATCATCTTTATATTTTAACTTGATTTTATATTGTGAGGACATATAATTCCCTTGGACTAGATACCTGCATGTTTCAAAAAGGATCTATTGGAATGATGCTCAAAGAACATATTGATGGATATTTTCTATGTTGAATAAGTTCTGTCCTTTTGTATTAGTGTGAAGTAAGGTCTCTTGTGCTACATAAATGGCATTTCAGGGAAGGTCAGGTTTCTAGCTTGTGAATGAGGATATAGAAATTCACATCACTAAAGAAGATATGAAAGAGTAGAATTTGTAGAAGGTAAAATTATAAGAGATCCACTGTTTTGAATCCTAATAGTAAATATATTATTAGCTCCCTAGGGTCACAGATGATGGAAGGAAAATGTCTTTCTTTTACCATTACTGTTGATTGTGAGCTGATACAGACTTCAGTATTCTCACAACTCTTTTTTCACACCTCATGTCACTCAGTAATCACACTTGACACCTGAAATCTATTTGTCTCAAGAGAGACACTGTCCCTGTGGAAAATTCTCAATATAGAAATTGTTATTTTCCTTTCTTTTTGGTTTCAGAAATAACTTTAAGTCCCATTTTCTTCACCTTTGTATTTCATCACATGAACTATATTAGTAAAATTTTCTAGAGAGGATAGCTATGGTGCTGTACATAAACCATCAATTTACAAACATAAATGAATGTCCTTTCTTTTTTTTTTTTTCTTTTTTTTTTCGAGACAGGGTTTCTCTGTGTAGCCTTGGCTGTCTTGGAACTCACTCTGTAGACCAGGCTGGCCTCGAACTCAGAAATCCGCCTGCCTGGGTACCTCCCGAGTGCTGAGATTAAAGGCGCATGCCACCATGCCGGGTAGGAATGTCCTTTCTTATTTTTTGTCTATTTTTCTTTAGAAGTGAAAGGCTTGATATAATCTATGCTAATCTGCTTCAGCCAAGCTGTGCATTACATAGGGAAAACTGAAGGGTTGTGGCAATGTTTCGATTTTTCATTACAATACTATCTTCTTTAAGTACATAAGTGTATATCTGAATGTTTTTTATTTACACTGAATGATACATTATGCCCCTAAAACCATGAGTACAGCCCCAAACGCTTTGGGACTGAATTAAGGCATAATAGTGAGCTGCAATATATTTAGAGAGAATTAGATTAGTTTTTAAAGTAGAAACAGCAAGTACCCTTTACCCTTTAATTATTTGTTCATGTCGCAGGCTTACATTTTTCTCAAAAAAAAAAGGTATATTTGCAATAAAGACAATATATAGTCTGTATATTATAATTTTTGATAAACAAAGGTAGAATTACAAATCATACTTCTCTATGAAAGATGCAATTCTTATATACATATGGCTAAATTCTGAAGAAAAAAATATAATTAGAAGATTGAAATTTTCAGTTAAGTTAATACAGTGATGAATAAGTCATTAAATTTTAATGAATATTTAGTATAATTCTCCCTGAATTTAAAAACACAATTTGATCAAGAAATGATTATACTTCATTGGAATGCATTGTCACATATGTTATGTGCTTATACATACATATCTAATCATTTTATAGTGAAAGACCATATGGTATTATTGAAATTGTTATTATGCATATTGATTATGCCAACATATGTAAAATGTTAAATAATTTTAAAGCTCCCTAATACTGTTTTTTTTTCTATTTTATGATTTTGAATATATTTTCATAAAATAATTTCCAAAACCATTTGATTTTCTGTGTCATGGAACGTTCAGTGTATGATGCAGTTCTATTGTGCTTAATGAAAAAGCTTAGTCATTTAGTCCATCCATTATTTCTGCATTTTGTATTCTACCTGTTTCTTCTAGAACGTGTGTAGCATTGAACTTAGGCCTCAGATTGTCAAATGGACATGTTGTAATACAGACGTGAGATACAGCTGCACATAAGACTAAGCTGGTGTCCATATTTGAACAAAGTGGACACTGTAAAATTTGAAAGCATATTTTTTTATCATAACTTGACTATCTCTAATGGGACACTGAGATTCTGTTTAATATCAACCCATATATCATAAAGCTACATTACTGCATCTAGACATCAAAAGTACATGTTATATTCTATAAATGTTTACTGCTTTTGAAATTATATCATGCATTCTCAGAGAAAAAGAAATATAAGGAAGTCTATTAGTAGTCTAGAAAGTTTCTTTGAATAAAGTTAATTTCTCTTCAATATACGTTGCTTACATTTGCCTGAATGTATGCATATGTGCTATGTATTTCTCCTGTCAGTAGTGTTCAGAAGAGATCATTGGATTTTTAACAAACTGGGTTTAACAATCTACTGTTTAGTGCCACGTGGTGCTGGGAATCAAATTTCATAATAGATGACATTAAAAGACAGTATACCATCCAAACTGCACACCAAAAGTTTTGAAAAGAATGATGGTGGCAAATCTTTCATGTGCTGTGAAGGTCTCAGTAAATCACAGAAAATTCATGAAGAAAAGAGCCTTTCTTTTTTCTTTTTTTCTTTTTCTTTTTTTTTCTTTTCTTAATTAGAGAGCCTTTCTAAATGTGAGCATTTTAGTAAGTCATTCTATAGATTGTCTGTGGAAGAGCAGCAATTCGTATCTATAGACACATTTCCATAGCACTTTTAGAAAACATTTGTTCTTCATATTTTCCTTCCTAATCTGCATCAAAAAGGATATCTTTTTATAAATTTATTTATTATTATATCTAAATACACTGTAGCTTTATTCAGATGCACCAGAAGAGGGCATAGGATCTCATTATGGATGGTTGTGAGCCACCATGTGTTTTCTGAGATTTGAACTCAGGACCTTTGTAAGAGCAGGCGGGACTCTTAACCACTGAGCCATCTCTCCAGCCCCAAAAAGGATATCCTTTCTTTTCTTTTCTTTTCTTTTCTTTTCTTTTCTTTTCTTTTCTTTTCTTTTCTTTTCCTTTCTTTTCCTTTCTTAAGACTTATTTATTTATTATATGTAAGTACACTGGAGCTGTCTTCAGACACTCCAGAAGAGGGTGTTAGATCTAGTTACAGATGGTAGTGAGCCACCATGTGGTTACTGGGATTTGAACTCATGACCTTTGGTAAAGCAGTCAGTGCTCTTAACCGCTGAGCCATCTCACCAGCCCCCCAAAAGGATATCTTTATTAGTTTTTTTGTAAAGTAAAAAAGTATTTTTTCCAGTATCAAATAGGTAGTTTTCCATTACAGGGTCTGTTAACCTTCAAGGACGTGGCCTTGGACTTCTCACTGGAGGAATGGGAATGTCTCAGTTTTGCTCAGAGGTCATTGTACATGGATGTGATGTTGGAGAATTACCACAATCTGTTGTTTGTGGGTAAGAATGAACTTCTTGTAGAATTCCTGTTTCTTTCTTTGAGTTTTCCTACTATGTGTTTATGTAAATGCTCTGAGATATCCAGATGGCCTTCCCTTCAGTCTCTTTTCCATTCTTTGTCCCTCTTTTTCCTTAAGACAGGAGCAATTCTGGGTCATTATATTTGAGGTGGGTATGCTGTCCAATTTGAAAATAACATTTAGCAGGCTATTATCATTTCCAGACATTTGATAAAAATCATATTTGGGGTTCTTCTTAGGATACATGTAATGATTCAAAAGAGAGAGAGAGAGAGAGGAAAACCTCTCTTGAGAGTAGGAATCCATGAGATCACTGATTATTGAGTCCCTTACTCCTTATATAAGTAATTCATGTTACCTCTAATTGCCCTTATTTTTTATTCGTTGTTTTTTTTTTTTTTTCAGAAAATCATTGTATACATGGAAAGTATGAGAAGGTCATGGATCAAGACAGCCAGTACATTGTTCTTGAACACATGAATATTCAAGAGAAGTCTTCTAAATGGAACAAGCTTACCAATGTGATTCTAGAATCCTCCTATTATACACCTCACAAATGTACTGAATGGGACAAATGCTTTTCCCAAAAATCCCATCTTAATATTCATCAGAAAATTCATGCAGGAGAGAAACCTTACAAATGCAGTGAATGTCACAAATTCTTTACCGAAAAAGGCAGTCTGAGAATTCATCAGAGAATTCATACAGGAGAGAAACCTTACGAATGCAGTGAATGTGACAAATGCTTTACCCAAAAATGTATTTTGAGATCTCATCAGAGAATTCATACAGAAGAGAAACCTTACCAAAGCGATGAATGTGACAAATGCTTTACTGAAAAAGGCAGTCTGAGAACTCATCAGAGAATTCATACGGGAGAGAAACCTTACAAATGTAGTGAATGTGACAAATGCTTTATTGACAAATACAGTCTGAGAAGGCATCAGAGAATTCATACAGGAGAGAAGCCTTACAAATGTAGTGAATGTGACAAATGCTTTAACCAACAATCACATCTTCATATTCATCAGAGAATTCATACAGGAGAGAAACCTTACAAATGCAGTGAGTGTGACAAATGCTTTACTGCAAAAGGCAATCTCAGAATTCATCAGAGAATTCATACAGGAGAGAAACCTTACAAATGCAGTGAGTGTGACAAATGCTTTACTGTAAAAGGCCATCTGAGAATTCATCAGAGAATTCATACAGGAGAGAAACCTTATAAATGCAGTGAGTGTGACAAATGCTTTACTGTAAAAGCCAATCTGAGAATTCATCAGAGAATTCATACAGGAGAGAAACCTTACAAATGTAGTGAATGTGACAAATGCTTTACCCAAAAATACCATCTTAATATTCATCAGAGAATTCATAAAGGAGAGAAACCTTACAAATGTAGTGAATGTGACAAATGCTTTACCCAAAAATACCATCTTAATATTCATCAGAGAATTCATAAAGGAGAGAAACCTTACAAATGCAGTGAATGTGACAAATGCTTTACTGAAAAAGGCAATCTGAGATTTCATCAGAGAAATCATACAGGAGAGAAACCTTACAAATGCCGTGAATGTGACAAATGCTTTACTGTAAAAGGCAGTCTGAGAACTCATCAGAGAATTCATACAGGAGAGAAACCTTACAAATGCAGTGAATGTGACAAATGCTTTACCAAAAAATCCCATCTTAAATATCATCAGAAAATTCATACAGGAGAGAAACCTTACAAATAGTTTGTATGTGACAAATACAATACTCACAATGTCAGTCTGAGAAATCATGAATTTTTTCATACAGTAGAGAATATTTATAAATGAAGTGAACGAGACATTCCTTTACCAAGATACATCATAAAATTCACTAGAGAATACTTAGAGAAGACAAACTTTTCAAATATATTGTAGGTATGAATCCTTTCCTTTTGGCCTAGTTCCTAGACTGTAACAGTGAATACTTACAGGCTAGAAACTTAACTCATGCATTGTATGAAGAAATATCTTTGACTTCACTTCAGGATAGAGAGAACATCTAAGAACTTTTTAGGGGAAAGTATTTCTGTTGGGGAAAATGTGGCATATGTTTTATTCACGGTGTATTCTTGACCACACTTGAGGCTCCACACTAGAGAATTAGTATGATTATGAAAATCTTATGAAAACTTTCATGCAATGTTCAAATCTTAGATAATGTCAACTATTTATGCAGGGAGAAACTCTGAACATGTGAAAATGTAGAAAGCTTTTCATGACACAAGTTTTTTTTTTACTTGTTCACCCTCAAATATTACAAGATGAAGACAAGTTGGGAAGTCAGAAGATAGTATTGTGTAACACTTTCATTGAGACAGAAATAATCCATTTCAAAAGGAAACTATTTAAGGTCTTTAATGCAATCCTCAAAATATCTAATAAAACTGATAACATTCTGTATATTTAATTTAAATGATCCAGTTGAGAAAAGTTATACTTAAAAGAGTACCTGGCAAACTGAGCCACCCAGACAGCATATTCTTTATCCTATAAATATGCTTGCAGATGTGAAGTGTGCTTCGAGTATCCAGTAATCATAATTCTTCTCAAATGCTGTGATCTGGTCAACAACTCCTTTCCTATTGTCCTGTAACTAACTCCAATAAAGCTGAGAGAATCTACAAGTTTGCTTTGGTTGTTTTTAACTTGCACTTGGGATACTCAGATGAATATATGTAGCATCTTCCCAGGAAATGCCTCACATAAAACTTCCGCAGAAGTCATGAATATTTTTGCAAACCTATATCATAAAGTTAATAGTAATGATTTTCAACTGGTGGATAACAGTCTCTTTGGGATGTAATGACCCTGTCATAGTGGTTGCTTAAAAGCATAGGAAAACACATTTTTCCAATTGTCTTAAAACTGAGAAATCATTCATTGAACTGCAGGGTAGTCTGCCCACCTAAAAATAATTTGAATTCAATGTCCGTGTTTAGCATTAAAAGAGTTAGAAACACTGTTTTACATATGGTGATTTGTGTTAACTGAAATAGGTAAAATTCAGTTCAATGTTCCAGGCAAGTATTACTAGGTTAAGATAAAAAGGCTCAAAAAAGGAAATATGTAGATGCCTTCAGAGCCTCAGAAATAACTCTTGAATTCAAGGAAGTATGAGAGAAAAGTATAGAAAAATACATGAAAGCATGGCTTCATAGATTTCAAGGATACTGGCCCTTGATTTCAGATGATAATTAGTATTTTCTGCCAATTGCTTCTTCAGGGATGTTGAAACTCACATACCAGGCAAATTAAAATTAGGTGGCTTGAGTAGCTCTTACTAGTCTGGAAATTGCAACCAGTTGGACAGTCTCTTGATTCGCATTGCACATGTTCAGTGGATTTAGGCCTCACTGCTTAATGACTGAGAGATCATTACCCAGATCTGAAGTGACTTCCAGGTTCATGGAAAAATTTCTAGAAGTACACAATGAAGACACATCTTACCTTGTACCCCTCACACAATATTCATTGTATAACCATTTATACACACACTTCTTATCTATGGTACTGCAAGCATATGGTGATGGTTGACAAAATAGGTCCAGGTAGACTCTGAGTTGTGTGGAAGATAGCATGTGTATATTGATAAAGACGCAAGTCCTTGGCTTGATATAATTAGCCATACCATGTTTGAAGAACATGGAGACAGAAGCTCACTGGATTTGGAACATTAACTATTTGTGGAAGAGCATTGTAAGGTAAATAATAAGAGCCACACTATAGGAGCCTGATGGGCATTTCTAGAACTTCCAGCGTCTAGATTTTAAGGAAACCACTAGGTCTATGTCAGTACCTTGCAGGGAAAGGAAACTTCTCTTCAGCTTCAGGACAACTGATGGGACAGCCTGGGGATGGGAAACACATGGAGCAGGTAGAGTTATTCCTGGGTTGAAATTGATTTTGTTACAGGAGAACTCAGAAGAGGGACTGAGGGCCTGAAGGAATAGAGTGGGATCATCAGCCCATCCCTGTCAGTAGGAGTTTGGAGCTGCATGGTGTGGAACTAGGACTAGAGAATACTTCCTGGGGTCTACACAGCCATGTGAAAATTCCCTTCCTCTGCAGTTGTCCCCAAGTTACGCCTTGGGGAAAATTTCAGTCACCAGAGCAGTGGCAGGAACTGCAAACCAGAAGACTTGGACACTCCAAGGTCACAGAAGCTGCTAGGCTAGTGGACGGACAGAAACTGGAGAATGATTGAAATCCCTTACTCTGCTGCTCATAAGAGCACTGATCCTCAAATCCTAGTGTGCATTTCATAACTGTGTTGTTAAATTGCTGACCATGTAAGTGTGGCGTATCCTGATTTTTTTTTTTTTTATTCATCTTATTGTTGCCTGGATTCTTATGTAATACTTTCTTAGAGGATGGACTGGTCAGTTGCAAACATGGTTATATTTCTTTGGTGGCAGGTTCAAAGCTGATAGAATTCACATCCACCCATGGTTTTTAACTCTGCTATTTAATCACTGTGCTAGTCAGATTCTTTGCCATTGGAGATTATACATCCACTGGGAGCTTTTTAGATATTCGTCCCATACGGACCACTGGAGTTTTGATTGAATCTTAAACAATATTTTAGCAATTTTTTTTAAGTTTTAGCTGTCTTCATATTTATCATTATATAAATATTTATTAACCAACAAAACACTCTGTATTAATATTGAACCTGAAATATATGAACTGTCTGATATAAATACAGCATTCATTAATTTGTTCTCATATACTGATTTATTAATGTTATACCTTAGGTTGTGAAAAAAAAATACCCTAGGTATGATCCTGTGTGATGATAATAGGTCAGAATGTTTTATAGTTTGAAAAAACATTATAATTAATATAACAATACATGTGAATTTTTAAATAATACTAATCAGGTAACTATTCGAAAAATTCTGTCTTTTGTCTCCATCCAAAAGTGCATTGTTCTCATGCATGTTGGGGCTGGCCTGTGACTCTCATGTCCAGGTTCAAGCCTGGGAGGCAACCTGGAGCTGAAAGAGAAGAGGCAACCTAGGCGGGTCGAGAAATAATGGAACCAAGACATGCTAGCCTGCTCAAGGTTCGAATGTTTAATAAAAAAGTCTGCGCTTATAAAGAGAGAAACCCATCCCCAGTCATGCCAAGTTTCTTGATGTAGAGATGTGAAGTCGTCAAAACAGCCTTTTAGCAGAAATTCACCAATTTCACAGTTTGCAGTTAACTCCAGAAAATCTTGGAGAACCGGTTCAGCCTCACAGTGTCACATCAAAGGAAACTAGTAGAGTGGAGAAGCAGCACAGCAGGTGGCCCTGCCTCAGTGGTAAACAGTCTGAACCAGCCTCCCTAGGCTGAAGGAGGTTACACATGCACACATGGCTAAGGTGGTGTGTTGTTGATTGGGGTTTTTTGTTGTTGTTGTTTTTTTGTTGTTGTTTATTTTATTTTATTTATTTATTTTTACTTTTCTTCGAGTCAGGGTTTCTCTGTATAGGCCTAGCTGTCCTAGAAATCACTTTGTAGACCAGGCTGGCCTTGAACTCAGAAATCTGACTGCCTCTGCCTCTCAAGTGCTGGGATTAAAGGCGTGCACCACCACCGCCAGGCTTGTTGATTGGTTTTGGTTTGTTTTATTGAATAAGAACCTTGGCAGGTGCTGTGAAAGGAGACTATCACAAAGTTCCAGGTATTCTTCAGGTTTTGAGAAAGGGACGATCAGGCTCCAGGAGACTAGGATTGACATGGGCATATTCTCTTGGAGGGCTGTTGTGATGATGTACCAGTTAATAGAGTTGCTTTCTTTTAAATAGAAAACTGGTTCAATACCTAACCCCAATGGTAACCAACAATCACCCTAAATGTCAGTTTGGGACATCTGATGCCTTTATCTGAGTCCAGATAGCAACAGTACTGAGCGTATATACGTATGCTCTGTAAAGAGGTAAACCTCAGCTAAAGTTAAAAAAAAAATCGTTGAAAATATATGGAAAAAATATGGCACATTTTTTTTCTGTCCCTATAATCAATTCTGTATGAAACTATTTTAAATATTACTTTCCTATTCAACATTTATTATTTTCAAGATTTTCCTAATGACCATGTAATTGACTTTCTATATAAGAATAAATATTAGGTGGTTTATAATTTACTGAACTGTGCATATGAATGACGATATCACCATTTTATTCATATCTCTATGTATGTTAATAAACATACTACACGCTATTTGTTATAATTGTAATTTATTGTAAAAGTAGGACAATTCATCTTTCTTTTTTTTTTTTAGACACTCCTCATTCCATGTTGCAAGTAGTATGTGCATATTCACATGTCATGTTTCTATTCTGTTTTCCATGTCAATGAATGTCTTCCTATTCTTCATGTGTATCTTTTAGATTGAAGTTATTTATTCACATTAGATTACAATATCAGCCCTTCCTCTTCTCTCAGTATCCTCTAACACAAGTCTCCCCTCATTCTACTTAGTAGCAGGAATCCTTATCTATTCGATGTAGAAGTAGTGAAGATCTTTGCCTAATCTATAGGGATCCTGAAGATGGTGTCTTTCGACTTACAGAAGCGTTTCACATTCATGAGGTTCCTTTTATTAAAAATTCTTGACGTTAGTTTCAGAGCCATGAGTGTTCTGTTTAGGAAGTTGTTTCCTATTCCAATGAGTTCAAGGCTATTCCCCACTTTTTGTTCTATTAGATTAAGTGTGCATAGATTTATAGTGAGGTCTTTGATTCATTTGGACTTGAGTGATATGCAGGGGGATAAATATGGATCTATATGCATTTCCAACATGAAGACATCCAGTTAGACCAGAATCATTCATAGAAGATGCTCTCCACTTTCATTGTATGGTTTTAGCTTCTTTGTCAAAATTTAAGTACCTGTAGGTGACTGTGTTTATTATTGGGTGTTCTATTGAATTCCATTGGTTCACCTATCTAGTTCTATACCAGTACTGTGCAAATTTTTATTACTATTTTTCTGCTGTACAGCTTAAAGTTACAGATATTGATACCTCCAGAAGTTTTGTTGTTGTTGTTGTTGTTGAGGAATATTTTATCTATCCTGTGTTTTGTTTTATTTTTTTTTTTCTTTTCCATATGAAGTTGAGAATTTTTTCTTTAAAGTTCTGTGAAATTTTTTTCTGGAATTTTGATGGGAATTGCCCTGAATCTCTATATTGCTTTTTGGTAAGATGGACATATTCATGTGCCTATTCCATTTATACATGAGCAAGGGTGATTTTTCCACCTTCTGGTAGCTTTCTGTTTCTTTCTTAAAATACTTGAATTTCTTGTCTTTCACTTTTTTACTTGCTTAGTTAGAGGTAGATGAATGTATTTTATTTTGTTTGTGGCTAATATAATGTGTTCTGTTTCCCTAACTTCTTTTCAGCTTGTTTATCACTTTGTGTAGGGCAGAGCTAATGATTTCTTCAAGTCAATTGTGTATGCAGACACTTTGCTACAAAGTTTATCAATGTAATTTCTGGAAGGATTTTTTGGGCTCACTTATATATACTATCATATTAGCCAAAAATAGAAAACTCACTATTTCTTTCTTTCCAAATTGTATCCCCTTGATTTCTTTTAGTTGCCTTATTGCTTGAGCTAGAACTTCTAATACAACATGAAAGAGACACAGAAGCAGAGACTGACTTTTCTTTTTTTCTTTTTACTTTTTTTTCCATATTTTTATTAGGTATTTTCCTCATTTACATTTCCAATGCTATCCCAAAAGTCCCCCATACACTCCCCCCCACTCCCCTACCCACCCACTCCCACTTTTTGGCCCTGGCATTCCCCTGTACTGGGGCATATAAAGTTTGCATGACCAATGAGCCTCTCTTTCTAGTGATGGCCGACTAGGCCATCTTTTGATACATATGCAGCTAGAGTCAAGAGCTCAGGGGTACTGGTTAGTTCAAAATGTTGTTCCACCTATAGGGTTGCAGATCCCTTTAGCTCCTTGGGTACTTTCTCTAGCTCCTCCATTGGGGGCCCTGTGATCCATCCAATAGCTGACTGTGAGCATCCAACTTCTGTGTTTGCTAGGCCCCGGCATAGTCTCACAAGAGAGAGCTCTATCTGGGTCCTTTCAGCAAAATCTTGCTAGTGTGTGCAATGGTATCAGCGTTTGGAAGAGACAGCCTTTTCTTGTGATAGAGAATACTTTCTTGAAACCTTTGCTGTTAAAATGGTATTGTTGTTGTTGTTGTTTAATGAAATTCCAAAGCCCTGAGTACACTTCCTATAAATAACTGGTCAATTTCATTATTACCCTGTGCCAGAGAGCCTGGCAGACCTGTATGGGTTCTTATATGTGTTATATATAGTCAATTACTCTTATTTCTGATTATTTATTGTAGTTGAATAAATAGTGAAGTCAATTCAGAATCATCCTAAATAAGATCAGCAGTATCTACGTGTAAAATAACCCTTTCTGTATATTGAGAGTCAGTTACTATATTAAGACCCTTGAAAATCTGAGAACACCATGAGTATTGCACATAATTAAGATTTTTGAACTGATTTCTAGGAACAATCAGTCACCTTACTTAAATCTTCTGCCTTTTCTTATTTATTAGCCTCAGTGTAAAATGTAGCGGCTCCAGATATTGGAATTGCTTTTACAATATGAGGGAAAATCCAAGTAGTTCATTTTATAAAAGTCACTTGCTTTTAGGGTGTCTGTTGTTAATTTCTCCAAGAAATTACTGCATACTTTTTACCAACGTTCATGTTTTATCCATAATGAGTCATCTCTGCATTAAAAAAAGGTACCACGATTCAGTTGGATTCATCCCAACTAATTTTTGAAGTCTCGTTTTACTTTTTAGTGACAATTCAGGGACCATCTCCCTGTAGTTTTTTAATTTCCTACTCTGTTTATGTGCTAAGAATTTCCACTCTAATACATAATCTTCCCTCTGCATGAAAATTCCTGTAGGGGAGTGAGTAGAAGGTAAGATAACTAAGATGCAGGCCATTTTGGAACAATACAAATTAGTTGTGTATCCTGCAATTTCCTTTCTACCTGAGCTAAGTCCTTCTCATCCTTGGCTGTTAATTTCTTCAGGCTATTTATATCTCTATCACCTTGTAATAAATTTGAAACAAATTGCTTAGATCTTGAGTGGCCAAGCCAATTGGAAGCCACAGCCAGTTAATATCTCCTAATAATTTCTGAAAATCATTAAGAGTCCTCAATTGGTTTTTCCTGATTTGCACCTTTTGTGGCCTAACCTTTTGCAGACTTATTCTGTATCCTAGATAATTAATAGAATCCACTCTTTGTATCTTTTTCGGGGGCGATTTGCAATCCCCAGCAAGGCGAGATTTTTTTTTTTTTTAATTTCATCAAACATTCTTTCCAGGAGAATGCAATGGGATTCCTGGCTGCAAGGATCTCATTGGCTGAATAACCTTTTTAATTGCTCTGAGACCTCTCAACAACCTCCATTTTGCAGATATTTTTAAATGACAACTGCCTGAGAATTCCAAGGTCTGGTGGATTACTCTATAGGCTGAGCAACCAGCTGCTGTTGGACTAGCTGTTCTAATGCCTGTTGGTTTTCAGTTGTCATATACAATCAATCCAAATGGGTGGGTCATTCAACCACCTCCATGGTAAGGCTGTTGGTGTCTTATCAGTAGTGTCTCCTTGATGTAGAGCTAAATTGTCAACCTCTGCTGTATCTTGTTTATAGATAGCCTAGATAGTTTCTAAATGCCTTTGATAACAACATTCATTAGCTAATTTTTTTAACTGCCATCACGGCTCAAGACCCCCGATGTTTGATCAGACTTAGATGGGAGTATAATAGTTTGTGCAGTACTTGCAATAAAGGAGTCTGTATTTGCCACTTGCCTGATTCCCAGAATCTGTTTCTTTGATTCTGTGCCTTCTTTCCACCACCCCAAGGGTCTCAGTAGGGTGCAGGCAACAATTACACAACTGTAATGTGCAGTTTTAAAACTATGTTGTGGTATAGCCTTTTAACTAAAGAATTAGTTTAATCAGGAAAAAAATCAAAACCATTACCTTGGGGAACAACAGACTGTCATCAAGGTGACCTGTGTGAAGACATAATGTCACAGAAACATTTTTGTAAAAGGCTGAATGTGCAACTGTGCCCAGATCTCAAATTCCCCAAAGAGACCACCAGGAATCACAACTCTGATGCATGAGAGTTTTTTATTGAAGCTCCAGCTTAGGCCACAAACCTACCTGATACAACCAGATAGGAGAGTGATCCCTTGGGTAATGGCATTTATAAAGGAGAAAAAAGAAAAAGACAAAAAGAAAAACATAAGGGGGATTTTCCAAGCTTTAACATTATGTGATTGGGTAAGAGTGTAAAGGAATATTGGCCTTTAAGCTGATTGGTTTATAGCAACTGGTCTAACTACAAGGAAGGAACACCCATCCAAAAGGAGCACCATGACCTGGGAATGGTTCATGTTTCCTGAGCCCATCCCATTATTTTCAGTTGGCCATGGCTGTTATGCATATTTTCCGACTGCCAAGCATTTTTTCCCCCAGAACTCAAGGGAGCAGGCAAGTCACCAAACTGAATACATTTAACAGGATTTCTCTGCAGTATTGTTGTTCTCATGACTTATAACATTTGATGGCTTTATCACATGGCTTATTCATAGGGTTTCTCTCCTATATTCAATTTTTATATATTCTGAGATATTATTTGTGTGAAAGAAAGGGCTTCTTCATATTTTTTAGAGAAGGCAGGCAAACTCCCGGACAAATCACACTAAGCCTCAGGTCTCACGGGGGAGGTTTTATTGGCAGAAGCGGCCTCTGAGAGGGAGTGAGAGGTAAGAAGAAGAAGGGCTGTGGGACAGGGGAAGACTCTTTTATTCAGTACATGAGGATGGGAGGCATGTAAAAGGGGAGTGATTCCATGGTGTGTGCCATGACAACAGATGCAGGAGTAGTGCTGTTGCCTAGAGATGAGGAGCCTCTTCACTGGGTCGAAAACCTGACTGTAAAGACACTTCTAGCTGTCCACAGATGCACCTGGTGCTAACAACATTGCTTATATTTGTAGTACTTCTCTTCAATAAAAATTCTTTTTTGAGCCAGGCAGTGGTGACACATGCCTTTAATCCCAGCACTTGGAAGGCAGCTAAGTTGATTTTCACATTTCTCTTTTGTTAGCCTGTTTAGTAACTTCTCATAACAAAGACAATATTATATAGTCAGGAAGGTTCAACTTCTCCACATCCAGTGAGTTCTCTGGATGGCATGTGTGGTAATGGAGAACTGCTCTCAATTTCTACAGAAAAAAGAGTTATCTTATCAAGTGTCTAGATTGCTTATGGATCCAAGGGACCCACTTAGCCAAAAACTCAATTAAATAAAACTCAGGTAGTGTACTAGAAAGCTCATTTGAAGCAAATACCAGGTCAGTTGGGACTTCTTCACCCCCCATTAGTAGGTTACTGAATTTTGATTGTCTTTATAGCATTTAAGAAGTATGTACCACTGTAGTTTTCCATATCATCATTCATTTCCACATCATCATTTTCCATATCATCTCTCAATTCCAACTGTCTCTCAGCATTTTCTCCTTCAACCTTAACTTCCCTCCCACTCTCTACCTCATTTTCCCATTCACATCCCCATCTGCCTCCAGTCCATCCATGGAATCTATTTTACTTACTTCCACCAGGGAATCTGGGTGCCACTGTGTGCTCTGAAGTCAACTCTTCTATACTTAATATCTCTGAATAAAATGGGCCTATGAATATCAAGTTCATTGTTTTAGCAGTGGCTAATATCCACACATAAGTGAATATATTCCATATTTCTCCACCTGTGTCTGGTTTACCTCAGTAGATAATTTTTTTCTAGGTACATCTTTTTGCCTGAACATTTTAATGTGAATATCTATCTATCTATCTATCTATCTATCTATCTATCTATCTATCTATCTATCTATCTTTCATCAAAATAATGAACAACTACTATGAATTAGCAGCTGTCTCTTTAAAAACAGAGAAGTCAGAACTGAGTTCCACATCCAGAGTAAGTTGCCTCAGTTGCTGTGGGAATGCTAGGACAACAACTGCAGAGCTTTCCTTGTGTCTCAGATTCTTCACTCCTTCCAGGTATGCAATGGTACCTATGGAAGGGGAAAGAAAATTGTTAAACTCCCTAACCACAGAAAGGTCACAACAACCTTACCACTATTGATGTTAGCTGCTATACATCACAGCCTCTAATACTAGCAACAGTATCAAGACCAGTTCTCAAACACCTGTTCCCATTGATCCTTCCTGTCCCGACTGGCTAGCATACAGCCTGTGCTCCACTGAAATTATATGGATAGGAAATAGGAATCCATTCTTCATTAAACTGATTCTTCTAAAGCAGTCACACACCTTCTTAGCAAGTGTCTTGTGATGGTGCTGGAGGATCCTGGCTTTCATGTTCTGCACAGGAAGCTGACATAGATTATTTTTCCTGGGCTGCCAGGATCTTATGGATTCTTTTCGATGGGTGCTCTGAATTAGTTTGTGGTCCACCACCCAACAAGTAATCCTCCCTCTTCCTGCTTTCAACCTGTCTATCTGAACCATGCTCTGCCTCACCCCATTTCACAACTAATTTTTGTTTATTGCAAGATTACACTTCTGTATGTCCAGATGTCCTGGCACAAAAGTATCCACTTTCTGCCCCAGCTTCTTGTGAGCTGGCTTGGTATATTGACCAAACAGTTTTGTCAAAACTTTTCAAACTGGCCATAGATCTTCAGGTGTTCTACTTTGACAGCAATGAGCTATTCGACTTCCAGAGTCAGTAGGACTGTGATTGACTGAAAGGCATACCCCATTCAATTATCCAAAATATTCAAAGAAATGTGATTTTCTAGCAACATTAATAACATAGCAACATTTACACATAGGTAAATAAAATTTAAACATATACATCTCTTAGTTTTTAATCAGTGAAGAGGATGGACATTTTGAATTAGAGTTGTTGCTGTATCACAGTGACTTCAGTTACATCCTCAGATGCAGAGGATGTGGATGTTGCAAAGCATCTCCCACCTTTGTCTGAAAGTGTCCTGTGATTGTGGAAGCTACAATGATGATACTTTCCTCCTCCTCTTCCTCCTCCTCCTCCTCCTCCTCCTCCTCCTCTTCCTTCTCCTTCTGCTGCTGCTGCTCTTTTGCCTCCTCCTCCTGCTTTTGTTCCTCCTCCTTTTTTTCTGTTTTGGTTTTGGTTTTTGTTGTTGTTGTTTGTTTTTTTTTTTTGAGATAGGGTTTCTCTATGTAGCCTTGGCAATCCTGGAACTCACTCTGTAGACCAGGTTGGCCTTGAACTCAGAGATTCGCCTGCCTCTCCCTCCCAAGTGTTGGGATTACAGGCGTGGGCCTCCACTCCCTGTGATGATACTTTCTTTTCTCTATCACATGGGTATTAGTGTGTGAAGTGTCCAGAGGCCTGGTACACCATCACAGAGCATAGATTACTACTGCGTCCATACACCTGTGACATCTCTGGCCTATGGAGACCATTTGAGAATGGCTATTACCAAGCCGGGCGTGGTGCCGCACGCCTTTAATCCCAGCACTCGGGAGGCAGAGGCAGGCGGATTTCTGAGTTCGAGGCCAGCCTGGTCTACAAAGTGAGTTCCAGGACAGCCAGGGCTATACAGAGAAACCCTGTCTCGAAAAACCAAAAAAAAAAAAAAAAAAAAAAAAAAAAAAAGAGAGAATGGCTATTACCTGTGAAATCTGTTTCCCTGCCTTCAGAGGTCTGATTCTTGGGATTTTTGTGAATCACCCAGCACCTTCCATTTGGAAAACCAGTAACCACACTCTCACCTACATTCTGTGCATTTCCCTCATCTTCTCTTTCTTTGGCTCCATGATATTCACAGGCCATTCACACTCAGTCAGTTTTATAGCGAAGCAAACCATGTTTGTAGGTGCATAGACTAGGATATTTTTTCCCAAACTTTTGGCAAAATTGACCATGGTTCTCAATTTCAGAGTGTTCTTTTACTTAAATTTATTCACACTATGAACATCATCATTAACATTTCATGTGTAGGCATTAGTACTTGTATCTCCCAAATTCTATTCTCAAATTTCTGTTTTTTTCTGCATTTTTCTGTGAAACATTTTGCTGGCTTCTGGTAAAGTATATTCTCTATGGGTCATTATAAATGAAAAACATCAAAAAGCTAAAATTTCAAAGGGGAAGAAATTTTGTGCTCAAAACTGAGTTCATTAGTCAGAATGAAAGACTATGATTGATGTTTACTGGTTAAGTGATACAAGCATGGCAGTCTCTGCAAACCCTAAGCCTGGTAGAATAACAATCCATGAGACCAAAAGAAATCTAGTTCAATACCACTCTATAAGTATTTCAGCACTGGTTGTGGGTGTGTTGTGAGTTATTGTCAATGAAATTCTTGCAGCACTCAGGGAAAATCTATCCCAGTGAATATGTGAATAGCTCTGAAGTAAAAGGTCTCCTGGCAGTCAGAAGTCATGATATACCACAATGCCCCATGGAACATTTAACCACACACAGAGATTTAATGGGATAAAACCGGAGGGAGACTGCCTCTGCTCAGGTGAGAAGCAGAAGAGAAATGAGTGGGAGGCATTTGGGGGAGGGGGATGGGGAGTAAAGGATTTTCAGGATTGGAAATATCTCTGGTTGGGTATTGCTGGGGTTTTATGTTCTGAGTTTGAGTAAACTAAGGAGTTTCTGAATTATTAAAACTGGGAAGTAAACTATACATTTCCCTGTAGACTCAGTGGCCAATGCTGACGGAAGCTTCAAGATTCTGATCCCAGGATGGTTTATTTTAGGAAGCAGTAAGCACAGTATAATTTCGAAATGAAATTTCTTGGTAATAATTGTCTCAATCATCTGTGCACAGTGAAGATGAAGGTGTGGCTACCTCAAAAGTCTTTTGCAAAGTACAGGTGTTTCTTTCTTAAAGTTGGATTCTAAAAATAAGGGCCTAGAGGAGGATCAAGTATACAGTGTAGAGGACACCAAGCTGTAAGGTACATGTCCCATGTCCCCCAAGGATGGCTTGTACTGATTGAGAAACAATGACCTAGGATTGTTGTCTGGGACAATTTAATAGTCTGGGACTTTCAGGTGTGGTCCTGCACTACATCTACCACAGGTCACCAACCTGCTTACTATATCCATCCCTTCACTTCTGGTTAAAAAAAATGTGTACTTTTTCTTGCACTGTAGAGAAAACCCTGTGGTTTTACGAAGTTATGTGGAAGACAGGCTGCAACAGAGTTGGAGGAGTGGTTCCTGATTGGGGAGTGTGGGATCTCTGCATAATTTGATGAGTTTAAAGAAAAGACTAATTAAAAGCACAGGAATAAGAAAGCAAGCAAGCTTTTTAGATATTAGTCATATGAGGGACCATTGCAGATTTGATTGAATTAGAACATGTAGGTTATAAAGCACCATCATATGACTGTAAATATTAACATTTACTGAATAAAGTTACACTCTCCATTAATTTTACACTGAGTCATATCCAGGCTTTGATGTAAATACACCATTCAGGATGTGTCTTCACAGGTTTTGGCATTAATGTTATACCTTAGGTTTGAATGAAAATGAAAACAAGATTGCTGCAAATTATGACTGAGGAGAACATATATTATAGTTCTGTTAACACAGAGTATCACCAGAGAAAATCCAATTCCACCATGTGGCAAGCTTTATTAAGTATTTATATCGTGACTAAGATATGGACTTTCCTCACATGATACAGGGGCTGTATAGGGCATTGTAATTTCCTATGAGGCTTTATTAGTTTCCTAAGACTTGCAGCCTGCAGAATTCCAAGAAGTTACCTGTTCTTCTGCTGGTGGTGCTTAGAGGTTAATTTTTGGCATTTCAGTCTGAGGGAGAAAGCAGTCAGAGTTCTCTGGTTGGATCCAGACTGAACCAGGCCATGGTATGTGAGTGAGGGGTATTGACAATAAGAAAGGAGGATAGAGGGGCTGGCCAAAGGAGAATCAGGAGCCAAGAAAGCACCTCGGCAACAATGTCTGCATTGATAATGTGAACAGGCACCCCAGTTAGCTTTTCCTCCTGAATTTCTTTGAATACTTCCAAAGTTCAGCCCAGCATGCTTTGAGAGAATGATATCAGGCTAAAATATTATTATATGTAGACAACTTCCTGTAGATTAAGACAGAATTAGATAGCATTTTGGAATAATTTTGATTGCTCACTTACATGAGAAAAATGGCTCCTTAGTTCATGAAAAGCACTCTGCCTATGCACATTCATGTTTTGTTGAGTTCTGCACTGTGGACTTCTTGCAGGTGTGGGAATGCTTAGACCCTGCACTCAGGGCCTTTTTCAGAGACCTCTTGTTGGAGAAGATCAACTGTCTGTATCTTTATTTTTTCAATTTTTATTAGATATTTTCTCCATTTACATTTCAAATGCTATCCTGAAATTCCCTTATACCCTCCCCCCACCCCCGCCGTGCTCTCCTACCCACCCATTCCCACTTCTTGGCCCTGGTGTTCCTCTGTACTGGGGCATATAAAGTTTGCAAGACCAAGGGGCCTCTCTTCCCAGTGATGGCTGACTGGGCCATCTTCTGCTACATATGCAGCTAGAGACACGAGCTCTGGAGGTACTGGTTAGTTCATGCCGTTGTTCCACGTATAGCGTTGCAGACCCCTTCAGCTCCTTGGGTACTTTCTCTACCTCCTCCATTGGGGGCCCTGTGTTCCATCCAATAGATGACTGTGAGCATCCACTTCTGTATTTGCCAGGCACTGCCATAGCCTCACAAGAGACAGCTATATCAGGGTCCTTTCAGCAAAATCTTGCTGGTGTATGCAATAGTGTCTGCGTTTGGTGGCTGATTATGGGATGGATCCCTGGATGGGGCAATCTCTGAATGGTCCATCCTTTAGTCTCAGCTCCAAACTCTTTCTCTTTAACTCCTTCTACGGGTATTTTGTTCCCTATTCTAAGAAGGAATAAAGTATCCACACATTGGTCTTTCTTCTTCTTGATTTTCTTGTGTTTTGCAAATTGTATCTGGGTATTCTAAGTTTCTGGGCTAATATTGACTTATCACTGAGTGCATAGCAAGTGAGTTCTTTTGTGATTGGGTTACCACGCTCAGGATGATGTCCTCCAGATACATCCATTTACCTAAGAATTTCATAAATTCATTGTTTTTAATAGCTGAGTAGCACTCCATTGTGTAAATGTACCACATTTTCTGTATCCATTTCTCTGTTGAGGGACATCTGGGTTCTTTCCAGCTTCTGGCTATTAAAAATTAGGCTTCTATGAACATAGTGGAGCATGTGTCCTTTTTACCAGTTGGAACATCTTCTGGGTATATGCCCAGGAGAGGTATTGCTGGATCTTCTGGTAGTACTATGTACAATTTTCTGAGGAACCGCCAGACTAATTTCCAGGGTGGTTGTACAGGCTTGCAATTTCACCAGCAATTGAGGAGTGTTCCTCTTTCTCTACATTCTCTCCAGCATCTGCTGCCACCTGAATTTTTGATCTTAGCCATTCTGACTAGTGTGAGGTAGAATTTCATGGTTGTTTTGATTTGCATTTCCCTGATGATTAAGGATGTTGAACATTTTTTCAGATGCTTCTCAACCATTCAGTTAGGAAGTTGTTTCCTGATCCAACACGTTCAAAGCTATTCTCCACTTTTTGTTCCATTAGATTAAGTATGTCTGGATTTATAATGAGGTCTTTGCTTCATTTGAACTTGAGTATTATGCAGAGTGTTAAATATGGATCTATATGCTTTTTTCTACATGATGACATCCAGTTAGACCAGCATCATTCATAGAACATGTTCTCCCCTTTCCATTGTATAGTTTTCGCTTCTTTGCCAAAATTTAAGTGTCCGTAGGTGTGTGGGTCTATTTTTGGGTCTCCAATTGAATTCCATTAATCTACCTACTTCTTTCTTTTTTTTTTTTTTAAGATTTATTTATTGATTATATGTAAATTCACTGTAGCTGTCTTCAGATGCACCAGAAGAGGGCGTCAGATCTCGTTACGGATGGTTGTGAGCCATCATGTGGTTGCTGGGATTTGAACTCTGGACCTTCGGAAGAGCAGTCGGGTGCTCTTACCCACTGAGCCATCTCGCCAGCCCTACTTATTTCTTTCTATACCAGTACCATACAAATTTTTATTATTATTTTTCTGAAATTGCTGTTGCCCATTGAAATCAAAATTTCTTTTATCCAGATTGAAAGCAGCATCAGGCTATGGGTGTGACAAGGGCAATTTATACATAAAGCAAATGTCAGCAGTAGATTCCCTCCTAGGGCCTGTGACCTTGCTTACTGGATTTTTAGGCAGATTTTCACTGTAATCTATGGATTTTTTTCCTGTGGAGCTTGAAACAGAAAACCTCTGTTACCCACAGATGTGAGAGTCAGCCACACAGTTAACACACAAACAGAGTCTTTTTCCAAGCAACACAGAAGAGGAGGAGGGAAGACTGGAAGAAAATTATTCTGATCCAGAATCCAGACAGTAGTCCAGTAAATCAGCGCTCAAAATTATTCAAAAGATGCTGTCTAATTTTGTCTTAATCCATAGTAAAAGCTGGGCAGTGGTGGTGCACGCCTTTAATCACAGCACTTGGGAGGCAGAGGCAGGCAGATTTCTGAGTTCGAGGCCAGCCTGGTCTACAAAGTGAGTTCCAGGACAGCCAGGGCTACACAGAAAACCCTGTCTCAAAAAAAAAAAAAAAAAAAAAAAAATCAAAAAACAAAAAAACAAACAAAAACACCAACAACAAAAAATCCATAGTAAATTTTCCACTTATTAAAATATCTATTCCTGAAAGCATCACCGCACAGCATGCTGGGCTGAACCTTGGAAAAATTCTAAGAAATTCAGGAAGAATGGCTACCTGGGGTACCTGTTAACATATCAATGAAGTCACAGTTGGATAGGTGCTTTCTGGGCTGCTGGTTATCTCTTGACCTGCCCCACTATCCTCCATCACATCCTCAATTCCTCTCCCACCACCTGATGGCATGGTTCAGTCTGGACCCAACCAGATATCTCTGAATGCTTTCTCCCTCAGACTGAAATGACAAAAATTAACCTCACCACCAGCACAAGAACCAGGTATCTTCTTGAAGTGCTGCAGGTTGCATGTCTTAGGAAAATAATAAAGCCTCATAGGAAACTACAATGGCCTATAAAATGCCTGTAAAACTAACTAAGAAATAAAAAAGAGGGCTCCATACTTGATGCCCCAGTGATGTAGCATGCTAGTAGTGTGAGGTAGGAGTGGGTGGATCGGTGGGTGAGCACTCTCAGATGCAAAGGCTAGGGTTTATGTAGTGTAGAATTCATGGAAGGGCGACTAAGAAGAGGGGCCAATATTTGGAATAAAAATACATGAAATAGTTAATTAATAAAATGAATGAAAGCAAAAAAAAAAGTAGTGAGAAAGAAACAAAGAACAACAGATAGAATCAAGGAAACCATGAGATGGTTCTTTGAAAAAAAATCAACAACTTACACAAACCCTTAGCCAAACTAACTAAAAGTCAATTAAAAAAAAAAAGTATCCAAATTAAGAAAATTGGAAATTGAAAAAGAGACATAACTATGGACAGTGAGGAAGTTCAAAAAATAATTATGTCTTTCTTGAAAAACCTATACTCCACAAAATTGGGAAGGAAATGGATGACTTTCTAGACATATAACAATTACCAAAGCTTAATCAAGAAAAGGAAAAATATCTGAATTATCTTATAACCCCTAATGGAATAGAATGGAATAGAAGTAGTCATTAATAGACTCCGAACCAAAAGAGAAATGTCCTGGGCTAGATGATTTTAGTGCACAATTCTAACCGAATATCAAAGAAGAACTAATGCCAATATTTCCAGGAATGCAGGGATGGTTCAATATATAAAAATCCACAGGGCTCTAGAGATGTCTCAGAGGGTTAAGAGGACTGACTGATCTCCCAGAGATCCTCAGTTCAATGCACACATGGTGGCTCATAACTATCTATAATGTGTTTTCGCATTCTCTTGTGGTGTGTAGACATATACGCAGGCAGAAAATTATACACAATAAGTAAGTTAATCTTTTAAAAAATATACCAACATAATTGTATTACTCATGGTTTTTTGGAGTCACAGAACTTATGGAATATCTCTACATATTAAGAGAGTTTATACTAATAACTTGCAGTCTACAGTCCAACAAGCCCAACAATGGAAACCAGTGAACAAGAAGTCCAAGAATCTAGCGCAGTCCCATGATGCTACATGTCTTGCTTGGTTTTCTGTATAACCAGGATTCCTGAAGAAGTAAGTTCCAACAGAGGTGCTGGCAAGTAAGTGCAAGCAGGTGAAGAAGAATGAGACATCCTTCTTTCATCAGCTTTATGCAGGCCTCCAGTAGATGGTATGCTCTACATTAATGGTGTATACAACCATGACTTGCTTTGGAATTTGATCTGTACCGGGCTGGCCTTGATCTCAGAGTTCTGTTTGCCTTAGTCTCCTGAAATTAAAGATATATACAATGTTATCTATGCCTAACCATCTCATGGCCTCTATGGCCTCAATGATGTCCAGATGGAAGGCAGAAGCCGGTTTCTTAAAGCCGCAGATCTCGATCACAGGTAGTCCCTCTATTTATTGATGGTAGTGCATTCCAGGTTTAGTCAAGTTGACAACCAGGATAAGCAATCACAATAATGCACCATAGGAAAAAAAAGTGAAAGAAAAGCCCCACATAAATATCTCACCAGACACCAAAAATGTGTTTGGAAAATTCAACCCCCCTTTATGATAAGTTTGGAGGGACAGAATGCAAGGGGTATACATAAACAAAATATAGGCAATGTTCAGCAATCTAATACCCCAAATCAAACTAAATAGACAGAAATTTTAAGCATTTCCATTAAAATCAGGGACAAGAAAAAGCTGTCCACTCTCCCCTCATCTCTGCAGTAGAGTACTAGAAATATTAGATCAAGGGTTACAATTTGGAAAAGAAGAAATTCAGATGATATGATAATGTATATAAGTGAACCAAAAAATTCTACCAGAAAATTACAGTTGATAAACATTTTAGCAAAGTGTCTGCATACACAATTGACTTAAAGAAAGCCTTAGCCCTCCTATTCACAATTGATGAAAAGGGTTGAAAAAGAAGTTATGGAAACAGAACCCTCCACTTTAGCCACAAACAAAAGAAAATAACTTCAGTTACCTCTAAACAAGCAAGTGAAAACCTGTAGGAGAAGAACTTAAAGTATCTTAAGAAAGAAACAGGAAGATATCAGAACGTGGAAAGATCTCCCTTGTTCATGTATCAATAGGATTAACATAATGAATATGTCCATCTTACCAAAAAGCAATCTAGACATTCAGTACTATTCTCATCAAAATTTTAGCACAAATCTTCACAGATCTTGAAAGAAATATTCTCAACGTTGTATGGAACAGCAAACAAAACAAAACAACCCCACAGGATAGATAAAATATTCTTGAACAACAAAAAAGAAATTCTGGAGCTATCAATTTCTGTAACTTAAAGATGTATGGCAAGAAAATAGTAATAAAAATTTGTATGGTACTGTTATAGAAATAAGTAGGTGGATTAATGGAATTCCAAAAATAGACCCACACACCTACAGACACTTAAATTTTGGCAAAGAAGCTAAAACTATACAATGGAAAGGGGAGAACATCTTCTATGAATGATGCTGGTCTAACTGGATGTCATCATGTAGGAAAAAGCATATAGATTCATATTTAACACTCTGCACAATACTCAAGTCCAAGTGAAGCAAAGACCTCATTATAAATCCAGACATACTTAATCTAATGGAACAAAAAGTGGAGAGTAGGTTTGAACTTTTTGGATCAGGGAACAACTTCCTAACCTGAATGGTTTAGAAGCACCTGAAAAACTGTTCAACATCCTTAATCATCAGGGAAATGCAAATCAAAACAACCCAGAGATTCCACCTCACACCGGTCAGAATGGCTAAGATCAAAAATTCAGGTGACAGCAGATACTGGAGAGAATGTAGAGAAAGAGGAACACTCCTCCATTGCTTGTGAAATTGCAAGCTTGTACAACCACCCTGGAAATTAGTCTGGCGGTTCCTCAGAAAATTGTACATAGTACTACCAGAAGATCCAGCAATACCTCTCCTGGGCATATACCCAGAAGATGTTCCAACTGGTAAAAAGGACACATGCTCCACTATGTTCATACCAGCCTAATTTTTTATAGCCAGAAGCTGGAAAGAACCCAGATGTTCCTTGACAGAGGAATGGATACAGAAAATGTGGTACATTTACACAATGGAGTGCTACTCAGCTATTAAACACAATGAATTTATGAAATACTTAGGTAAATGGATGAATCTGGAGGACATCATCCTGAATGAGGTAACCCCATCACAAAGAACTCACTTGATATGTACACACTGATAAGTCAATATTAGCCCAGAAAATTAGAATACCCAAGATACAATTTGCAAAACACAAGAAAATCAAGAAGAAGAAAGACCAATGTGTGGATGCTTCATTTCTTCTTAGAATAGGGAAAAAATAACCGTGGAAGGAGTTAAAGAGAAAGAGTTTGGAGATGAGACTAAAGGATGGATCATCCAGAGACTGTCCTGCCCGGGGATCCATCCCATAATCAGGCACCAAATGCAGACTCTATTGCATACACCAGCAAGATTTTGCTGAAAGTACCCTGATATAGCTGTCTCTTGTGAGGCTATGGCAGTGCCTGGCAAATACAGAAGCGGATGCTCACAGTCATCTATTGGATGGAACACAGGGCCTCCAATGGAGGAGGTAAAGAAAGTACCCAAGGCACTGAAGGGGTCTGCAACCCTATAGGTGGAACAACAACATGAACTAACCAGTACCTCCAGAGCTCTTGTCTCTAGCTGCATATGTAGTAGAAGATGGCCCAGTCTGCCATCATTGGGAAGAGAGGCACCTTGGTCTTGCAAACTTTATATGCCCTGGAACACCAGGGCCAAGAAGTAGGAATGGGCAGGTAGGGGAGCAGGGCAGGGGGAGGGTATAAGGGACTTTCAGGATAGCATTTGAAATGTAAATGAAGAAAATATCTAATAAAAATTGGAAAAAAAAAAAAGAATGCAGACCGTAGATCTTCTCCAACAAGAGGTCTCTGAAAAAGGCCCTGAGTGCAGGGTCTAAGCATTCCCACACCTGCAAGAAGTCCACATTGCAGAATTCAACAAAACATGAATGTGCATAGGCAGAGTGCTTTTCATGAACTAAGGAGCCATTTCTCTCATGTAACTGAGCAATCAAAAGTATTCAAAAATGCTATCTAATTCTGTCTTAATCTACAGGAAGTTGTCTACATGTAAAAATATTTTAGCCTGATATCATTCTCTCAAAGCATGCTGGACTGAACTTTGGAAGTATTCAAAGAAATTCAAGAGGAAAAGCTATCTGGGGTGCCTATGAACATATCAATGCAGACATTGTTGCCTAGGTGCTTTCTTGGCTCCTGATTCTGGATCCAACCAGAGAACTCAGACTGCTTTCTCTCTCAGACTGAAATGCCAAAAATTAACCTCTAAGCACCACCAGCAGAAGAACAGGTAACTTCTTGGAATTCTGCAGGCTGCAAGTCTTAGGAAACTAATAAAGCCTCATAGGAAATTACAGTGCCCTATGCAGCCCCCTGTATCATGTGATAAAAGTCCCTATCTTAGTCACGATATAAATATTAATAAAGCTTCCCACATGGTGGAATTGGTTTTTCTCTGGTGATACCCTGGGTTAACAGAACCTACAATATATGTTCTTCTCAGTCATAATTTGCAGCAATCTTGTTTTCATTTTCATTCAAACCTAAGATGTAATATTAATATCTAAACCTGTGAAGACATATTATGAATGGTGTATTTAGATCAAAGCCTGCATATACCTCAGTATATTAATGGAGAAATTAATGGAGAGTATAACTTTATCCAGTAAATGTTAATATTTACAGTCATATGATGGTGCTTTATAACCTACATTTTCTAATTCAATCAAATCTTCAATGGTCCCTCATATGACTAATATCTAACAAGCTCTCTTGAAATGCCTATTCAGTCCCCTGGAGAAAGGGAAATGAAATAGCAAACAGAAAAACGGGGAGATAAGAAAGATGGGAGAATTTGAGTTCAAGGAGCTTTATTGAGGCTTTTGCATAGAGAATTCCTGTGTACAAATACAGATACTGCTAAGGATCTAAGAGGTTATTTTAGAAAAATATTCTGGAAATTATAAAATTAATTAAAACAGCACCAAAAACCCTAGGTTCATAGTATCTCAAACTTCCCCCAAATTGTAAGATGTTCATGACAGAATTGTGAGAGTGGCAGGAGAAAATACACCCCTGCCCACACCCCTGTTCTTCTCCTGCACATTTCCCAGCCCAACAGCTGCTCTCACCTTGAAGTTGAAAGGACCAGTTGCTGAATGTTCTGTGAGTAAGGCACAGCAACTGCAGCTTAAGGAGGTACCACACATACTCCAGACTACTCTCCCACTACCACTTCCTGACCATGATGCAGCTGAGATACATTGTCTTTTATATATGAAGGACAAGCCCCCTTTTTTAAACTGTATAACAGGTATTTTACTATTTTAGCCCCAACTTTCAGAATTACAAGTCTTGCTTCAATTTAGAAATTGCCTTTCTCTAATGGACATGTTCAACTTCATTCTATGCTTCTTGGTCATATACATGAAGGTAAGGATTAGTTTAATTTTTTAACAACAGCTTGTTGATTTTCCTATGAAGGTAACTTAGCAAGATCTTATATTACAAATCACCATTGCACTCAGAAAACTGCTCCTGCATTCCTGCAAAGCTGTTAGCTCAGCTTGGGTAGTTAACCCCTGATGAGCCTATATCCCTGGGATTTAAAACAGACAAATGTTACACATGTCCTGTCTTTTCGAAAGTTTGCCTTTATGCCTGTATGTATGTATGCTTAATTCTCATTGTTATTTATGCCTTGGCCTAACCTGGGGAAACTTTCAAAGATATGATACAGTATTTGTTTCATTAGTTTATAATGCCAAGGGCTCAAAATCAGAAAATACCATTGTTTAAACTTAAAAGGCGTATAAATTTTGTGTTTGACTCTTAGTTTCTCATATTCCATTGACATCCCCTATAATACACAGGTACATCCTATTGTAGAATAGGCTCATCAAACCTTAACAGATATAGACATCAAATTACAAAATAAAATTATAATTATTCATTTCCTTATAATACTTTATAGACCAATAAATGAGTACATTTTTTAAACTTTTCTAGCCCCTAATAAAATACAGACCTACTAACTGGATAATAAAAATGACTGGATGTTTTTCTGGAAGAAGCTCTGATCATATACTTACAGGACTCTGCAAAGAATTTATGTGTACATGAAGAAAAACCAATCCCCAAAGAGATTAAAAAATCACAACTTAATGTGCAGTGATAATCTATACATCAAAATTATGATAAAGTAAAGTTTAAAGTATGAAATAAAAATATAGGCTAGGACAGGCCTCATCCGGCCGGATCAGCGCCGAGGTAGCGGGAGCGCAGGGTTGCCTGACACCCGCCAGCTACCCACGACCCCCGCCGCAGGATTTTGGGACTGCTGGTGAGTGGAACACAGCTTCTGCTCCAGTCCAATCACGCGGGACCTGAGACTGCTCTGGTTGGGGAGAGAGAAATCCGGCCTACATAGGGACACAACCCTCTTCCGGTCAGAAAAGCACCGGGGCAGCTGGGGCGCAGGGTCGGCTGACACTCGCCAGCTACCCACAACACCCGCCACAGGATCTTATGACTTCTGGTGAGTGGAGCACAGCTTCTGCTCCAATCCAATTGCGCGGGACCTGAGACTGCATTAGTTAGGGAAGCAGAAACCGGCCTGAGTAGGGCCACAGGCCTCATCTGGCCGGATCAGCGCTGGGGTAGCGGGAGAGCAGGGTTGCCTGACACCCGCCAGCTACCCACGACCCCCGCCACAGGATTTTGGGACTGCTGGTGAGTGGAACACAGCTTCTGCTCCAATCTTTAAACAGTGAAAACGATAACAACTAACCCCAGAGATTACCAGATGGCGAAAGGTAAACGTAATAATCTTACTAACAGAAACCAAGACCACTCACCATCATCAGAACCCAGCACCCCCACTTCGCCCAGTCCAGGGCACCCCAACACACCGGAAAAGCTAGACACGGATTTAAAAGCATATCTCCTGATGATGATAGAGGACTTCAAGAAGGACTTTAATAACACACTTAAAGAAATGCAGGAGAACACTGCTAAACAGGCAGAAGACAATAAAGAGGAAGCACAAAAATCCCTTAAAGAATTGCAGGAGAACACTGCTAAAGAGTTACAAATCCTTAAAGAAAAACACGATAACATAATCAAACAGGTAGAAGTCCTTACAGAAAAACAGGAAAACACATCCAAACAGATGATGGAAATGAACAAAACCATACTAGACCTAAAAAGGGAAGTAGACACAATAAAGAAAACCCAAAATGAGGCAACACTGGAGATAGAAACCCTAGGAAAGAAATCTGGAACCATAGCTCTGAGTGCCTCCAAAAGGAAACTAGAGAGAGCACACATTAGCAGCTTGACAACACACCTAAAAGCACTAGAACAAAAGGAAGCAAATTCACCCAAGAGGAGTAGACGGCAGGAAATAATCAAACTCAGGGGTGAAATCAACCAAGTGGAAACAAGAAAAAGTATTCAAAGAATCAACCAATCAAGGAGCTGGTTCTTTGAGAAAATCAACAAGATAGATAAACCCTTAGCCAGACTCACTAGAGGTCACAGGGAAAGCATCCTAATTAACAAAATCAGAAATGAAAAAGGAGACATAACAACAGATCCTGAAGACATCCAAAACACCATCAGATCCTTCTACCAAAGGCTATACTCAACAAAACTGGAGAACCTGGATGAAATGGAGAAGTTCCTAGACAGATACCAGGTACCAAAGTTGAATCAAGATCAGGTTAATGATCTAAACAGCCCTATATCCCCCAAAGAAATAGAAGCAGTCATTAATAGTCTCCCAACTAAAAAAAGCCCAGGACCAGATGGGTTTAGTGCAGAGTTCTATCAGACCTTCAAAGAAGATCTAATCCCAGTTCTTCACAAACTATTCCACAAAATAGAAACAGAAGGTACTCTACCCAACTCATTCTATGAAGCCACAATTACTCTGATACCTAAACCACAAAAAGACCCAACAAAGATAGAAAACTTCAGACCAATATCCCTTATGAATATTGATGCAAAAATCCTCAATAAAGTTCTTTCTAACCGAATCCAAGAACACATCAAAACAATCATCCATCCTGACCAAGTAGGTTTCATCCCAGGGATGCAGGGATGGTTCAATATACGGAAATCCATCAACGTAATCCAGTATATAAACAAACTCAAAGACAAAAACCACATGGTCATCTCGTTAGATGCGGAAAAAGCATTTGACAAGATCCAACACCCATTCATGATAAAAGTCTTGGAAAGATCAGGAATTCAAGGCCCATACCTAAACATGATAAAAGCAATCTACAGCAAAACAGTAGCCAACATCAAAGTAAATGGTGAGAAGCTTGAAGCAATCCCTCTAAAATCAGGGACTAGACAAGGCTGTCCACTTTCTCCATACCTATTCAACATTGTACTTCAAGTCCTAGCCAGAGCAATTCGACAACAAAAGGAGATCAAAGGGATACAAATTGGAAAAGATGAAGTCAAAATATCACTTTTTGCAGATGATATGATAGTATATATAAGTGACCCTAAAAATTCCACCAGAGAACTCCTAAGCCTGATAAACAGCTTCGGTGAAGTAGCTGGATATAAAATTAACTCAAACAAATCAATGGCCTTTCTCTACACAAAGAATAAACAGGCTGAGAAAGAAATTAGGGAAACAACACCCTTCTCAATAGTCACAAATAATATAAAATATCTTGGCGTGACTCTAACTAAGGAAGTGAAAGATCTGTATAATAAAAACTTCAAGTCTCTGAAGAAAGAAATTATAGAAGATCTCAGAAGATGGAAAGTTCTCCCATGCACATGGATTGGCAGGATCAACATTGTAAAAATGGCTATCTTGCCAAAAGCAATCTACAGATTCAATGCAATCCCCATCAAAATTCCAAATCAATTCTTCAACGAATTAGAAAGTGCAATCTGCAAATTCATCTGGAATAACAAAAAACCTAGGATAGCAAAAACTCTTCTCAAGGATAAAAGAACCTCTGGTGGAATCACCATGCCGGACCTAAAGCTCTACTACAGAGCAATTGTGATAAAAACTGCATGGTACTGGTATAGTGACAGACAAATAGACCAATGGAATAGAATTGAAGACCCAGAAATGAACCCACACACCTATGGTCACTTGATCTTCGACAAGGGAGCTAAAAACATCCAGTGGAAGAAAGACAGCATTTTCAACAAATGGTGCTGGCACAACTGGTTGTTAACATGTAGAAGAATGCGAATCGATCCATTCCTATCTCCTTGTACTAAGGTCAAGTCTAAGTGGATCAAGGAACTTCACATAAAACCAGAGACACTGAAACTTATAGAGGAGAAAGTGGGGAAAAGCCTTGAAGATATGGGCACAGGGGAAAAATTCCTGAATAGAACAGTAATGGCTTGTGCTGTAAGATCGAGAATTGACAAGTGGGACCTCATGAAACTACAAAGCTTCTGCAAGGCTAAAGACACCATCAATAAGACAAAAAAAACACCAACAGATTGGGAAAGGATCTTCACCTATCCTAAATCAGATAAGGGACTAATATCCAATATATATAAAGAACTCAAGAAGGTGGACTCCAGAAAGTCAAATAACCCCATTAAAAAATGGGGCTCAGAACTGAACAAAGAATTCTCACCTGAGGAATACCGAATGGCAGAGAAACACCTGAAAAAATGTTCAACATCCTTAATCATCAGGGAAATGCAAATCAAAACAACCCTGAGATTCCACCTCACACCAGTCAGAATGGCTAAGATCAAAAATTCAGGTGACAGCAGATGCTGGCGAAAGAGGAACACTCCTCCATTGTTGGTGGGATTGCAAGCTTGTACAACCACTCTGGAAATCAGTCTGGCGGTTCCTCAGAAAATTGGACATAGTACTACCGGAGGATCCAGCAATACCTCTCCTGGGCATATATCCAGAAGATGTCCCAACCAGTAAAAAGGACACATGCTCCACTATGTTCATAGCAGCCCTATTTATAATAGCCAGAAGCTGGAAAGAACCCAGATGTCCCTCAACAGAGGAATGGATACAGAAATTATGGTACATTTACACAATGGAGTACTACTCAGCTATTAAAAAGAATGAATTTATGAAATTCCTAGCCAAATGGATGGACCTGGAGGGCATCATCTTGAGTGAAGTAACACAATCACAAAAGAACTCACACAATATGTATTCATTGATAAGTGGATATTAGCCCAAAACTTAGGATACCCAAGATATAAGATACAATTTGATAAACGCATGAAACTCAAGAAGAATGAAGACCAAAGTGTGGACACTGTGCACCTTCTTAGAATTGGGAACAAAACACCCAGGGAAGGAGTTACAGAGACAAAGTTTGGAGCTGTGATGAAAGGATGGACCATTTAGAGACTGCCGTATCCAGGGATCCATCCCATAATCAGCTTCTAAACGCTGACACCATTGCATACACTAGCAAGATTTTGCTGAAAGGACCCAAATATAGCTGTCTCTTGTGAGACGATGCCGGGGCCTAGCAAACACAGGAGTGGATGTTCACAGTCAGCTATTGGATGTATCACAGGGCTCCCAATGGAGAAGCTAGAGAAAGTACCCAAGGAGCTAAAGGGATCTGCAACCCTATTGTTGTAACAACATGATGTACTAACCAGAACCCCGGAGCTCTTGTCTCTAGCTGCATATGTATCGAAAGATGGCCTAGTCGGCCATCACTGGAAAGAGAGGCCCATTGGACTTGCAAACTTTATATGCCCCAATATAGGGGAATGCCAGGGCCAAAAGAATGGGAATGGGTGGGTAGGGAAGTGGGGGGCGCTATGGGGGACTTTTGGGATAGCATTGGAAATGTAATTGAGGAAAATATGTAATAAAAATATTAAAAATCAAAAAAAAAAATAAAAAATAAAAAAAAAATATAGGCTAGGCAGTGGTGGCACACGATTTTAATCCCAGCACTTGGGAGGCAGAGGTAGGCAGATTTCTGACTTCGAGGCATGCCTGTTCTACAGAGTGAGTTCCAGGACAGCCAGGACTATACAGAGAAACCTTGTCTTAAAAAAACCAAAAAAAAAAAAAAAAAAAAAGAAGAAAAAACTAGAAAAAAAGAAATAAAAATATGAGGGTAAAAATGTCTCACATGCTCTCCCAATCTTATATCCATCCATGTAGGATGCACTCGCCTTGCAGAGCCTTGGCTGAGATGCTGTGTGTTAGGGTTCCATCCAGTCAGATGAGCTCATGTTTCCCTCACACCCTCAGTGTGGCAAAGGGGTACAGGTTCCACACTGAGTGCCTACTGGCCTCATCTCTTTCCTGTTTTGAGTCTGGCCCAAGTAGGACTCATAGGGAGTCCAACCTGTGCAACAAAGCAGGTTCTCAGTGTCCTCTCTAACCTCTGGGCTAATTGTCCCTTTTTTTGTGTCTACACAGCCTCCTTCCTCTGTGGTGGCTAGCAGGTAGCCCCAATTGCTCATGCAATGGCTGACACCACAGGTCGCCTGCAAGGGCGTCTGCTGTGTGATTGATGGTGTTGCTCTGATTCTCCGTCTCAGAGAGCACCTCTGAATGATAAGTTGGCAACATCATTCTCTTTTTCTGCTTCCTTATTTCTGACTCATTTGCTCCTTGTCAGTCTTCCATCTCTTTTGAGTTAAAAGGAGGACAGAAAAACATGAGGAAGAGGAGGAGGTAGAGGAGGAGGAAGAGGTGAAGGAGGAGGTTGTAACCCAGGAGCAGGGACCCTGAGTACCACCATCTCATTTTCCAGAAAGGGAGTTAGAGTAGATGTCACCAGCATTTCCAGTCTGGGGACACTAAGGTGGAGAGCACCTCTACAAGCAGGTCAGATTTGCAAATGGAACCTGACCTCTTGCTCTGGAACCAAAGTGACTGTAGGAGGTCACCAAGGTGTGGGAGATGGAGGTGTGGGTGGTAGAGACATGGGATAGATAGGAGTAGAAGTTGTGGGAGGTTTTGATGTTGGAGGTGTAGGTATGGGAGCTGTGGGAAGTGGAGGTGTGTTTTTTCTGGAGTAGCTGAAATTGCATCTTAAAGGGCAGCTGCCTACTCTGTCATGTCATACTGTCTTGTCTGATTCAAGGATAGTGGCATTTGTTTCTCTGGAAGAGAGCATCAGAGAAGTTCAGAGATGGAGGTTCTACCCAGTCATACCAGCTCCCTACATGGGAGACAGAGACAGGAACACCTGCCCTCCAGGAGTACACACAATAAACACATGTGTTAGTCAGGGTTCTTTAGGAGAGGATCTGAAAGATAATATATATGATAAGGAAGACAGGTTGCATTGACTTCCATGATATGGACCCAGTGGTTCCTCTATCCATGATGCTGGATGCCTTAGCAGTTCCAATCTGGTGTGGAAGGCCTTGGGCAATCCTGGAGAGTATCTGACTTCAGCCCATTCTGAAAGGCTGAAAAACTGGGCTTCTCAAAGAAATGGGATAGGCACACTCACCAGGAAGGAATGAAGTTAGGCAAACAAACAGCAGTATATTTGCCTTGAACTTCTGTCTGCTCCTGGAATCTTCATCCACCCTAGAAACACTTCTGTGTTTCATAGTTAATTCCAGATCCAATCAGCTAGACAATCAGAATTAGCCTTCATGCTGTGCTGAGCCCCATGAAAGTCCAGAAGAGAGCTCCAGGCATGTAGCCTTTAGGAATCCTCACTGGCCCTGAAGTGGGGTTTTCTATGCTGAAGCTGCTTTTGAGTCACCGTGCTCACATGAGTAACTCCACAGACTCCCTGGTCCACTGAGTCATACATGGGTGGGAGGGTGTCTTTACTTGCTCTGGGCTGTCTAGATGTTGTTCACCTCACCCCCAGTGTTACTCATGCCACTGGAGAGGGAAATAAGCCATTCATTTCCCTTGAGCGGCCTTCAAGTGTGTTTAGACACACTTATCTGTGTGTTAAAACCCAGATCCATGGCAAATTTGGATGATTTTGGGGGGGAAGTTTTTCTTTTACCAAGGAGAGTGGTGGAAGTTGAGAGTCTGGAAGCTTCCCTGAGAGGCAGGTCTCCTTCCCACCACCTCCTGAGAAGAACTTGCCTCTTCTACCTTAAGGAATGGATTCCATCATAAAGTAAACGTCTCATTGAAATTAACCTTATTTTTAAAGGAGAGCAAGATCAGTATAAAGGTGGGTCATGAAAAATTACATCAACCTGTCCAAGACTGGTGATGTGTTTGTCTGGCACAGACCATGCCCCAGGCATCTGGACTCCAGACTGGGCTTATGTTAAGCGTAGCCCCTATGAGGTCTCTAAACACTCTCATGATCTATGCAGGCTTTTTAGGCGAGCCTTAGACTTCCATGAGCTCCTCATGTTAATACTTAGATCATGTAGGCTTTATCCTAGAGACAATGAATAATGCCCATGTCTGGCATTATTCTCAATATCCTCAGTGGCCAACACCATGGCCATCATCTGCAATACACTCACTTGAGCACTTCAGATCTCCCACCTCTGTGTGTAGCATGTGCACATGGGCAGCTATGTGTGGCTGAGGGAGGCCAGATGCTGATGTCAGATGCCTTTCCCTATCACTCTCCTCCTTATGTGACAGGGTCCTTCTCTGAATCTGGAGATAGTTCAGATAGTTGGTTAATAAGCTACAGGGATTCCTATTGCTGTGGAGCCAGGTGCTCCCCACCATACACAACTATTTTCCTCAGGACCTTGTGCTTGTAGAGCAGTGGTGTTACCTACTGAGCTATCTGCCTCCTTCCAGTATTAGAGAACTCAGGTGACATTATCAACCATCTCTACATTTGTTTAATTAAAAACATTACATGAGCCTGCATATAAATACATGGATTTGAAATATCATCATGAGTAACACCTGGCTTAAGTCTTTTTTTTTTTTTTTTTGGCTTAAGTCTTCTTAATGTTTATTTTTTTATTCACGTGTGTCTTAGGGCTTCCAGCCCTCAGGTCTGTGATGGTTACCTCAGTAACCACCTCATTTGATGCGTGAACACCCTTTTTATATTCAACATATTAAAGCACATACATCATTACCTGGCTCCTATTCAAGGGAGAAATTCCTAAGCTGAAATTAGCCACTGGCAAGAAAGACTAAACAGATAAGTCCTAGCTGTTTATTTTGTAAATCTAAATAGTATATATGACTGAGCTGAAAAGCCACCCTAGAAACAAATGTTCTGTTCTTGTTAGTCAGAAACATTCATGACCTACACCTGGCATCAAGGCAACCGACTCCCACAGGCTATGTCCTGGGGAGGACACGGAATGTATATGAAAGCCTCTATCTCAAACCGGTCATTAGGTAATGAGGAGAATTAAAACTTCTTTAAAAAACAAAAACAAAAAGGGGGGATAGAGGCTATGACGCCAAAGATGGCTCTATCCCTTATAATATTTACTCTTAATTTCCTAAAACTGGATAATGCTGGGAGATCCCCAGCTGAAAGGCACGGACAATGGCCTCAACCTCTCAATGAAATGGTCAAGTGGAAGAATGTCCTTGATAATAAATGGTATGGCCTGGACCCTATCTTAATCAGATCCCGGGGAGCTATTTGTGTTTTTTCCACAGGGTGAAGATAATCCACTTTGGGTTCTGACGTGACTGACAAGGACCGTGAAAGAGAAAGATGAATCTCAAGATGATCCTGTTATTCTTACTCCTGGTGATTGAGACAGGGATAAGTATACCTTTGTGGGCCATAATAAGATCATGGCCGGTACCTTTACCAGCACATTCCAATTCTTCTACCTTGCCTTTGTTTTTGACAACTGAATATTTTTAAAGAAAAAGATTATCTCTAATTGGACAGATTTCATTAGCCAAAATAGAGTGAGCTCTGGAGTGTTATTTAATGTTTTAACACAAATTGCTCAAGGAGCACAATCAGGCTCAAGTGATGTTGGAAATAATATAACTTCACCTATAAACATCACCACTAACATGATAAAGGGAAATGTGACTATTCCCAAAAGATCACGATGGCCTGTTGACAATACTACTGCTATACGCAGCATGCCTTGGTGTCATCTGGACCTTGCATTTCCTATAGTTTTTTCACCTTATCAATCAAAAAATTTTTCCTTGGAAAGAAATAGCAAAGGGTTTTGTTTTGTCACCTTCATTAGATTTTGCTGTAATGAATGATAAAGGAGATGCTACAGAAAAAGAAAATATTTGGCCATATTATCAATGGATTCTAAGTAATGAGGCAGGTGCTAGTGCCCAGCTGAAGGGAGGGCTGATGATTTTGAATCAGCGCCTCGATCTGGTTGAGGAACAAATAAGTGTTCTATACCAGTTGGCCCAGTTGGGCTGTGAAAGAAAATTGGGTGCTCTGTGCATTTCCAGTGTTCAATATGAAAAATTTACTCATGTAGCTAATCTGTCTAGACAGCTTTCTTTATATCTTGCAGGAATTTGGTCTGAAGGGTTCGATGAGACCCTTGAGGCCCTGAGAGAGGCCGTTCAAAGGATCAACTTGACGCGAGTGGATCTGTCATTGACAGAGGGTCTCTCCTCCTGGATTTCATCTGCATTTTCTTATTTTAAGGAATGGGTGGGGGTAGTTTTATTTGCTGCTGCCATCTGCTGTGGACTTGTGTTCATGCTCTGGTTGGTTTGTAAGCTCAGAACCCAACAAAACCGTGACAAGGTTGTTATTGCTCAAGCACTTGCAGCCATTGAACAAGGGGCCTCCCCTGAAATTTGGCTATCCATGCTTAAGACTTAATTGGCATCTGAGTTCTCTGCTCTTGCACTCCTCGGTTCTGCGGAAAATGAGAGACTCAACAATTAAAGCTCGCCCCAGGCCATACTCAGCTCTTGCACCCCTAGAAGCTAGACTCATTGCACAGGAACGAGTGAGTAGGTCTTTAACTCTTATGGATTGTTGGGCTAAGCACCGCATAGGAGTCGCTCAGAGGTTTGGGCACTCCTAGAAAACAAGTCGATTTGCATGAGGGTTGAGTGTCCAAGTGTCCCTCCCCTAGGAAAAACGGCATGGGAGCAGGTCAGGGTTGCTCTGGGTAAAAACCTGTGAGCCTAAGAGCCAATCCTGTACATGGCCCCTATTTCTGCACACTAGGGATTCGACCTCTATCTTCATCCATTAAAGAGTGGCTTGCATTTTAATAAAATAAAAAGGGGGAGGTGTGGAGAGCCGTGAGCAATCACCATTACAAGATGGCGCTGGCTTCCGCAGTGCCTAACTGGTAAACAAGTAATGTGCGCAGGTGCAGGAGTAAATTCGTGCCATGTCACTGCCCATCTCAGGGCATAGCAGTGGGGTGATGAGTGAGCAGCTAATCAGGAGCTGACACGTCACACGGAGGGGTATTTAAGCAGTTCCATTTTCTGGGATCAGGTCTTCCTTATGATGAAGCAATAAAAGCTTTGCCGTAGAAGGATCCGGTTGTCCGAGTGTGTTTTGCTGGAAAGACATTACAAGGACAGGTTTCAATCTTCCTAATGCTGTCACCTTTTAATACAGTTCCTTATGGTGTGGTGACTTACAGCCATAAAACTTTAGTTACTCCCTCATAACTGTAATTTACTGTTTGTTATGAATTTTACTGTAAATAACTGATATATCAGCAGGATATTTGAAGTGACACCTGACACACTCGGGTTGGGAAGCAGAGAGGAAACAGTGAGAACACAGAGCAAGTGGGGTCACCATTCTGTTTGAGAACACACCCCCAAATTACCATCCGGTCCCAACTCCTGAAGGTTCTGCCACCTCCCAATGATACCACAGGCTGCTGAGCAAGTTAGAGCGTCCAGGCCTTAAAGGGACACTAGATCTCTAAACTGTACCAACTATTTTAGTGTTCAGCTTTGTTTTTGGATTTATATATATATATGTGTGTATGTGTGTGTGTGTGTGTGCTGCCTGCATGCATTCTGCACACCATGTGTGTGCCTGGTGCCCACGCAGAGGATGAGCCACAATGTGGGTGCTGAGAACTAAACCTAGGTCCTCTGCAAGAACAGCAAATGCTCCTAACCGCTGAGCTGACTCTCCAGCCCCTGCCCTATTCCAGTGTATTTGGGGAAAGAAAGAGTCAGCTAGGGACTTTACATGTACTCACTTATTTTTGACTAGTCTTACTACAAAGCCCTCACTGCCCTGGAACTTGTGATTTTCTTACTTCTGTCTCCTGAATTTGCAGAAGACTGTGGGCATGTGACATAGAGAACATAGTCGCAGGTACTTTTCCACCCCGAGCATCTCAATGTGGGCTGCTGATATACCTTTAGTAGCCAGGGGGTGGGCTAGAGGTTATTTTTTAATCAAAACATAATTTCACACATGCCAACCCGAGCACCTGCTGCCCCCTCATGGCGGTATCTCAGGATTGCAGAGCCTTTTGATGGACCAAGATTCAGTTTGTCTTGGGATTTTATAGGTTCATTTATATTTGAAATGCCTTAAAGATGGTTGAAACTTGGGTTGGCGAGATGGCTCAGTCGTTAAGAGTGCGACTGCTCTTCTGAATGTTCCGAGTTCAAATCCCAGCAACCACATGGTGGCTTACAACCATCCGTAATGAAATCTGATGACCTCTTCTGGAGTGTCTGAGGACAGCTACAGTGTACTTACATAAACCTTAAAAAAAAAAAAAAAAAAGATGGTTGAAACTTACAGTATGGCCACCATACGTATTCTGATATAGGAAGCATATGTCAAATTCTCTCTTTCAGCCGGTGGAATTCTTCACGTAAAAGATATAAAACTGCAGAAGACTTGTCGAGTATGATTGGTGTCGGGCTCTGTGGCACATAGTGGATCTGAAAATAACCTGGCAGAATCTCTTGGTCATGTGTCTTGGGCAGAAGAACAGCCTTCTTTACCCACAGAATTAGGATGTGCTGGGATAAACTTTCCTATTTGAAGTTAACCCTGAGCTTCACTGTTCTTACTGATTGTTCTTGGTTTTCTGAGACAAGCTTTTCTTGAATGGCCCTGGCTATCTTAGAACTTGCTCAGAAGACCAGGCTGGCCTCAAACTAAGAAATCCACCTGCCTCTGCCTCACAGCATTGGAATTAAGTCATGGAACACTGCTGCCTGGCATTCATAGATTCTAAAAGTTGCTAATCATTACGATCTGCAGTCACAAAGAACATTTTTGCCTGAAAGTAACCCCAGAAAACCCACACTCTAACAGGTGTGATCCCGAGGTTTGCTGTTACATATGTAGCTGGCTTTGATGTTCTGCCAAGCAATGGAGTGCTGCACTAGGGCTTCAAGATGCCCGATGGAGTCCTTGACTTTCCGCCCATAATCTTCCGGTGGTTTTAGAGAGGATGATTACAGAAACATCAGTTGCTTCTTTCTATAAATGTTTCATAATGCAAATAGAATGTGAAGAATTTTTTTTATGTGGTTTTTCGAGACAGGGTTTCTCTGTATAGCCCTGGCTGTCCTGGAACTCACTTTGTAGACCAGGCTGGCCTCGAACTCAGAAATCTGCCTAGCTCTGCCACCTGAGTGATGGGATTAAAGGTGTGCGCCACCACGTCGGGCAATGTGAAGAAATACTAAAAATATCATTCATTAATTATTGAAAAGTTCAGCCTCTGGAAATGGCGATATCTCTCCTTATACTGCTACCTTAAAGGAGCAATTGAGAAATTGTGAATTATAAAATTAGAATACTGGAATGGCGGTAGAATAAATTGCCATAAAGTTATTTTCTCTTCTGAAATGTGTTAACCATTTTCAGCTGTAGCTGTTCTGTTATAGTGAGCCTGCCCATTCTGTGTTAGGACAGTGCAGCTGCCCCACACTTCACTATGCTTACTATTTTATATCCCTGTGGTTCTGGAAAAAAACAAGGTGACATCTTGTTAAACTAAGAGTCTTGTGGATTCAAATGTAGGAATAAAATTCAATTTTATTTTATTATACTTGTAATTTTATTAGCAAAACAAAGCATTAATACAAGTTTGAATCAAATGTTGCTATTAGTTGCAAGCTGAATTAATAGTTTGCTTTGTGAAATGAAAGACTGAAGTGGGGTTCAGTGGTGTGCAGCTGTGATTCCAGAAGTTTGGGAGGCAGAAGCAGGAAGGTTAAATTTGAAACCAGCCTAGACTTTTTAGCTTGGAAAGAGACAGACAGAGATAGAGAAAAACACAGAGACAGAGACAAAGAGAGAGACAGAGAGAACCCTAAAACTAGAGCATGGTGAGATATGTCTGAGTCTTCATTTTTTGTGAGCAGTTTGCCAGGAGCTGATCCCCAGAGTTGTCCCCAATTCCTTCTTAATGTGGTTCATATAAAATATACTGGGGTCTCAGCAGTGGGTGACTTGCCCATCTCCAATTGCATAGTAGAGGTGTCTTCTGTTCCATGAACCCTTTGATGAAGGTTGGCCCGTGCTGCTGTAAGCTTTACTTGATTCTGTCAATGCCCTCAGGCATCCCTGCTACTGTGCCATCCCATTCTGCCCCCATGGGGACAGAGGGTGGGAATGAATACCCTCCTGAGGTCTCTCTGTCAGAGCTCATGTTTCAGGAGTCTCTTGTGGAGGGAAGGAGTCAGTTTCTGTCTTCATGATCTGGGTTAGATTTTACATGGAGCACTCCCATAATCAAACCACAGTTCACCCTTTTCAGATGATCAGTCTCTTTGCTCTCTTTGATTTATGTGCCTCTGGCTTTGCTTTCCTCTGTGCATGTGCACTTGTGTGGAAGCTATACGACACATGTTCATCTTCAAAGGCAGCAGGACACTGAAGCAGTGATCTGCATCTTACTGTTGCTTCCCTTTTTCTCCCACCAGTTAACAAGCACAAGCCATGGCTCGAGCCCACCTACCACGGGAGAGTCACCAAGGATAACATGGTGCTGGTGGACCTCCCACCACCACCACCACCACACACCATCGCACTGGATAAAGTTTCACTGCTGTGGTTTGCAGGTGCGCAGGCCAAGCTGTGCACTGTCCACAAGCCTGGCCTCGAGAGGGAGCAACTTAAGTCTTTATGGAGGAATAACTTTTGGCCTTGATATACTTTTTTTTTCAATGTTCAAACTTTATTTAGCTGAATATTTTTCTATAGCTTTATTTTGCGTACGTGCCCCATGACAATCTCTGGTGTCCACAAAGGTCAGAATAGAGCACCATATCCCTTGGAGCCAGAGCTGTGTGGATACTGGGAATCGAACCCAGGTCCTTTGGAAAGTCAGCAAGTGCTCTTAAACACTGAGCTGTCTCTCCAGTCTCTCTTTGTTTTAAAATCATGTATGCCTGCTGAACATATTGTCGATTTGTATTTGTATTTGTTTATTTTTAACAGGCACATACCCCCATGCCCAATTTAATGAATTTACTCCCCCCCCCCCCTCTTTTTGTGGGTTTGGGTGTTTTGCCTGCATGTGCCCCGTGTACCTTGTGCATGCAGTACCTACAGAGACCAGAAGAGGGCAGTAGATTCCCTGGAACTGGAGTTAATAGTTATGCATGAATTTGTGGGTGCTGGGAACCAAACTCCGGTCCTCTGGGAAATCAGCCAGTGCTCTAACCACTGAGTCATCTCTTCAGACCCTTGTTTGTTAGAGAAAGTTTTTGCTATGTTAATACTTGCTGGCATGAAACTTGTCATCCTCCTGCTTCAGGTTTCTGAGGGCTGAGGCGACAGACATGCACCACAATGTCTGGCTTAATAAAGTTATTAAATGTTTGATATGAGTTATTTTATGAGTGAACCCTGGGTCTTTAAAAAGAAAAACCCTTTAGAACAGTGTCATAGATTTTGATCATGTGGTGATTTTCCTACATCACTGACATTTAGTGGTGTTTGCCAGTCAGATCTGCCCTGACTGCTGGAGGGCTGTGCTTTCTCAGTCCCAGAATGAGAGTAAACACTGGGATAACACACACACATGGATGTGGCTGTGTCCAGGTTTTAAATTTTTCTGTCTTTCTTTCTTTTTTTCTTTTTCTTTTTTTTTTTTTTTTTAGGTTTTTAAGTTTATTAATGTGTTTTACCTGCATGTGTGCAAGTGTGTTAGGAGGTCAGAAGAGGCCATCAGATCCTCTGTTGTGAACAGTCATGTGAGTGCAGACAGTCGACCCAGGTTCTCTGCAGGAGAAACAGGTACTCATAACCAGTGGGCCATCCCTCTAGCCTGGATCCAGCCTTTTATGCAGGTTCTAAGAATACAAACCTCAGGCAGTCAGGTTTTGTCAGGTTCTTTACCAACGCAATCATTCCCCAGCCCAAAACAACTTTTTAGTTTGGAGATAGGACATATTTTGACTAATTTTTTAAAAATTTATTTCTTTTATGTATGTGTGTACAAAGTCACTCTCTTTAGACACATGATAAGAGGATGTCAGATCCCAAAAGAAATAGTTGTAATCCACCATGTGGTTGCTGGGAATTGAACTCAGAACCTCTGGAAGAACAGTCAGTGCTCCCACCTGCTAAGCCATATTTCCAGCCCAACTCATTTTTTAAAAAGATTTGTTTTTGTTACCTTTGTTACACACCTAGAGACAAATACATGTGTGTACACATACACACATACATGCTGCACATATTATTCATATACACAGAAACATACACTGCACACATGCACACCACACCACTAATACACTGCAAACATACACTGTACACACTGCACATACACATGAAAGTGCACACACATATACCACACACATACGAACATGCATACACAGTACGAAGGCCACACACACACACACACACACACACACTCACACAAGTGCAGGTAGCTGCAGAGGACAGGAGAGGGCCTTGTGCTTTGAAGCTAGCTCTAAGTGTCCAGCTCCAGTCTTTTTCTTTTTCTTTTTTTTTTTAAACTTTGTAAGTATTTATCATTGCTCATCCTGTGTGACATTTGGAACTATATCACAGTTTTAGTGAAGTTGCCAAGGATATGTTGCCAGTGGGTTTATATACATTCCTGCATATTAAGAAGTGATTTAGAGGCTTGGGGAGGCAGCTCAGTAATTAAAAACACTCTGCTGCCCTTGTGGAGGACCAGGGTTCAACTCCCAGGATGCACATGGTGGATCAGAACTAAAACTCCAATTCCAGGAAGTACAATGCCCTCTTCTGACCTCTGAGGGCACCAGGCATGTATGTGATGGGGCACAGATACACATGTAGGCGAAAACACCATTATACAAAAAAAAAATATGTTTTCAATAAAATGAGAAAAATGTTTAAAAGGAAAGTAGTAACTCAGGCTGGGAATGTGCTAGCCTGGTACCACAAACCGTGCATTCAGAGCTCAGATCCATGTCACATGTTGAGGAGGTACACGCTTTTAGTCCCCTCAGAATTTGTGAGGTGGAAGCCAAAGGATTAAAGAGTCAGGCACATCCTCTGTGACATAGTCAGTTTGAGGAAGACCAGTGTGAGCTACATGAGACCCTCTCTTGAAACACAAAGGAGGCAAAGAATGACTATGGTCCAGGATTCTGGGGTCACTGCCCCCAGCTTTGATTTACAAAGCACCAGCTCTGTACAGTATGCAGTGATCAGAACCCACCTCACAGCTAATAATGCATTTGCTCCTGAGCATCAAGAAGAAAGGCCAGGCACTTTTCCAAATGCTTTAAAAATAAAAATATGTATTTAATTCTCCACCACTTGAAGTAATGATGCTTTTTGCCAGCCACATTTTAAAGAGAAGAACTAGGATCTGGATAGATGACTTGGTGGTTAAGAGCACTGGCTGCTCCTCAGGGGACCAAAGGTTGTTCTCAGTTACCCACATAGTGGCTCATGACCACCAACTATGACTGCAGTTCCTAGGGAACTGATGCTCTCTTTCAGCCTCTGTGAGTCCCAGGCATGCATATGGTACACTGACTTATATGCAAAGAAACATCACACATAAATAAAAACGAAGTAATTTTGTTTTGTTTTTTGAGACATGATTTCTCTGTGTTGTCCTGACTGTCCAGGAATTCACCCTGTATACCAGGCTGGCCTTGAACTCAAAGATGCACCCTCCACCTGAGCACTGGGATTAAAGACGTGCACCACCAAGGTCAGCTTTACCCCTCAGTTTCTTCATCTGTAAAGAGAAGAATTCCAATGCCCTTCCTAAGGCTTGGGCATATTTGTTTGTCTATATGAGTTGAAGAGCTTAAGTTCACTCTTGAAGACTGGGGATTTTGCTCAGTGGTAGAGCACCTGTCTACCATGCATAAGGCTGTGGGTTGCAAGCTACACCCCAAGCCCCAACCTCACTAATAATAATTAAAATAAAAACAAAATAAAAACATCATCCAAAGGATTAAAGCAGTGCTTGGTTCAGGGTCTTGTATGGAATGTCTGCTGTTTCCATGTAAACAGTGGAATCATATGTAGCATGTTTAAAAATATGTTTTCCTGACCCAGCGAGATGGTTCGCTGGGTAAAGGCACCTACTCCCCAGCTGGATTCCTGATCCCAGGAGGAAGGAAAAAATGGCCTCCTGTAAGCTGTGTTCCCCCTCCACAAATAGATTTTTAAAAATTCAGTTATTTTTGTTTTGTTCTGTTTTGATTATTTTTTTCAAGACAGCATCTTACTACTTAGCCCTGGCTTTCCTAGAACTCTATGGACCAGGCTGGCCTGGAACTCAGAAATCCACTTGCCTCTGCCTCTTGCGTGCTGGCATTAAAGACATGAGCCACTATACCCAACAATAAATGTAATTTTTAAAAATGTCAATGTATGTCCTTAAGTTTAATATTCTGTGGGAAATATATGTCTACTTACATAAGTTGTTATTCAATTCCCACACACTTCAGATTATTTTGGGGTTGAGCAAGGCTTATTCTGGAGACTTATGCTGAGGTTGTTTTTGCAATAGTACTGAGTCTGCTGTGTTGACAAGATTGGAGATGTCTTGTGAGGTGGCAGTAGCTCATTGTCAGTGAACTGACAGTGTCTCAACTTCTCCTGGGCTCTTTATGGCCAACTGTCCTTGGCTTCTAGTCTCACCATATCATCCCTGGTGGGGAAACTATTTCAGAGCATGTCAGCTGCATGCAGTTGGGAACGGTGATCTTGTCCATTTCTCTCCCTAGTGCCCTGGCTAGTTCAGTGATTGGGACACACCAGTACTCCATACATGTATGTGGAAGGACAGATGAGTTTGTCTAAGCCCACAAGCTTTACTAAGTATATTGCCTTTGAACCAGGCTCTTCGGCTGCAGCTCTCCAAGACATGACAGTTCAAAGTTGAGAACAGTCTGCTTTGTGTTCCCATCCCTCATGGGATGTGTGTGTAGGTAAGCACTGACTGAGCTTTCTTGACAGAACTCTGAAGCAGACACATTTGTGGTATTGAGCATTCTGTCTCTGATGCCCAATGTCAAACTCTTAGGGGACACATGGCCAAGTCTGGAGTGTTTTCTTGGTGTGATGTAAGAAAATGTGCCAGGGAGTTTGTTGAGGGTATCTGCTGCAGGTATCCCCCTTCATAAATGAGCCTAAAGGAATGACTCCCCTCTCAGCCTTTATTATTTTTCAAGATTTATTATATTAGTGTTATTATTATGTTTCTGGCCATTTTCAAATTTCTTTCTCTGGTCTATTGTCAAGTATGAACATTTTGCCAACCTGCATATATGTACACCACTTAGTGCCTGGTGCATTCAGAAGTTAGGAGAGGGAGTCAGGTCCCTGCAGATGTTTGGGAGCCACCATGTTAATGCTTGGAATCAATTTTGAGTCTTCTGCAAGAGCAGGCCAGTGCTCATAACTTTTTTATTTTATATTTATGTATATGAGTACACTGTAGCTCTCTTCAGACACAGCTGAAGAGGGCATTGGATCCCATTACAGATGGTGGTGAGCCACCATGTGGTTTCTGGGAATTGAACTCAGGATTTTTGGAAGAGCAGTGAGCACTCTTAACCGCTGAGCTTTGTCCCTTGCACACCCACCCCCACACCCACCCCTGCTATTAACTTTTAAGTCATCACCAGCCCTCATTCTTCTGTTCCATTAAACATCTTTTACTTCACAAGTAGCTTATGGTCAAATTTATAAGTTCAAAAATCAAGACTGGCGAGGCAGAAGAGTGAACATGGAAAGCCTTTCTTTGCAGAACCTTACAGATCCAGGTGCTGGTGCGTCATAGCCACTACAGTGAAATCTGTGTAGCAAGCCCAAAAGCTTGGGAAAAGTCCTGAGTCATAAACTTTCATGGAAACTTAGTCTCCTGGATCCTTCGCATCCCATACCATGATGTTCCTATAAAGTTGGTTAATAGGTGAATGGGTCTGTGTGCTTTCTTTCAGTATTGTTTTATTATCAGTACCTCCAAGGAATGGTTTGTCAAATACCTAAATTAGGTTGAACTTTGCTTCCTGGCCTTCACCAATGTCCTAGCCAGCCCTTGAGCCAGCCCTGGACTTGGGATTTCATAAGAATGTTACAGATTAAGACAGATTGCCTCCAGTATTGAAAAAGAGATAGTAAAAGAAAGCAGGCATTATCATCTACTAAATAGAGTTAGAATTCTCAGGACAATCTTAGCAAAGTAAGATTATAATTCTTATTATAGTTATATATGGCAGACTACATTACTTAATAGAAGAAAGTCCCCTACAAAATCACTCAGAATAATGGCCCAGTCACTTACATATACAAGAATTTACAATGGTTTAGGAAGTAGGTAGGGATGTGGTTTAAGGAGGAACTAGAGTATTGCATTATTCATGAGAAGGTTACCTAGAGCAGAACTCCCTAGCACATACTTTCACTAGCCCAGAAGCATAGCATAGTTAGGTATTTACTAAGAGCTGGCTGGTGGTGGGCTAAACAATAAATCAGAATGAGAACTATGGCTTGGGCAAGAAAGGACTTGCACTGGGAACATAATGACCTCACATCTGGCTTTTAGGAATATAGCTGACCTTAGATAGAGATGACTTTGTCTCAATTTTTATATTACTTAGTTCCTGTCAGTCTTTATGTATGCATTCTTCTGTTTTGTGTAAAGAGTCATTAAGCATCGGGTAACCTCAACGTACCTTGGGTGATGTGTCACCTAACTTCCTTATTTTCTTCTGTATCATAAGTCTGATGCTTCCATTGAGAAATTACATTCAGATCAACACTCTTTTATGTTTGCATCTGTTTGTCACCCTGCTGACTCCTTCATGCCTCTATACCAGGACCCTGATTCTTCCGACACTTAAGGGGCCCCTGCGAGTTGAGGGGCTGAGTCCAGTCAGTACTCGTGATTTAACACAGCCAGGAAGGCACTGCACAGGTGAAGCATACATAGGCATGGGGCAGCACAGGTCCCCATAGGTCACTGTCAGCTTCCTAAGATAGCCATTGGGATGTCTACAGACAAACCCTGTTAATGTGTTCAGTTTGCTAATGCCACTGGGGTGAGGCCCTCACTTCATCCAAGGACTAGCACCATGTCAGCAGTCCACAACATGGTGTCTGTCTCCGAGCTCGCCTGCATCTACTCTGCCCTCATCGTGCAAGACAACGAGGTGATGGTCACGGAAGTTAAGATCAATGCCCTCATTAAAGCAGCTGGTATCAGCATTGAACCTTTCTTTCCTGGCTCCTTTGCAAAGTCTCTGGCCAATGTCAACACTGGTAGCCTCATCTGCAATGATTGGGCTGCTGGGCCCGCTCCACTTGCTGGAGCTGCACCTTCTGGTGGTCCTGCTCTATCCACTGCTGCCACTCCAGCTGAGGAGAAGAAAGTGGAAGCAATGAAGGAAGAGGCTGAGGAGTCCGAAGATGACAGGGGCTTTGGTATTTTTGACTAAACTGCTTTTGTTAACTTGTCCAATAAAGAGCTGAACCTGTACCTGAATTGTACCTCCTGATACCTTTACACAAGAGTACAAACTTTAGTGCATAATGTACCTGTTAGATATTTTGCATATTACTGTGGTTTTGAGCATCTGAAAAAATGCATACTGAGGGGAATATATGTCTATAAAGAATTTGCACATATTCTTAGGTAACACACTTATATCCAGTAACACAAGATTATTGATTCTGAAGAAAAGAGTCTGATAAGGGTCAACAATCTATTCAAATATTATGCCACTCTTGAGGAAGGATTGACTTTTCTGACTTGAAGCCTTGTTGCTTGGTATCTGTTACATGAACAAGTTCATCCTGCAGAGAAATTCTGCAGATAGGCTTTAAGAAACCTTAACAGAAGTGAATGCATTCATGAGTAAGTGTGTGTGTGTGTGTGTGTGTGTGTGTAGTTTTACAAGGATTTAGGCCAGGAGAGATATGTGCAAATTGGAACACAAGTTTGTGGAATCTACTTTGGATATTTTTTTAAGCTTCAATTATATTTTTATGCTTCAAATATATTTTTTTCAAGTGTATTAGTTCATACTTAATTCTAAATAGATGTTTCATTCTCAGAACCGCAAATGTTTGCCAGAGAATTTTCACAGTGGTTAATGTTGGTTGATGCTGATATTTTATTTATTTATATTTCATGTAATCCCCTTTCCTGATTTTCCCTTCTGGAAGCCCCCTATCCCATCCTCCCTCCCTGTGCTTCTGTACAAGTGCTCCCCCACACACCGACTCCTGCCTCCCCACCTTGACATTCCCCTACACTGGGGTATGGAGCCTTCACAGGACCAAGGGCCTCTCCTCTCATTGGTGCCTGATAAGGCCTTCCATTTGCTACATAGGCAGATGGAGCCTTGGATCCTTCCATGTGTACTCTTTGGATGGTGGTTTAGTCCCTGTAAGCTCTGGAGGGTTTGATTGGTTGATATTGTTGTTCTTCCTATGGGTTGCAAACCCCTTCAGCTCCTTGAGTCTTGTCTCTAGCTCCTCCATCAGGAACCCAAGCTCAGTCCAATGGGTGGCTTCAAGCATCCACCTCTGTATTTGTCAGGCTTTGGCAGAGCCTCTCAGGAGAGAGATACATCAGGCTCCTCTCAGCAAGCACTTCTTGGCATCCACATTTGTATCTGGGTTTGATGTCTGTATATGGGATGGATTCCCAGGTGGGTCAGTGTCTGGATGGCTTTTCTGTCATTCTCTGCTCCACAGCTCAGAATAACCAAGATATAATTTACAGTACATATGAAGCTCAAGAATAAGGAAGATCAAAGTGTGGATGCTTTAGTCCTACCTAGATTGGGGAACAAAATATTCAAGGGAGGAAATATGGACATTTTTTATATAGTGATCAAGGTCAGGTTGTTCGATTTGCACCCTATAGACATTTCACTCTGAGCCTTCTAACAGATGTTCAAAAATGGTTAGGAATTACATCAAAATATAGTCTTTTTTACAAACATATGGTCATCCCAACATGGAGGAAAACAAAACTATTTGAATAATAAATCTTAGGTACAAACGAAAATTATATACTGCTATCTTTGTGGGTTTTTTTTTTTTGGAAAATGGTTATGTAAGAAATGAGTCTTACAATATCTGTACTATGTAAACCTTCCATCTACCTAAGAGCCTAGATATGCAGTCTCCAGTCCATATTTAACTGGTTCAAAGCATAATCTGGGAACTCAACCTAAAAGGAACTTAAGACTGACAGCATATGTTGAATTCAAATTTATGCTAGGCTGATTAGTCTGATAATTAGCCTGTCATGAATGCAAACAGTCACTAAAGCAACTTTTCTTAATTCATCTTCTGCTTGTGTATGGAGTGATTTCACTCTGGCAACGTATATTATTTCCATCAGCTTTATCTGCAGTCTTTTTACAAAAAGAAATATTTACAATAATATTTCTGAGATAAGCTGTGGCTCAGGTCACCTTGATCCCAGTCTGTGCCCCCTGTTACAATGACATTGGTTTTTCTCATAATTAAACTTCTCAAATTCTTTTTTTTTTAATAAATGAAGCCTGTTTTATTACTTCAATTGTTAATGATAAAAAAATTTCAGCAGAGCTGTTGCATTTTAAAAAAGTGAAACTACATACTATGTTTCTAGCTCAGTAAGCAGATGGACCTGATGGATGTGATGCCAGCACATCTTATGAAGACCCGTAAATTAAAGAACTACTAGTTAGTGATTATAAGACAAAAATGCATTCATAGTTTCAGCTTCTTTCTTCTTCCACGGCCATCAAGGGCACCGTCCATATTACATTTCTGTGTGGAAGGTTTTGGTCCTCTTTTCTTTTTCTCTGCCTTCTCCTTTTCTTCTAGTTCCATATTTTCTCTTTCAATCAAAGTAATTAAGGTATTACACCTCCTCTGGAGCTCCATCGCAGTTCTGGACTTGAGAAACCAATGAAATCTAAACTGAGGGGAGTTTCGGATGCATTGTCATAATTCATCATACACATTTTCCTTGTCGAAGCCAAGCTTGTGCAGCATACAAATGAGAAAATGATCCTCTTCTTCAATATAGTTTTTCTTTTGTTAGTACCATATGATATTCTTAGCTGATGAAAGGGTGCTTTGTACCGTCCAATCTTTGTATCTAGTGCTTTCTTGATACTTATTCTTCTTTGAATTCTTGCCTCTCCCCTTTCAATCTGAGCCATAATCTTCTCTATGTCCTGAAGCTCATTGCTTCTTTCCCAGAACACAGCTGAGTATTCAATGACTTCTTCTGGAGTTTTTCCTTCTACTTTTCTGGCTATATTTTCAATATCATCAAGACCCCACTTCTCATTAGCCTTGATAAACTGGTTAAAATCTCTCTTATTCCAATTTGTAAACCCCTGTGTCAGAAGCTTCTCTTTTTTCCTCTAACTCCTCATCATTGAGGGGCTCTGCTTCATCAATTTTTAGCTGTTCTTTCTGTGCCTGTGCTGCATTAGGTAGATCAGGACTCCGAGGTACCTTATACCCAATAGTTTTCCTGTAATACAGAATTTCTTTTTCCAGTAATTCACATAAACCCGGAGGAAAGAACTGGAAATCCTGAACATTTGGTTGTTTTGGAGGTCGAGGTGCCTTGGGTGCTTTAGGCTAACACGGAGAGCTTCCCTGAAATATGCATCAATATCATAGTTGGCTTTTCTTTCTCTTTTTGGTGGTTCAATCCACTCTGTGAATGCAATCTTTTGTTTTTCTCTATAGTCTTCTCCTTCAAAGTTATAAACGCTGGACTCTGTATCCATCGTAAAGTTTCTAAGTGAACTTTCACCCCGCTTGGAGAGAGCTTTTCATTCATTTCTGCAGTCTTCTTTGCACCTCTTTCTAAAATACCATCAATATCCTCATCAGTGATTTCACTTTCTTTTGAAGCAAACACATGTGTGGCACCACGTCGAATCATTTGAAGCATTTCATCTTTCCCAATTTAGTTCAGGTTCTGATCTACAAGCCTCCCTTGTTGAATTACTATCGAATCCAGCCTAAGTTTCATCTCAGCACGTTCCACTATTCTTTCTTCCACAGTATTATCAGTTATAAAGCAAAACACTCGGACAGTCTTCCTTTGTCCAATTCTATGGGCACGGTCCATAGCCTGAAGATCAACTTGAGGATTCCAATCTGAATCATATAAAATTACTACATCAGCAGTTGCAAGATTGATGCCCAGACCACCTGAAAGTGTGCTTAGCATAAATACAAACTTTGTGCTATTTGGTTCATTGTATGGATTGATGGAGTCTTGTCTCTCATCATGGGGTGTCTGTCCATCCAACCTGCAGTACTCATAATTTCTCCACATGCAATAATCTTCCAAGATGTCTAATACTCTTGTCATCTGACTAAAGATTAGTACTCTTGAACCTTGTTCTTTCAGTTTAGGGAGTAACTTGTCTAACACCACCATCTTGCCACTGTTGGTAACTAGATGCATATCTGTTGTGTACAGTGGAGCAGGTTCAGCTCCATCGAAGAGATACGGATGATTGCAGCATTTCCTCAACTGCATCAAAATGTTCAATAGCCTCATTTTGTCCATCTTCCCTGTTGAGTTTAATATGTCTACATCTTTCATTAATATCCGAGTATACCATTCTCTTTGCATTTTGCTAAGACCCACATAGATTTTTACTTTTTTTTGGAGGCAAACTCTTTTCAACATCAGCTTTAATTCGACGAAAGAGGAATGGACTCAAAACCATATGAAGCCTCTCAACTAGCTTTTGATCCCCAAGGCAATTATTTGTATCAGACCAGGAGTCAAAGTCATCAGCTGAATTAAACACATCTGGTAACAAAAAGTTTAGAAGTGACCAGAACTCATGCAAGTTGTTCTGAAGAGCACAGACTTCTCTTTAATAAGCATTTCATAAGATGTGACACACACATTCCACTCTCCTGGTAATAAAACATCCCTGACAAATGCAGCTTTCTCTTTATCTCCTATCAAGCAAACAGACCTAAGTGTTGGTATCCATCTCTTGAATTCACTCATCCAGTTGTGCAATGTAGACTTGGGAACCAAAACCATATGAGGACCAGGAATGTTTCTATAGTGTTTCATGTATCCAAGAAGAGAAATTGTTTGAAGTGTCTTTCCCAAACCCATTTCATCTGCAAGGATCCCATTGATGCCATTCTCATACAGAGAGATGAGCCAATTCAATCCTCGCACCTGATAATCTCAGTTTACCCCATTTTATATATGATGGAGAATCGTCAAATCGAGTACAAACATTAGTTGCTTTGGAACTTTCTGTTAATAGCTCTTCATCCTCCTCTTGCTCTGTTCTAAGGTGTCGGTAATCTCCAACTGAAAGCAAATTCTGTTTTTCATCCTTTTTTACCCGTGGGCGCCCTGGTTTCATTTTCAAGGGTGAGGTTGGAGTCTTCTGAGCAGCAGGCTGAATGAAATGTGCGAACAGCTCTGTCTGCTTTAATAAATACTCAAATCTATTTGCTCGGTCAGTTTGCATTTTTTCTTCATATATAGGATCTGGTTTTTGGATTTCTTTTTGCTTTCCAGGTGATCCATGATCAAATACTTCCTCCATCTCGGTGTCCGCGGGGCCGGGGCCGGAGCCGCGGGCGCCGCGCAGCCCTCGGGGCTGCCTTTGTTGCCGCTGCTGCTCCTTGGAAGGCGCGCTCTCGGGAGGCGGGAGCGGCGGAGGCTCCACCGCGGACGATGTGTTCCGGCTGCGTTACCCGCCACGGCCACGGGCAGGCGCGGCGCCGAGGGAAGCGGCTTGGGCCTGCGCGACACTGGCGCCCGGGCCACCGGAGGAGCAAGACGCGCCCGGAAGCTCTCACGCGTAAGGGCTTCGCCACCCCGGCTCGCTCGCCTCGCCGTCCTCTTCCTCGGGACTTTGCTCCACTGGCGTCTACCTCACGGCGGGAATCACGTCGACGGGAGTGGGCGGGGCCAGCGGGGTCACGGAGGTCAGGGAAGGCGGGCTGACTCTGAGGAGGCGGAGGGCCGAAGGAAAGGGAAAGGAAAACGGAAGGTTCTCAGAGGCCTCACGGCGCCTTCTCCTCTCCGGGAGTGGATTCTCTTCTCCATCCAACCAGGACAGCTACCTACGCCACCCGCTCTCAACCCTCGCGAGATCGCTCATTCCCCCTTAGAAGGCCGGCTCGCGAGGGCGCGTGCGCATGCTCCTCTTTGGCCCCGCCTCCTCCAGGCCTCTAGCAGGCTGTGGAGCCGAGTGGGCGGGGTCTCGAGGAAGGGCAACGGCGGTGCTTTGCGCCTTCGCTCCTCCAAGTGACTGGAGCTGGGTCTTCAGCGCTCCCTTAACGGCTCGGCTCCCTGTCTCCCGCCGCTCTTGGGAACGGCGCGACTGTTAGGCAAGGAGCAAAGGCCTGGGCTGGCCTTTGTCGTCCTGCTGCCTTCGCTCACGGACGTGACGTTAAGTGACGTTGGACTTCTGAGAGGAAAAAATCACCTCAGAATTAAAAAGTCTGCGTGTTCGCTCCTTCAGTCGGCTTCGTTTAGAGAGTTCGGTGTTTGTCAAGTTCAAGTTAAGGCAGAAGACGTGCTGCCCTGTTACAATGGCAGCAGATGAAGGCAGATAAATGATGGCGAGTTTTCACATGAAACAGCAACTTCTCAATTTCTTCTCAAATTCTTGAGGGAAAAGGTCCTACCAAAACTAAGTTGTTGTACCTTGGGGATTTTTCAATTATATTGTCTTGGTATTGATCTTTCAATTTTGTTACCTTTATGCATCTCTGATCTGACCTCTTAATTGTTTCTATCCCTAATGTTTCCCAGTCATGAGAAATTTCATTCCTTTGATCAGCTACTTTCATACATGTGTCTGTTTAGAGCAACATCTCCTGTAGCTCAGCCTTTCATCAAGCTCTATAATTAAGAATTGCTGTCATAGGTTTTACTGTTGTGAATAGAAAGGTAACCAAGGCAACTCTTATAAGGACAAAAGAACATTTCAATGGGAATGGCTAACAGGTTCAGAGGTTCAGTCCATTATCATCAATATGGGGACATGGCAGGATCTAGGAAGCCTCTCACACCCCAGGTCTACAAGACTTTCTAGAGGTTTCTCTCCAATCTCCAAATTCTACTGCTCCATATTTCCATTCATTCTTCTGGCCCTCTGGGCTCTCTCTTGTCTCCCACCCATAAATCATCCTGCTCCCCTTTTTCCCTCCCTCTCACTTCTCCCACCTAAGTCCCTCCTTAGGCAGAGAAGAAATAAAAGAACTAGTTCATTTTTTTAAAAAAATAACTTTTGAGATTATGATTAAATCATTTCAATCTCTTCAGTCCTCCCTAATGTTGAATATTAAACCCTGGAACAAAAGGCCAAGGTGCCTAATTAACAAATCAAATCAGTCCTTGGTTCCAGGTTCTCCAAAGAATCCTCTATCCCTACCTATTACAGTGCATTGCTGTCCTTTCCAGACCCCTAGCACAGAGGATGGGCAAATGTCCTCCCAGCTGCTCTTCCTCATGTAATGCATGCATTTGGCTACCTGGTCTTTTTTACTGATCATTTACCCTCCTGGCCTCTTGATCTGGCTTTTCCTCCTCCTTCTCCTCATGAGGCTCATAGTTCTGCCCATTGTAGACTGTTCCTGTGTCTGGCTATTCTTTCTTTTGATAAGAAACATTCTGCCAGGGCTCAGAGAAACCCTGTCTCGAAAAACCAAAAAAAAAAAAAAAAAAACATTCTACTTCACCATACTTAGGAGAAGCCATATCCTTTCCTTTTTATTTCATTTCTTTTTTTTTCCCCCCCATAGGTTTACTGTTTATTCATTGTTAAATGTTACAGAGTTCTTACACTGTAGGAACCATGCCTGAGAACCCAAAGAAAGAAATGGTGCAATGGACAGCCTCATCCACCCAGACAGTGTATTAAAACTTGATTCATATGCATTTTGATAATTTCACAATCTTAAAAAATAACAAGACTTGGAATTTACATCTGCTGCAGGTCTTCAGTGTTCCAGTACAGTATGCCATTAAACAAACTTTATCTTCTTTCTGTTCACGTCTTAAACCATAAACCCAAACAGAATGTGTGTTTGTGTGTCACACTGGGGTAAAGCATACTTTAAGGGAAGTTTGTGGCTCAAGGTGTTAGATTATTTGTTAAGGTTTCTGGTGCCCAAATGAACTCTTCAGTTTAACTAAGAATCTCAAGTCTCTAATCACCCCACCTCCTCCTGGCTGGTTCAGATCATACCAACATTATTGCCCAGAAGTGGAATACAGACTGGTAGGAGACACTGGCCTCCACCTCCTGCTTCCCACACTGCTGCCCTAAATCCACTAAACATGCTCTCAAGCTGGGAAAACATACATTTCCTGTTCGATCTTGTCAGTAGTAAGGAAGTATGAACTGTGTTTGGCAAAGGGATTCATTTACAGAGAGAAACCCAGGCACTACTATCATATCACATAGTCATATGTCAACAGAGTATGTGTACTGAACCATCTGTAGGTAACTGACAGGCTATTTCATTAGGTAGAAAGAAATTTAGCAGTAACCTCTTCTGAGAGCCAAGTACTACTAGATAGTTAAATTGAAATTACTAACAACAGAAATGCTACATTACTGGCTATTCCTCTGCGTCTCCAAGTGATTACCAAACATATTCCCAAGGTGAATGTCAAGAGCTGGCTAAACAATGAATGGATCTACAGAATAGACCTTCACATTTGGGGCACACACAAGGATTTATCAGACACCATGGCAGATTCTTGTGCAACATGGGTGTTTTGCTCCTGTTACTTTGAACTGTTAAAAGCCAGGTCAGTGAAACCCTCTCCTCCTGAGCAGATGCCACACTCTGTCAACAGCAGTGTGCAGACACCATACTCTGTCCACAGCAGTTCAATCAGACCTGATTAGGAGACTTGAGCACCACCTGGAGTGCAGCGGATCCACTGTCCTTTATATGCATCAAAGGCTATCTGGTTCCACCTAAGGATTGGCAAATTATAGGGCATTTCACAATTCCAATGCTTCTTTCAGACTATTTCTCCACACAATATGCCCTTAAAAAACTTACTCCATGTCAAAGCAAGGCCTTAATGTGGAACCGAGCAAGCACTATCTGAATGAAAAATTATTCAAAGAAATAAGACTACACCCCACTCACTCCCCATTTGGTGTACCCAAGTTTGGTTGAATTAAATTGAGAGTTACCTCATACAACTAAAAACTTAAATCATTTCTGACAGTGGCTTGTTCCAGGGAGTGTAACATAGCCACAGCCTACAGAGTATGCATTAGGATGGGGCACAGAACAGGTTAATTAAGGTCACTTAACTCTACAATTTTTATAGTGGATCAGAACCCAGATGGCTGACTTCTAAAGGCTTTCTGACAGGAATCCAGTAGAGTTGGTTTCAAGGTTCACACAGGCACTAGTAGCTGTGACCTTATGTAGAAGATGTGATCCACATGAAATACACAACTAAGGGCAGCAAATCTGAGGTAGTCAACCTTTAAAAGGCTCAGTATCTGAACATAAAGATGTTTGAATGACCACTGGCTGCAGGTTTGGTTTTATACGCAGAGCAACTGTGGAAACACTGTTGAATCTAATTCACAAATATTTAAGACAATGAAACACCCCTAAATCCAACACGCATCAAGATCAGTCGTGACTCTTGAACTTCCATAATGCAACAGGACTTGAGTTCTTTCAGTCACTGGACTTGAGGTCTTCAGTCAGTCACTGTAGATCCAGAAATCAAAACGACGAATGGCTGTTCTGGGTGGTTAGCTGTGCTCTAGTTACCTTGGAAGGCTTAGCAAAGACCATTCCTTAGCTGTACTGTGTGTGGCTGTACTTCTGATTCTCAAGTACAGCATACTGGTTGTCTAGCTGAAGTTTAAGGGCCTCGTTTTTTTTTTTTTTTTTTTTTTTTGGTTTTTTGAGACAGGGTTTCTCTGTGTAGTCCTAGCTGTCCTGGCACTCACTTTGTAGACCAGGCTGGCCTCGAACTCAGAAATCCGCCTGCCTCTGCCTCCCCAGTGCTGGGATTAAAGGCGTGCGCCACCACGCCCGGCTGGCCTCGTTTTTTGAAACCTCCTCCCTATCTCTATTTTTGTGTCTTACTACTTCAAAGCTCTTCTCCATTTCTTTATCATCCGGCTCTCTACATGCTTGGCAGTGGACTGCAGGGATGGGAACTGTGTGTCACTGTATATTTCCGGTGGTCCATGTGGCATTTTTCTTGTTGTGGTTAGCCTTGCCCCAGGAGGCCTAAATACACCACTGGGCATTGCTGGCTCCGGGGTTTCTGTACCTGTTACTGGAGCAGGAGGCACTTGTACCTGAACCGTTTTATTCCAGAGACCTGAAGATTTTTCTGCTCCACTGCCACCTCCACCTTCTTCCCAATTATCTCCTGGATCTACTCTCTTCTATTTATCATCATCTTCCTTTTCACTTATTTGCATTGCCTGAACTCTTAATCCGCTGTAATCAACCTCTCCTTGCTCAAATTCTTTTTTTTTAAATTGGGTATTTATTTCATTTACATTTCCAATGCTATCCCAAAAGTCCCCCACACGCTAACCCACCCACTCCCACTTCTTGGCCCTGTCGTTCCCCTGTACTGAGGCATATAAAGTTTGCACGACCAATGGGCCTCTCTTTCCACTGATGGCCGTCTAGGCCATCTTCTTATTCATATGCAGCTAGAGACACGAGCTGGGGGGGGGGGTGTTACTGGTTAGTTTATATTGTTGTTCTACCTATAGGATTGTAGATCCCTTTAGCTCCTTGGGTACTTTCTCTAGCTCCTCCATTGGGGGCCCTGTGATCCATTCTTTCCACTCATTTTCATCCTTCTTTATGGCCTTGCCCTCCGGGCCCGTGCTCCCTCCGTCTCTGGACCTGGCACCGGAGCCCAAGCTTCCGCCGTCGCCCGGCCTGGAGCCCGCCGCCAAGGCTGAGAAGGACTTAGCTCTGGTAGAAAGAAAATTGCAGGATAAACAACTAGTTCGTATTGTTCCAAAATGGCCTGCATCTTAGTTACCTTACTTTCTACTCATTCCCCTACAGGCATTCTCATGCAGAAGGAAGATTATATATTAGAGTTGATATTTTTAAAACATAAACAGAGTAAGAAATTAAAATCCTACATGGAGATAGTCTCTGAATTGTTACTAAAAAGAAAAAGGCGACTTCAAAAATTAGTTCGAATGGATCCAGTTGAAATCGTAGTGCCTCTATTAATGCAGATACTGACTCACTATGGACACAACATGACTGTTGGTAAAAAAAAAGCATGCAGTAGTTTCTTGGAGTTATTAACAACAGATACCCTGAAAGCAAGTGACTTCAGTTCATAAAATGAACAACTTGAATTTTCCCTCATACACTAGAGGGACTTCCAATCTGGATCTGCTACATTTTACACTGAGGCTAATAAATCAGCCAAGGCAGAAGATTTAAGTAAGGTGGCTGAGAGTCCCTAGAAAACAGTTCAAAAATCTTAATTATGTGCAATACTCATGGTGTTCTCAGATTTTCAAGAGTCTTAATATAGTAACTGACTCTCAATATACAGAAAGGGTTGTTTTACACATAGAGACTGCTGATCTTATTTAGGATGATTCTGAATTGACTTCACTATTTATTCAACTACAATAAATAATCAGAAATAAGAGTAATTGACTATATATAAGACATATATGATCCCATACAGTGTAGACGCCTGACTTGCTAGCATGAAAGACGCCACAACAGGATCCTTCTGCAACACATTTATTGGGAGAGCATTTACTGCGAATACGAAAGACCCCGAGCCCCAGAACTGGTGCTGCTTATATAGGCCTAGGGGAGGCATGTCTACACCTGATTGGTTATGCTTTCAGTACCTCATTAACATGCCTCGGGCCAGGCAGTGACTCAGCAAAAAACTCTTTTGAACATGTGCACATTGGTTGTTTACCCATATTCATGGGTGGTGGCCAGCAGTAGCCAGTGTCATCTTGTAATGGCATATGTGGCTTCCCACATCTCCCCCTTTTTGTTTTAATAAGATGATGCTGGACTAGGCCTGTGCAATTATGGCCATCCACCACGGCTCCTGTTTTAGGTCGTTCCTCTGTGTCACAGCCTTACCCGTCATAGGGTAACCCTATTGCCACCAGGCCCCGTGTCTTAGGTTGGTCTGTGCATGAGGTACCCGTCTTTGGATACCGCAGTGCTGTGTGACAGTAACTGCTAAATGACCTAGGGTGAACTCTACAAAAGAGGCCGGCCAAGTTTTAAGGAAATGAATTAGCAGGGAAATCATGATCACCCTACCGCATGGAATGAGGAAACCTCAGAGATGTGTAAGGGCTGATCAATGATTGTTGAGTCTCTCTCATCCCAGTGCAATGGATCCTTAAATCTGTGGGGTGCAAGAGCAGAGAACTCAGATGCCGACTAATTCTTGAGCATAGATATCCAAACTTCAGGGGAGGTGCCGTTTTCAATGGCTAAAAGTGCCTGAGTTATAATCACCTTGTCAGGTTTTTGTTGGGTTCTGAATTTGCAAACCAACCAAAGCATGAATGCCAGTCCACAGCATATGGCAGCTCAAAACAAAATCACTCCCACCCATTCCTTAAAGTAAGAAAATGCAGAGGTAAGCCAAGAGGTAAAGTCTCCAAGGGTCACTGGTTCCACTCTGGTTCCATTAAGGTTCAGGATCTGTATCTGGTATACTTATCCCCGTCTTAATCATCAGGAGTAAGAATAACAGGATCATCTTGGGGTTCATCTTGATCTTTCACAGTCCTTGTCAGTTGCGTCAGAACCCAAAGTGGATTATCTTCACTCTGTGGAAAAACACAAACAGCTCCCCTGGATCTGATTAATATGGGATCTGGGCCATACCATTTGTTATCAAGGACATTTTTCCACTTAACCATTTCATTGGGCAGTTGAGGCCATTCTCCGTGCCTTTCGGCAGGTGATCTTCCAGCATCATCCAATTTTAAAAAATTAAGAGTAAAAATTGCAAGGGATAGAGCCATCTTTGGCGTAATAGCCTCTATTCTGCCTTTTTGTTTTTGTAAATATTGTTTCAAAGTACAATGGGCTCTTTCAATAATGCCTTGGCCCTGTGGATTATAGGGCAATCCAGTAATATGTTTCACTTGCATTTGTTTGCAAAATTGACTAAATTTAGAAGAAGTATATGCAGGACCATTATCTGTCTTTAGTACCAGGGGCTTGCCCCATGCAGCCCAAGCCTCTAAGCAGTGGGATATGAAATGAACTGCCTTTTCCCCTGTAAAGGGAGAGGCATGTAGGACACCAGAACTGTTATCAATGGACACATGTATATATTGTAATTTACCAAAAGCTGGGATATGTGTGACATCCATCTGCCAAACATCTAGGGGTCTCAATCCGCGAGGATTAATGCCCACTGAAGTTGCATTAATAAATTCTACACATTTACCACACTGTAAGACCATATCTCGAGCTTCTGTTCATGTGAGCTTAAACTTCTGTTGCAGTGTAGAAGCAGGGACATGATAAAGTTGATGAAAATTCTTAGCATCTTCTATAGAACTTTGTGATAGCAAAACCATATCTCTGGTGGCTGAATCAGCAATTAAATTTCCCTTAACCATAGGTCCAGGTAATGATGTATGTGCTCTAATATGTTGAATATAAAAGGGATGCTCACGCATCAAAATACAATCTTGTATTTTCATCAAAATTTCAGTTACTGGACTAGACTGCTTAAAATTTCCAGCAGTCTCTAATGCTAGTACAGCATTAACTACATAAACAGAATCAGAGATAATATTTATGGGCATAAGGAATCTTTTAAAAACTTCTAAAACCACCAAACATTCCACCAATTGAGGGGCTCCTGGTGTAAATTGCAACCGTACAGCCTATTCATTAATCACATAACTTCCAATTCCTGTTTTGGATCCATCTGTATAAATATCAATGGCTCCCTTTATAGGGGTATTAGCCGTCAACTTTGGAAATATCACTGGATGCAATAACATAAAATGTAATAAAGGATGTTTAGGATAATGATTATCAATTAAACCAGAATAAATGCATCTTAGAATGGCCCATTCATCTATGGTAGCACACAATATTTGCATTTGTGCGGCAGTATATAGAATAATTATGCTATCAGGCATTTTTCCAAAGTGAGTAATTGAACTTTTTATACCTTTATGGGCCATATTTGCCACCATGGTGGGATAATGCTCTATAGTCTTATTAGGGGATATATGTGGATGTATCCATACCAAAGGGCCATCTTGCCATAACACAGCAGTTGGCAAATTTATGGTTCGTAATATGCATAGGCACAAATGTTCTTGCTCATTTATATGATTTAACTGTGCCTTTTTCTACCTTCCTAAGAACATCAGAAGCCTCAGGTGTTAATTGTCTCAATGAGGTAATATGTGATTCTTCTTCTAAAATTTGAAATAAAGGTTTTAATTCTGAAGTAGGGATCCTTAAATAAGGTCTAATCCAATTTATATTTCCTGATAATTTTTGAAAATCATTTAATGTCTTTTGTGGGGTAACACACCGTAAAGTAATAGTGGCTCCCAAAAAATGACTAACACTAGACTGCTGTACCTTTTCTGGTGCAATAATCAAGCCATTATTTTTTAAAGTTTCATTAAGCAAGCCATAGGCTTGCTGTATACTTTCTTCTTTAGGTCCACAAGTCAAAATGTCATCCATATAGTGACAGATTTTTAAGGAGGGGAAACCATCTCTAACTGGTTGAAAAGCTTTTCCTACATATAACTGATATATGGTAGGGCTATTTGCCATTCCTTGGGGTAATACCCGCCATTGATACCTTTTATCAGGCTCCATATGATTAATAGAAGGCAAGGTAAATGCAAATCTAGGTTTATCTTTTTTATTTAATGGGATGGAAAAGAAACACTCCTTAATATCCACTACTATAATTTTCCAGTCCTTAGGTAGATCTGAGAGTAGGGGGAGTTCTCTTTGTACAGGACCCATAACTTGCATTTGTGCATTAATGGCTCTTAGGTCATGCAACAATCTCCATTTACCTGACTTCTTCTTTACAACAAAAATAGGGGTATTCCAGGGTGACTGCGTGGGTTCCACATGCCCAAGGTCTAATTGTTCTTGAACTAATTCTTTAGCTGCTTTTAACTTCTCAGAGGGTAAAGGCCACTGAGGCACCCACACCATGTCCTCCATACACCATGGAATGGGCAAAGGCTCCCCAGCGGCCCCTAGAAAAAACCCAGCCCTTTCTTATCTGCTTTTTCAGTGGCTTTAACTGGTGAAACTCTGCCTTGTAAATTTTTTCCAAGACCTAGTCAAGGTATATATCCCATTCCTTTCATCATTTCCTTGCTTTTCTGAGAGTAATCATTAGTCAGTATAAAGTTCATAGCTGACAATACATCTCTTTCCCATAGATTTACAGGTAAAGGGAGTATATAAGGTTGAAAAGCCCTGTCCTTCCTTCTTTATCCTTCCATTGTAAGGATTTTGCACTTATAGCTGGGGTATCCTAATCCTTGTAGGCTATGTGATGATTGATTAACAGGCTAAGAAGCAGGCCACCAGTTACTGGATACAATGCTTTTATCCATTCCTGTATCCATTATTCCTTGAAAGGTTTTTCCTTCTATTTGTAATTGTAAAGTGGGACGATTATCCAAATCTAAAGATATGTAGGCCACATTAGTTCCTGTAGAACCAAGTCCCTTATCCCTTTGGGGATCCTGGCCACTAGAGAACATGTTATGCAAACTAGGAAGAATCAGCAATTGAGCAATGTGATCTCCAGGAGAAATGGCCATGATACCTCGGGGTGCAGAACACGTAATTTTAACGTGTCCCTCATAATCTGAGTCTATAACTCCAGGATGTATTACCAATCCTTTCAAGGCAGAAGAGGAACTACCCAACAGTAGGCCCACTGTATCCTTTGGTAAGGGACCTCTAAAATCTGAGGAATTATGTTGGCACCCCATTTGAGGTGTAAGAATTACTCTGGAGGTGGCACAGATGTTCAATCCTGTTGAACCTGGAGTGGCTCTCCTCGGTCTTTGGGTGGCCTCATGGACACTGTGGTCTGGAGTGCCCCACACATTTGGGGGCCCTGGGGACGGGGGCCCCTCACTCCATTTTTTGGCTGTTTCACTTTAAACTGAGGTATTGGCCTTCCTGTTACATCTCTGGTTGATCTGCATTCATTTGCCCAATGTCTTCCTTTCCCACATTTTGAGCAAATGCCTGGCAGTTTCTTTTAAAACCTATTCTTTCCATTCTTTGTACATTGCTTTTGTATATGACCTGTTTGTCCACAATTATAGCAGGTTATTCCTTTTGTTTGCGTCATCAAAACTGCGGCAGCCAGCCCTGCATTTGAAAGGGGTCCTCCTATTTCTCTACAGGCCTTCATCCATGCCTGAAGTCCTTTCCCTTTCCAAGGTGTAATAGCATTTCTGCATTCTTTGGTACATTGCTCATAAACTAATTGTTCAATTAGCGGCATTACGGCCTCAGAATCACCAAATATGCGTCCTACTGCTTCCATCATGCGAGCCACAAATTCAGAGAACGGCTCATTAGCTCCCTGAATAATTTTTGTCAGATTACCAGATACCTCTCCTCGATTAGGCAATGCTTTCCAAGCTTTCACTGCTGCCTGATTGATTTGATCATAGACCTGCACTGGGTATCCTAATTGATTGTTTGTCCATATACCCTGATCTGTAAGCATCTCAAAGCTCCATGCTTGTTGCCCTGCAGTAGCATTAGCACGGGCCTGACTCAAACACAGATCATGCCATATAGACTTCCAGTCTAGATACTGTCCCATCGTAAGACATGCCTTTACCACACTCATCTAATCAGAAGGAGTCATGGCATGGTGAGCCAGTCTATTAATTTGAGACTGAGTAAACGAGGCATTGACTCCATAAGTCCTTACTGATTCTGCTTAATCTTTCACTTGTTTATGCGATATTGACTCATAATATCACTGTTGAGCTTGATCCTGAAAAACAGGAAAAGCCTGACATATTTTATGCAATCCTTTAGGAGTGCAAAAGGAGTGGCCACTGCCAATTGTTTTCTTTTCTGTATAAGGCGGAGGCGGTGGGGGAACACTGAGACTCCTCCCTATTGGACCATATCTTTCTGCCTCATACTCTGCAGCAGCCTCCTCCAAATCTTCCTCCTCCCCTGCTGATAATTCCGAGTCCTCAGAGCTAGATAATTCTAGTAACTCAAAGTCCTCAAGAGGAGGGTAAATTGACTTAATTTTTTGGTCTTCATTCTTTATATTATCTTTTGTATCTTTATATTTTAGGTTCTTTTCTTTTTTTTTCTTTTTATATCTCTTATTTTACTTATTTTTCTGTGCTTGCCTTCTTTTTCATGTCTCTCTGTTTCTGACATACTTTCCTGGTGCTCCTGCAAAAGTCACTGCCCTTCCTTAACAGCTGCTCACATTTCTTGACCTGGATATAAGCCTTAATCAGCTTCCATAATGGCCTTGTTCCTGCTTTCACTTTCCCTTCTGCCTCCTCTCTCATAATATCTCTCCCTAGCTTTTCCCAACTAGGTAGCGTCAGCGACCCAGTGGGGGTAAACCAAGGAGCGAGTCTGTCTATCTCTTTTAAGAATCCTCTCACTGTACTTTCAGAAATCTTTAAACCTCATTCTTTGAGCAAGGCTTGCACCAGCCCCACTAACGGCATAGACTGGCCGGTACCCATACTCGTCCTGGACTGAAGCATCGTTGAGATACTCACTTATCTATGTGAGGTTCTTAGCCCCAAGGTCGACTCATGAGTTTATCTACACTTGTTTTATGATCTTTTGTATCTGCCTAGCTATTCCCAGCAGATACACTCATGTCCAGGGCGATGGCAATTAAGGCAATGTCATAATATCAAGGCAAGAAAGAAAGCAAGCAACACAACCCCAGCAACAATTACCGGATCTATTCCATAAGAAAGCATACCTCTCAGAGACTTACATTAATTAATTTTGCTTACCGGTACCACTGTTCCCCAGCTAAAGAATACTGAATCCACACAGTTGAATCCTTCTCAACAGTTTGCTTTATGGGAACACTTCATTAACTGCTCAATCCCAGTGATACACTTCTGAATCCTCCCTGTAACAGGGAGTCTTCGCTTGTGCCTGACGATGTTTATTTTCCCGGGTTTCAGCACCACTTTGTAGACGCCTGACTCACCAGCAAGAAAGACACCACAACAGGATCCTTCTGCAACACGTTTATTGGGAGAGCATTTACTGCGAATGCGAAAGGCAGGGAAACAGACAGTTTATATTTGCCACAAACAAAATAAAATACATTCAATTTCTTCTAACTCAGAAAGTGGAAAACTGCATGACAAGAAATTCAAGTATCTGAAGAAAGAAACAGGAAGATATCAGAAGGTGGAAAGATTTCCCTTGCTCATGTATCAATGGGATAAGCATATGAATATGTCCATCTTACTAAAAAAAATCTAAAGATTCAGTGCAATTCCCATCAAAATTCTAGCACAATTCTTCACAGATCTTGAAAGAAAAATTCTCAACTTCATATGGAAAAGCAAAAACACACAGGATAGATAAAATATTCCTGAACAACTAAAAGAACTTCTGGAGGTATCAATATCTGTAACTTTAACCTGTACAGCAGAAAAATAAGTAATAAAAATTTGCATGGAACTGGTATAGAATTAGATAGGTGGATCAACGGAATTCAATAGAACACCCAATAATAAACCCACTCACCTACAGACACTTAATTTTTGGCAAAGAAGCTAAAGCTGTACACTGAAAGGTGAGAGCATCTTCTACAAATGATGATAGTTTAACTGGACATCTTCATGTAGAAAAATTCATATAGATCAATATTTATCACCCTGCATATCACTTAAGTCCAAATGAATCCAAACCCTCATTATAAAGCTATACACACTTTATCTAATAGAACAAAAAGTGGGAAATAACCTTGATCTTGTTGGAATAGGAAACAACTTCCTAAACAGGACACCCATGGCTCTGACAATAAGGTCAAGAATTAATAAATGGAACCTCATAAATGTGAAACCCTTTTGTAAGTCAAAAGACATCATCTTCAGCATACCTATAGATTAGGCAACAATCTTCACTAGTTCTCCATCCAATAGACAAGGATTCCTGCTTCTAAGTGTAATGAGGGGAGACTTAAGTGAGGGGTAACTGAGAGAAAAGGAAGGGCTGATATTGGGATCTAATATGAATAAATAACTTCCGTTAAAAAGATACATATGAAGAATAGGAAGACATTCATATACATGGAAAACAGAAAGTAGAAACATGATATGTGAATATGTATATACTGCTTGCACCTTGAAATGAGGAGCATCTAAAGAATTCTCCAAATATTTGAGACCAAAAAAATATAGAAAAATGAATTGTCCTATTTTACAATATATTACAATTATAACAATTAGTGTTTGATGTTTATTAACATACATAGAAATATGAATAAAATGGTGATCTTATCATTCATATGCACAGTTCAGTAAATTATAAAGTCCCTAATATTTATTCTTATATAGAAAGTCAATTACATGGTCATTAGGAAAATCTTGAAAATAATAAATGTAGAATAGGAAAATAATATTTAAAATAGTTTCATACAGAATTGATTATAGAGAATAGAAGAAAAAAATTGTGCCATATTTTTTCCATACATTTTCAATGATTTTTTTTTTTTAATTTTAGCTGAGGTTTACCTCTTTACAGAGCATACGTATATCCGCTCGGTACTGTTGCTAACTGGACTCAGATAAAGGCATCAGATGTCCCAAAACTGACACTTAGGGTGATTGTCAGCCACCATGGGGTTTGGGTATTGAACCAGTTTTCTATTTAAAAGAAAGCAACTCTATTAACTGGTACATCATCACAACAGCCCACCAAGGGAATATGCCAATTTCAATCCTAGCTTCCTGAAGCCTGATCGTCCCTTCCTCAAAACCTGAAGAATACCTGGTACTTTGTTATAGTCTCCTTTCACTGCACCTGCCAAGGTTCTTATTCAATAAAACAAACCAAAACCAATCAACAAGCCAGGCGGTGGTGGACCATGCTTTTAATCCCAGCACTTGGGAGGCAGAGGCACTCAGATTTCTGAGTTCGAGGTCAGCCTGGTCTACAAAGTAGTTCCAGAACAGTTAGGACTATACAGAGAAACCCTGTCTCAAAAAACAAGAAACAAAAGAAACAAACAAAAACAATCAACAGCGCAGCACCTTAGCCATGTGTGCATGAGAACAATGCACTTCTTTGGATGGAGACAAAAGACAGAATTTTTCTCATAGTTACCTGATGAGTATTATTTAAAAATTGATATCTATTGTTATATTAATCTATAATGTATTTTCAAACTATAAAATATTGTGACCTATTATCACACAAGATCATACATAAGGTATTTTTTCAGAAGCTAAGGTATAACATTAATAAATCAGTATATGAGGACAAATTAATGAATGCTGTATTTATATCAGACAGTTCATTTATGTCAGGTACAAATTAATACAGAGTGTTTTGTTGCTTAATAAATATTTATATAATGATAAATCTAAAGACAGCTAAAACTTAAAAAAAAATTGCTAAAATATTGTTTAAGATTCATTCAAATCTCCAGTGGTCCGTATGGGACGAATATCTAAGAAGCTCCCAGTGGATGTATAATCTCCAATGGCAAAGAATCTGACTAGCACAGTGATTAAATAGCAGAGTTAAAAACCATGGGTGGATGTGAATTGTACCAGCTTGAACCTGCCACCAGAGAAATATAACCATGTTTGCATCCAACAAGCCCATCCTCTCAGAAATTATTATGTAAGTATCAGACAACAATAAGATGAATAAAAAAAAAATCAGGATAAGTCACATTTACATAGTCAGCAATTTAACAACACAGTTATGAAATGCACAATAGAATTTGAAGATCAGTGTTCTTATGAGCAGCAGAGTAAGGGGCTTCAGTCATGGTCCATTGCCTGTCTGTCCACTAGCCTAGTAGCGACTATGACCTACGAGTGTCCAAGTCTTCTTGTTTGCAGTTCCTGCCACTGCTCTAGTGACTGAAAATTTCCACAAGGTTTAACTTGGGGACAACTGCAGAGGAAGGGAATTTTTACATGGCTGTGAGACTCCAGGCAGTATTCTCTAGTCCTAGTTCCACCCCATGCAGCTCCAGACTCCTTGCAGCTATTGACAAGGATGGGCTGCTGATCCCACTCTCTTCCTTCAGGTCCTCAGTCCCTCTTCTGAGTTCTCCTGTAACAAAATCAATTACAACCAAGGAATAACACTTTCCACCTGCTCCATGTGTTTCCCATCCACAGGCTGTCCCATCAGTTGTCCTAAAGCTGAAGAGAAGTTTCCTTTCCCTGCAAGGTACTGACATAGACCAAGTGGGTACCTTAAAATCTAGCCACTGGAAGTTCTTCTAGAAATGCCCACCAGGCTCCTATAGTGTGGCTCTTATTAAGCATTTTACAATGCTCTTCCACAAATAGTGGAGCTTCAGTCTCCATGTTCTTCAAACATGATATGGTTAATTCTCCTGAGCCAAGGACTTGCATCTTTATCAATATACACATGCTGTCTTCCACATAACTCAGTGAGTCTACCTGGACATATTTTGTCAACCATCGCCATATGATTGCTGTACCATAGACAAGAAGTGTGTGTATAAATGGTTATAGAATGAATACAATCATTGTGTGAGGGGTACAAGGTAAAATGTGTCTTCATTGTGTACTTCTAGAAAATTTTTTCATGAACCTTGAAGTCACTTCAGATTTGGGTAATGATCTTGAAGTCATTAAGCACTGAGGTGTAAATCCACTGATCATGTGCAATGAGAATCAAGAGAGACTGTCCAACTGGTTGCAATTTCCAGACTGATAAGAGCTACTCAAGCCACCTAACTTTCATTTGCCTGATGTGTGAGTTTCAACATCCCTGATGAAGCAATCGGCAGAAAATGCCTATGATCATTTGAAATCAAGGGCCACTATTGCTTCTACTCGTACTTAGATTCTACCAATGAGGAGGTCCTGTTTCATCAAATTCCAATGTTGACACCAATGAAATGTTATCATTCAATAGTTTGACACAAGCTGAACAATTTCCTTTTTTTTAAATCAAGGAAAATATATGGAGTGATATGGATTTGTTCATTGTACCATTTGATTTTTTTCTTAAATCTTAATTTACTGAAACTTCCTCTATTTAAGATAAATTCCTAAATTCTGCTTCGCGGTCTTTTGGCTAAGATCAAGTGAAGAAAAGAATGGAAATCTAATTCATTCCTTATGGTCACCACAATGTTTTTTAATATGTGTCAATGGGCAGCATTTTTCTGAGACTTATAGGACTTTTATTCAGTAGGTGGGTATTAATGACTTCAGAACCATGCAGAGACACAGCAAAGTCTGGATAGTTATGCCTGAAATCTATGAAGCCATACTTTCATGTATTTTTCTCTCATATATCCTTGAATTCAAAAGAGAGCAGACTTCTTGCTGAGGCTCTGAAAGTGTCTACATATTTCCTTTTTTGAGCGTTTTTATCTTAGCCTAGTTGAAACTTCCCTATTTTAGTTAACACAAATCACCATATCTAAAACAGTGTTTCTAACTTTTTTAACACTGACATTGAATTCAAACTATTCTTAGGTGGACAGACTATCCTGCAGTTCAATGAATGATTTCTCAGTTCTAAGACAATAGGAAATACGAGCTTTCCTACGCTTTTAAGCAACCACTGTGAAAGGGTCTTTACACCCCAAAGGAATTGTTATCAATCAGTTGAAAATAACTATTAACTTCATGTCACAACCTTGCAAAAATATTATCCCAAGTGTAAGTTGAAAACAACCAAAGCAAACTTGTAGATTTTTTCAGCTTTATTGGAGTTAGTTACAGGACAATAGGAAAGGACTTGTTGACCAGATCACAAGAGAATCATAGTCAGTTGCTATCCTATAATGGTAAACAAACATTTGAGAAGAATTATGATTACTGGATACTCGAAGCACACTCAACATCTGTAAGCATACTTATAGGATAAAGAATATGCTCTCTGGGTGGCTCAGTTTGCCAGATACTCTTTTCAGTATAATTTTTCTGAATTGGCTCATTTGAATTAAATACACAGAGTGTTATCAGTTTTATTAGATATTTTGAGGGTTGTATTAAAGACCTTAAATAGTTCCCTTTTGAAATGGATTATTTCTGTCTCAATGAAAGTGTTACACAATACTATCTTCTGACTTCCCAACTTGTCTTCATCTTGTAACATTTGAGGATGAACAAGTAAAAAGGTGTCATGAAAAGCTTTCTACATTTCCTCATGTTCAGAGTTTCTCACAGAATAAATAGTTGACATTACCTAAGATTTGAACATTGCATGAAAAATTTCACAGGATTTTCATAATCATACTAATTCTCTAGTGTGGAGTCGTGTTGCCAAGAATACACCGTGAATAAAATATATGCCACATTTTTCCCAACAGAAATACTTTCCCTTAAAAAGTTCTTAGATGTTTTGTCTGACCTGAAATGAAGTCAAGAATATTTTTTCACATAATGCATGCGTTAAGTTTCTAGCCTGTAAGTATTAACTCTTACATTCAAGGAAATAGGCCAAGAGTAAAGGATTCATACCTTCAACATATTTAAAAAGTTTCTCTTCTGTAAGTATTCTCTAATAAATTTTAAAATGATATATCTTGGTAAAGGATTGTCTCATTCACTTCATTTATAAAGATTCTCTACTGTATGAAATAACTGATGATTTCTCAGCCTGACATTGTGAGGATTGTATTTGGCACATACTAACTATTTGTAAGGTTTCTCTACTGTATAAATTCTATGATGAATTCTCAGACAGCCTTTGTCAATAAAGCATTTGTCACACTCCCTACATTTGTAAAGCTTCTCTCCTGTATGAATTCTCCAATGAATACTAAGATGGGATTTTTGGTTAAAGCATTTGTCACATTCACTACATTTGTAAGGTTTCTCTCTTGTATGAATTCTCTGATGAGTTCTCAGTATATCTTTTTCAGTAAAGCATTTGTAACATTCACTACATTTGTAAGGTTTCTCTCCTTTATGAATTCTGTGATGAATACTCAAATGGGATTTTTGGGAAAAGCACTTGTCACATTCATGACATTTGTAAGGTTTCTCTCCTGTATGAATTCTCTGATGCCTTCTCAGATTGCCTTTATCAGTAAAGCATTTGTCACATTCACTACATTTGTAAGGTTTCTCTCCTGTATGAATTCTCTGATGAGATCTCAAATCAAATTTTTGGGTAATGCATTTGTCACATTCACTGCATTTGTAAGGTTTCTCTCCTGTATGAATTTTCTGATGAATTCTCAGATGGCCTTTATCAGTAAAGCATTTGTCACATTCACTGCATTTGTAAGGTTTCCCTCCTGCATGAATTTTCTGATGAATATTAAGATGTGATTTTTGGGAAAAGCATTTGTCCCATTCACTACATTTGTGAGGTACATAATGGGGGGTTTCAAGAATAACATTGCTAAGCTTGTTCCATTTAGAAGACTTCTCTTGAATATTTATGTGTTCAAGAACAATGTACTGGCTGCTTTATCCATGACCTTCCCATACATTCCACATATGCAATGATTTTCTGAAAAAAAAAAGAAAAAAAAGGTAATTATAGGTGGCATCAATTATTTATATAAGGAGTAAGGGATTCAATAATCAATGAGCTCATGGATTTGTACTCTCAAGAGAGGTTTCTCTCTCTTTTTTTTTTCTCTTTTTGAATCATTACATGTATCCTCAGAAGAACCTCAAATATGATTTATATCAGATGACTGGAAATAATAAAAGCCTGCTAAATTCTATTTTCAAATTGGACATCATACCCACCTCAAATATAATAACCTGGAATTGCTCCTCTCTTAAGATAAGAGGGACAAAATATGGAAATGGGGCTGAAGGGAAGGCCATCCTGAGACGCGTCCAAAGAGATGCAGATCCTTGCAACCAACCATTGGACTGAGCAAGGGGACCACAATGAAGGAGTTAAGGGAAGGCCTGAAGAAGCTGAGGGCTTTGCAACTGTGGAGGAGGAACAACAATATCTAACAACAAGACCACACAAAGCTCCCAAGGGTTAAATCAGCAACCAAAGTGTACACATGGAAGTACAAATGTCTGAAGCTTTATATATATAGCAGAGGATTTCCTTATGTGGCATCAACAGGAGGGGAGTCCCTAGGTACCATGAAGGTTCAATATCCCAGCATGGGAGAATCCTAGGGGCATGAGGTGGGAATAGGTGGATCGGTGAGAGGGGAATCATCATAAAAGCCCGGGGGGAGGGTAGGATATAGAGATTCCAGACAGGGAATGGAGAAGGGGCATTAACATTTGACATGTAAATAAATAAAATGACCAATAAAAAAGAAAATTGTACTTTGCATAAGTTGGGACAAATAAATGATCTATCTGTAGTGAATTTTCAGAAAGTAGAACTCTAAACAATACATCTCTAATTTTATGGTTACAATTTGATTCAGAGTGACACTGAATGAGGTATAAATTTGGTCAGGTATAAATTTATGATATAACTGATAGTGTCAGGGAAATCACTCAATAGATTTGTTTCAACATCCAAAATGCTAGGATAAAGATCACATTGTCCAAGATCTAAACAGAGATCAAATCTCAAAAAGTTAAATAAAAAAAAAAAAAATGGCCAAACCAACAGCTCTATATCCACTTGAAACCTTGTATATTTTTAGATTCATAAATAAGGGAACATTTTAAAGCAATAGTAAGATTTTAAAATTGCAACTATTATATGTATAGAAATATAATTTCTTGTTCTGGATATTTAAATTTTTACTTGAACTTTTTTATCTTGACTGAAGCTTAATAAGTGATAAGGAGTGATCTCAGAGAATATAGCACTGGTTACTTTTCCAAAAAAAAGCAGAGAAATGTAAAGGAAACACAATGAAATAGTTATGATTTTAACTAGAATTTCCCTCATTCAGGAGTCTCTGGATATCTCAGAGCATTTACATAAACACATAGTAGGAAAACTCAGAGAAACAAATAGGAATTCAACAAGAATTATATATTGTCTTTATTGCAAATATGGCTCAGAAATGTAAACCTGCACCATGAACAAATGACAAAAGAGTAAAGGTACTTGCTCTTTCTACTTTAAAAACTAATCTAATTCTGTCTAAATATATTGCAGCTCACTATTATGTCTGAATTCAGTCCCAAAGGGTTTGGGGCTGTACTCATGGTTTTACGGGCATAATGTATCATTCAGTGTAAATAAAAAACATTCAGATATACACTTATGTAGTTAAAGAAAATATTATTGTGATGAAAAATCGAAACATTGCCACAACCCTTCAGTTTTCCCTATGTAATGCACACCTTGGCTGAAGCAGATTAGCATAGATTATATCAAGACTTTCACTTCTAAAGAAAAATAGACAAAAAATAAGAAAGGACATTCATGGCCGGGCGTGGTGGCAAATGCCTTTAATTCCAGCACTCGGGAGGTACAGGCAGGCGTTTTCCTGAGTTCGAGGCCAGCCTGGCATACAGAGTGAATTCCAAACAGCCAAGGCTACACAGAGAACCCCTGTCTCGAAAAAACAAAAAAAGAAAAGATAGGACATTCATTTATGTTTGTAAATTGATGGTTTATGCACAGCACCATAGCTATCATCTCTAGAAAATTTTTACTAATATAGTTCATGTGATGAAATGCAAAGGTGAAGAAAACAGGACTGAAACCAAAAAAAGAGGAAAATAACAATTTCTATATTGAGAATTTACCACAGGGACAGTGTCTCTCTTGAGACAAATAGATTTCAGGTGTCAACAGTGATTACTGTGTGACACGAGGCGTGATAAAAATGTTGTCAGAATACTGAAATCTGTATCAGCTCACAATCACAATAATGGTAAAAGAAAGACATTTTCCTTCCATCATCTGTGACCCTAGGGAGCTAATAATATATTTACTATTAGGATTCAAAACAGTGGATTTCATATAATTTTAGCTTCTACAAATTCTACTCTTTCATATCTTCTTTAGTGATGTGAATTTATACTTATTTCTATATCCTCATTCACAAGCTTGTGTTTAGAAACCTGAACATCCCTGAAATGCAATTTATATGGCACAAGAGTCCTTATTTTACACAAATATAAAAGAACAGAATTTAGGGCTGGTGAGATGGCTCAGTGGGTAAGAGCACCCAACTGCTCTTCCGAAGGTCCAGAGTTCAAATCCAGCAACCACATGGTGGCTCACAACCATCTGTAACGAGATCTGACTCCCTCTTCTGGAGTGTCTGAAGACAGCTACAGTGTACTTACATATAATCAATAAATAAATCTTAAAAAAAAAAAGAACAGAATTTATTCAACATAGAAAATATCCATCAATATGTTCTTTGAGCATCATTCCAATAGATCCTTTTTGAGACATGCAGGTAGCTAGTCCAAGGGAATTATATGTCCTCACAATATAAAATCAAGTAAAAATATAAAGATGTAATATACATGAAAGACCAAAACATTAAATTTTCATTATTACAGAAGAAAATAAAGATCATAGAAAATAAGCCCTTTAGATAACATTCCATATATAGAGAATAAAACATTTGGATGATTTGAATAAAAAGTTTTTTTTTTTTTTAAAAGAAATGTGGAAAGGACACTGACCTGTGGCATGTTTAGCAGAGACACACTCATTCTTTTTGTTGAACTTCTCCCAGGTTCTATGTGAAGAACAAAGATTGAATTCTTCTTGAAATTTCACATCAAGAATTGAACGATTCAAATATTAAATGAATACAACTCCATTACAGACAATGCTAAACCATATTTTAAAAAAATTAAATGCAAAATGATACCAGGAATAATGACGTTTGTACAGCCATGAAAGCAAGTAATGATATATTTAATCCTGCCCACCAACCTAGATTCTCAAAGCTTATTCATAACACCTAATATGGAAATCCCTGCCGCCTGACCTAAATGACACATAGTAAAAGAAATTTGAGAGCCAGGAGCTAAAGCAATATGACAATGTTAATAAAATTTCCCTACCCAAATCACTAATACAATAGCAATACTCATGACAAAATGAATTATGAAACAAACTCAAGAGACAGAAGTCAAAATATACTCTGAACACCATTCAATGTGGTCAAATGACATAAAGAGGGACCAAGCACAGGAATTCAAAGAAGGCAGAAACAAACTTAATGAAAGACCAGAGAACTCCTATGAGTGGCTAAAGGAATAATTATGATAATACAGGATGTGAACATTGTATCCAGAGGTATAAAAATCTAAGGATTGCTCAATCTGAAATGAAACAAGAAATGAACTCTGTAAACCTAATGGTAACTCAATGGAGGGCCAATATATGAAGATAAGGCATTCAAACAAACAAACAAAAAAATCAGCCTGTCAATGAAACTGAAGGAGCTGGCTCAGTCGAGGAAGTCCTAGCTGACAGAGAGGAACAAAATACTTGTTGCATGTCAGTAGAGATATTGAAAGATAAAAGTTTAATTCAAGCCTGATACAGTGGGGTAGGTCTTTCAACCTAGCTTGTGGGAAGCCGATGCAGAGTGGCAGTTACAGAGTGGCAGTTGGCTACTGCTGGCCACCACACATACATAGGCAGTAAAGGATCTTTTGCCAAAATGAGAGAGAAGTTAACCAATCAGATGTAGGCATGCAAATGAGGTGATAAGCATAACCCAAGCACAACCAATCCGGGTGTGAGACATGCCTCTTCTAGGCCTATATAATCAGCACCAGTTCTGGGCTTGGGGTCTTTTCGCCTCTGCAATCAAGCTCTTCCAATAAACCGTGTGCAGAAGGATCCTGTTGCAGCGTCGTTCTTGCTGGCCAGTTAGGCGCCCAGTCAGGCGCGCGCAAGACTAGCTGTCACGGGGCTCAGGCAGGCAGATTTATGTGACCTAAAAGCCATTCTGGTCTCTATCTCAGAACATGAAAGTTAGGACTAGAGTGTGGGACCCTGTTTTACAAACAAACAGGAAACCTAAACAAAAAACCGAGAGGTTTGTTTTCTACATTGATATCAAAATCAATTTAACAAGTACAAGTGTAACCTCCCCTCCCCAGCCTGAAACCTGTTTGCTCAGGTTTCACTGTTAGAGAGCATCAGGGCGGAGCTTGCTGCCCTATCGTCCTGCCACTCCCACTGCCACTGCCTGCCAACTAGCTGTTCTGGAGCTATCTGGTGTTCACCTGAAACCTTACTCCAAGATGATTTGGCGGGAATTGGCCCCCTTCCCCTCCTTCATAACTCGGTGCACGAATTAGTAAAATTGAACTTTGATCAGAATTTTTGTCTTAGCTTCATCTTTCTCTCGTCTGCCTAGCTCCCTTTTCTCTTCCAGATTCCAAGATGCCTTCCCAGAACAGAACCCAGACATGTGAGCCGCTGGTCAAACACAACATACAAGGATATTAGAAGACTGATTATATAGGTATGAATGAATAACTCTTCTATTGGATAATATTTTTAAAGTCATATCCTCAGTTGGTCACAATGTTTTGAGGAATTTAGTTGTTGGAACATTACTGAATAAAATATGACACTGGGGGTTGGCTATGAGAAAATAGAATAGATCCAAGCCATCTTAATTCTCTCTTCCTCTTTAATGACTGGGGTTGAGGGTGTGATCTTTCACCTTTCTATTTCAACAACATGGCTATGTTCTATCAGTACTCCCTGCCATGGTTGATGGTTATCCACTGGAAGCATTACCCAAAGTAGTCTTTTTCTTCAATTAGCTTCCTTGAACATGATGCTTAATGAAAGAAATAGACAAAAATACAGACCAAATATAGTAAAACATATTCTGATTGGATTTAAGGTCCCCTTTCAGAGAGAGAATTCATGTCATATTCTGAAACCTAATCAAGAACAGGATGTATGTTAGGTCATGGGAACTATGAGGCCATTTTAAGAAATGATATCATCTAAAATCATCATAGTCTATATTGTGTTCTCTTCTCTCAGAAAAAGTACATGACATAATGGTCTCACAGCATACATTTAGATATTGTAATGTATATATTTGAGGTCTAGATGCAGGAATGTATTTTTTGACTTTTTTTTTTTTTTTTTTTTTTTTGGTTTTTCAAGACAGGGTTTCTCTGTGTAGCCTTGGCTGTCCTGGAACTCACTCTGTAGACCAGGCTGGCCTCGAACTCAGAAATCCACCTGCCTCTGCCTCCCAAGTGCTGGGATTAAAGGCGTGTGCCACCATGCCCAGCAGGAAAATATTTTTAAGAACAGTTTTTTGATAACAAGAATGATCCAAGTGACACATCTCAGATGGTAAAGTCATGTTTAGTAAAACTATCCTTCCAAATTCTACAGGGGTCAGTTTTGCTCAAATATGAACCCTGTATCTATATTGTCTGCAGTTGGCTGTCAACAGCCTGAATCTAGTCTAAAATACCCAGTTGGGATTGTAAGGTCTATATACAATGTTTCTACCATTCTAGAACAAAGAAATTGAGTATGAAAGACCAAATACAAGAATGACTTAAAGGCCAAAAGTGGTGGCACAGCCCTTTAATCCTCTAGCACTTGGGAGGCAGAAGCAGGCAGATTTCTGATTTCGAGGCCAGACTGTTCTACAGAGTGAGTTACAGGACAGCCATGGCTACACAGAGAAACCCTGTCTCAAAAAAAAAAAACAAAAAAACAAAAAAACAAAAATCAAAAAAAAAAAAAAAGAATGACTCAAAAGAAATAGTTTTCTTTCTATTGTACCAGTTAAGAAGTGTAAAATCAGTGTCTACATCCAAAATTAAAAACAAGACATAGAATCAAATACATTGTGATGTGATTTTATAAGATATTTTCATAAAGAAGAATTAATAATACGTAATGAAGAATTAATTTGAGAATATTTAATGAAATAAATAAGGAAGTTAGCTTTAGATAGCATTAATATCATGTAACATTTTCTGCTACGTGACAAACTACTACAGATAATGGTTTCATAAATTAGACCATGGTTTCCCTTCAGACTGCTTAGAAGCACATGTATAAATGTCATATGAGAAAACAGTGATAAAGTAGAATGATTTTTAATAATGGAAACGACCATATTAAGACATATGAGAATTATACTAACTCTTCATTATTTATGGATACATTATTGCTCATGAATGTATTACTGGCCTAAATGAAAATATGAAACTTTTGATTTCAGCAATATTCTTTTCTTTATTGAGCTCAATGATCTAACATGATTATATCTACACAGATAAGAACCATCTATGATTCACTGACTTCATCACTATTATTTTCTTTATTGTTTGAGCTCATCCATCTAACATGGTTGGAGGCTGCACAGATAAGTATTATTTAGGAATTCCCCCCCTTTTTTTTTTCAAAAAAACAGAACTCAGTGTTATATTTAGGTTCTATCATAAAAGTGCACCAGAAATGTAAACCCCTGGAGTGAGGCGATGACTCAGAGGAAAAGGGCACTTGTTATTCCTAAAAGGAAACATAGTCTAATTCTGTCACACAGCAAAAACTTTGTGTGAGATCATTTATCAATTGAAACTTACTTGAACCAATTTAAAAGGTAGAATGTTACAACTCAGATAATAAAAATCTGTTTAATACTTCATTTGAGTGCTAAACCATTGTAGACAACATTAATACATACTGATCATGTTGGAAGTATAGGAGAATCCTACTACTGCGTGCCAGAGAGAAAATAATGTTCAGGACCTTATAGCACCAAAAAGCATCCTGTTAATCATGTCCTAGTGATTATATCCTCTCTTAGATCTGCTTTCTTCCTGATTCCTCTACAATCTTCCAACAAACAGAACCATTATGAGCTAATAAATGGACTCTTAGCTGATTAGGAAAAAAAAAAAAAAGCTTCAATTCCCTATGCCTTGTGGAAAGACCTTCCCATATATATGCAGAAGCATGTCATACTGTTCTTTTAAACTGTATTTAGACAATTTTAAAATTAAATTCACTCCTTTTATTTTAGTTTGTTTTGTGTTGTGTCCGGCCATCAGCTCACATGTCTGGGTTCTAGTCTGGAAAGGCATCTTAGAAACCTGCAAGAGAAGAGGGGCTAGGTGGCACGAGATAAAGACAGAACCAAGACAAGGCTCTGCTCAAGGTTCAATTTTACTATTCTGACACTCCGTTATGAAAAAGGGGGAGGGGCCCGATTCACGCCAAATAATCTTGGAATAAGGTTGCAGGTGAACATGTGATGGCTTCAGAACAGCAAAGCTGCAGGCTCCAGCAGTGGGCCTGGCAGAACGATTGAGTGGCAAGCTCCACCCCTGAGCAAGCAGGTTTCAGGCTGGGGAGGGAAGGCTACAGTTTTGCTTTATTTGTGACTGTTCTTCCTGCATGTATATGTATGTGCCTCACTTGCATGCTTAGTATCAATGGAGATCAGAAGAGGAGGTCAGATACCCACAAACTGTAAGTATAAGTAGTTATGGAACATGATGTGGTGCTAGCAATCTAATCCTGTTCCTCTGCAAAAGCAACAACTTCTCTTCATATCTCAGACATCTCTGCACATGTAATCCAACTTCTTTTACTAATGAATGAGTCTTGTTTACTGACCATGAACTATTTAGAGTGGGATCATGTCCTTTCTACATCACACCTGAATGATCAGTAATGAGGATTTAGATCTAGGTCCCATGGTTACACATTACAGTAAGAAAATGGTGGAATCTGATACAATTAACTTTCCTTCTGGAGCAGATTTCTTGGTTGATGGGATGCTGGATAACAGCATTTTCCTGTATTATAAATTCCTTCACAATTAGGGTGCCTCCTCATAAAAGTTAATACCTAAATACATCATCGATAGGATAAATCTTCTTTTCTCACATTACAATTAACAAATAAGAGTCTCCAGCACTGGGCTCCATGTACACATATCATTTATCATACATAGGGGTCATTCCTAATTGTTAAAATATTGATATGAAGGGTCAGATAACCTGTAACATATTCAGGCTTCACATTTCCTCTCATTCTTTTTCCTGGACTGCTTCTTGTGTCAATAAGAGGAGAGGAGAGGAGAGGAGAGGAGAGGAGAGGAGAGGAGAGGAGAGGAGAGGAGAGGAGAGAAGAGAAGAGAAGAGAAGAGAAGAGAAGAGAAGAGAAGAGAAGAGAAGAGAAGAGAAGAGAAGAGAAGAGAAAGACAGAAAGACAGAAAGACAGAAAGACAGAAAGAAAGAAAGAAAGAAAGAAAGAAAGAAAGAAAGAAAGAAAGAAAGAAGTCTACTGGATGGAGCACAGAGTCCCAAATGAAGGAGCTATGGAATCTACCCAAGGAGATGAAGGGGTCTACAGCCTTATAGGAGAAACAACAATATGAACAAACCAGTTCAAACAGTGCTCCCTTGGACTAAACCACCAGTCAACGAAAACACATGGTTGGACTGTGTCTCTAGCTACATATGTAACAGAGGATGGCTTAGTGTGAGGAGAGGCCCTTAGTCTTGCAAAGATTCTATGCCCCAGTATAGAGGAATGCCAGGGCCAGGAAGAGGGAGTGGGTGGTTTGGGGAGCAGAGTGAGGTGGGAGGGGATAGAGGGTTTTCAGAGAGGAAACTAGGAAAGGGGATAGCATTTGAAATGTAAATGTAAATGAGCCAGGCTAGGTGGCCCACACCATTAATCCCAGCACTCTGGAGGCAGAGGCAGGCAGATTTCTGAGTTCAAAGCCAGCCTGGTCTACAGAGTGAGTTCCAGGACAGCAAGGGCTACACAGAGAAACCCTGTCTCAAAAACAAAACAAAACAAAACAAAACAAAAAACAAAAACAAAAAAAAGAAAGAAAAAAGAAATGTAAATGAAGAATATATATATGTGTGTGTGTGTGTGTGTGTGTGTGTGTGTGTGTGTGTGTGTGTGTTAAAAAAAAAAAAGAATAGAGCCGGGCATGGTTGTGCATGCCTTTAATTGCACGCAGGAGGCAGATGTAGGTGGATTTCTGAGTTCAAGGACTGCCTGGTCTACAGAGTGAGTTCCAGGGCAGCCAGGGCTATACAGAGAAACCCTGTCTTAAAAAAAACAACAGGGCCTGACCAGGGTCCCAATTCCCTTCCAGTCTGTGCCAGCACCGGGTCACCTTGGGCGCGGAGTCAGCGGACACCCCCAAGGCCCCCTAGAAGATTCTCCATGCGATCTTAGGACCACCGGTGAGTGGAACACAACTTCTGTTCCAATCCAATCATTTGGGACCTGAGACAGCATTAGAGAAGCAGGAAACCCAGCCTGACCAGGGTCACAAGTCCCTTCTGGTCGTTGCCAGCACTTGATCACCTGGGTACAGAGTCGGCGGACACCCCCAAGGTCCCTAGAGGACAGCTTCTGAGACAGACCCCGTTTTGGGCTCCAGACATCCAGACACCTTCCCTGCCAGAGGAGAGGTGTCCACTCTGTCTGGGAGGGCTTTGCTGGAGCACCTCTGAGACTAGTCTATGCAGGTGAGAGTGTGGACTACAGAGGCAAACAGCTTCTGTGACAGGCCGAAGCAACACAGCTTCTGGGACAGGTCCTGTTTCAGGCCTTCATCTTCTGCCAGGAGGGAGGTCTGAACAAAAGGTATCTGTGTACCTTCCCTGTAAGAGTAGATCGTGCCTGCAGAGAGTGCTCTGACCACTGAAACTCAGAAGAGAGAGATAGTCTCCCAGGTCTGCTGATATAGGCTAACAGAATCACAAGAGGAACAATCTCTAACCAGAGACAACTATAACAACTAACTCCAGAGATTACTAGATGGCGAAAGGCAAACGTAAGAATCTTACTAACAGAAACCAAGACCACTCACCATTATCAGAATGCAGCACTCCCGCCTCGCCCAGTCCTGGGTACCCCAACACAACCGAGAAGCTAGACCCAGATTTAAAAGCATATCTCATGATGATGGCAGAGGACATCAAGAAGGACTTTAATAACTCATTTAAAGAACTACAGGAGAACACTGCTAAAGAGTTACAAGTCCGTGTAGAAAAACAGGGAAACATATCCAAAGAGGTGATGGAAATGAACAAAACAATACTAGACCTAAAAAGGGAAGTAGACACAATAAAGAAAACCCAAAGTGAGGCAATGCTGGAGATAGAAACCCTAGGAAAGAAATCTGGAACCATAGAATACAAGAGATGGAAGAGAGAATCTCAGGTGCAGAAGATTCCATAGAGAACATCGGCACAACAATCAAAGAAAATGCAAAATGCAAAAAGATCCTAACTCAAAACATCCAGGAAATCCAGGACACAATGAGAAGACCAAACCTACGGATAATAGGAGCAGATGAGAATGAAGATTTTCAACTTAAAGGGCCAGCAAATATCTTCAACAAAATTATAGAAGAAAACTTCCCTAACCTAAAGAAAGAGATACCCATGAACATACATGAAGCCTACAGAACTCTAAATAGACTGGACCAGAAAAGAAATTCCTCCCGGCACATAATAATCAGAAGAGCAAATGCACTAAATAGAGAATTTTAAAAGCAGTAAGGGAAAAGGGTCAAGTAACATATAAAGGCAGACCTATCAGAATTACACCAGACATTTCACCAGAGACTATGAAAGCCAGAAGATCCTGGAGAGACGTTATACAGACACTAAGAGAACTCAAATGCCAGCACAGGCTACTATACCCAGCCAAACTTTCAATTACCATAGATGGAGAAACCAAACTATTCCATGACAAAACCAAATTCACACATTATCTTTCCAAAAATCCAGCCCTTCAAAGGATAATAACAGGAAAAAAAAAAAACAATACAAGGACAGAAACCACACCCTAGAAAAAGCAAGAAGGTAATCCTTCAACAAACCTAATAGAAGACAACCAAAAGAACATAATGCAAACTCTAACAACAAAAATAATAGGAAGCAACAATTACTTTTCCTTAATATCTCTTAATATCAATGGACTCAATTTCCCAATAAAAAGACATAGACTAACAGACTGGCTACACAAACAGGACCCAACATTTTGCTGCTTACAGGAAACCCACCTCAGGGAAAAAGACAGACACTACCTCAGAATGAAAGGCTGGAAAACAATTTTGCTTTGATCTTCAATAACAACAAATATAATGGTCTGAAGAAACAAGCTGGAGTAGCCATTCTAACATCGAATAAAATCGACTTCCAACCCAAAGTTATCAAAAAAGACAAGGAGAGACACTTCATTTTCATCAAAGGTAAAATCCTCCAAGAGGAATTCTCAATTCTGAATATCTATGCTCCAAATTCAAAGGCAGCCACATTCATTAAAGAAACTTTAGTAAAGCTCAAAGCACACATTGCACCTCACACATTAATAGTGAGAGACTTCAACACACCACTTTCATCAATGGGCAGATTGTGGAAACAGAAACTAAACAGAGACACAGTGAAACTAACAGAAGTTATGAAACAAATGGATTTAACAGATATCTACAGAACATTTTATCCTAAAACAAAAGGATATACCTTCTTCTCAACACCTCATGGTACCTTCTCCAAAATTGACCATGGTCACAAAACAGGCCTCAACAGATACAAAAATATTGAAATCGTCCCATGCATCCTATCAGACCACCATGGACTAAGGCTGATCTTCAATAACAACAAATATAATGGAAAGCAAACATTCACGTGGAAAATGAACAACACTCTTCTCAATGATACCTTGGTCAAGGAAGAAATAAAGAAAGAAATTAAAGACTTTTTAGAGTTTAATGAAAATGAAGCCACAACATACCCAAACTTATGGGACACAATGAAAGCATTTCTAATAGGGAAACTCATGGCTCTGAGTGCCTCCAAAAAGAAACTAGAGAGAGCACACACTAGCAGCTTGACAACACACCTAAAAGCTATTAAAAAAAAAAAAGTAAGCAAATTCACCCAAGAGGAGTAGACGGCAGGAAATGATCAAACTCAGGGGCGAAATCAACCAAGTGTAAACAAGAAGAAATATTCAAAGAATCAACCAAATGAGGAGCTGGTTCTTTGAGAAAATCAACGAGATAGATAAACCCTTAGCCAGACTCACTAGAGCGCACAGGGACAGCATCCTAATTAACAAAATCAGAAATGAAAAGGGAGACATAACAACAGATCCTGAAGAAATACAAAATAACATCAGATCCTTCTACAAAAGGCTATACTCAACAAAACTGAAGAACCTGGATGAAATGGACAAGTTTCTAGACAGATACCAGGTACCAAAGTTAAATCAAGATCAAGTTAACGATCTAAACAGTCCCATATCCCCTAAAGAAATAGAAGCAGTCATTAATAGTCTCCCAACCTAAAAAGGCCCAGGACCAGATGGGTTTAGTGCAGAGTTCTACCAGACCTTCAAAGAAGATCTAATTACAGTTCTGCACAAACTATTCCACAAAATAGAAGTAGAAGGAACTCTACCTAACTGATTCTACGAAGCCACAATAACTCTGATACCTAATCCACAGAAAGACCCAACAAAGATAGAGAACTTCAGACCAATTTCCCTTATGAATATCGATTCAAAAATCCTCAATAAAACTGAATCCAAGAACACATCAAAACAATCATCCATCCTGACCGAGTTGGTTTCATTCCAGGGATGCAGGGATGGTTTAATATATGGAAATCCATCAATGCAATCCACTATATAAACAAACCCAAAGACAAAAACCACATGATCATCTCCTTAGATGCGGAGAAAGCATTTGATAAAATCCAACACCCATTCATGATAAAAGTCTTGGAAAGATCAGGAATTAAAGGCCCATACCTAAACATGATAAAAGAAATCTACAGCAAACCAGTAGCCAACATCAAAGTAAATGGCGAGAAGCTTGAAGCATTCCCACTAAAATCAGGGACTAGACAAGGCTGCCCACTTTCTCCCACCTATTCAACACTGTACTTGAAGTCCTAGCCAGAGAAATTAGACAACAAAAGGAGATCAAGGTAATACAAATTGGAAAGGAAGAAGTCAAAATATCACTTTTTGCAGATGATATGATAGTATATATAAGTTTCCCTAAAAATTCTACCAGCGAACTCCTAAACCTGATAAACAGCTTTGGTGAAGTAGCTGGATATAAAATTAACTCAAACAAGTCAATGACCTTTCTCTACATAAAGGATAAACAAGCTGAGAAAGAAATTAGGGAAAGAACACCCTTCTCAATAGTCACAAATAATATAAAATACCTTGGCATGACTCTATCTAAGGAAGTGAAAGATCTGTATGATAAGAACTTTAAGTCTCCGAAGAAAGAAATTAAAGAAGATCTCAGAAGATGGAAAGATCTCCCATGCTCATGGATTGGCAGGATCAATATAGTAAAAATGGCTATCTGGCCAAAAGCAATTTACAGATTCAATGCAATCTCCATCAAAATTCCAACTCAATTCTACAACGAATTAGAAAGGGCAATCTACAAATTCATCTGGAATAACAAAATACCTAGGATAGCAAAAACTCTTCTCAAGGATAAAAGACCCTCTGGTGGAATCACCATGCCTGACCTAAAGCTGTACTACAGAGCAATTGTGATAAAAACTGCATGGTAGTGGTAGAGTGACAGACAAGTAGACCAATGGAATAGAATTGAAGACCCAGAGATGAACCCACACACCTATGGTCACTTGATCTTTGACAAGGGAGCTAAAATCATCCAGTAGAAAAAAGACAGCATTTTCAACAAATGGTGCTGGCACAACTGGTGGTTATCATGTAGAAGAATGTGAATTGATCCATTCCTATCTCCTTGTACTAAGGTCAAATCTAAGTGGATCAAGGAACTCCACATAAAACCAGAGACAGTGAAACTTATAGAGGAGAAAGTGTAGAAAAGCCTCGAAGATATGGGCACACATGAAAAATTCCTGAAGAGAACAGCAATGGCTTGTGCTGTAAGATCAAGAATCAACAAATGGAACCTCATAAAATTGTAAAGCTTCTGTAAATGGCCATCCAGAGACTGCCCCACCTAGGGATCCATCTCATCTTCAGACACCAACCCCAGACACTATTACATATGCCAAGAAGCACTTGCTGATAGGAGCCTGGTATAGCTATCCTGAGGCTATGCCAGAGACTGACCAATACAAATGCATTTGTGGTGCTTGCAGATAACCATCAGACTGAGTACAGGAACCCCAATGCAAATTAAGTGACACATGAGACCTTCCTTGCACACTAATATAAAAGGACAAAACTCAATCCAAAGTGGAAATTCCCAATCGATATATTTTTTGAGCATCATTTACAATAGATTGCCTTTGAGATTTGCAGGTTTTCAGTCCATGGAAATTGCACAGAAAATATAATGGTATTATATATGTGAAAAGACCTAACCATTAAATACTCCTCATCCCAGAAGAAAATGAAGAGCATAGAAAAAAATCCCTTTAGATAATATGACCACATATAGATAACAGAACTATGGAATGGTTTGGATGAAACAAGGATTTTTCAAAGAAATATGGACAGCACACTAAACTGTGGAGTGTTTGCCAGAGAAGAACTCATCCTTTTTTTTTTATTCTTTTTCTCCCAGTTTCAAATATTGGAACTCTTCTTGAAGTTTCACAACAGGGTTTGAAAAATACAAAAATGAAATTACTACAACTATGTAATAAACAATGATAAACCACATAAAAGGACATTAAAAGCAAAATGATACAAGGAACCCTGTCAACACTTCTACAGACATGAGAGCATGCAGTAACATATTTAGTGTAGTAAGGAATATAAGTATAATCTGAGGACTCTTTCTGACTTCAGTGGGCACCTGGCATAAACACAGAGCATATGCATCCAGGCTGTAAAACACTATTATCAGGGTTGTTATTGAGCACTTATCTTCCTGGGACTAAAGTCAAGGACAAATGGCTAGTGCCTACCTATGAATGATGCCTAGAGTTGAATGGTGTTAGACATCATACTAGAATACAATACCTAACCCTTTGATGAGATTCCATTTCATTCTCCCAGGCAGATAGAGTGTATCTATGTTCTATTTGTGTCCTGTTGTAATGATGCCTCATTGGTTTACATTGAAACTGGGACATAGCAGATGATGGAATGCAGTAGAAAGTCATACACAATTAATGAGAACTAACAGGGAAAACAATGATATCCTAGGAAGAAGTGAACAAGAAAACTTTCTATGTGCTAACACTAGGCCAGGCATTAAGCAAGTGTGTAAACCCAGGCCTGCAGAGTGTCTTCTAACACTGTCTGAGAACTAAATAGATGCAGCACTGTATTCACAAATTTCATTAGAAAATCCCACAATCATCTTGCACAGAGAATATTGCAGAATACAAAAAGAAAAGGAATGTGGTGCAGTCATCACACAAAGCTGTCTGTACCTGGATGCAAAAGCAAATGACCATAAAAATATGCATGAATAAAATAATAAAAAAATTCTCTCTAATGGATACAGAAAATGAACTCAACTTGATTTCTTGCCATAGATGCAAGACTGTTTCAAGAATCACAAACCAAATAACTCAAGGCACAAAGTACATACAATCAGTAAGAGAAGGCTCTCAACCATGTCAGTGTATCTATGAAAGGCCTAGGGCAAAATATCACAGTGGATCACTATGAAATCTCTGAAGAATATGGAAGAGAAAGAACATCACTCAGAGATCCTGAGTTCAATTCTCAGCAACCACATAGTGGTTCATAACCATCTTTAATGGGATCTGATGTCCTCTTCTGGTGTGTCTGAAGACAGTGACAGTGTACTCACATACATGAAATAAATAAATCTTTTAAAAAGAGAGAAAAAGAATATCACTCAGTCTAATAAACATAGTAGCCATCATCTTAAACCTATCACTACAAAAACTGAAGACATCTGTCATCATTCTATCCTACTAAGTAGAGAGAGACAAGGATGTGCAAAGCCTCCACACTGATTTTGTACAAACACCATTCACCTGAAAATGCTAGCACCAGGAGAATTAGATAGCACAGATTAAAGAAAACTTTAGGAGCTTTGTAATATCTGCAATAGCAAAGAAACCAGATAATACAAATACTCTACCAGAATGTTTCCCTGTAAATATTCTAACAGCTGTAATATGCATAAAAAATGAAGATAATCCCTAATTCATGTGATGGAAAATTAAGTGGCAAGAAGAATTTCTGGGGCTGGTGAGATCTTTCAGCAGGTAAGAGCACTGACTGCTCTTTAATGTCATGAGTTCAAATCCCAGCAACCATATGGTGGCTCACAACCATCCGTAACGAGATCTGACGCCCTTTTCTGGAGTGTCTGAAGTCAGCTACAATGTACTTACATATTAATAAATACATAAATCAAAAAAAGAAAAAAAAAGAATTTCTGTACAACAGAAATGTAGATTTGGAGAAAAATATAATGCTGTCATAAATTTATAATTGTAAATCTCTACGACCCAGGCATTTGAAGACAACATTATGTGGGCTAGAAAAACTAAGCATAGGAATGCATAAATATTCATGGAATAATCAGGACATTTTTGCAGAGCATGTCACTTTATGAATCTTGCCTAAGACATACAGGCTGAGTATTGTCAACTTTACAGCAACAGATCCTAAATTCCTGCACCAGTGAGAGATGTTGGGCTTTAGTTTCAACAATAGTAAATACATGGAATGAATGTATATCAGGGAATTTTTTAGTCTATGTGTATAACAGGAAAAGTACATCTTCCATTTCATGGAGACTGAAAAAGAGCTCATTCTAGGATCGAAAGAATAACCCATGGTTTCACAGCCACCAAGAAGTCAATAGGAAGACTAGGGCTTTGACTTTAAAACTTGACACTGGCATTTCCTCAAATTCACATCTAATTCTGAACAGACTTTATTCTGTCCTTATCAGCCTTCCAGTCCATTTTTATTATCACTTCTTTTATCCCAATATTTTGAAAGTGGACAAACTATAATATTAATGGGTAGTGTGTTCAGACACTGGGACTCTTGAGTACAAGAACATAGCATTCTAGCTTAGCATTCCCTCGGGAAGGCTATTACAGATTGGCTCTATCTACTCCCAGATGTATCTGGCTTTTGTCACATCTAAGTGCTATAACAATGTACATCTCTTTTCCTATTGTCTTGTCCTGTCCCTTACCATCAGTGTGGTGACATTACAGTAGCATACATTAGTAATAAATAGTTATACATAGATTAGAATCAGGAGTGAATGGAATAATATTTTTCAAGCCCTGAGAGACAATAACTGGCAACCCACAGTAAGAGGCTACTAGTATTGACAGTATATAAAGTAAACTTGAATGTAGTAATTCATTAGGACATGTTTTTTAGTCAAAAGCCTACTTAGATCCAGGCAGTGGTGGAGCAGGCCTTTAATCCCAGCACTTGGGAGGCAGAGGCAGGTAGATTTCTGAGTTTGAGGTCAGCCTGGTCTATGGAGTGAGTTCCAGGATAACCAGGACTGCAGAGAAACCCTGTCTCATAAAACCAAACAAGAACAAAAATAACCCAAACGAAAAAACAAACAAAGAAACCTACTTAGAAAATGAACTGATGAAAGTATGCACAAAAGAATAAGACAGATGGGCGTGGTGGTGTACGCCCTTAATCCCAGCACTTGGGAGGCAGAGGCAGGGGCATATCTGAGTTCAAGGCCAGCCTCATCTTCAAAATGAGTTCCAGGACTATACAGAGAAACCCTGTCTCGAAAAAACAAAAACAAAACAAAAAAAAGAATAAGGCAGACATTTTTCATGAGGTCATAGGAAATAAGAAATTTCTTGCTAAGAATGAATAAATACAAGAGAACTAGTAAGTATTCCTCATATACAACACAGTAAAGCTCTATTGCACACAAGGAATTGAGAACAAAGTGAACCATACTTTGCCACCTACACTGCCAGCAAAATCTTCCAAATTAAAAATCCTAAGGAACATAATCTCATAAAGAACAGAATGTCATCTACCAATCTTCAAAGAATATTATAATAAAGTCCCTAGTAGAAGTCAGAAAAAAAGAAACAGATATCAACATAATGAAGAGTAGCATATGTGGATCTTGGTTTTCATTTCAGGAAGAAGAAATTGTACAGAAGTAAACTGACATCACACTGGGTAGGGATACTTGAACCTGTTGTGACTTAGGGTACAGTTCAGCCCAAGGCACACAACATTAATCACTCTAGTTTTAGTACAGGCAAGATCTTAGTATTCACTTTAATCCAAAATATCAAAACTACAGTTTATATGTAGAAGAACACACCCGTGTTTGTAAGCGGTGTCTAATTGAATGAGAGAAAATATGGAATATTAGAGGAAGATCTGACAGAATGGGATATGCCCAACTTTGCTGTAATGAGAGGACAGGGAAGCTACTTGAGACAGAGAAAGACATTACACAAAGAAGAGAATAATAAAGGAATACAGTAGAGTGCATGAGCTAGAGTACAGTACAGTTGAGAGAGTAGAGCCACAGAGAGGGAGAAGGACACAGTTTTACTGGGAGAGTTTTACAGAGTCAAATTGAAGATAGAACATGTTAGGCATAGGTAAAGACAGAATGAACAGGAGAAAGAGAAGGAGTCAGAAGCTTAGAAAAGATTTCGACAGTTAATTTAAGGCCTAGTGGAACAATTCAGTGTCTGAGAGAAGAACTCAGCTGGAAGAGGAGTTAGAGCTGGAAAAACTGATTTGAATCAGCCAGGTAAGCATTGAGAAGGAATAAAAAGCGGGGAGCTTATTCAGCAGCAAATTTCAGAGGCTGAAAACACACTAGGCCTTAGATAATACTGTATGGAGACTAGAAGCTTACATGACTAAGCCTAGGTTAATAGATGTAGGCAAGAATCCTCCCAAATTACAGTGACAGTAGGAGAATGAAACTTACTTATACAGCCCTGTGGTAAAAAAGTAGACACTGCTCAGTATAAAAGCTCTCAAGGATAGAAGAGAAGAAACATACCTCAGAAATAAGGCAATCAGACTCAAAACTAAAGCAAACAGTACAGAAAAGGTCAAAATAATTATTCCACTCTAATGGGGATTAATGCAACACAGAGCATCAATAAGAACACAGGTCAAGGACAGGAAAACATTTAGAGTGGACAGAATAGGTGATTCAGAAAGCAAGTAGACCTTCTGGAGAAAACCACCTCATATCAGATAATTCACTCTCAACAAACATCTTAAGACACCCTCACGGTAACTTTCTTTTTTTTTTTTAATATTTTTATTAGGTATTTTCCTCATTTACATTTCCCTATATACATTTACATCCCTATTTAAAACTACGGAGACGGCCAAGGATCTATGGGGTTATTAAAAAAAATATTCTGGCAATCATAAAATTTATTAAAACATCACCATGAACCCAATTCACAGGGTCTCAAACTTTCTGACAATGGTAAGATATCCACAACAAAATTGTAAGAGTGGCAGCAGAAAATGCACCATTGCTCCACATGCTGGCCTTGCTCCCGCCCATTTCCCAGCCCAGCAGCTCCTCTGACCTGGAAGGTGACAGGACCAGCTGCTGAATATCCTAGGAGGCCAGCACAACTACTGCTGCTTAAGGAAGTTTTCAGGTGCTGCAAATACTGGCCATGAGTCTCCCTCCAGGAATTCCTTACCGTGAGGCAGCCGAGAAACAAAGAGAATGATGAAATGGCCGAACTTCCCTTCACTTCTGCCTAGCCCCTCCTCTGGACCCGCCCAATATTCAACAGCTTCCTGAAATTCTTCTAGGCCCACCTACTTCCGGGCCTTTTATTTCATTAGCTTCCCAGTTATTCACAGCAATTTTTCTTGTTTTGGATTTCTGCTTGTTTGCTTGCTTGCTTGTTTTTCCTTTGCTTTTAATTTGTCTTTTCCTTAAACTCATCAATTCATGCAGGTGAAGAAGTAACAAAATTCGAGGCTTTTGGGCTCAGGCTTGGGAGTGTGTCAGTTGTGGCTTAGTGCTCCAGGTGCTGGTCATAAAACAGATAGCGACATTCCTTCCTCCACCCACCTGCTTCCTGGGTTCAAAGAGTGTTCTTTCAAAGAATGGCACCCTGACCATTACTGGAACCTGCAATGCAAATGTGCTATCTTTAGGGGCTCTTAGATTGTTAGGGGCTCTTAGAAACTGTCTTGAGATATAACCTGACACTTGTGACTTTATACTTCCTTGTGACTCTTAACTGGTATTTTTGGTATTTTCCAACAACGCCCTCCCCACCTCCTTGAGTTGTGGTTTCTTCCTTTAAATACCCCCTTTCTCAGCTACTCGGGGCGCCATGGTCCTCTACCCCTGCGTGGTATATGGCCATGGGCCCAAGAGCGCTCTTGAATAAAAATCCTCTTGCAATTTGCAGCAAGATCGTTTCTTGTGGGTGATTTTGGGGTGTCGCCTCTCCTGAGTCAGAACATGGGGGAGTCCTCACGTTATGGGTCTTTCACAGGAATCACACACTCTCCATCAGGAACCCCTCCCCCAACTCTGTTGCAGGCTGCCTTCCACACAACTTCCCTGGACCTACTCTGCACAGCTTCTCCACAAAGTTGCTGCCAGACTAGACCAGAGCTGGATGTAGTAGGACACTGCACCTGGGTTCTGAACCCTTCAGATACAACGGATCCTGCCTAACTTCTCATATTTTGAGTCTAGCCCTCTGGACTAAAAATACACACAATTAAGCAATTCCTCTACATTCTGATGCTCAGAACCGAAAACAAACAGAAACTATGATAAAATGTCCTTGTCTCAAACTGCAAACCATATATGTACTCTATAAGGAGCACAATTTACATGATATCCAAGATAAAGAATTGAAAAGCCACAGTCATGATCAAGGAGATTAAAGTTTGTAAACCATGAAAATCCACTCAGAGAGGAATAAAATGAATGATGAACAAGAAAATAATACAAGATTCCTGAAGGAAATGTCGACAATATAAAATATTTAAATTGAGTTCAATAGGTGCTTAGAAATGTCCTCCCCAAAAGACCCTGAAAAGAAAATGCAGTAAGGCAAATAAAAATAATACTTAGAGAACCTGTGGGAGACAGATTATCAGACTTAAAGAAAAGGTAGAGGAGATGGATGCCTCCCTCAGTCAAAGAAAATGATGAATTAAAATGTTAGGTCAAGGCACAATATTATTTACTGCTTGAAGGGTGAGACAATAAAGAGAAACTCCTTTGAAAAATTGTCTAGATTTTTGTCAACATAGAAAAAAAAAGAAAAGAAAAGAAAGTAAAAATGAAAGAAAGAAAAAACTAGTAAAATTACAATACATTCTGCACTGTTTGTTCATAAATGGTTTCCTGATTGTTCACTGTAACACTGTATGTACATCCATGCATATCAGTATAAGCTGGGGAAAGAAGACTCGAGATTTACCCAAGTCTCATTAGACTATTGTTAGGAAGTCAACTCTTTTCAAGATTTTAATGAGTTCCAGGATTCTCAGGTAACCTCCAGGGTTTAAAATCTGTTTTGATGACTGTGAGAGGTTAAAATGGATTCTAGCTAAGCATGGAGGTGAGAGCTCAGAAGCACAAACTCAGACCTTGGTGACTGTCTTTAAAGAACAGGGTTCGAAGCCCATGAACACCTTTCAAATGGCAGGGCTACTTGTTTCCCATTATGGTGACTTTTAGTTTCTCCCATATTGTACTTATGCAGAACAAAAAAGTCACAAGTTAATTGATTCTTCATAAGTGAATAGATTAAGCATACTGGTGATTAATAATGCATCTGAGCTAAGGAAAGAAATTAAAGCATTTCCCTCAGAGCATTTAACTAAGTGTGAGTCCAAAGTTGAATTCTCTACTTCATGTTCCCTGTGCCTTCCATCCTCTGTGTCTGTTCAGTTAGTTTAAATCTGTAACTTCCTGAATGCTGCTTGTATAGCTCTCCTTTTCTGTCTGCCTTTTGTCTCCATTTTTGTGTCTATCTGTGTAATCTGTTGTCTGTTTGTATCTCTTTGACTGACCTTAATAGAGAGCTTTGGAGTGTTTCTAGAACATCAAGGGAACCATCACATGAGGGAAAGAATGGGATAGTGAAAAATAATCTTTAACAGAGTTTTATAAAGGATTAGGTAACTGGGTCCACATGATCAAGACAACAAACATTTATAAACATGACTTTTATCAACCATACCCGTAACTGTATATGCATTTTGAAATGTGCTTTAAGCCTCTGTATTTTATGCTTTCAGCAAATGACTCACATGCAGTTTCTGGGCACGACATGAAAAAGTACATAAATTACCATTTATCAACACATCAAGTTAGATCTCTTATATAATACATTGCCACACTTATGGTTCTGCCAATGCATAGGAAAGCACCATGGAGCAAGACTTCATGGAGTTCTGCTCGATGTATTCTTAGTAAGATGTTTGCAAAAAAAATTTTTTTTTGAAAAGTACGACTTTATAAGTGTATGAAGATGATTCAAATGAAGTCTTTGAATACTGAAGCAGATGGAGTTCCAGTTGATCTTGTATTTTTCACTGTGTTACATAAAGTGAGCTGCTAGCCAAAGTGGTTTCATAAAAATACCCAAAGATTGCAGGACACTGACAACAAAAGAAAGGGCTTGCTTTTTATAAACTGACAATAAGTGTTCATTGCTAAAGACAGGACTGACACAACTCATTGTATATGAAGCGGTCAAACTGGTGCCTCCAAGAACATTGACTCTTATATTCCAGTGTCCTCGTTATGGGAAGGTGCTTTGCAAGCTACACAAAGTGAAATATATATACACAGAACCAACCAAAAAGTCTTTGATCTATATTTTCTCCTTCTTCCAAAATATGCTAGGTCAACGATATCATGAATTTATTGGGAATAACCAATCAAAGTCTAATTTGACTTAAATACCAATAGCACTCTGGTTAAATGTTATATATCTATGATAAACAAGGGTGTATGGACATGACTACTGGGAGAGTTTGTGGACACACCAGTGTTATAAATAATGAGAAGGAGGTTTCTATATAGTGTAAAGCATAAAACTTTCATGGGAGCGGTCTCCTAGCTATCATTTAAATTTAAGACAATTCAAACCTATGACCTCATACATAGATACCTCTTAACCTCTCAGTGGCTCTGTTCCCATCTATCTGTTATCTTCTCTATCTCCCACTAAATCTCCTACATCTGCATTCTCCTCCCTACATCTCTCTCTCTTTTTTTTTTTTTGGTTTTTCGAGACAGGGTTTCTCTGTATAGCCCTGGCTGTCCTGGAACTCACTCTGTAGACCAGGCTGGCCTCAAACTCACAAATTCGCCTGCCTCTGCCTCCCAAGTGCTGGAATTAAAGGTGTGTGCCACCACGCCCGGCTCCTACATCTCTTTTTATATCTAGAAATTCCACCCTCCAGTTCTTGTCCCAGGAATTGGATGTCAGGTTTTTTTCTTACAAGCAATCAGGTGTGAGACATCACCAGAATTTCTGTGGATTGCCTTTAGGCATAGAGAGCTGCCTGCACTTCAAGCATCTCAGCCTGTGTTGAAGGACAACTATTTACAAATATAAGGCTGGTGATGGGCCATAGAAATGACAATATCGCTGAGCGTGGTGGCTCACGCCTTTAATCCCAGCACTTGGGAGGCAGAGGCAGGAGGATTTATGAGTTCGAGGCCAGCCTGGTCTACAAAGTGAGTTCCAGGACAGCCAGAGCTATATAGAGAAACCCTGTCTCGAAAAACCAAAAAAAAAAAAAAAAAAAAAAAGAAAGAAAAAAAGAAAAAAAAGATCCTGATGGCACTTAGTTCTCTGACAATATAGCAATAAAAATTTGAAAATACACAGACACAGCTGCAGAAAAGGGTAAGAAATTCAACTCAATACATGTGGAGAATCCATGCAGGCCAGAAGCAGAAATTGGGGCTCACGGGTTGGAATGTCACTTTGATGTAGAGTCTGACCTCAAATGAAGAGGACTATTCTTGCCACGGTGTTCTGATTGCTGGGATTCTGCCATCAGCACATGCATGTTTTATGTCTATAGAGTCAGCAATGTAGTCACACTTTGTATATCTCAACAACATAATTTATATTCTAGAAAACATCTTTTGACTATCTTTCCATTTACACTAACACGACATTAACATCCTAAGAACTAGATACATCCATAAAAAATATTTTTTCTGTAGAGGGCAAAAGGAAACTATGGTCAAAAATGAGCTCTGTGGTAACCAGGAATGTAAAACCACAGGGTTTCTCTTCAGTGCAAGAAAAAGTACATTTTTTTTTTAACCAGAAGTGAAGGAATGGATGTAGTAAGCAGCTTGGTGACCTGTGATAAATGTAGTGCCAGACCACACCTGAAAGTCCCAGACTATTAAATTGTCCCAGACAATCTTCCCTAGGTCATTGTTTCTCCATCAGTACAAACCGTCCTTGGGGGATACATGACATGTACCTTACAGCTTGATGTCTTCTACACTGTATGCTGGATCCTCCTCTAGGCCCTTTAACAATATAATAATGATTGCCATATTCCCTAAAACTGAGGGACTAAATGTTTCAAGCCTTTCTTTTTTTATTATATATTATTACAAAAGATAATAAATAATTGAGAGATTTTAATGTACCAAACTTTGATAGAATTTTCACAGGTATCATTACATAAGACAACCATTTAATTACACATTTTAAGGCACACCATCAGGTTTTTTTTTTTTAAAGAATTATTTTATTTATTTATTATATGTAAGTACACTGTAGCTGTCTTCAGACGCACCAGAAGAGGGCATCAGATCTCATTACGGGTGATTGTGAGCCACCATGTGGTTGCTGGGATTTGAACTTCGGACCTTTGGAAGAGCAGTCCGGTGCTCTTACCCACTGAGCCATCTCACCAGCCCCACACCATCAGGTTTTAACTGCTTCTTAATACTACTAATTAAAGAACCTGATGATCACTGAAAATTATTCCAACCATTCTATATAAAAAGCAGAATACGCATGATCATAGAGGTAATTAAAATAAGCATGGCATTGGAAACAATAATCTTGACATAATATAAATATTTTGAGGCACAAATTTTCATTGGACACTGTTATTGGACAAGTTTAAACTATACCAGTTAAGGGGTTAAAAATAAGGCTACTAACAGGCCAAGATCCTAGCTGCCCAATTGAGCCACCATTCCCTTCTCTTCTCCCCTCCCAATCCTGTCCAGTCCAGAATGAATTGCATGCCCTACTGGACAGGCCCAAAAAAGATCACAGGAGATGGTAGACACATTTGTAAGAGAAGAGAAATAACTGAGCAGCTTAGTTAGGATGGCTGCTTTTAATCAGTATGTTCAAAATGCTTTAATTAGCACTCTGTCTACACAAGGAAAGAAAGCATTTCTCTGTGCCTGGGAAGAGCATGCATGTGTGTACACAGTGTTCCCTCTTATCAGAATCACAACCCAAGACTAGCACCTCAGACCGTCTGCAAGGACACACACACACACACACACACACACACACACACACACACAGAGAGAGAGAGAGAGAGAGACAGAGGAAGTCATACAAATAAATAATAGTAATAATCACCTCTTGGTGAGTGAAACTGGGCCTGATCACAATTATCCCCTTCTCAAAATCATCAAGACATCCTAAGCCCAGACATGATGATACACACCTCTACTCTCAGCACTGGGGAGGTAGAAGCAGGATGTCTCTGTGAGTTCAAAGCCAGTCTGGTTTACATAGCAAGTTTCAGATCATCCAGAGCTACACAGTGTCAGTCTTGCCCGACTCCCCTCTCTCCTTTTCATTCTCCCTCTCTCTGTGTCTACACACACACACACACACACACACACACACACACACACACACAATATTCAACTAAAGCCCCAACCTAGTAAAAAGTCAAATCTCAATTACTCAGAGGCTGACCATCTAGCTGCAGAGCCTCACCCTTCTCCTCTCCACAGACCTAAGTAGCTTTTTCCCATCTTACTCATGGTCACTAGTGTTAACAGTTTTTGGAACTGAAAAAAATAAAGGGTCATTAAAACATGATAGTACAATGCCATGAAAATACTTTCGAAGAAATTATACCTCAGAGATTTTCTCATACTAGGGGCTATTCAAAACCGTAGAACTGGCTCCTCAGTTAGATGTTTTCTATTTTACTCTGTCATTACTGGAGAAACTGAAAACAAGCTGAACTAAACAAGCTGTCCTTGTCAAGTGCCTTCCCTCTACATCTTTATTAGACAGCCAAACCTGGTAAGAGGAGAAAAACAAGAACCCCACATGGTAATGAAAGAAAATACAACTTGAGACCTGTGATCATGTAATTTATGTCAAATAGCCCAAAGAGTTGTTTGTGAGCTTTGAAACCTGGGGCTGAGAACATAGCAGAACAGGCCAGGACATGCCCGGGCAGGCCTGTCGTTAAGACATTCCTGAGGCTACTTAGCCTTAAAGATAAAGAGAATGACATGCCAGACATGCCTGACTGGCCCAGCACCTCCCTATCTCCCACCCTTCTGACCTAAGTTAAATGTTAACAGGCTGCTAATGTTTAAATGGACCAATCATGTGAAACCACGCCAATTCCTCCCTGCTGAAGTTTAAATGAACCAATCATGTGAAACCTCGACAATTCCTCCCCCAACCCCACCCCTTTTCTATAAAAACCCCTAGCTTCCAAGCCTTGGGGTCGAAACCACTGTCTCCTGCATGAGATACATTTTGATCCGGAGCTCCACCATTAAACTAACTCGTGTTTTTACATCAAGATGGTCGTCTGTTCGTGATTCTTGGGTGCACGCTGAATCGGGAATTGAGTGGGGGTTTCCCCACTAGGTTCTTTCATTAACAAGCTAACACAGGTCAAAATAGAATTCAAGGATCCACTCCTGCGGTTCCCAGGGCCAGACAGTGAATGAGCATTTGTAATAACATCTGTCGAGATTGCTTACACTAGAGATTGTCAGAGGTATGTTGAAATCCTTGCCACTTTGGAACCAGAAACCCCAAGGAGCTGGGCCGACCAATGACACATTGTAGTTGCTCATGGTTCCCAGGGTTCAACATGCAGTTCTAGAAAATGAAAGAAACTGCAAAACAAAATTAGATAGTTAATAAAAATGATTATTAAAAACCCCAATTTCACACAATGGAGTACTACTCAGCTATTAAAAGGAATGAATTTATGAAATTCCTAGGCAAATGGATGGATCTGGGGGGCATCATCCTGAATGAGGTAACATATTCACAAAGGAACTCACACAATATGTACTCACTGATAAGTGGATATTAGCCCAAAAACTTAGGATACCCAAGATATAAGATACAATTTGTTAAACGCATGAAACTCAAGAAGAACGAAGACCAAAGTATGGACACTGTGCCCCTTCTTGGAATTGGGAACAAAACACCCATGGAAAAAGTTACAGAGATAAAGTTTGGAGCTGTGAAGAAAGGATGGACCATCTAAAGACTGCCATATCCAGGGATCCATCCCATAATCAGCTTCCAAACGCTGACACCATTGCATACACGAGCAAGATTTTGCTGAAAGGACCCAGATATAGCTGTCTCTTGTGAGACAATGCCGGGGCCTAGCAAACACAGAAGTGGATGCTCACAGTCAGCTATTGGATGGATCACAGGGCCCCCAATGGAGGAGCTAGAGAAAGTACCCAAGGAGCTAAAGGGAACTGCAACCCCATAGGTGGAACATTATTATGAACTAACCAGTACCCCAGAGCTCTTGACTCTAGCTGCATTTGTATCAAAAGATGGCCTAGTCGGCCATCACTGGAAAGAGAGGCCCATTGGATTTGCCAACTTTATATGCCCCAGTACAGGGGAATGCCAGGGCCAAAAAGTGGGAGTGGGTGAGTAGGGGACTGGGGGGGGGGGGAGTGTATTGGGGACTTTTTGGATAGCATTGGAAATGTAATTGAGGAAAATACCTAATAAAAAAAAAAACAATTTCATATATCAATGCATTTTCTGTAAAGCCAACAAAACTGTTCAGGTTTTTGGAGTGGGGTAAAAAGACATTCAGGTCATATCTAGCAAACTCTTTATCATTTTAGTGGAGGAAAAATTAATCAATGAGCCAATAAACACTCAGTTCCAAACGCCAATTCCCTATCAGGATGAACTTTTAGATATCTGCCCAGCTCCCATATTGCAAAATAAAATATGGTGGATTCTCACATAAAAACTTTTCATTGGAGGAAATACATACCAGATCAGAATAAGATTTGAATTGTAATTAAGGCGATTTTCCCATTCCCCCCATTTCATGCTTCCTACAGCCAACAAGATCCCTTCCATCTCACTTCCTTCAATTATGTCAACATATGAAAGGGACTGCAGATCTGCTGGCTCTGTTCATGAATTCTAAATAATAAATTATTTTAAACTGAGATTAATTATTCTAATTCTAATTTAGAACCCTAACTCCTAACCTCCTCTCTAGGAATATGGTATTTTCCACAGTTAAGGGAACTTCATACGCAGCACATTATCCCTGAAATCACTTTTCTTTAGGAACTAGATTTCCTAAACTAGTGTTGCTTCATCCTCAGTGGATCAGGTGTCTACATATGCTGCTAAATCTGGTGTGGTGGAACAGAAGTTTAGGTGGAGTTTAAAGGTAGAAAAGTATGTCAAGGAAGGAAAGATAAGGTTGCTGACGTAACAGTTCATAATTTCTAAGTATGAAGTATGTCTAAAACTGGGTTTTTGTTTGTCTAGTTGTTTGTTTATGGGGCTGGGAAGTGAACCTAAAACCTTATTTTTCTTTCATATAGGCAATGATGGGCTATATTCTAGAACAGGTGGTATTTTAGTCTAAATTCTTGTTTTCTTTTATACTCATACATAATCCAGCAAAGACTAAGCCTTCCCAAGGCAGTAAATGAGGCTCTACTAACCATAACTGAAATACAAGGTAAACCTTAGTGAAACTAAATTGGAGCATTAGAAACTTACCATGAGTTCTTATTACCAGTTGGAACATCTTCTGCGTATATGCCCAGGAGAGGTATTGCTGGATCTTCCAGTTGTACTATGTCCAATTTTCTGAGGACCTGCTAGACTAACTTCCAGAGTGGTTGTACAAGCTTGCAATCCCACCAGCAATGGAGGAGTGTTCCTCTTTCTCCACATCCTCACCAGCTTCTGCTGTTACCTGAATTTTTGATCTTAGCCATCCTCACTGGTATGAGGTGGAATCTCAAGGTTGTTTTGATTTGCATTTCCCTGATGATTAAATATGTTGAACATGTCAGCAAGATTTTTCTGAAGGGTCCCTGATATAGCTGTCTCATATGAGGCTGTGCAAGTGCCTGGCAAATACAGAAGTGGATGCTACAAGTCATATATAGGATGGAACACAGGGCCTCGAATGGAGAAGCTAGAGAAAGCACCCAAGGAGCTGAAGGGGTCTGCAACCCTATAGGTGGAACAACAATATGAACTAACCAGTACCCCCAGAGCTCGTGTCTCTAGCTGCATATGTAGCAGAAGATGGCCTAGTCAGCCATCATTGGAAAGAGAGGCCCCTTGGTCTTGCAAACTTTATACGCCCCAGTACAGGGGAATGCCAGGGCCAAGAAGTGGAAGTGCGTGGGTAGGGGAGCAAGGTGGGGGGAGGGTATAGGGAACTTTTGGGATAGCATTTTAAATGTAAATAAAGAAAATATCTAATAATAAAATAGAATCAAAAGAAAGAAAGAAAATTACCATGATACATTGTTTTGCTTTTTTTTTTTTTCCTGTCTTGCTGTACTTAGCTCATAATGACTTCAAGGTAATTTTGGGTTTTTGTTTTGTTTTGCCTTGTCTTTAATGTATTTTCTTTCTTTTTAAAATTTATTTATTAATTTATTTTTACACTCCAAATTTTATAGCCAACCCCCTCCCCCGTCATCCACCTTCCAACTCTTAACTGTTCCACATCCATTACCTCTTTCCCACCCCCATCTCCACAAGGATGTCCCCACCCCCCCATCTCCCACCCCACCTGACCTATAACTTCTTCGGGCCTCCAATCTCTTATCCAACTGATGACGATTTAGGAGATTCTTCAACTATGGATGAAAATGTTACCCCTACCACAATAGCAGGGTTTGTAAACAAAAGCTCTCTTCCAGCTAACTAGATGAAAAGATACACACTGTGGTAATCCATGTGACCCAAAATGGGCAAAAGCAAAAGACTACCTGCCCCCGCCCCCCCAAAGAAAACTTTCAGAGCTATGAAAAGGACAATACTAATTTAAAAAATGTGTTTACTTAAAAGCATTCAGAATGTCAACAAAACAGCTGTGATTTTTTTTTTTCAATTACAGAGTGGTATTCAGTTAACAGAACAACAGTTATCTTTGTATAAGCTGCAAGAGAGACACCTGAAGATGAAAAAGAAAAACCCAAAAATAAAACCAAAAGAAAAAAAAACCAAAGGAACAAAACCAAACTACTGTCCCCATATATAACTAATATGTGCTGTGCACCAACAAGAACCTGCTTTAAATTTTCATGCCAATTTACAACCCCCAGACTGTACCAGGCAAGGTTAGTGGCTATTGAAAATACTACCAGGACAGGGCTATCTAAAGACACATTCGGCCGGGTGGTGGTGGTACACGCCTTTAATCCCAGCACTTGGGAGGCAGAGGCAGGTGGATTTCTGAGTTCGAGGCCAGCCTGGTCTACATGTAAGTACACTGTAGCTGTCTTCAGACACTCTGGAAGAGGGCGCCAGATCTCGTTACGGATGGTTGTGAGCCACCATGTGGTTGCTGGGATTTGAACTCTGGACCTTCGGAAGAGCAGTCGGGTGCTCTTACCCACTGAGCCATCTCACCAGCCCCCCAGCCTGGTCTACAAAGTGAGTTCCAGGACAGCCAGGACTACACAGAGAAACCCTGTCTCGGGGAGAAAAAAAAAAAAAAAGACACAGTCGGTAGTGTGTTAACTATACAGAAAAAAGACATTGTACAGTTTATTGTTATTTTGTCTTTTTTTTCCCCCAGAGCTGAAGACTGAACCCAGGGCCTTGTGCTTGCGAGGCAAGTGCTCTACCACTGAGCTAAATCCCCAACCCTGACACTGTACAATTTAAAATCAAATCTTAGACAGCTTTACATTTCAAATTTTTCTTTAAAAGAAGTGAGTTGTGTACAAGGAGGTTAAGTGCTTTATAGATAAGAAAATAAAACTGTGCCAGAACCAACTTATTCATCATTATTATCTTCTTCATCTTCATCTAATTCTTCCTCCTCCTCTTCCTCATCCTCTTTATCCTCCTCATCATCTTCCTCCTCCTTCTTTTCTTGCTCTTTTCCACCCCCTTTTCACTGCATCACATTTTCCTTTAGCTCTGTAGGCAGCAATATCCTTCTTGTACTTCTCTTTCAGTTTGGCAGCCTTCTCATAGGGCTGCTTGTCATACACTGCAGTGTTGTTCCACATCTCTCCTCATTGTTTTGCAACATCACCAATAGATAAGCCAGGATACACTCGCCTTTGATTTTGGGGTAGTACTCAGACCTGAACAAGAAGAAAGCCGAGGGAGTCCTCTTGGGTGCATTGGGGTCCTTGAACTTCTTTTTGGTCTCCCCTTTGGGGGGGGGATGTAGGTTTTCATTTCTCTTTCATAATGAGCCTTGTCAGTCTTCGGCATAACTTCAAATTTCCCCCTTTTTTTAGCAGCCATGGTCGTCCACCTCTCTGAGCACTTCTTGGAGAACTCTGAGAAGTTGACAGAAGCATCCAGGTGCTTCTTCTTGTGTTCCTCCCAGCAGGTTTGCAAAAATAAAGCATATGAAGACATTTTGCCTCTCAACTTCTTAGGATCTCTTTTGCCCATGTTTAGTTGATTTTCTTCCGCGAGGCACAGAGTCGCCCAGTGCCCATCAGGCTCTCGCTTTCTCTTTGAAGTGTTCTTTATATTTTCAGAATATCACTGTAAGGAATCAAACACAAAAATCATTCTCACACAGCATGCACATATGAGCAAAGTTTGATAAGGAATCCTGGCAATGAATACAAAATTGGGCATAGAGACTCTGGGTTTTATTCCCTGCACTCTGGAGACAGAGGCACAGCTTGTGGATACTGGAGGCTCCTCAGGAGAGACTCTTTTTTAAGTCCCTCAAGACTTTGAGGGCATGGGGACTCCACAAGCACAATCCAAAATGTCTGTGTTTAAGGTTATGTTTCATCTCTAACTCTGCCCAGACTAGGAAATTCAACAAACCAATTTTACACTGCACACCCCAACACCCCACATGTTTGCTACTTGCCTAGAACGAAACTGGACTTAGTAAGAAGCTGTAACCAAGTTCCTGTCCACCATCTTAGATTCTCAAAGATTAACCATAACATCTTATAAGGAAATCTCTGCCAACTGACTGAACGCCACAAAGCAAAAGAAAATTGAGAGGCTGGAATTAAAGTAGTTTGACAATGTTGATAGAATTTCCCTACACCAAATCACTAATGCAATACCAATGCTCATGACAAGATGAATGATGAAACAAATGTAAGAGACAGAACTCAAAACACAACTTGAACACCATCCAATGAAGTCAAAGGACATAAAGAGGAAACAAGCACAGGAACTCAAAGAGGACAGGAACTACCTGAATGAAATACAAGAGAACTCCTGCAAGTGGCTTAGGAAATAATTATGATAATGCAGGATGTTGACATTGCATCCAGAGATATAAACATCTAAGGAATCCTCAATGTGAATGAAATGAGAAATGAACTCTGTAAGCCTGATGGTAACTCAATGGAGAGCCAATTCACAAAGATAGAGCATGCAGAAGACAAACATTAGTGTTTCAGTGCAAACTGAAGGAGCTGCCTCAGTCAATCAAGTAAGTTATAGGTGACACAAATGAACAAATTCTTGTTACATGTTAGCAGAAATATTAAAATATAAATGTTTGATTCATGCCTAATACAGTGGGTAAGGTCTTTCATCCTAGCACTCGGGGTGCACAGGCAGGCAAATTTATGAGCTAGAAGCCATTCTAGTCTCTATATCAGGATACATGAGAGTCAAGTCTGCAGAGTGAGACTCTGTCTCACAAACAAACAAACAAACAAACAGAAAACACAAACAAGAAATTAAATATATATTTACTACATTGATATCAAAACTGGCTAAAACGTGAAAGGATATTAGAAGACTGCCTATATAGCTCTGAATGAATATGTCTCACATTGGCTTATACTTTTGAAGTTGGATCCCCAGTTGGTCACAATGTTTTCAAAATTTTAGCTGTGGAACCTTACTGAATAAAGAATGACACTGGTGATAGGCTCTGAGGAAAAGAGTAGACCAACGGCACCTTAATTCTCTCTTCCTCCTTAGGGACTGGAGGTGAGGATGTGATCTCTCAGCTTTCTATTTCAATAACATGGCTATTTGCTGTCAGGCCTCCTTACCATGGTGGATAGTTATCCTCTGGAAGCATTACCCAAAGTGGTCTTTTTCTGCAATTACTTTCCTTGATCATGGTGCTTTAGGAAAGCAGCAGACGAAAATATAGAAAAACATATGATTGGATTTAAGGTTACCTTTCAGAGAAAAAAATTCATGTCATATTCTTAAAGCTAATCAAGAACAGAATATATGTTAGATCATAAGAATTATGAGGCCATTTTAAAAAATGATATCATCTAAAATCATCGTAGCATTTATTGTGTCTTCTTCTTTCAGTAAAAAGTAGGTGACCTTCCAAATGCTGACACCATTGCATACACTAGCAAGATTTTACTGAAAGGACCCAGATATAACTGTCTCTTGTGAGACAATGCCGGGGCCTAGCAAACACAGAAGTGGATGCTCACAGTCAGCTATTGGATGGATCACAGGGCCCCCAATGGAGGAGCTAGAGAAAGTACCCAAGGAGCTAAAGAGACCCGCAACCCTATAGGTGGAACAACATTATGAACTAACCAGTACCCCTGAGCTCTTGACTCTAGCTGCATATGTATCAAAAGATGGCCTAGTCGGCCATCACTGGAAAGAAAGGCCCATTGGACTTGCAAACTTTATATGCCCCAGTACAGGGGAACACCAGGGCCAAAAAGTGGGAGGGGTGGGTAGGGGAGTCGGGGGGAGTGTATGGGGGACTGTTGGGATAGCATTGGAAATGTAAATGAGGAAAATACCTAATAAAAATATTTTTAAAAAAGTAGGTGACATAATGGCCTCACAGTCAGGAAATATTGAGACATAATAAAGTATATATTTGAGGTCTGGATGCAGTAATATATCTTTAAGAACACTTTTTTAATAACAATATTGATCACAGTACCACACATCAGATTATAAATGATGGTGACTAAAAAAAACTACAACAGTCAGCTTTGATCAAATGTGGACCCTGTATCTATCTTGTATTCAGTTGGGTGTCAACAGGCAGACTCTAGTCTAAAATGCTCAGTTGAGATCCTAAGGACGATATATAATGCTGCATCCTTTCTACACCAAAGAAATAGAGTATGGAGTCAAAATTCAAGGATTACTTAAAAGAAATAATTTTCTTTGTATCTAAGCAAATAAAAAGTATAAAATCAGATCAATGGACTCAATTCCCCAATAAAAAGACACAGACTAATAGACTGGCTACACAAACAGGACACAACATTTTACTACTTACAGGAAACCCACCTCAGGGAAATAGACAGACACTACTACCTCAGAGTGAAAGGCTGGAAAACAATTTTCCAAGCAAATGGTCCAAAGAAACAAGTTGGAGTAGCCATTCTAATATCGGATAAAATTGACTTCCAACCCAAAGTTATCAAAAAAGACAAGGAGGGGCACTTCATACTCATTAAAGGTAAAATCTACCAAGATGAACTCTCAATTCTGAATATCTATGCTCCAAAGACAAGGGCAGCCACATTCATTAAAGAAACTTTAGTGAAGTTCAAAGCACACATTGCACCTCACACAATAATAGTGGGAGACTTCAACACCCCACTCTCACCAATGGACAGATCCTGGAAACAGAAATTAAACAGAAACACATGGACACTAACAGAAGTTATGAAACAAATGGATTTAATAGATATCTACAGAACATTTTATCCTAAAACAAAAGGATACACCTTCTTCTCAGCAACACATGGTACCTCCTCCAAAATTGACCATATAATTGGTCACAAAACAGGCCTCCACAGATACAAAAATATTGAAATTATCCCATGCATCCCATCTGATCTTCAATAACAACATAAATAATAGAAAGCCAACATTCACGTGGAAACTGAACAACACTCTACTCAATGATTCCTTGGTCAAGGATGAAATAAAGAAAGAAATTAAAGACTTTTTAGAGTTTAATGAAAATGAAGTCACAACATACCCAAACTTATGGGACAAAATGAAGGCAGTCCTAAGAGGAAAACGCATAGCCCTGAGTGCCTCCAAAAAGAAACTAGAGAGAGCATACACTAGCAGCCTGACAGCACATCTAGAAGCTCTAGAACTAAAGGAAACAAATTCACCCAAAAGGAGTAGACGGCTGGAAATAATCAAACTCAGGGCTGAAATCAACCAAGTGGAAACAAGAAGAACTATTCAAAGAATCAACCAAACCAGGAGCTGGTTCTTTGAGAAAATCAACAAGATAGATAAACCCTTAGCCAGACTAACTAGAGGCCACAGAGACCGTATCCTAATTAACAAAATCAAAAATGAAAAAGGAGACATAACAACAGAACCTGAGAAAATCCAAAACATCATCAGATCCTACTACAAAAGGCTATACTCAACAAAACTAGAAAACCTGGATGAAATGGACAACTTCCTAGACAGATACCAGGTACTAAAGTTAAACCAGGATCAGATTAATGATCTAAACAGTCCCAATTTCCCCTAAAGAAATAGAAGCAGTCATCAATATTCTCCCAACAAAAAAAAAGCCCAGGACCAGATGGGTTTAGTGTAGAGTTCTATCAGAACTTCAAAGAAGACCTAATTCCAACTCTCCTCAAACTGTTCCACAAAATAGAAACAGAAGGTACTCTACCCAATTCATTCTATAAATCCACAATTACTCTGATACCTAAACCACACAAAGATCCAACAAAGAAAGAGAACTTCAGACCAATTTCCCTTATGAATATCGATGCAAAAATACTCAATAAAATCCTCCCAAACGGAATCCAAGAACACATCAAAACAATCATCGAACATGACCAAGTAGGCTTCAACCCAGGAATGCAGGGATGGTTTAATATAGGGAAATCCATCAATGTAATCCACTATATAAACAAACCCAAAGACAAAAACCACATGATCATCTCGTTAGATGCTGAGAATGCATTTTAAAAATCCAACACCCCTTCATGATAAAAGTCTTGGAAAGATCAGGAATTCAAGGCACAAGACAGCAGAGATACAAGGAGAATGCTGAAATGGTGGAACTTCCCTTCACTTCTGCCTAGCCCCTCCTTCTGGACCTGCCCAATATTCAGCAGCTTCCTGCAATTCTTCTAAGCCTACCTACTTGGGGATCTTTCAATTAATTAGCTTCCCAATTCTTCACAGCAATTTTTGTTGTTTTGGATTTTTGCTTGCTTGCTTGCTTTCTTGTTCATGTGCTTTTAATTTGTCTTTTCCTTAAAATCATCAAATCATGCAGGAATCCCACATTCCCCAATCAGGAACCACTCCTCCAACTCTGTTGCAGCCTGTCTTCCACACAACTTCCCAGAACCTACTCTGCACAGCTTCCCCACAAGGTTGCTGCTAGACTAGACAGGAACTGGATGTTGTAGGACACTGCACCTGAGATCTGAACCCTTCAGATACAACTAATCCTGTCTAACTTCTCATATTGTGAGTCTAGCAATCTGAGCTAAAAATGCACACAATTAAGCAATCCTTCTGAATTCTGATGCTCAGAACAGATACCCAAAACAAACAGAAACTATGATAAAATGTCCTTGGCTCAAACCACAAACCATATATGTATCCTATAAGGAGCACAGTTTACATGATATCTAAGATAAAAATTGAAAACCTATAGTAATGACCAAGGAGATTAAAGTTTTTAAACATGTAAATCCACTCAAACAGGAACAAAATGAATCATGGGCAAGAAAATAACACCAGATGCCTGAAGGAAATGAGGACACTATAAAATATTAAAATTGAGTTCAATAGGTGCTTAGAAATGCCCCCCCCCCAAAAAAAGCTGGGTGTGGTGGCGCATGCCTTTATTCCCAGCACTTGGGAGGCAGAGGCAGGGGGATTTCTGAGTTTGAGGCCAACCTGGTCTACTGGTCTACTGAGTGAGTTCCCGAAAGCCAGGGCTATACAGAGAAACCCTGTCTCAAAAAAAAAAAATCACTGAAAATAAAATGCAGTAAGGCAAATAAAAATAATACAGAGAGAACCTGTGGGAGACAAATTATAATTCTTGCAGAAAATTAACATGATGTTAGGTCAAGGCACAATATTACTTACTGCTTGAAGGGTCAGGCACTAAAGAGAAACTCCTTTGGAAAACTGTCTAGATTTTTGTCAAAAAAAAAAAAGAAAAAGAAAAGAAAAAAAAGAAAATATGAAGGAAAGAAGGAAAGAAAACTAGAACAAAATTACAATGCATACTGTACTGTTTGTTCATAAATGATTTCCTGATTGTTCACTGTAATTAATACTCTATGTAAACCCATGCATATCAGCATAAGCTGGGAAAAGAAGACTTGAGATTTACCCAGGTCTCATTAGATCTAGGAAGGCTAGGAAGTCAACTCTTTTTATGATTAAAATGCGTTCCAGGATTCTCATGTAACCTCCAGGGTTGTGATGACTGTGAGAGGTTAAAATGGATTCTAGCTAAGCATGGAAGTGAGAGCTCAGAAGCACAAGTCCAGACCTGGGGGTCTGTCTTTAAAGAACAGGGTTCTGGGCTCATGGACACCTTTCAAATTGCAGGGCTACTTGTTTACCGTTGTGGTGACTTTTAGTTTTTCACATATTGTACTTATGCAAAAAAAATATGTCACAAGTTAATTGATTCTTCATATGTGAATAGATTAAATAAGCATACTGGTGATTTATAATGAATCTGAGTTGAGTTAAGGAAAGAAATTAAAGCCTTTCCCTCAGAGCATTTAACTAAGTGTGAGTCCAAAGTTGAATTCTCTACTTCATGTTCCCTGTGCCTTCTATCCTTTGTCTGTCTGTTCAGTTAGTTTAAATCTTTAACTTCCTGAAGGCTGCCTCATGCATCTCTCCCTTTCTATCTGCCTTTTGTCTCCATGTGTAAGATAGAAAATTTAAGTTTGACCCCCTAGACCAAGTTGGAGCCAAGAAAGAAAAATAGGTGGTCCCTGAAGTACCCTGTTCCCGAGAATGGCTGACCTCAGAATAGGTAATTTACACAAGCCGGTTCAGTGATCTTGTTCCAGGACCTGACTGACCACAGAACTTAGATTAAAGTCTTGAGAACCTCAATACCTGTGGAGAATCTATATAGGCCAGAAGAGGAAATCGTGACCCAAAGGTTGGAATGTCACTTTGATGTATACTAGTCTGACCTCAAATGTAGAGGAATACACCTGCCACAGTGTTCTGTTTGCTGGGATTATGTCAGCAACACTTGCATGTTTTATGTCTATGAAGTCAAACAATGTAATCACACTCTGTATATCTCAACAACATAATTTATATTCTAGAAAACATCTTTTGATTGTCTTTCCATTTACACTAACACAACATTAACATCCTAAGAACTAGAAACAACCATAAAATATATTTTTTCTGTAGAGGGCAAAAGGAAATTATGGTGAAAAATAAGCTCTATGGTAACCAGGAATGTAAAACCACAGGGTTTTCTCTATAGTGCAAGAAAAAGTACACTTTTTTTTTTTAACCAGAAGTGAAGGGATGGATATAGTAAGCAGGTTGGTGACCTGTGGTAGATGTAGTGCCAGACCACACCTGAAAGTCCCAGACTATTAAATTGTCCCAGACAACAATCCTAGGTCATTGTTTCTCCATCAGTACAAACCAACCTTGGGGGACATGGGACATGTACCTTACAGCTTGGTGTCCTCTACACTGTATGCTTGATCCTCCTCTAGGCCCTTACTTTTAGAATCCAACTTTAAGAAAGAAACACCTGTACTTTGCAAAAGACTTTTGAGGTAGCCACACCTTCATCTTCACTGTGCACAGATGATTGAGACAATTATTACCAAGAAATTTCATTTCGAAATTATACTGTGCTTACTTGTTCCTAAAATAAACCATCCTGGGATCAGAATCTTGAAGCTTCAGTCAGCATTGGCCACTGAGTCTACAGGGAAATTTTATACTTTACTTCCCAGTTTTAATAATTCAGAAACTCTTTAGTTTACTCAAACGTAGAACATAAAACCCCAGCAATATCCAACCAGTGATATTTCCAATCCTGAAAATCCTTACTCCCCATCCCCCTCCCCCAAATGGGTCCCACTCATTTCTCTTCTGCTTCTCACCTGAGCAGAGGCAGTCTCCCTCCAGTGTTATCCCATTAAATCTATGTGTGTGGTAAAATGTTCCATGGTGCATTGTGTTAGGTATATCATGACTTCTGACTGCCAGGAGACCTTTTACTTCAGAGCTATTCACATATTCACTGGGATAGATTTTCCCTGAGTGCTGCAAGAATTTCATTGACAATAACCCACAACACACCCACAACCAGTGCTGAAATACTTATAGAGTGGTATTGAACTAGATTTCTTTTGGTCTCAGGGATTGTTATTCTAGCAGACCTAGGGTTTGCAGAGACCGCCATGCTTGTATCACTTAAGCAGTAAACATCAATCATAGTCTTTCATTCTGACTAATGAACTCAGTTTTGAGCACGAAATTTCTTCCCCTTTGAAATTTTAGCTTTTTGATGTTTTTCATTTATAATGACCCATAGAGAATATACTTTATCAGCAGCCAGCAAAATGTGTCACAGAAAAATGCAGAAAAGACCAGAAATTTGAGAATAGAATTTGGGAGATACAAGTACTAATGCCTACACATGAAATATTAATGATGATGTTCATAGTGTGAATAAATTTAAGTAAAAGAACACTCTGAAATTGAGAACCATGGTCAATTTGGCCAAAAGTTTGGGAAATAAAGTATCCTAGTCTATGCACCTACAAACATGGTTTGCTTTGCTATAAAACTGAGTGTGAATGGCCTGTGAATATCATGGAGCCAAAGAAAGAGAAGATGAGGGAAATATACAGAATGTAGGTGAGAGTGTGGTTACTGGTTTTCCAAATGGAAGGTGCTGGGTGATTCACAAAAATCCCAAGAATCAGACCTCTGAAGGCAGGGAAACAGATTTCACAGGTAATAGCCATTCTCAAATGGTCTCCATAGGCCAGAGATGTCACAGGTGTATGGACGCAGTAGTAATCTATGCTCTGTGATGATGTACCAGGCCTCTGAACACTTCACACACTAATACTCATGTGATAGAGAAAAGAAAGTATCATCACAGGGAGTGGTGGCCCACGCCTGTAATCCCAACACTTGGGAGGCAGAGGCAGGCGAATTTCTGAGTTCAAAGTCAACCTGTTCTACAGAGTGAGTTCCAGGATTGCCAAGGCTACATAGAGAAACCCTATCTAAAAAAAAAAAAAAAAAAAAAAAAAAAAAAAAAAAAAAAAAAAAAAAAAAAAAACCAAACAAACAAACAAAACCAAAACAGAAAAAAAGTAGGAGGAGCAAGAGCAGGAGGAGGAGGCGAAAGAGCAGCAGCAGCAGAAGGAGGAGGAGGAGAAGGAGGAAGAGGAGGAGGAGGAGGAGGAGGAAAGTATCATCATTGTAGCTTCCACAATCACAGGACACTTTCAGACACAGGTGGGAGATGCTTTGCAACATCCACATCCTCTGCAGGTGAGGATGTAACTGAAGTCACTGTGGTACAGCAACAACTCTAATTCAAAATGTCCATCCCCTTCACTGATTAAAAACTAAGAGATGTATATGTTTAAATTTTATTTACCTATGTGTAAATGTTGCTATGTTATTAATGTTGCTAGAAAAACACATTTCTTTGAATATTTTGGATAATTGAATGGGGTATGCCTTTCAGTCAATCACAGTTCTACTGACTCTGGAAGACGAATAGCTCATTGCTGTCAAAGTAGAACACCTGAAGATCTATGGCCTGTTTGAAAAGTTTTGACAAAACTGTCTGGTCAATATACCAAGCCAGCTCACGAAAAGCTGGGGCAGAAAGTGGATACTTTTGTGCCAGGACATCTGGACATACAGAAGTGTAATCTTGCAATAAACAAAAATTAGTTGTGAAATGGGGTGAGGCAGAGCATGGTTCAGATAGACAGGTTGAAAGCAGGAAGAGGGAGGATTACTTTTTGGGTGGTGGACTACAAACTAATTCAGAGCACCCATCGAAAAGAATCCATAAGATCCTGGCAGCCCAGGAAAAATAATCTATGTCAGCTTCCTGTGCAGAACATGAAAGCCAGGATCATCCAGCACCATAACAAGACACTTGCTAAGAAGGTATGTGACTGCTTTAGAAGGCTCAGTTTAATGATGAATGGATTCCTATTTCCTATCCATATAATTTCAGTGGAGCACAGGCTGTATGCTAGCCAGTCGGGACAGGAAGGATCAATGGGAACAGGTGTTTGAGAACTGGTCTTGATACTGTTGTTAGTATTAGAGGCTGTGATGTACAGCAGTTAACATCAGTAGTGGTAAGGTTGTTGTGACCTTTCTGTGGTTAGGGAGTTTAACAATTTCCTTTCCCCTTCCATAGGTACCATTGCATACCTGGAAGGAGAGAAGAATCTGAGACACAAGGAAAGCTCTGCAGTTGTTGTCCTAGCATTCCCATAGCAACTGAGGCAACTTACTCTGGATGTGGAACTCAGTTCTGACTTCTCTGTTTTTAGAGAGACAGCTGCTAATTTATAGTAGTTGTTCATTATTTTGATGAAAGATAGATAGATAGATAGATAGATAGATAGATAGATAGATAGATAGATAGATATTCATATTAAAATGTTCAGGCAAATAGATGTACCTAGAAAAAAATTATCTACTGAGGTAAACCAGACACAGGTGGAGAAATATGAAATATATTCACTTATGTGTGGATATTAGCCAATGCTAAGACAATGAACTTGATATTCATAGGCCCATTTTATTCAGAGATATTAAGTATAGAAGAGTTGACTTCAGAGCACACAGTGGCACCCAGATTCCCTGGTGGAAGTAAGTAAAATAGATTCCATGGATGGACTGGAGGCAGATGGGGATGTGAAAGGGAAAATGAGGTAGAGAGTGGGAGGGAAGTTAAGGTTGAAGGAGACAATGCTGAGAGACAGTTGGAATTGAGAGGGGCATTTGAGTGATGATATGGAAAACTACAGTGGTACATACTTCTTAAATGCTATAAAGACAATCAAAATTCAGTAACCTACTAATGGGGGTGAAGAAGTCCCAACTGACCTGGTATTTGCTTCAAATGAGCTTTCTAGTACACTACCTGAGTTTTATTTAATTGAGGTTTTGGCTAAGTGGGTCCCTTGGATCCATAAGCAATCTAGACACTTGCTAAGATAACTCTTTGTTCTGTAGAAATTGAGAGCAGTTCTCCATTACCATGCATGCCATCCAGAGAACTCATTGGACGTGGAGAAGTTGAACCTTCCTGACTATATAATATTGTCTTTGTTATGAGAAGTTACTAAACAGGCTAACAAAAGAGAAATGTGAAAATCAACTTAGCTGCCTTCCAAGTGCTGGGATTAAAAGCATGTGTCACCACTGCCTGGCTCAAAAAAGAATTTTTATTGAAGAGAAGTACTACAAATATAAGCAATGTTGTTAGCACCAGGTGCATCTGTGGACAGCTAGAAGTGTCTTTACAGTCAGGTTTTCGACCCAGTGAAGAGGCTCCTCATCTCTAGGCAACAGCACTGCTCCTGCATCTGTTGTCATGACACACACCATGGAATCACTCCCCTTTTACATGCTTCCCATCCTCATGTACTGAATAAAAGAGTCTTCCCCTGTCCCACAGCCCTTCTTCTTCTTACCTCTCACCCCCTCTCAGAGGCTGCTTCTGGCAATAAAACCTCCCCCGTGAGACCTGAGGCTTAGTGTGATTTGTCCGGGAGTTTGCCGGCCTTCTCTAAAAAATATGAAGAAGTCCTTTCTTTCACACAAATACTATCTCAGAATATATAAAAATTGAATATAGGAGAGAAACCCTATGAATAAGCCATGTGATAAAGCCATCCAATGTTATAAGTCATGAGAACAACAAGACTGCAGAGAAATCCTGTTAAATGTATTCAGTTTGGTGACTTGCCTGCTCCCTTGAGTTCTGGGGGAAAAATGCTTGGCAGTCGAAAATATACATAACAGCCATGGCCAACTGAAAATAATGGGATGGGCTCAGGAAACATGAACCATTCCCAGGTCATGGTGCTCCTTTTGGATGGGTGTTCCTTCCTTGTAGTTAGACCAGTTGCTATAAACCAATCAGCTTAAAGGCCAATATTCCTTTACACTCTTACCCAATCACATAATGTTAAAGCTTGGAAAATCCCCCTTATGTTTTTCTTTTTGTCTTTTTCTTTGTTCTCCTTTATAAATGCCATTACCCAAGGGATCACTCTCCTATCTGGTTGTATCAGGTAGGTTTGTGGCCTAAGCTGGAGCTTCAATAAAAAACTCTCATGCGGGCTGGTGAGATGGCTCAGCGGTTAAGAGCACCCGACTGCTCTTCCGAAGGTCCAGAGTTCAAATCCCAGCAACCACATGGTGGCTCACAACCACCCGAAATGAGATATGACTCCCTCTTCTGGAGTGTCTGAAGACAGCTACAGTGTACTTACATATAATAAAAATAAATAAATATTAAAAAAAAAAACAAACAAAAAAAAAAAAAAAAAAAACCTCTCATGCATCAGAGTTGTGATTCCTGGTGGTCTCTTTGGGGAATTTGAGATCTGGGAACAGTTGCTCATTCAGCCTTTTACAAAAATGTTTCTGTGACATTCTGTCTTCACACAAGTCACCTTGATGACAGTCTGTTGTTCCCCAAGGTAATGGCTTTGATTTTTTTCCTGATTAAACTTCCCAAATTCTTTAGTTAAAAGGCTATACCACAACATAGTTTTAAAACTGCACATTACAGTTGTGTAATTGTTGCCTGTACCCTACTGAGACCCTTGGGGTGGTGGAAAGAAGGCACAGAATCAAAGAAACAGATTCTGGGAATCAGGCAAGTGGCAAATGCAGACTCCTTTATTGCAAGTACTGCACAAACTATTATACTCCCATCTAAGCCTGATCAAACATCTGGGGTCTTGAGCCGTGATGGCAGTTAAAAAAATTAGCTAATGAATGTTGTTATCAAAGGCATTTAGAAACTATCTAGGCTATCTATAAACAAGATACAGCAGAGGTTGACAATCTAGCTCTACATCAAGGAGACACTGCTGATAAGACACCAACAGCCTTACCATGGAGGTGGTTGAATGACCCACCCATTTGGATTGATTGTATATGACAACTGAAAACCAACAGGCATTAGAACAGCTAGTCCAAGAGCAGCTGGTTGCTCAGCCTATAGAGTAATCCACCAGACCTTGGAATTCTCAGGCAGTTGTCATTTAAAAATATCTGGAAAATGGAGGTTGTTGAGAGGTCTCAGAGCAATTAAAAAGGTTATTCAGCCAATGAGATCCTTGCAGCCTGGAATCCCATTGCATTCTCCTGGAAAGAATGTTTGATGAAATTTAAAAAAAAAAAAGAATCTCGCCTTGCTAGGGATTGCAAATCGCCCCTGAAAAAGATACAAAGAGTGGATTCTATTAATTATCTAGGATACAGAATAAGTCTGCAAAAGGTTAGGCCACAAAAGGTGCAAATCAGGAAAAAACAATTGAGGACTCTTAATGATATTCAAAAGTTATTAGGAGATATTAACTGGCTGTGGCTTGGCCACTCAAGATCCAAGCAATTTGCTTCAAATTTATTACAAGGTGATAGAGATATAAATAGCCTGGAGAAATTAACAGCCAAGGATGAGAAGGACTTAGCTCAGGTAGAAAGGAAATTGCAGGATACACAACTAGTTTGTATTGTTCCAAAATGGCCTGCATCTTAGTTATCTTACCTTCTACTCATTCCCCTACAGGAATTTTCATGCAGAGGGAAGATTATGTATTAGAGTGGACATTCTTAGCACATAAACAGAGTAGGAAATTAAAAACCTACAAGGAGATGGTCTCTGAATTGTCACTAAAAAGTAAAACGAGACTTCAAAAATTAGTTGGGATGAATCCAACTGAAATCGTGGTACCTTTTTTTTAATGCAGAGATGACTCATTTGGATAAAATATGAACGTTGGTAAAAAGTATGCAGTAATTTCTTGGAGAAATTAACAACAGACACCCTAAAAGCAAGTGACTTTTATAAAATGAACTACTTGGATTTTCCCTCATATTGTAAAAGCAATTCCAATATCTGGAGCCGCTACATTTTACACTGAGGCTAATAAATAAGAAAAGGCAGAAGATTTAAGTAAGGTGGCTGATTGTTCCTAGAAATCAGTTCAAAAATCTTAATTATGTGAAATATTCATGGTGTTCTCAGATTTTCAAGAGTCTTAATATAGTAACTGACTCTCAATATACAGAAAGGGTTGTTTTACACAGAGACTGCTGATCTTATTTAGGATGATTCTGAATTGACTTCACTATTTATTCAACTACAATAAATAATCAGAAATAAGAGTAATTGACTATATATAAGACATATAAGATCCCATACACATCTGCCAGGCTCTCTGGCACAGGGTAATAATGAAATTGACCAGTTATTTATAGGAAGTGTACTCAGGGCTTTGGAATTTCATTAAACAACAACAACAACAATACCATTTTAACAGCAAAGGTTTCAAGAAAGTATTCTCTATCACAAGAAAAGGCAGTCTCTTCCAAACGCTGATACCATTGTACACACTAGCAAGATTTTGCTGAAAGGACCCAGATATAGCTGTCTCTTGTGAGACTATGCCGGGGCCTAGCAAACACAGAAGTGGATGCTCACAGTCAGCTATTGGATGGATCACAGGGCCCCCAATGGAGGAGCTAGAGAAAGTACCCAAGGAGCTAAAGGGATCTGCAACCCTATAGGTGGAACAACATTATGAACTAACCAGTACCACTGAGCTCTTGACTCTAGCTGCATATGTATCAAAAGATGGCCTAGTTGGCCATCACTGGAAAGAGAGGCCCATTGGATACGCAAACTTTATATGCCCCAGTACAGGGGAATGCCAGGGCCAAAAAGTGGTAGTGGGTTGGTAGGGGAGTGGGGGGGAGTATATGGGGGACTTTTGGGATAGCATTGGAAATGTAAATGAGGAAAATACCTAATAAAAATATTAAAAAAGTAAAAAAAAAAAAAGAAAAAAGAAAAAAAGAAAAGGCAGTCTCTGCTTCTGTGTCTCTTTCATATTGTATTAGAAGTTCTAGTTCAAGAAATAAGGCAACTAAAAGAAATCAAGGGGCTGGTGAGATGGCTCAGTGGGTAAGAGCACCTGACTGCTCTTCTGAAGGTCCGGAGTTCAAATCCCAGCAACCACATGGTGGCTCACAACCATCTGTAACAAGATCTGACTCCCTCTTCTGGTGTGTCTGAAGACAGCTACAGTGAACTTACATATAATCAATAAATAAATCTTAAAACAAACAAAAAAAAACAAACAAACAAACAAACAAAAAAGAAATCAAGGGGATACAATTTGGAAAGAAATAGTGAGTTTTCTATTTTCGGCTAATATGATAGTATATATAAGTGAGCCCAAAAAATCCTTCCAGAAATTACATTGATAAACTTTGTAGAAAAGTGTCTGCATACACAATTAATTGACTTGAAGAAATCATTAGCTCTGCCCTATACAAAGTGATAAACAAGCTGAAAAGAAGTTAGGGAAACAGAACACATTATATTAGCCACAAACAAAATAAAATACATTCATCTACCTCTAACTAAGCAAGTAAAAAAGTGAAAGACAAGAAATTCAAGTATCTTAAGAAAGAAACAGAAAGCTACAAGAAGGTGGAAAAATCACCCTTGCTCATGTATAAATGGAATAGGCACATGAATATGTCCATCTTACCAAAAAGCAATATAGAGATTCAGGGCAATTCCCATCAAAATTCCAGAAAAAAATTCCACAGAACTTTAAAGAAAAAATTCTCAACTTCATATGGAAAAGAAAAACAAAACAAAACAAAACAAAACAAAACAAAACACAGGATAGATAAAATATTCCTCAACAACAACAACAACAAAACTTCTGGAGGTATCAATATCTGTAACTTTAAGCTGTACAGCAGAAAAATAGTAATAAAAATTTGCACAGTACTGGTATAGAACTAGATAGGTGAACCAATGGAATTCAATAGAACACCCAATAATAAACACAGTCACCTACAGGTACTTAAATTTTGACAAAGAAGCTAAAACCATACAATGAAAGTGGAGAGCATCTTCTATGAATGATTCTGGTCTAACTGGATGTCTTCATGTTGGAAATGCATATAGATCCATACTTATTCCCCTGCATATCACTCAAGTCCAAATGAATCAAAGACCTCACTATAAATATATACACACTTAATCTAATAGAACAAAAAGTGGGGAATAGCCTTGAACTCATTGGAATAGGAAACAACTTCCTAAACAGAACACTCATGGCTCTGAAACTAACGTCAAGAATTTTTAATAAAAGGAACCTCATAAATGTGAAATGATTCTGTAAGTCAAAAGACACCATCTTCGGGATCCCTATAGATTAGGCAAAGATCTTCACTACTTCTACATCGATTAGATAAGGATTCCTGCTACTAAGTAGAATGAGGGGAGACTTGTGTTAGAGGTTACTGAGAGAAGAGGAAGGGCTGATATTGTAATCTAATGTGAATAAATAACTTCAATCTAAAAGATACACATGAAGAATAGGAAGACATTCATTTACATGGAAAACAGAATAGAAACATGACATGTGAATATGCACATACTACTTGCAACATGGAATGAGGAGTGTCTAAAAATAAAAGAAAGATGAATTGTCCTACTTTTACAATAAATTACAATTATAACAAATAGCGTGTAGTATGTTTATTAACATACATAGAGATATGAATAAAATGGTGATCTCGTCATTCATATGCACAGTTCAGTAAATTATAAACCACCTAATATTTATTCTTATATAGAAAGTCAATTACATGGTCATTAGGAAAATCTTGAAAATAATAAATGTTGAATAGGAAAATAATATTTAAAATAGTTTCATACAGAATTGATTATAGGGACAGAAAAAAAGTGCCATATTTTTTTCCATACATTTTCAACGATTTTTTTTTTTTTATTTTAGCTGAGGTTTACCTCTTTACAGAGCATACGTATATACGCTCGGTACTGTTGCTATCTGGACTCAGATAAAGGCATCAGATGTCCCAAACTGCATTTAGGGTGATTGTCAGTTACCATGGGGGTTAGGTATTGAACCAGTTTTCTATTTAAAAGAAAGCAATTCTATTAACTGGTACATCATCACAACAGCCCTCCAAGAGAATATGCCCATGTCAATCCTAGTCTCCTGGAGCCTGATCGTCCCTTTCTCAAAACCTGAAGAATACCTGGAACTTTGTTATAGTCTTCTTTCACTGCACCTGCCAAGGTTCTTATTCAATAAAAAAAATCAAAACCAATCAACAAGCCAAGTGGTGGTGGTGCATGACTTTAATCCCAGCACTTGAGAGGCAGAGGCAGTCATATTTCTGAGTTCAAGGCCAGCCTGGTCTACAAAGTGATTTCTAGGATAGCTAGGCCTATACAGAGAAACCCTGTCTCGAAGAAAAGTAAAAATAATTAAATAAAATAAACAACAACAACAAAAAACCAAAAAAAAAAAAAAAAAAAACCCAATCAACAACACACCACCTTAGCCATGTGTGCATGTGTAACCTCCTTCAGCCTAGCCAGGCTGGTTCAGACTGTTTACCACTGAGGCAGGGCCACCTGCTGTGCTGCTTCTCCACTCTACTAGTTTCCTTTGATGTGACACTGTGAGGCTGAACCGGTTCTCCAAGATTTTCTGGACTTAACTGCAAACTGTGAAATTGGTGAGTTTCTGCTAAAAGGCTGTTTTGACAACTTCACATCTCTACATCAAGAAACTTGGCATGACTGGGGATGGGTTTCTCTCTTTATAAGCGCAGACTTTTTTATTAAACATTCGAACCTTGAGCAGACTAGCATGTCTTGGTTCCATTATTTCTCAACCCGCCTAGGTTCCCTCTTCTCTTTCAGCTCCAGGTTGCCTCCCAGGCTCTAACCTGGACATGAGAGCCACAGGCCAGCCCCAACATGCATGAGAACAATGCATTTTTGGATGGAGACAAAAGACAGAATTTTTCAAATAGTTACCTGATTAGTATTATTTAAAAATTCACATGTATTGTTATATTAATTATAATGTTTTTTCAAACTATAAAACATTCTGACCTATTATCATCACACAGGATCATACCTAGGGTATTTTTTTTCAGAAGTTAAGGTATAACATTAATAAATCAGAATATGAGAACAAATTAATGAATGCTGTATCTATATCAGACAGTTCATATATTTCAGGTTCAATATTAATACAGAGTGTTTTGTTGGTTAATAAATATTTATATAATGATAAATATAAAGACAGCTAAAACTTTAAAAAAATTGCTAAAATATTGTTTAAGATTCAATCAAACTCCAGTGGTCCGTATGGGACGAATATCTAAAAAGCTCCCAGTGGATGTATAATCTCCAATGGCAAAGAATCTGACTAGCACAGTGATTAAATAGCAGAGTTAAAAACCATGGGTGGATGTGAATTCTATCAGCTTTGAATCTGCCACCAAAGAAATATAACCATGTTTGCAACTGACCAGTCCATCCTCTGAGAAAGTATTACATAAGAATCCAGGCAACAATAAGATGAATAAAAAAAAAAAAATCAGGATACGCCACACTTACATGGTCAGCAATTTAACAACACAGTTATGAAATGCACACTAGGATTTGAGGATCAATGCTCTTATGAGCAGCAGAGTAAGGGATTTCAATCATTCTCCAGTTTCTGTCTGTCCACTAGCCTAGCAGCTTCTGTGACCTTGGAGTGTCCAAGTCTTCTGGTTTGCAGTTCCTGCCACTGCTCTGGTGACTGAAAATTTTCCCAAGGCGTAACTTGGGGACAACTGCAGAGGAAGGGAATTTTCACATGGCTGTGTAGACCCCAGGAAGTATTCTCTAGTCCTAGTTCCACACCATGCAGCTCCAAACTCCTACTGACAGGGATGGGCTGATGATCCCACTCTCTTCCTTCAGGCCCTCAGTCCCTCTTCTGAGTTCTCCTGTAACAAAATCAATTTCAACCCAGGAATAACTCTACCTGCTCCATTTGTTTCCCATCCCCAGGCTGTCCCATCAGTTGTCCTGAAGCTGAAGAGAAGTTTCCTTTCCCTGCAAGGTACTGACATAGACCTAGTGGGTTCCTTAAAATCTAGACGCTGGAAGTTCTAGAAATGCCCATCAGGCTCCTATAGTGTGGCTCTTATTATTTACCTTACAATGCTCTTCCACAAATAGTTAATGTTCCAAATCCAGTGAGCTTCTGTCTCCATGTTCTTCAAACATGGTATGGCTAATTATACCAAGCCAAGGACTTGCATCTTTATCAATATACACATGCTATCTTCCACACAACTCAAACAGAGTCTACCTGGACCTATTTTGTCAACCATCACCATATGCTTGCAGTACCATAGATAAGAAGTGTGTGTATAAATGGTTATAGAATGAATATTGTGTGAGGGGTACAAGGTAAGATGTGTCTTCATTGTGTACTTCTAGAAATTTTTCCATGAACCTGGAAGTCACTTCAGATCTGGGTAATGATCTCTCAGTCATTAAGCAGTGAGGCCTAAATCCACTGAACATGTGCAATGCGAATCAAGAGACTGTCCAACTGGTTGCAATTTCCAGACTAGTAAGAGCTACTCAAGCCACCTAATTTTAATTTGCCTGGTATGTGTTTCAACATCCCTGAAGAAGCAATTGGCAGAAAATACTAATTATCATCTGAAATCAAGGGCCAGTATCCTTGAAATCTATGAAGCCATGCTTTCATGTATTTTTCTATATTTTTCTCTCATACTTCCTTAAATTCAAGAGTTATTTCTGAGGCTCTGAAGGCATCTACATATTTCCTTTTCTGAGCCTTTTTATCTTAACCTAGTAATACTTGCCTGGAACATTGAACTGAATTTTACCTATTTCAGTTAACACAAATCACCATATGTAAAACAGTGTTTCTAACTCTTTTAATGCTAAACACGGACATTGAATCCAAATTATTTTTAGGTGGGCAGACTACCCTGCAGTTCAATGAATGATTTCTCAGTTTTAAGACAATTGGAAAAATGTGTTTTCCTATGCTTTTAAGCAACCACTATGACAGGGTCATTACATCCCAAAGAGATTGTTATCCACCAGTTAAAAATCATTACTATTAACTTTATGATATAGGTTTGCAAAAATATTCATGACTTCTGCGTATGTTTTATGTGAGGCATTTCCTGGGAAGATGCTACATATATTCATCTGAGTATCCCAAGTGCAAGTTAAAAACAACCAAAGCAAACTTGTCGATTCTTTCAGCTTTATTGGAGTTAGTTACAGGACAATAGGAAAGGAGTTGTTGACCAGATCACAAGAAACTCAGAGTCACTTGTTATCCTAACAAGCATTTGAGAAGAATTATGATTACTGGATATTCGAAGCACACTTCACATCTATAAGCATATTTATAGGATAAAGAATATGCAGTCTGAGTGGCTCAGTTTGCCAGATACTCTTTTAAGTATAACTTTTCTTAATTGGATCATTTAAATTAAATATACAGAATGTTATCAGTTTTACTAGATATTTTGAGGATTGCATTAAAGACCTTACATAGTTTCCTTTTTGAAATGGATTATTTCTGTCTCAATGAAAGTGTTACACAATACTATCTTCTGACTTCCAACTTGTCTTCATCTTGTAATATTTGAGGGTGAACAAGTAAAAAAAAAACTTGTGTCATGAAAAGCTTTCTACATTTTCACATGTTCAGAGTTTCTCCCTGCATAAATAGTTGACATTATCTAAGATTTGAACATTGCATGAAAATTTTCATAAGATTTTCATAATCATACTAATTCTCTAGTGTGGAGCCTCAAGTGTTGTCAAGAATACACCGTGAATAAAACATATGCCACATTTTCCCCAACAGAAATACTTTCCCCTAAAAAGTTCTTAGATGTTCTCTCTATCCTGAAGTGAAGTCAAAGATATTTCTTCATACAATGCATGCGTTAAGTTTCTAGCCTGTAAGTATTCACTGTTACAGTCTAGGAACTAGGCCAAAAGGAAAGGATTCATACCTACAATATATTTGAAAAGTTTGTCTTCTTTAAGTATTCTCTAATGAATTTTAAGATGATGTATCTTGGTAAAGGATTGTCTCGTTCACTTCATTTATAAATATTCTCTACTGTATGAAAAAATTCATGATTTCTCAGACTGACATTGTGAGTATTGTATTTGTCACATACAAACTATTTGTAAGGTTTCTCTCCTGTATGAATTTTCTGATGATATTTAAGATGGGATTTTTTGGTAAAGCATTTGTCACATTCACTGCATTTGTAAGGTTTCTCTCCTGTATGAATTCTCTGATGAGTTCTCAGACTGCCTTTTACAGTAAAGCATTTGTCACATTCACTGCATTTATAAGGTTTCTCTCCTGTATGAATTCTCTGATGAATCCTCAGACTGCCTTTCAAAGTAAAGGATTTGTCACATTCACTGCATTTATAAGGTTTCTCTCCTGTATGAATTCTCTGATGAGATATCAAAATAAATTTCTGGGTAAAGCATTTGTCACATTCACTGCATTGGTAAGGTTTCTCTCCTGTATGAATTCTCTGATGAATTCTCAGATGGCCTTTTTCAGTGAAGCATTTGTCACATTCACTGCATTTGTAAGGTTTCTCTCCTGTATGAATTTTCTGATGAATTCTCAGACTGCCTTTTCTAGTAAAGCATTTGTCACATTCACGGCATTTGTAAGGTTTCTCTCCTGTATGATTTCTCTGATGAAATCTCAGATGGCCTTTTTCAGTAAAGCATTTGTCACATTCACTGCATTTGTAAGGTTTCTCTCCTTTATGAATTCTCTGATGAATATTAAGATGGTATTTTTGGGTAAAGCATTTGACACATTCACTACATTTGTAAGGTTTCTCTCCTTTATGAATTCTCTGATGAATATTAAGATGGTATTTTTGGGTAAAGCATTTGTCACACTCACTGCATTTGTAAGGTTTCTCTCCTGTATGAATTCTCTGATGAATTCTCTGATGGCCTTTTATAGTAAAGCATTTGTCACATTCACTGCATTTGTAAGGCTTCTCTCCTGTATGAATTCTCTGATGCCTTCTCAGACTGTATTTGTCAATAAAGCATTTGTCACATTCACTACATTTGTAAGGTTTCTCTCCTGTATGACTTCTCTGATGAGTTCTCAGACTGCCTTTTTCAGTAAAGCATTTGTCACATTCATCGCATTGGTAAGGTTTCTCTTCTGTATGAATTCTCTGATGAGATCTCAAAATACATTTTTGGGTAAAGCATTTGTCACATTCACTGCATTCGTAAGGTTTCTCTCCTGTATGAATTCTCTGATGAATTCTCAGACTGCCTTTTTCGGTAAAGCATTTGTCACATTCACTGCATTTGTAAGGTTTCTCTCCTGTATGAATTCTCCGATGCCTTCTCAGTTTGCCTTTTTCAGTAAAGCATTTGTCACATTCACTGCATTTATAAGGTTTCTCTCCTGTATGAATTCTCTGATGAATATTAAGATGGGATATTTGAGTAAAGCATTTGTCACATTCACTACATTTGTAAGGTTTCTCTCCTTTATGAATTCTCTGATGAATTCTCAGACGGCCTTTTTCGGTAAAGCATTTGTCACATTCACTGCATTTGTAAGGTTTCTCTCCTGTATGAATTCTCTGATGAATTCTCAGACTGCCTTTTTCGGTAAAGCATTTGTCACATTCACTGCATTTGTAAGGTTTCTCTCCTGCATGAATTTTCTGATGAATATTAAGATGGGATTTTTGGGAAAAGCATTTGTCCCATTCAGTACATTTGTGAGGTGTATAATAGGAGGATTCTAGAATCACACTGCTAAGCTTGTTCCATTTAGAAGACTTCTCTTGAATATTCATGTGTTCAAGAACAATGTACTGGCTGTCTTGATCCATGACCTTCTCATACTTTCCATGTATGCAATGATTTTCTGAAAAAAAAAAAAAAAAACAACGAATGAAAAATAAGGGCAATTAGAGGTGATATGAATTACTTATATGAGGAGTAAGGGACTCAATAATCAGTGATCTCATGGATTCCTACTCTCAAGAGAGGTTTTCCTCTCTCTCTCTCTCTCTCTCTCTCTCTCTCTCTCTCTCTCTCTCTCATCATTACATGTATCCTAAGAAGAACCCCAAATATGATTTATATCAAATGTATGTAAATGATAATAGCCTGCTAAACGTTATTTTCAAATTGGACAGCATACCCACCTCAAATATAATGACCCAGAATTGCTCTTGTCTTAAGGAAAAAGAGGGACAAAGAATGGAAAAGAGACTGAAGGGAAGGCCATCTGGATATCTCAGAGCATTTACATAAACACATACTAGGAAAACTCAAAGAAAGAAACGGGAATTCTACAAGAAGTTCATTCTTACCCACAAACAACAGATTGTTGTAATTCTCCAACATCACATCCATGTACAATGACCTCTGAGCAAAACTGAGACATTCCCATTCCTCCAGTGAGAAGTCCAAGGCCACGTCCTTGAAGGTTAACAGAGCCTGGAATAGAAAACTACCTATCTGATACTGGACAAAAATACTTTTTTACTTTACAAAAAAACTAATTAAGATACCCTTTTGGGGGGCTGGTGAGATGGCTCAGCGGTTAAGAGCACTGACTGCTTTTCCAAAGGTCATGAGTTCAAATCCCAGTAACCACATGGTGGCTCACTACCATCTGTAACTAGATCTAACACCCTCTTCTGGAGTGTCTGAAGACAGCTACAGTGTACTTACATATAATAAATAAATAAATCTAAGGAAAGGAAAAGAAAAGAAAAGAAAAGAAAAGAAAAGAAAAGAAAAGAAAAGAAAAGAAAAGAAAAGAAAAGATATCCTTTTTGGGGCTGGAGAGATGGCTCAGTGGTTAAGAGTCCCGCCTGCTCTTACAAAGGTCCTGAGTTCAAATCTCAGCAAACACATGGTGGCTCACAGCCATCCATAATGAGATCCTATGCCCTCTTCTGGTGCATCTGAATAAAGCTACAGTGTATTTAGATATAATAATAAATAAATTTTTAAAAAGATATCCTTTTTGATGCAGATTAGGAAGGAAAATATGAAGAACAAATGTTTTCTAAAAGTGCTATGGAAATGTGTCTATAGATACGAATTGCTGCTCTTCCACAGACAATCTATAGAATGACTTACTAAAATGCTCACATTTAGAAAGGCTCTCTAATTAAGAAAAGAAAAAAAAAGAAAAAGAAAAAAAGAAAAAAGAAAGGCTCTTGTCTTCATGAATTTTCTGTGATTTACTGAGACCTTCACAGCACATGAAAGATTTGCCACCATCATTCTTTTCAAAACTTTTGGTGTGCAGTTTGGATGGTATACTGTCTTTTAATGTCATCTATTATGAAATTTGACTCCCAGCACCACGTGGCACTAAAACAGTAGATTGTTAAACCCAGTTTGTTAAAAATCCAATGATCTCTTCTGAACACTACTGACAGGAGAAATACATAGCACATATGCATACATTCAGGCAAATGTAAGCAACGTATATTGAAGAGAAATTAACTTTATTCAAAGAAACTTTCTAGACTACTAATAGACTTCCTTATATTTCTTTATCTCTGAGAATGCATGATATAATTTCAAAAGCAGTAAACATTTATAGAATATAACATGTACTTTTGATGTCTAGATGCAGTAATGTAGCTTTTATGATATATGGGTTGATATTAAACAGAATCTCAGTGTCCCATTAGAGATAGTCAAGTTATGATAAAAAAATATGCTTTCAAATTTTACAGTGTCCACTTTGTTCAAATATGGACACCAGCTTAGTCTTATGTGCAGCTGTATCTCACGTCTGTATTACAACATGTCCATTTGACAATCTGAGGCCTAAGTTCAATGCTACACATGTTCTAGAAGAAACAGGTAGAATACAAAATGCTGAAATAATGGATGGACTAAATGACTAAGCTTTTTCATTAAGCACAATAGAACTGCATCATACACTGAACGTTCCATGACACAGAAAATCAAATGGTTTTGGAAATTATTTTATGAAAATATATTGAAAATCATAAAATAGAAAAAAAAACAGTATTAGGGAGCTTTAAAATTATTTAACATTTTACATATGTTGGCATAATCAATATGCATAATAACAATTTCAATAATACCATATGGTCTTTCACTATAAAATGATTAGATATGTATGTATAAGCACATAACATATGTTACAATGCATTCCAATGAAGTATAATCATTTCTTGATCATTTTGTGTTTTTAAATTCAGGGAGAATTATACTAAATATTCATTAAAATTTAATGACTTATTCATCACTGTATTAACTTAACTGAAAATTTCAATCTTCTAATTATATTTTTTTCTTCAGAATTTGACCATATGTATATAAGAATTGCATCTTTCATAGAGAAGTATGATTTGTAATTCTACCTTTGTTTATCAAAAATTATAATATACAGACTATATATTGTCTTTATTGCAAATATGCCTTTTTTTTTAGAAAAATGTAAGCCTGCAACATGAACAAATAATTAAAGGGTAAAGGGTACTTGCTGTTTCTACTTTAAAAACTAATCTAATTCTCTCTAAATATATTGCAGCTCACTATTATGCCTTAATTCAGTCCCAAAGCGTTTGGGGCTGTACTCATGGTTTTAGGGGCATAATGTATCATTCAGTGTAAATAAAAAACATTCAGATATACACTTATGTACTTAAAGAAGATAGTATTGTAATGAAAAATCGAAACATTGCCACAACCCTTCAGTTTTCCCTATGTAATGCACAGCTTGGCTGAAGCAGATTAGCATAGATTATATCAAGCCTTTCACTTCTAAAGAAAAATAGACAAAAAATAAGAAAGGACATTCCTACCCGGCATGGTGGCACGCGCCTTTAATCTCAGCACTCGGGAGGTACCCAGGCAGGCGGATTTCTGAGTTCGAGGCCAGCTTGGTCTACAGAGTGAGTTCCAAGACAGCCAAGGCTACACAGAGAAACCCTGTCTCGAAAAAAAAAAAAAAAAAAAAAAAAAGAAAAAAAAAGAAAGGACATTCATTTATGTTTGTAAATTGATGGTTTATGTACAGCACCATAGCTATCCTCTCTAGAAAATTTTACTAATATAGTTCATGTGATGAAATACAAAGGTGAAGAAAATGGGACTTAAAGTTATTTCTGAAACCAAAAAGAGAGGAAAATAACAATTTCTATATTGAGAATTTTCCACAGGGACAGTGTCTCTCTTGAGATAAATAGATTTCAGGTGTCAACTGTGATTACTGTGTGACATGAGGTGTGAAAAAAGAGTTGTGAGAATACTGAAGTCTGTATCAGCTCACAATCACAGTAATGGTAAAAGAAAGACATTTTCCTTCCATCATCTGTGACCCTAGGGAGCTAATAATATATTTACTATTAGGATTCAAAACAGTGGATCTCTTATAATTTTACCTTCTACAAATTCTACTCTTTCATATCTTCTTTAGTGATGTGAATTTCTATATCCTCATTCACAAGCTAGAAACCTGACCTTCCCTGAAATGCCATTTATGTAGCACAAGAGACCTTACTTCACACTAATACAAAAGGACAGAACTTATTCAACATAGAAAATATCCATCAATATGTTCTTTGAGCATCATTCCAATAGATCCTTTTTGAAACATGCAGGTATCTAGTCCAAGGGAATTATATGTCCTCACAATATAAAATCAAGTTAAAATATAAAGATGATGTATACATGAAAGACCAGAACATTAAACTTTCACGATTACAGAAGAAAATAAAGATCATAAAAAATAAGCCCTTTAGATAATATTCCATATGTGGAGAATAAAACATTTGGATGATTTGAATAAAAAGTTGGTTTTTTTTTTTTGTTTTTTTTTTTTTTAAGAAATGTGGAAAGGACACTGACCTGTGGCATGTTTAGCAGAGACACACTCATTCTTTTTGTTGAACTTCTCCCAGGTTCTGTCTGAAGAACAAAGATTGAATTCTTCTTGAAATTTCATATCAAGAATTGAACGGGGGGCTGGTGAGATGGCTCAGTGGGTAAGAGCACCTGACTGCTCTTCCTAAGGTCTGAAGTTCAAATCCCAGCAACCACATGGTGGCTCACAACCATCTGTAATGAGATCTGACACCCTCTTCTGGTGTGTCTGAAGACAGCTACAGTGTACTTAGATATAATAAAAATACATAAATCTTAAAAAAAAAAAAAAAAAGAATTGAACGATTCAAAGATGAAATAAATACAACTCCATTACAGAAAATGCTAAACCATATTTTTAAAAAATTAAATGCAAAATGATACCAGGAATCTTGACAACGTTTGTACAGCCATGAAAGCAAGTAATAATATATTTAGAGTGTACCTGTAACCTAGTTCCTGCCCACCAACCTAGATTCTCAAAGCTTATTCATAACACCTAATATGGAAATCCCTGCCACCTGACCTAAATGACATATAGTAAAAGAAAATTGAGAGGCTGTAGCTAAAGCAATATGACAATGTTAATAAAATTTCCCTACCCAAATCACTAATACAATAGCAATACTCATGACAAAATGAATTATGAAACAAACTCAAGAGACAGAAGTCAAAATATACTCTGAACACCATTCAGTGTGGTCAAATGACATAAAGAGGGACCAAGCACAGGAACTCAAAAAAGGCAGAAACAAACTTAATGAAAGACCAGAGAACTCCTATGAGTGGCTAAAGGAATAATTATGATAATGCAGGATGTGAACATTGTATCCAGAGGTATAAAAATCTAAGGCATGCTCAATCTGAAATGAAACAGGAAATGAACTCTGTAAGCCTAATGGTAACTCAGTAGAGGGCCAATATATGAAGATACAGCATTCAAACAAACAAACAAAAAATCAGCCTGTCAATGAAACTGAAGGAGCTGGCTCAGTCGAGGAACTCATACATCACAGAGAGGAACAAAATACTTGTTGCATGTCAGCAGAGATATTGAAAAATAAAAGTTTAATTCAAGCCTGATACAGTGGGGTAGGTCTTTCATCCTAGCTGTCAGGAGGCTCGAGCAATCAGATTTATGTGACCTAAAAGCCATTCTGGTCTCTATATCAGGACACATGAAAGTTAGGACTAGAGTGTGGGACCCTGTTTTACAAACAAACAGGAAACCCAAACAAAAAATGAGAACTTTGTTTTCTACATTCATATCAAAATCAATTTAACAAGTACAAGGATATTAGAAGACTGATTATATAGGTATGAATGAATAAATCTCCTATTGGATAATATTTTTAAAGTCGAATCCTCAGTTGGTCACAATGTTTAGAGGAATTTAGTTGTTGGAACATTGCTGAAAAAAGTATAACACTGGGGGTTGGCTATGAGAAAAGAGAATAGATCCAAGCCATCTTAATTCTCTCTTCCTCTTTGGTGACTGGGGTTGAGGATGTGATCTTTCACCTTTCTATTTCAACAACATGGAAATGTTCTATCTGTCCTCCCTGCCATGGTTGATGGCTATCCTCTGGAAGCCTTACCCAAAGTAGTCTTTTTCTTCTATTAGTTTCCTTGAACATGGTGCTTAATGAAAGCAGGCGACAAGAACCAATTACAGTAAAAGATATTCTGACTGGATTTAAGGTTGCCTTTCAGAGAGAGAATTCATGTCATATTCTGAAACCTAATCAAGAACAGGATGTATGTTAGGTCATGGGAACTATGAGGCCATTTTAAGAAATGATATCATCTAAAATCATCATAGTCTATATTGTGTTCTCTCCTCTCAGTAAAAGTACATGACATAATGGTCTCACAGCATACATTTAGTTATTGTAATGTATACATTTGAGGTCTAGATGCAGGAATATTTTTTTTTCCTTTGGTTTTTCGAGACAGGGATTCTCTGTGTAGCCTTGGCTGTCCTGGAACTCACTCTATAGGCTGGCCTCGAACTCAGAAATCTACCTGCCTCTGCTTCCCAAGTGCTGGGATTAAAGGTGTGTGCCACCATGCCCAGCAGGAATATATTTTTAAGAACAGTTTTTTGATAACAAGAATGATCCAAGTGACACATCTCAGATAGTAAAGTCATGTTTAGTAAAACTATGCTTCCAAATTCTACAGGGGTCAGTTTTGCTCAAATATGAACCCTGTAACTATATTGTCTGCAGCTGGGTGTCAACAGCCTGACTCTAGTCTAAAATACTCAGTTGGGATTGTAATGTTTCTACCATTCTAGAACAAAGAAATAGAATATGGAAGACCAAATATAAGAATGACTTAAAGGCCAAAAGTAGTGGCACAGCCCTTTAATCCTCTAGCACTTGGAGGCAGTGCTTTCTGATTTCGAGGCCAGACTGTTCTACAGAGTGAGTTACAGGACAGCCATGCCTACACAGAGAAACCTTGTCTTGAAAAAACAAAAAACAAAAAATTAAAAAAAAAAAAAAGAATGACTCAAAAGAAATAGTTTTCTTTCTATTGTACCAGTAAAGAAGTGTAAAATCAGTGTCTACACCCAAATTTAAAAACAAGACATAGAATCAAATACATTGTGATGTGATTTCATAAGATATTTTCATAAAGAAGAATTAATAATAATGAAGAATTAATTTGAGAATATTTAATGAAATAATAAGGAAGTTAGCTTTAGATAGCATTAATATGATGGGTCAGATTGAAGCAGAAAGAGTTTCCTCTGACAGTATCTGAGGACTGCACAGATTAGCATGGAATTCTTCTTTATTTAGGCAAACCTTATACTAATGCCAAAAGGATAATATTGTGTAAAAGGCAAAGAAGAGAAACACTAGAAAGACATCATACAAAGTTGGTGTACATCTACACTCCAAACAGGTAAACAGAAGAAAATATATGGCCAAAGACTTCCAGTGAAAAACAGACAGCATATTCAACAAATGGTGCTGGTTCAAGTGTCAGTACACATTTAGAAGAATGCCAATTGATTCACTCTTACCGCCTTGTACAATGATCAAGTCAACGTGGATCAAGAACCTCCACATAAAACCATATATATTGAATCTAATAGTAGAGAAAGGGGGAAAAAAAGCCTTCAACACATCTGCAAAGGGTAAATTTTCCTAAATAGAACAGAAATGGCTCAAGTTCAAAGGTCAACTATGGACAAATGGGATCTCATAAAATTGAAAAACTTCTGTAAGGCACAAAAAAAAAAAAAAAAAAAAAACAAAAAAACAAAAAACAAAAAACAAAAAACACTGTCAATAGGACAAAATAGCAACCTACGGAATGGTAAAAGATCTTAACCATTCCTCTGTCTGACAGAGGGCTAATGTCCACTCTATACAAAGAACTCAAGAAGTTAGACTCTAGAGAACCAAATAACCCTATTAAAAATAGGGTATGCAGCCATGGAAGGAGTTACAGAGACAAAGTTTGGAGCTGAGACTGAAGGAAGGGCCATCCACAGACTACCCTACCCAGGGATCCATCCCATAAACAACCCCCAAACCCAGAGACTATTTCAACTGTCAACAAGATTTTGCTGACAGGATCCTGATATGCCTGGCTCCTCTGAAGCTACGTCAGTTCCTGGCAAATAAACTGGATGTTCAACCAGGAGGTGATGGAGCATGCCTTTAACCCCAGCACTTGGGAGGTAGACGCATTGGGATTTCTGAGTTCGAGGCCAGCCTGGTCTACAAAGTGAGTTCCAGGACAGCCAGGGCTATAACGAGAAACCCTGTCGAGAAGAGAAGAGAAGAGAAGAGAAGAGAAGAGAAGAGAAGAGAAGAGAAGAGAAGAGAAGAGAAGAGAAGAGAAGAGAAGAGAAGAAAAAGAAAGAGAGAAAGAAAGAAAGTGGATGTTCACAGTCATCTATTGGATGGAGCACAGAGTCCCAAATGAAGGAACTACAGAAAGTACCCAAGGAGATGAAGAGGTCTGCAGCCTCATAGGAGGTACACTAATATGAAGTAACCAGTACAAACAGTGCTCCCTTGGACTAAACCACCAGTCAAAGAAAACACGTGGTTGGACCATGTCTCTAGCTGAATATGTAACAGAGGATGGCTTAGTGTGAGGAGAGGCCCTTGGTCTTGCAAAGATTCTATGCCCCAGTATAGAGGAATGCCAGGGCCAGGAAGAGGGAGTGGGTGGTTTGGGGAACAGAGGGAGGTCTGAGAGGATAGAGGATTATCAGAGAGGAAACTAGGAAAGGGGAGAGCATTTGAAATGTAAATGAGCTGGGTTAGGTGGCCCACCCCTTTAATCCCAGCACTCTGGAGGCAGAGGCAGGCAGATTTCTAAGTTCAAGGCCAGCCTGGTCTACAGAGTGAGTTCCAGGACAGCCAGGCCTATACAGAGAAACACTGTCTTTAAAAGAAAAAACAAAACAAAACAAAACAAAAACCAACAACAAAAAAAGAATAGGATACAGAGACAAAGTATTCTCAACTGAGGAATCTTGAATGGCTGAGAAGCACCTAAAGAAATGACATTCTTAGTCATCAGGGAAATGCAAATAGATCAAAACTCAGGTAACAGCAGATGCTGGTTAGGACATGGAGAAAGGGGAAGATAATGCTGCTCCATTGCTGGTGGGATTTGTTGCAAGCTGGTATGACCACTCTGGAAAACAGTCTGGTGGTTCCTCAGAAAATTGGAAATAGTCTACTTTAGGATCCAGCTATACCAATCATAAGCATATATCCAAAAGATGATCCAACATATGACAAGTATGCATGCTCCAATATGTTCAAAGGAGATTTCTTTATAATAGCCAGGAGCTGGAAACAACCCAGATGTCCTTTAACACGGGAATTGATACAGATAATGTGGTACATTTACAGAAAGGGGTACCACTCAGCTATTTAAAAAAATGACTTCATTAAATTTGTAGGCAGGTGGACGTAACTAGAAAATATCATCCTAAGAAGGATACTCATTGTATGCAGTCACTGATAAGTGGATATTAGCCCCAAAGCTTGGAATACCCAAGATACAACTCACAGACCATATGAAACCATATGAAACTTAACAAGAAAAACTGTGGATGCTTCAGTCTTACTTAGGAGAAAAATTATAAAGGGAAGTAAAGGGAGGGAGGGACGGGGACGGGGAGGAGGGGAGAAAAATGGGGTGGAGGGAGTATCAGGAATGGGAGGAGACAGGCGAGAAGTACAGAGAGTCAGAAAATTGAATGGAGGTGTGTAGCACTGCGGGGTGTGGAACTGGGTGTAGCCAATAGAAAGTCCCAGATGCCAGGAAAGCAAGAGTTCCCCAGGACCCAAGTGTGATGACATTAGCTGAAATACCCAACAAAGGGGGTTCTGAACCTGTAGAGACCATATCCAGTGCATAGGCAAGGACCACAGTTGAAGAAAGGGGCCATCCACCCATCTCAAGATTTTTAACCCAGAATGGTTCCTTTCTAAAGGAAATGCAGGGACAAAGAATGGATCAGAAACTGAAGAAATGGCCATCAAGAGACTGCCCCACCTATGGATCCATCCAATCTTCAGACACCAACCCCAGACACTATTACAGATGCCAAGATGCACTTGCTGATAGGAGCCTGGTAGAGCTATCCCCTGAGGCTATGCCACAGTCTGACCAATACAAATGCATTTGTGGTGCTTGCAAATAACCATCAGACTGAGCACAGGAACCCCAAAGCAAATTAAGTGACACATGAGACCTTCCTTCCACACTAATATAAAAGGACAAAACTCAATCCAAAGTGGAAATTCGTAATCGATATATTTTTTGAGCATCATTTACAATAGATTACCTTTGAGATTTGCAGGTCTTCAGTCCATGGAAATTGCACAGAAAATATAATGGTATTATATATGTGAAAAGACCTAACCGTTAAATACTCCTCATCCCAGAAGAAAATGAAGAGCATAGAAAAAATCCTTATAGATAACATGACCACATGTAGATTACAGAACTATGGAATGGTTTGAATGAAAACGGAGTTTTCAAAGAAATGTGGACAGCACACTGACCTGTGGAGTGTTTACGAGAGAGCTCATTCTTTTTCTTTTTCCTCTCCCAGTTTCAAATATTGGAACTCTTCTTGAAGTTTCACAACAGGGTTTGAAAAATACAAAAATGAAATTACTACAACTACGTAATAGACAATAATAAAACACATAAAAGGACATTAAAAGCAAGATGATACAAAAAATCTTGTCGACACTTCTACAGACATGAGAGCATGGAGTGACATATTTAGTGTAGTAAGGAATATAAGTATAATCTGAGGACTCTTTCTGGCTTCAGTGGGCACCTGACATAAACACAGAGCATATGCATCCAGGCTGTAAAACACTATTATCAGGGTTGTTATTGAGAACTTATCTTCCTGGGACTAGAGTCGAGGACAAATGGCTAGTGCCTACCATGAATGATGCCTAGAGTTGAATGGTGTTTCATTAGACATCATACTAGAATACAATACCTAATCCTTTGAGGAGATTACATTTCATTCTCCCAGGCAGATACAGTATATCTATGTTCTATGTGTGTCTTGTTGTCTTGGTGCCTCATTAGTTTTCATTGAAACTGGGGCATAGCAGATGATGGAATGCTGTAGAAAGTCATAGACAATTAATGGGAACTAACAGGGAAAACAATGATATCCTAGGAAGAAGTGAACAAGAAAACTGTCTATGTCCTAACACTAGGCAGGCATTAAGCAAGTGTGGAAACCCAGACCTGCAGAGTGTCTTCTAACACTGTCTGAGAACTAAATAGGTGCAGCACTGAATTCACAAATTTTGTTAGAAAATCCCACAATCATCTTACACAGAGAATATAGCAGAATACAGAAAGAAAGGGAATGTGGTGCAGTCATCACACAAAGCTGTCTGTACCGGGATGCAAAAGCAAATGACCATAGAAATATGCATGAATAAAATAATAAAATAATTCTCTCTAATGGATATAGAAAATGAACTCCACTTGATTTCATGCCATAGATGCAATACTGTTTCAAGAAGCACAAACCAAATAACTCAAGGCACAAAGTACATACAATCAGTGAGAGAAGGCTCTCAATCATGTCATTATATCTACAAAAGGCCTACAAAATATCATAGTGGATCACTATGAAAGCTCTGAAGAATGTGGAAGAGAAAGAACATCACTCAGAGGTCCTGAGTTCAATTCCCAGCAACCACATGGTGGTTCATAACCATCTTTAATGGGATCTGATGTCCTCTTTTGGTGTGTCTGAAGACAGTGACAGTGCACACACATACATGAAATAAATAAATCTTTTTTTTTAAAAAGAGCAAGAAAATCACTGAGTCTAATGAACATCATAGCCATCATCCTAATTCTATCACTAGAGAAACTGAAGACATCTATCATCATTCTATCCTACTAACTAGAGAGACAAGGATGTGCAAATCCTCCACACTAATTTTGTACAAACACCATTCACCTGAAAATGCTAGCACCAGGAGAATTAGATAGCAGAGATTAAAGAAAACTTTAGGAGCTTTGTAATATCTGCAATAGCAAAGAAAACAGATAATACAAATCCGCTACCAGAATGTTTCCCTGTAAATATTCTAACAGCTGTAATATGCATAAAAAATGAAGATAATCCCTAATTCATGTGATGAAAAATTGAGTGGTAAGAAGAATTTATGTACAACAGAAATGTAGATACGGAGAAAAATATAATGCTGTCCTAAATTCACAATATGTAAATCTCTACAACCCAGGCATTTGAAGACAACATCAAGTGGGCTAGAAAAAGTAGGCATAGGAATGCATAAATATTCAGGGAATAATCAGGACATTTTTGCAGAGCATGTCACTTTATGAATCCTGCCTGTGACATACAGGCTGAGTATTGTCAACTTTACAGCAACAGATCCTAAATTTCTGCCCCAGTAAGAGATGTTGGGCTTTAGTTTCAACAATAGTAAAAACATGGAATGAATGTATATCATGGAATTATTTAGTCTATGTGTATAACAGGAAAAGTACATCTTCCATCTCATGGAGACTGAACAAGAGCTCATTCTAGGATGGAAAGAATAACCCATGGTTTCACAGCCACCAAGAAGTTGATAGGAACACTAAGGCTTTGAATTTAAAATTTGACACTGGCATTTCCTCAAATTCACATCTGATTCTGAACAGACTTTATTCTGTCCTTATCAGCCTTCCAGTCCATTTTTACTATCACTTCTTTCATCCCAATATTTTTAAAGTGGACAAACTATAATAGTAATGTGTAGTGTGTTCAGACCCTGGGACTCTTGAGTACAAGAACATAGCATTCTAGCTTAGCATTCCCTAGGGAAGGCTATTACAGATTGGCTTTCTCTACTCCCAGATGTTTCTGGCTTTTGTCACATCGAAGTGCTATAACAATGTACATCTCTTTTCCTATCGTCTTGTCCTGTCCCTTACAATCAATGTTGCAATATTACAGTAGCATACAATACTAATAAATATTTACACATAGAATCAAGAGTGAATGGAATAATATTTTTCAAGCCCTGAGAGAAAATAACTGGCAATCCAAAGTAAGTGACTACTAGTATTGACAGTATATAAAGTAAATTTGAATGTAGTAATTCATTAGGACATGTTTTTTAGTCAAAAACCTACTTAGAGCCGGGCAGTGGTGGAGCACGCCTTTAATCCCAGCACTTGGGAGGTAGAGGCAGGTGGATTTCTGAGTTTGAGGCCAGCCTGGTCTATGGAGTGAGTTCCAGGATAGCCAGGACTGCAGAGAAACCCTGTCTCATAAAACCAAACAACAACAGCAAAAAGAAACCAACCAAACAAACAAACAAAAAACCTACTTAGAAAATGAACTGATGAAAATATGCACAAAAGAATAAGGCATCCAGGCGTGGTGGCACTCACTGTTAATCTCAGCCCTTGGGAGGCAGAGGCAGGCGGATTTCTAAGTTCGAGGTCAGCCTGGTCTTCCCAGGACAGCCAGGGCTACGTAGAAAAACACTGTCTCAAAAAAAAAAAAAAACAAAAACATAACAAAACAATACAAAAAAAAAAAGAATAATGCAGACATTTTTCATGAGGTCATAGGAAATAAGAAATTTCTTGGTAAGAATGAATAAATACAAGGGAACTAGTAAGTATTCCTCATATACAACACAGTAAAGCTCTATCCCACACACAGAATTGAGAACAAAGTGAACCATGCATTACCACCTACACTGCCAGCAAAATCTTCCAGATTAAAAATCCTAAGGAACATAATCTCATAAAGAACAGAATGTCATCAACCGATCTTCAAAGGACATTATAATAAAGTCCCTAGTAGAAGTCAGAAAAAATGAAACAGATATATTCATACTGAAGAGTAGTATATGTGGATCTTGGTTTTCATTTAAGAAAGAAGAAATTGTACAGAACTAAACTGACATCACACTGGGTAGTATTCACTTTAATCCAAAATAACAAAAGTACAGTTTATATATAGAAGAACAAACACACCCATGTTTGAAAGCAATGTCTAATTGAATGACAGAAAATATGGAATATCAGAGAAAGATCTGACAGACTAGGATATGCCCAACTTTGCTGTAATGAGAGTGCAAAGAGAAGTTACTTGAGAAAGAGAAGGACAGTACAGGAAGAAGAGAATAATAAAGGAATACAGTAGAGTGCATGGGCTGCAGTACAGTACAGTTGAGAGAGTAGAGCCACAGAGAGGGAGAAGGACACAGTTTTACTGGGAGAGTTTTACAGAGTCAGATTGAAGATAGAACATGCTAGGCATGGGCAAAGACAGAATGAGTAGGAGAAAGAGAAGGAGCCAAAGGATTACAAAAATTTTCGACAGTTAATTTAAGGCCTAGTGGAACAATTCAGTGTCTGAGAGAAGAACTCAGCTGGGAAAGGAGTGTGAGCTGGAAAAACTGAATTGAATCAGCCAGGTAAGCATTGAGAAGGAATAAGAAAGGGGGAGCTTATTCAGCAGCAAATTTCAGAGGCTGAAAACACACCAGGCCTAGATAATACTGTATGGAGAGTAGAAGCTTACATGACTAGGCCTAGGTTAATAGATGTAGGCAAGAATCCTCCCAAATTACAGTGACAATAGGAGAATGAAACTTACTTATACAGCCCTGTGGAAAAAAGTAGACACTGCTCAGTATAAAACTCTCAAGAATATAAGAGAAGAAGCATACCTCAAAAATAAGGCAAACAGACTCAAAACTAAAGCAAAGAGTACAGAGAAGGTCAACAATAATTATTCCACTCTAATGGGGACTAATGCAACACAGAGCATCAATAAGAACACAGGTCAAGGACAGGAAAACATTTAGAGTGCACAGAATAGGTGATTCAAAAAGCAAGTAGACCATCTGGAGAAAACCACCTCATATCAGACCATTCACTCTCAGCAGACATCTTACATACTGTGGTGGGAACTTTCAAAGTGACAAAAACTGCTAGGCAAATTGGGGCAGGAAGGAGAGTTATCAATGTCTTACTCAGGTTTGCAACCTGCTTGTTAAAATCTGAATCTGTCAGACAAGGCATGGAAATTTTTATGATACTGGCAAGACTATCTGCGGGTAACAGAAGGTTCAAACTCCACAAGAAAATAAAAATACATAGGTTACAGTGGAAATCTGCTTGAAAAATCATAAGGAAGGTCACAGGCCCTAGGAGAGAATCTACTGCTGACATTTGCTTTATGTATAAATTGCCCTTGTCATAACCATAGCCTGATGACGCTTTCAATCTGGGTAAAAGAAACTTGGATTACAATGCGCAACAGCAATTTCCCAGAATCAAAATTAATTTAATATTAACATCAAGTGACGACTGACAGCACTGCCTACCATGGGAAATCCACATCATCACATCTAATATTATTCTTTTCCAGAATCATTAAGGAAATAGAATCTGGCAAAATCAAATTCATGTCCTTTTTCTACTAACAGGTGAGCCCCACTCCACCCCTTGTTCAATACCTCTAACATACCTGGATCCTTTGTGAGAATCTCCTTGACCTTAACCATCTGGTGCTCTTAGTGTTGACTTACAGCTATGCACATTTGGATGAGCATATGAATACCTGAAAATGGGAAAACATTATTCAGAATGAACCTGGAACTTTTCATGGAACACAAAAGAGAGATGTCAATACATGATAAAAGGATAAACATGAGTGAAAGAGAAGAAATTATGAAAATGTCTCTTTTTCTATGAGTATTTCAGTTTACCCTAGAGATGTGCAAGTCAGTCATACAGTTAACACACATACAGAGTCCTTTTCCAAGTAACAAAGAAGAAGAGCAGGGAAGACTGGAAGAAAATTATTCTGATCCACACAATCCAGACAGTTGGACTTCACCAACAAGAGGTCTGTGAAAAAAAGCCCTGAGTGCAGGGTCTAAGCATTCCCACAGCTGCAAGTCCACAGTGCAGAACTCAACAGACCATGAATGCGCATGGGCTTTTGATGAAGCAAGGAGTCATTTTTCTTATGTAAGTGAGCAACCATAATCATTCCAAAGGTGCTGTTTAATTTTGTCTTAATCCATAGTAAGTTTTCCACTTATTAAAATATCTTTGCCTGAAATCATTCTCTCACAGCATGCTGGGCAGAACCTTGGAAGGATTCAAAGAAATTCAGGAGGAATGGCTAACTGGGGTGTCTGTTAACATATCAATAAAGTCATAGTTGGGTAGGTGTTTTCTTGGCTCCTGTTTATTTCTTGGAGTGCCCCTCTGTCCTCCATCTCATCCTCAATTCCCCTCCCCCCCACCTGATGGCCTGGTGCAGTTTGGAACCAGCCAGATATCTCTGAATGCTTTCTCCCTCAGACTGAAATGCCAAAAATTAACTACACCACCAGCACAAGAAACAGGTATCTTTGTGCATTGCTGCAAGTTGCATGTCTTAGGAAAATAATAAAGCCTCATGGGAAACTACAGTGGTCTATTAAACTGCCTGTAGCATGTGACCAAATCCATCTCTTGGTCAGGATGTATTATTTTATAAAACTTGCCCACATGGTACAATTAGTTTTTCTCTGGCGACACTCAGGGTTGACAGAACCTACTATGTATCTTCTCCTCAGCTGTACCTTGCTGCAATCTTGTCTTCATGTTTTATTCAAACCTAACGTGTAACATTAATAACTGAGCCTATGAAGACACATTTCTCAATGCTGTATTTACATCAAAGACTACATATACCTCAGTGTTAAACTAACGGAGACTATAACTTTGCTAGGTTAATATTAATATTTACAGCCACATGATGGTTAAAAAGTGAAACATAAAAACAAAAACTAGGCCTTTAGGGACAGGCTTAATAATAAGATCTTTGTGACTCATTGCCCCCAAGTTATGCTAACCATAAAACAGAAATTGAATTACAGGAGCTTTATAAAGGCTTTTGCAAAGGCAAACCTCCCGGTATACAATCTCCAGATGCAGCCAAGCATCTCCCAGGATATTTTAGAAAAATATTCTGGCAACCATAAAATTGAGTAAAGCATCACCATGAACCCAATTCACAGGATCTCAAACTTCCTGACAATGGTAAGATTTCCACAACAGAATTGTGAGAGTTGCGGCAGAAAATGAACCCTTGCTCCACACACCTGCCCTGCTCCTGCCCATTTCCCAGTCCAACAGCTCCTCTGACCTGGAAGGTGACAGGACCAGCTGCTCAACGTCCTAGGAGGGGCAACTGCAGCTTAAGGAAGTTTTCCGGTCTGCAAATACTGAATTGTGAGAATGGCGGCAGAAAATGCACCCCTGCTCCACACCCCTGCCAAGCTCCTGCACGTTTCCCAGTCCAACAGCTCCTCTGACCTGGAAGATGACAGGACCAGCTCCTGAATGTCCTACGAGGCCAGCAAAACAACTGCTGCTCAAGAAAGTTTTCAGGTTCCGCAAATACTAGGCACTAGTCTCCCGCCAGGACTTCCTGACCACGAGGCAGCCGAGATGCAAGAAGAAAGATGAAACCGCGGAACTTCCCTTCTTTCTGCCTAGCGCCGCCTTCTGGACCCGCCCAAAATTCAACAGCTTCCTGGAATTCTTCTAAGCCCACCTACTTATGGACCTTTTAATTAATTAGCTTCCCACTTCTTCACAGCAATTTTTGTTGTTTTGGATTTTTGCTTGCTTGCTTCTTGCTTGCTTGCTTGTTCCTTTGCTTTTAATTTTTCTTTTTCTTAAACTCATCTAATTGTGCAGGAATCACACACTCCCCATCAGGAACCACTCCTCCAACTTGTTGCAGGCTGCCTTCCACACAACTTCCCAGGACCTACTCTACACAGCTTCTCCACAAAGTTGCTGCCAGACTAGACCAGAGCTGGATGTAGTAGGACACTGCACCTGGGTTCTGAACCCTTCAGATACAATGGATCCTGTCTAACTTCTCATATTGTGAGTGTAGCCCTCTGGGCTATAAATGCACAAAATTAAGCAGTCCCTTTGAATTCTGATGCTCAGAACAGATACCCAAAACAAACAAAAACGTAGATAAAATGTCCTTGGCTCAAACCACAAACCATAGAGGTATCCTATAAGGAGCACATTTTATGTGATATCCAAGACAAAGAATTGAAAAACCACAGTCATGATCAAGGACATTAAAGTTTCTAAACCATGTGAATCCACTCAGACAGGAACAAAATGAATCTTGGGCAAGAAAATAATACCAGATGCCTGAAGGAAATAAGGACAATATAAAATATTAAATATTAAAATTGAGTTCAATAGGTGCTTAGAAATGCCAAAAAAAAAAAAAAAAAAATCCTGAAGAGAAAATGCAGTGAGGCAAATAAAAATGATACATAGAGAACCTGTGCGAGACAGATTATCAGACTTAAAGAAAAAGTAGAGGAGGTGGATGCCTCAATCAAAGAAAATGGTGAATTAAAATGATGTTAGGTCAAGGCACAATATTATTTTCTGCTTGAAGGATCAGGCACTAAAGAGAAACTCCTTTGGAAAATTGTCTAGATTTTTGTCAAGAAAAAGAAAAGAAAAGAAAAAAATAAAGGAAAAGAAAGAAAGTATGAAGGAAAGAAGGAAAGAAAACTAGAACAAAATTACAATACATACTACACTTTGTTCATAAATGGTTTCCTTATTGTTCACTGTAACACTCTATGTACACCCATGCATGTCAGCATAAGCTGGCAAAAGAAGACTCGAGATTTACCCAGGTCTCATTAGACTATTGCTAGGAAGTCAGCTCTTTTTATGATTATAATGAGTTCCAGGATTCTCATGTAACCTCCAGGGTTTAAAATCTGTTGTGATGACTGTGAGAGGTTAAAATGGATTCTAGCTAAGCATGGAGGTGAGAGCTCAGAAGCACAAGCCCAGACCTGGGGGTCTGTCTTTAAAGAACAGGGTTCTGTGCCCATTGGACACCTTTCAGATGGCAGAGCTACTAGTTTCTCATTGTGGTGACTTTTAGTTTTTCCCATATTGTACTTATGCAAAAAAAAAAATTTTACAAGTTAATTGATCCTTCATATGTGAATAGATTAAATAAGCATACTGGTGATTTATGATGAATCTGAGTTGAGTTAAGGAAAGAAATTAAAGCCTTTCCCTCAGAGCATTTAACTAAGTGTGAGTCCAAAGTTGAATTCTCTACTTCATGTTCCCTGTGCCTTCCATCCTTTGTGTGTCTGTTCAGTTAGTTTAAATCTTTAACTTCCTGAAGGCTGCCTCATGCATCTCTCCCTTTCTATCTGCCTTTTGTCTCCATGTGTAAGGTAGAAAATTTAAGTTTGACCCCCTAGACCAAGTTGGAGCCAAGAAAGAAAAATAGGTGGTCCCTGAAGCACTGTGTTCTGAGAATGGCTGACCACAGAACAGGTAATTACACAAGCCGGTTCAGTGATTTTGTTCCAGGACCTGACTGATCACAAAAGTTAGATTAAAATCTTGAGAACCTCAATACCTGTGGAGAATCCATGCAGGCCAGAAGAGGAAATTGTGACCCAAATGTTGGAATGTCACTTTGATGTATACTAGTCTGACTTCAAATGTAGAGGAATACACCTGCCACAGTGTTCTGATTGCTGGGATTATGTCAGCAACACTTGCATGTTTTATGTCTATGAAGTCAAACAATGTAATCACACTCTGTATATCTCAACAACATAATTTATATTCTAGAAAACATCTTTTGATTGTCTTTCCATTTACACTAACACAACATTAACATCCTAAGAACTAGAAACAACCATAAAATATATTTTTTCTGTAGAAGGCAAAAGGAAATTGTGGTCAAAAATAAACTCTAGGGTACCAGGAATGTAAAACCACAGGGTTTTCTCTACAGTGCAAGAAAAAGTACACATTTTTTTTAACCAGAAGTGAAGGGATGGATATAGTAAGCAGCTTGGTGACCTGTGGTAGATGTAGTGCCAGACCACACCTGAAAGTCCCAGACTATTAAATTGTCCCAGACAACAATCCTAGGTCATTGTTTCTCCATCAGTACAAACCATCCTTGGGGGACATAGGACATGTACCTTACAGCTTGGTGTCCTCTACACTGTATGCTTGATCCTCCTCTAGGCCCTTACTTTTAGAATCCAACTTTAAGAAAGAAACACCTGTACTTTGCAAAAGACTTTTGAGGTAGCCACACCTTCATCTTCACTGTGCACAGATGATTGAGACAATTATTACCAAGAAATTTCATTTCGAAATTATACTGTGCTTACTTGTTCCTAAAATAAACCATCCTGGGATCAGAATCTTGAAGCTTCCGTCAGCATTGGCCACTGAGTCTACAGGGAAATTTTATACTTTACTTCCCAGTTTTAATAATTCAGAAACTCCTTAGTTTACTCAAACTCAGAACATAAAACCCCAGCAATATCCAACCAGTGATATTTCCAATCCTGAAAATCCTTTACTCCCCATCCCCCCCTCAAATAAAACCCTTTGAAAAGCCTGCCTCCCACTCATTTCTCTTCTGCTTCTCACCTGAGCAGAGGCAGTCTCCCTCCAGTGTTATCCCATTAAACCTCTGTGTGTGGTAAAATGTTCCATGGGGCATTGTGTTAGGTATATCATGACTTCTGACTGCCAGGAGACCTTTTACTTCAGAGCTATTCACATACTCACTGGGATAGATTTTCCCTGAGTGTAAATGTTGCTATGTTATTAATGTTGCTAGAAAAACACATTTCTTTGAATATTTTGGGTAATTGAATGGGGTATGCCTTTCAGTCAATCACAGTTCTACTGACTCTGGAAGACGAATAGCTCATTGCTGTCAAAGTAGAACACCTGAAGATCTATGGCCTGTTTGAAAAGTTTTGAAAAAACTGTCTGGTCAATATACCAAGCTAGCTCACGAGAAGCTGGGGCAGAAAGTGGATACTTTTGTGCCAGGACATCTGGACATACAGAAGTGTAATCTTGCAATAAACAAAAATTAGTTGTGAAATGGGGTGAGGCAGAGCATGGTTCAGATAGACAGGTTGAAAGCAGGAAGAGGGAGATTACTTGTTGGGTGGTGGACCACAAACTAATTCAGAGCACCCATCGAAAAGAATCCATAAGATCCTGGCAGCCCAGGAAAAATAATCTATGTCAGCTTCCTGTGCAGAACATGAAAGCCAGGATCATCCAGCACCATAACAAGACACTTGCTAAGAAGGTGTGTGACTGCTTTAGAAGGCTCAGTTTAATGAAGAATGGATTCCTATTTCCTATCCATATAATTTCAGTGGAGCACAGGCTGTATGCTAGCCAGTCGGGACAGGAAGGATCAATGGGAACAGGTGTTTGAGAACTGGTCTTGATACTGTTGCTAGTATTAGAGGCTGTGATGTACAGCAGCTAACATCAGTAGTGGTAAGGTTGTTGTGACCTTTCTGTGGTTAGGGAGTTTAACAATTTCCTTTCCCCTTCCATAGGTACCATTGCATACCTGGAAGGAGAGAAGAATCTGAGACACAAGGAAAGCTCTGCAGTTGTTGTCCTAGCATTCCCATAGCAACTGAGGCAACTTACTCTGGATGTGGAACTCAGTTCTGACTTCTCTGTTTTTAGAGAGACAGCTGCTAATTTATAGTAGTTGTTCATTATTTTGATGAAAGATAGATAGATAGATAGATAGATAGATAGATAGATAGATAGATATTCATATTAAAATGTTCAGGCAAATAGATGTACCTAGAAAAAAATTATCTACTGAGGTAAACCAGACACAGGTGGAGAAATATGAAATATATTCACTTATGTGTGGATATTAGCCAATGCTAAGACAATGAACTTGATATTCATAGGCCCATTTTATTCAGAGATATTAAGTATAGAAGAGTTGACTTCAGAGCACACAGTGGCACCCAGATTCCCTGGTGGAAGTAAGTAAAATAGATTCCATGGATGGACTGGAGGCAGATGGGGATGTGAAAGGGAAAATGAGGTAGAGAGTGGGAGGGAAGTTAAGGTTGAAGGAGACAATGCTGAGAGACAGTTGGAATTGAGAGGGGCATTTGAGTGATGATATGGAAAACTACAGTGGTACATACTTCTTAAATGCTATAAAGACAATCAAAATTCAGTAACCTACTAATGGGGGTGAAGAAGTCCCAACTGACCTGGTATTTGCTTCAAATGAGCTTTCTAGTACACTACCTGAGTTTTATTTAATTGAGGTTTTGGCTAAGTGGGTCCCTTGGATCCATAAGCAATCTAGACACTTGCTAAGATAACTCTTTGTTCTGTAGAAATTGAGAGCAGTTCTCCATTACCATGCATGCCATCCAGAGAACTCATTGGACGTGGAGAAGTTGAACCTTCCTGACTATATAATATTGTCTTTGTTATGAGAAGTTACTAAACAGGCTAACAAAAGAGAAATGTGAAAATCAACTTAGCTGCCTTCCAAGTGCTGGGATTAAAGGCATGTGTCACCACTGCCTGGCTCAAAAAAGAATTTTTATTGAAGAGAAGTACTACAAATATAAGCAATGTTGTTAGCACCAGGTGCATCTGTGGACAGCTAGAAGTGTCTTTACAGTCAGGTTTTCGACCCAGTGAAGAGGCTCCTCATCTCTAGGCAACAGCACTGCTCCTGCATCTGTTGTCATGACACACACCATGGAGTCACTCCCCTTTTACATGCTTCCCATCCTCATGTACTGAATAAAAGAGTCTTCCCCTGTCCCACAGCCCTTCTTCTTCTTACCTCTCACCCCCTCTCAGAGGCTGCTTCTGGCAATAAAACCTCCCCCGTGAGACCTGAGGCTTAGTGTGATTTGTCCGGGAGTTTGCCGGCCTTCTCTAAAAAATATGAAGAAGTCCTTTCTTTCACACAAATAATATCTCAGAATATATAAAAATTGAATATAGGAGAGAAACCCTATGAATAAGCCATGTGATAAAGCCATCAAATGTTATAAGTCATGAGAACAACAAGACTGCAGAGAAATCCTGTTAAATGTATTCAGTTTGGTGACTTGCCTGCTCCCTTGAGTTCTGGGGGAAAAATGCTTGGCAGTCGAAAATATACATAACAGCCATGGCCAACTGAAAATAATGGGCTGGGCTCAGGAAACATGAACCATTTCCAGCTCATGGTGCTCCTTTTGGATGGGTGTTCCTTCCTTGTAGTTAGACCACTTGCTATAAACCAATCAGCTTAAAGGCCAATATTCCTTTATACTCTTACCCAATCACATAATGTTAAAGCTTGGAAAATCCCCCTTATGTTTTTCTTTTTGTCTTTTTCTTTGTTCTCCTTTATAAATGCCATTACCCAAGGGATCACTCTCCTATCTGGTTGTATCAGGTAGGTTTGTGGCCTAAGCTGGAGCTTCAATAAAAAACTCTCATGCATCAGAGTTGTGATTCCTGGTGGTCTCTTTGGGGAATTTGAGATCTGGGAACAATTGCTCATTCAGCCTCTTACAAAAATGTTTCTGTGACATTCTGTCTTCACACAAGTCACCTTGATGACAGTCTGTTGTTCCCCAAGGTAATGGCTTTGATTTTTTTCCTGATTAAACTTCCCAAATTCTTTAGTTAAAAGGCTATACCACAACATAGTTTTAAAACTGCACATTACAGTTGTGGAATTGTTGCCTGCACCCTACTGAGACCCTTGGGGTGGTGGAAAGAAGGCACAGAATCAAAGAAACAGATTCTGGGAATCAGGCAAGTGGCAAATGCAGACTCCTTTATTGCAAGTACTGCACAAACTATTATACTCCCATCTAAGCCTGATCAAACATCTGGGGTCTTGAGCCGTGATGGCAGTTAAAAAAATTAGCTAATGAATGTTGTTATCAAAGGCATTTAGAAACTATCTAGGCTATCTATAAACAAGATACAGCAGAGGTTGACAATCTAGCTCTACATCAAGGAGACACTGCTGATAAGACACCAACAGCCTTACCATGGAGGTGGTTGAATGACACACCCATTTGGATTGATTGTATATGACAACTGAAAACCAACAGGCATTAGAACAGCTAGTCCAAGAGCAGCTGGTTGCTCAGCCTATAGAGTAATCCACCAGACCTTGGAATTCTCAGGCAGTTGTCATTTAAAAATATCTGGAAAATGGAGGTTGTTGAGAGGTCTCAGAGCAATTAAAAAGGTTATTCAGCCAATGAGATCCTTGCAGCCTGGAATCCCATTGCATTCTCCTGGAAAGAATGTTTGATGAAATTTAAAAAAAAAAAGAATCTCGCCTTGCTAGGGATTGCAAATCGCCCCTGAAAAAGATACAAAGAGTGGATTCTATTAATTATCTAGGATACAGAATAAGTCTAAAACCAATTGAGGACTCTTAATGATTTTCAAAAGTTATTAGGAGATATTAACTGGCTGTGGCTTGGCCACTCAAGATCCAAGCAATTTGCTTCAAATTTATTACAAGGTGATAGAGATATAAATAGCCTGGAGAAATTAACAGCCAAGGATGAGAAGGACTTAGCTCAGGTAGAAAGGAAATTGCAGGATACACAACTAGTTTGTATTGTTCCAAAATGGCCTGCATCTTAGTTATCTTACCTTCTACTCATTCCCCTACAGGAATTTTCATGCAGAGGGAAGATTATGTATTAGAGTGGACATTCTTAGCACATAAACAGAGTAGGAAATTAAAAACCTACAAGGAGATGGTCTCTGAATTGTCACTAAAAAGTAAAACGAGACTTCAAAAATTAGTTGGGATGAATCCAACTGAAATCGTGGTACCTTTTTTTTAATGCAGAGATGACTCATTTGGATAAAATATGAACGTTGGTAAAAAGTATGCAGTAATTTCTTGGAGAAATTAACAACAGACACCCTAAAAGCAAGTGACTTTTATAAAATGAACTACTTGGATTTTCCCTCATATTGTAAAAGCAATTCCAATATCTGGAGCCGCTACATTTTACACTGAGGCTAATAAATAAGAAAAGGCAGAAGATTTAAGTAAGGTGGCTGATTGTTCCTAGAAATCAGTTCAAAAATCTTAATTATGTGAAATATTCATGGTGTTCTCAGATTTTCAAGAGTCTTAATATAGTAACTGACTCTCAATATACAGAAAGGGTTGTTTTACACAGAGACTGCTGATCTTATTTAGGATGATTCTGAATTGACTTCACTATTTATTCAACTACAATAAATAATCAGAAATAAGAGTAATTGACTATATATAAGACATATAAGATCCCATACACATCTGCCAGGCTCTCTGGCACAGGGTAATAATGAAATTGACCAGTTATTTATAGGAAGTGTACTCAGGGCTTTGGAATTTCATTAAACAACAACAACAACAATACCATTTTAACAGCAAAGGTTTCAAGAAAGTATTCTCTATCACAAGAAAAGGCAGTCTCTTCCAAACGCTGATACCATTGTACACACTAGCAAGATTTTGCTGAAAGGACCCAGATATAGCTGTCTCTTGTGAGACTATGCCGGGGCCTAGCAAACACAGAAGTGGATGCTCACAGTCAGCTATTGGATGGATCACAGGGCCCCCAATGGAGGAGCTAGAGAAAGTACCCAAGGAGCTAAAGGGATCTGCAACCCTATAGGTGGAACAACATTATGAACTAACCAGTACCACTGAGCTCTTGACTCTAGCTGCATATGTATCAAAAGATGGCCTAGTTGGCCATCACTGGAAAGAGAGGCCCATTGGATATGCAAACTTTATATGCCCCAGTACAGGGGAATGCCAGGGCCAAAAAGTGGTAGTAGGTTGGTAGGGGAGTGGGGGGGAGTATATGGGGGACTTTTGGGATAGCATTGGAAATGTAAATGAGGAAAATACCTAATAAAAATATTAAAAAAGTAAAAAAAAAAAAGAAAAAAGAAAAAAAGAAAAAAGAAAAAAAGAAAAGGCAGTCTCTGCTTCTGTGTCTCTTTCATATTGTATTAGAAGTTCTAGTTCAAGAAATAAGGCAACTAAAAGAAATCAAGGGGCTGGTGAGATGGCTCAGTGGGTAAGAGCACCTGACTGCTCTTCTGAAGGTCTGGAGTTCAAATCCCAGCAACCACAGGGTGGCTCACAACCATCTGTAACAAGATCTGACTCCCTCTTCTGGTGTGTCTGAAGACAGCTACAGTGAACTTACATATAATCAATAAATAAATCTTAAAACAAACAAACAAACAAAAAAAAGAAATCAAGGGGATACAATTTGGAAAGAAATAGTGAGTTTTCTATTTTCGGCTAATATGATAGTATATATAAGTGAGCCCAAAAAATCCTTCCAGAAATTACATTGATAAACTTTGTAGAAAAGTGTCTGCATACACAATTAATTGACTTGAAGAAATCATTAGCTCTGCCCTATACAAAGTGATAAACAAGCTGAAAAGAAGTTAGGGAAACAGAACACATTATATTAGCCACAAACAAAATAAAATACATTCATCTACCTCTAACTAAGCAAGTAAAAAAGTGAAAGACAAGAAATTCAAGTATCTTAAGAAAGAAACAGAAAGCTACAAGAAGGTGGAAAAATCACCCTTGCTCATGTATAAATGGAATAGGCACATGAATATGTCCATCTTACCAAAAAGCAATATAGAGATTCAGGGCAATTCCCATCAAAATTCCAGAAAAAAATTTCACAGAACTTTAAAGAAAAAATTCTCAACTTCATATGGAAAAGAAAAACAAAACAAAACAAAACAAAACACAGGATAGATAAAATATTCCTCAACAACAACAACAACAAAACTTCTGGAGGTATCAATATCTGTAACTTTAAGCTGTACAGCAGAAAAATAGTAATAAAAATTTGCACAGTACTGGTATAGAACTAGATAGGTGAACCAATGGAATTCAATAGAACACCCAATAATAAACACAGTCACCTACAGGTACTTAAATTTTGACAAAGAAGCTAAAACCATACAATGAAAGTGGAGAGCATCTTCTATGAATGATTCTGGTCTAACTGGATGTCTTCATGTTGGAAATGCATATAGATCCATACTTATTCCCCTGCATATCACTCAAGTCCAAATGAATCAAAGACCTCACTATAAATATATACACACTTAATCTAATAGAACAAAAAGTGGGGAATAGCCTTGAACTCATTGGAATAGGAAACAACTTCCTAAACAGAACACTCATGGCTCTGAAACTAACGTCAAGAATTTTTAATAAAAGGAACCTCATAAATGTGAAATGATTCTGTAAGTCAAAAGACACCATCTTCGGGATCCCTATAGATTAGGCAAAGATCTTCACTACTTCTACATCGAATAGATAAGGATTCCTGCTACTAAGTAGAATGAGGGGAGACTTGTGTTAGAGGTTACTGAGAGAAGAGGAAGGGCTGATATTGTAATCTAATGTGAATAAATAACTTCAATCTAAAAGATACACATGAAGAATAGGAAGACATTCATTTACATGGAAAACAGAATAGAAACATGACATGTGAATATGCACATACTACTTGCAACATGGAATGAGGAGTGTCTAAAAAAAAAAAAGAAAGATGAATTGTCCTACTTTTACAATAAATTACAATTATAACAAATAGCGTGTAGTATGTTTATTAACATACATAGAGATATGAATAAAATGGTGATCTCGTCATTCATATGCACAGTTCAGTAAATTATAAACCACCTAATATTTATTCTTATATAGAAAGTCAATTACATGGTCATTAGGAAAATCTTGAAAATAATAAATGTTGAATAGGAAAATAATATTTAAAATAGTTTCATACAGAATTGATTATAGGGACAGAAAAAAAGTGCCATATTTTTTTCCATACATTTTCAACGATTTTTTTTTTTTTATTTTAGCTGAGGTTTACCTCTTTACAGAGCATACGTATATACGCTCGGTACTGTTGCTATCTGGACTCAGATAAAGGCATCAGATGTCCCAAACTGCATTTAGGGTGATTGTCAGTTACCATGGGGGTTAGGTATTGAACCAGTTTTCTATTTAAAAGAAAGCAATTCTATTAACTGGTACATCATCACAACAGCCCTCCAAGAGAATATGCCCATGTCAATCCTAGTCTCCTGGAGCCTGATCGTCCCTTTCTCAAAACCTGAAGAATACCTGGAACTTTGTTATAGTCTTTTTTCACTGCACCTGCCAAGGTTCTTATTCAATAAAAAAAATCAAAACCAATCAACAAGCCAAGTGGTGGTGGTGCATGACTTTAATCCCAGCACTTGAGAGGCAGAGGCAGTCATATTTCTGAGTTCAAGGCCAGCCTGGTCTACAAAGTGATTTCTAGGACAGCTAGGCCTATACAGAGAAACCCTGTCTCGAAGAAAATTAAAAATAATTAAATAAAATAAACAACAACAACAAAAAACCAAAAAAAAAAAAAAAAAACCCAATCAACAACACACCACCTTAGCCATGTGTGCATGTGTAACCTCCTTCAGCCTAGGCAGGCTGGTTCAGACTGTTTACCACTGAGGCAGGGCCACCTGCTGTGCTGCTTCTCCACTCTACTAGTTTCCTTTGATGTGACACTGTGAGGCTGAACCAGTTCTCCAAGATTTTCTGGAGTTAACTGCAAACTGTGAAATTGGTGAATTTCTGCTAAAAGGCTGTTTTGACAACTTCACATCTCTACACCAAGAAACTTGGCATCACTGGGGATGGGTTTCTCTCTTTATAAATGCAGACTTTTTTATTAAACATTCTAACCTTGAGCAGACTAGCATGTCTTGGTTCCATTATTTCTCAACCCGCCTAGGTTCCCTCTTCTCTTTCAGCTCCAGGCTGCCTCCCAGGCTTGAACCTGGACATGAGAGTCACAGGCCAGCCCCAACATGCATGAGAACAATGCACTTTTGGATGGAGACAAAAGACAGAATTTTTCAAATAGTTACCTGATTAGTATTATTTAAAAATTCATATGTATTGTTATATTAATTATAATGTTTTTTCAAACTATAAAACATTCTGACCTATTATCATCACACAGGATCATACCTAGGGTATTTTTTTTTCACAAGCTAAGGTATAACATTAATAAATCAGTATATGAGAACAAATTAATGAATGCTGTATTTATATCAGACAGTTCATATATTTCAGGTTCAATATTAATACAGAGTGTTTTGTTGGTTAATAAATATTTATATAATGATAAATATAAAGACAGCTAAAACTTTAAAAAAATTGCTAAAATATTGTTTAAGATTCAATCAAAACTCCAGTGGTCCGTATGGGACGAATATCTAAAAAGCTCCCAGTGGATGTATAATCTCCAATGGCAAAGAATCTGACTAGCACAGTGATTAAATAGCAGAGTTAAAAACCATGGATGGATGTGAATTGTATCAGCTTTGAACCTGCCACCAAAGAAATATAACCATGTTTGCTACTAACCAGTCCATCCTCTGAGAAAGTATTACATAAGAATCCAGGCAACAATAAGATGAATAAAAAAAAAAATCAGGATATGCCACACTTACATGGTCAGCAATTTAACAACACAGTTATGAAATGCACACTAGGATTTGAGGATCAATGCTCTTATGAGCAGCAGAGTAAGGGATTTCAATCATTCTCCAGTTTCTGTCTGTCCACTAGCCTAGCAGCTTCTGTGACCTTGGAGTGTCCAAGTCTTCTGGTTTGCAGTTCCTGCCACTGCTCTGGTGACTGAAAATTTCCCCAAGGCGTAACTTGGGGACAACTGCAAAGGAAGGAAATTTTCACATGGCTGTGTAGACCCCAGGAAGTATTCTCTAGTCCTAGTACCACACCATGCAGCTCCAAACTCCTACTGACAGGGATGGGCTGATGATCCCACTCTCTTCCTTCAGGCCCTCAGTCCCTCTTCTGAGTTCTCCTGTAACAAAATCAATTTCAACCCAGGAATAACTCTACCTGCTCCATGCGTTTCCCATCCCCAGGCTGTCCCATCAGTTGTCCTGAAGCTGAAGAGAAGTTTCCTTTCCCTGCAAGGTACTGACATAGACCTAGTGGTTTCCTTAAAATCTAGATGCTGGAAGTTCTAGAAATGCCCATCAGGCTCTTATAGTATGGCTCTTATTATTTACCTTACAATGCTTTTCCACAAATAGTTAATGTTCCAAATCCAGTGAGCTTCTGTCTCCATGTTCTTCAAACATGGTATGGCTAATTATACCAAGCCAAGGACTTGCATCTTTATCAATATACACATGCTATCTTCCACACAACTCAAACAGAGTCTACCTGGACCTATTTTGTCAACCATCACCATATGCTTGCAGTACCATAGATAAGAAGTGTGTGTATAAATGGTTATAGAATGAATATTGTGTGAGGGGTACAAGGTAAGATGTGTCTTCATTGTGTACTTCTAGAAATTTTTCCATGAACCTGGAAGTCACTTCAGATCTGGGTAATGATCTCTCAGTCATTAAGCAGTGAGGCCTAAATCCACTGAACATGTGCAATGAGAATGAAGAGAGACTGTCCAACTGGTTGCAATTTCCAGACTAGTAAGAGCTACTCAAGCCACCTAATTTTCATTTGCCTGGTATGTGAGTTTCAACATCCCTGCTGAAGCAATTGGCAGAAAATACTAATTATCATCTGAAATCAAGGGCCACTATTGCATCTTCTTGTACTTAGATTCTACTAATGAGTAGGTCCTGTTCCATCATATTCCAATATTGAGACCAATGAAAAGTTATCATTCAGTAGTTTCACACAAGTTGAACAATTTCCTTGTTTTTTTTTTTAAACTCAAGGAAAATACATGGAGTGATAATGGATTTGTTCATTGTCCCATTTGACTTTTTTCTTAGATCCTAATTTACTGAAACTTCCTGAATTTAGGATAAATATTCTAATATAATACTTGAACTTGGAGTAATAGTATGTTTCCCAGAACTTCCCAATGTATTTCCAGGATGGTTGGATTTCTAAACTGTGCATGAGTATGCACCTCATCTACTCTAAAAAGGATTTTTCTCTAAGATTTACAGATTCATGATATTTGTATGAATGAACTCATACATGAAATTAAGATGAAGATAATACCTTAATAGTGAGTTGTTGAGGTTTTGTTCAGAATGTATATTCTGAGATGTGCAAAATATTAACATTCTGTAGATGATTTAAAAAAGAATGGAAATCTATTTCATTCCTTATGGTAGATTGGAGTATTAAGGCACAACAGGACCAGACACCACAATGTTTTGTAATATGTGTCAATGGGCAGCATTTTTCTGAGACTTATAGGACTTTTGTTCAATAAGTGGGTATTAATGACTTTAGAACCATGCACAGACACAGCAAAGTCTGGATAGCTATCCTTGAAATCTATGAAGCCATGCTTTCATGTATTTTTCTATATTTTTCTCTCATACTTCCTTGAATTCCAGAGTCATTTCTGAGGCTCTGAAGGCATCTACATATTTCCTTTTTTGAGCCTTTTTATCTTAACCTAGTAATACTTGCCTGGAACATTGAACTGAATTTTACCTATTTCAGTTAACACAAATCACCATATGTAAAACAGTGTTTCTAACTCTTTTAATGCTAAACACGGACATTGAATTCAAATTATTTTTAGGTGGGCAGACTACCCTGCAGTTCAATGAATGATTTCTCAGTTTTAAGACAATTGGAAAAATGTGTTTTCCTATGCTTTTAAGCAACCACTATGACAGGGTCATTACATCCCAAAGAGATTGTTATCCACCAGTTGAAAATCATTACTATTAACTTTATGATATAGGTTTGCAAAAATATTCATGACTTCTGCGTATGTTTTATGTGAGGCATTTCCTGGGAAGATGCTACATATATTCATCTGAGTATCCCAAGTGCAAGTTAAAAACAACCAAAGCAAACTTGTAGATTTTTTCAGCTTTATTGGAGTTAGTTACAGGACAATAGGAAAGGAGTTGTTGACCAGATCACAAGAAACTCAGAGTCACTTGTTATCCTAACAACCATTTGAGAAGAATTATGATTACTGGATACTCGAAGCACACTTCACATCTGTAAGCATATTTATAGGATAAAGAATATGCTCTCTGGGTGGCTCAGTTTGCCAGGTACTCTTTTAAGTATAACTTGTCTTAATTGGATCATTTAAATTAAATATACAGAATGTTATCAGTTTTATTAGATATTTTGAGGATTGCATTAAAGACCTTAAATAGTTACCTTTTTAAATGGATTATTTCTGTCTCCATGAAAGTGTTACACAATACTATCTTCTGACTTCCCAACTTGTCTTCATCTTGTAATATTTGAGGGTGAACAAGTAAAAAAAAAACTTGTGTCATGAAAAGCTTTCTACATTTTCACATGTTCAGAGTTTCTCCCTGCATAAATAGTTGACATTATCTAAGATTTGAACATTGCATGAAAGTTTTCATGCAATGAATAAAATGAAAGATTTTCATAATCATACTAATTCTCTAGTGTGGAGCCTCAAGTGTTGTCAAGAATACACCGTGAATAAAACATATGCCACATTTTCCCCAACAGAAATACTTTCCCTTAAAAAGTTCTTAGATGTTCTCTCTATCCTGAAGTGAAGTCAAAGATATTTCTTCATACAATGCATGCGTTAAGTTTCTAGCCTGTAAGTATTCACTGTTACAGTCTAGGAACTAGGCCAAAAGGAAAGGATTCATACCTACAATATATTTGAAAAGTTTGTCTTCTCTAAGTATTCTCTAATGAATTTTAAGATGATATGTCTTGGTAAAGGATTGTCTCGTTCACTTCATTTATAAATATTCTCTACTGTATGAAAAAATTCATGATTTCTCAGACTGACATTGTGAGTATTGTATTTGTCACATACAAACTATTTGTAAGGTTTCTCTCCTGTATGAATTTTCAGATGATATTTAAGATGGGATTTGGTGGTAAAGCATTTGTCACATTCACTGCATTTGTAAGGTTTCTCTCCTGTATGAATTCTCTGATGAATTCTCAGACTGCCTTTTCTAGTAAAGCATTTGTCACATTCATTGCATTTGTAAGTCTTCTTTCCTCTATGAATTCTCTGATGAATTCTCAGATGGCCTTTTTCAGTGAAGCATTTGTCACATTCACTGCATTTGTAAGGTTTCTCTCCTTTATGAATTCTCTGATGAATATTAAGATGGTATTTTTGGGTAAGGCATTTGTCACATTCACTACATTTGTAAGGTTTCTCTCCTTTATGAATTCTCTGATGAATTCTCAGATGGCCTTTTTCAGTAAAGCATTTGTCACACTCACTGCATTCGTAAGGTTTCTCTCCTTTATGATATCTCTGATGAATTCTCAGATGGCCTTTTACAGTAAAGCATTTGTCACACTCACTGCATTTGTAAGGTTTCTCTCCTGTATGAATTCTCTGATGATTATTAAGAGATGATTTTTGGTTAAAACATTTGTCACATTTACTACATTTGTAAGATTTCTCTCCTTTATGAATTCTCTGATGAATTCTCAGATGGCCTTTTTCAGTAAAGCATTTGTCACATTCACTACATTTGTAAGGTTTCTCTCCTGTATGAATTCTCTGATGCCTTCTCAGTTTGCCTTTTTCAGTAAAGCATTTGTCACATTCACTGCATTTGTAAGGCTTCTCTCCTGTATGAATTCTCTGATGCCTTCTCAGACTGTATTTGTCAATAAAGCATTTGTCACATTCACTGCATTTGTAAGGTTTCTCTCCTGTATGAATTCTCTGATGAATTCTCAGATGGCCTTTTTCAGTAAAGCATTTGTCACATTCACTACATTTGTAAGGTTTCTCTCCTGTATGAATTCTCTGATGCCTTCTCAGTTTGCCTTTTTCAGTAAAGCATTTGTCACATTCACTGCATTCGTAAGGTTTCTCTCCTGTATGAATTCTCTGATGAATTCTCAGACTGCCTTTTTCAGTAAAGCATTTGTCACATTCACTGCATTTGTAAGGTTTCTCTCCTGCATGAATTTTCTGATGAATATTAAGATGGGATTTTTGGGAAAAGCATTTGTCCCATTCAATACATTTCTGAGGTGTATAATCGGAGGATTCTAGAATCACATTGCTAAGCTTGTTCCATTTAGAAGACTTCTCTTGAATATTCATGTGTTCAAGAACAATGTACTGGCTGTCTTGATCCATGACCTTCTCATACTTTCCATGTATGCAATGATTTTCTGAAACAAAAAACAAAGAATAAAAAATAAGGGCAATTAGAGGTGACATGAATTACTTATATAAGGAGTAAGGGACTCAATAATCAGTGATCTCATGGATTCCTACTCTCAAGAGAGGTTTTCCTCTCTCTGTCTCTCTCTGTCTCTCTGTCTCTCTCTCTCTCTCTCTTTTGAATCATTACATGTAGAACCCAAATATGATTTATATCAAATGTCTGGAAATGATAATAGCCTGCTAAATGTTATTTTCAAATTGGACAGCATACCCACCTCAAATATAATGACCCAGAATTGCTCCTGTCTTAAGGAAAAAGAGGGACAAAGAATGGAAAAGAGACTGAAGGGAAGGCCATCTGGATATCTCAGAGCATTTACATAAACACATAGTAGGAAAACTCAAAGAAAGAAACGGGAATTCTACAAGAAGTTCATTCTTACCCACAAACAACAGATTGTTGTAATTCTCCAACATCACATGCATGTACAATGACCTCTGAGCAAAACTGAGACATTCCCATTCCTCCAGTGAGAAGTCCAAGGCCACGTCCTTGAAGGTTAACAGAGCCTGGAATAGAAAACTACCTATCTGATACTGGACAAAAATACTTTTTTACTTTACAAAAAAACTAATTAAGATACCCTTTTGGGGGGCTGGTGAGATGGCTCAGCGGTTAAGAGCACTGACTGCTTTTCCAAAGGTCATGAGTTCAAATCCCAGTAACCACATGGTGGCTCACTACCATCTGTAACTAGATCTAACACCCTCTTCTGGAGTGTCTGAAGACAGCTACAGTGTACTTACATATAATAAATAAATAAATCTAAGGAAAGGAAAGGAAAGGAAAAGAAAAGAAAAGAAAAGAAAAGAAAAGAAAAGAAAAGAAAAGAAAAGAAAAGAAAAGAAAAGATATCCTTTTTGGGGCTGGAGAGACGGCTCAGTGGTTAAGAGTCCCGCCTGCTCTTACAAAGGTCCTGAGTTCAAATTTCAGCAAACACATGGTGGCTCACAACCATCCATAATGAGATCCTATGCCCTCTTCTGGTGCATCTGAATAAAGCTACAGTGTATTTAGATATAATAATAAATAAATTTTTAAAAATATATCCTTTTTGATGCAGATTAGGAAGGAAAATATGAAGAACAAATGTTTTCTAAAAGTGCTATGGAAATGTGTCTATAGATACGAATTGCTGCTCTTCCACAGACAATCTATAGAATGACTTACTAAAATGCTCACATTTAGAAAGGCTCTCTAATTAAGAAAAGAAAAAAAAAGAAAAAGAAAAAAAGAAAAAAGAAAGGCTCTTGTCTTCATGAATTTTCTGTGATTTACTGAGACCTTCACAGCACATGAAAGATTTGCCACCATCATTCTTTTCAAAACTTTTGGTGTGCAGTTTGGATGGTATACTGTCTTTTAATGTCATCTATTATGAAATTTGACTCCCAGCACCCACGTGGCACTAAACAGTAGATTGTTAAACCCAGTTTGTTAAAAATCCAATGATCTCTTCTGAACACTACACTACTGACAGGAGAAATACATAGCACATATGCATATATTCAGGCAAATGTAAGCAACGTATATTGAAGAGAAATTAACTTTATTCAAAGAAACTTTCTAGACTATTAATAGACTTCCTTATATTTCTTTTTCTCTGAGAATGCATGATGTAATTTCAAAAGCAGTAAACATTTATAGAATATAACATGTACTTTTGATGTCTAGATGCAGTAATGTAGCTTTATGATATATGGGTTGATATTAAACAGAATCTCAGTGTCCCATTAGAGATAGTCAAGTTATGATAAAAAAATATGCTTTCAAATTTTACAATGTCCACTTTGTTCAAATATGGACACCAGCTTAGTCTTATGTGCAGCTGTATCTCACGTCTGTATTACAACATGTCCATTTGACAATCTGAGGCCTAAGTTCAATGCTACACACGTTCTAGAAGAAACAGGTAGAATACAAAATGCAGAAATAATGGATGGACTAAATGACTAAGCTTTTTCTTTAAGCACAATAGAACTGCAACAAACATCAGGGCATCATACACTGAATGTTCCATGACACAGAAAATCAAATGGTTTTGGAAATTATTTTATGAAAATATATTCAAAATCATAAAATAGAAAAAAAAAACAGTATTAGGGAGCTTTAAAATTATTTAACATTTTACATATGTTGGCATAATCAATATGCATAATAACAATTTCAATAATACCACATGGTCTTTCACTATAAAATGATTAGATATGTATGTATAAGCACATAACATATGTGACAATGCATTCCAATGAAGTATAATCATTTCTTGATCATTTTGTGTTTTTAAATTCAGGGAGAATTATACTAAATATTCATTAAAATTTAATGACTTATTCATCACTGTATTAACTTAACTGAAAATTTCAATCTTCTAATTATATTTTTTTCTTCAGAATTTGACCATATGTATATAAGAATTGCATCTTTCATAGAGAAGTATGATTTGTAATTCTTCTTTTGTTTATCAAAAATTATAATATACAGACTATATATTGTCTTTATTACAAATATGCCTCAAAAAATGTAAGCCTGCGACATGAACAAATGACTAAAGGTTAAAGGTACGTGCTGTTACTACTTTAAAAACTAATCTAATTCTCTCTAAATATATTGCAGCTCACTATTATGTCTGAATTCAGTCCCAAAGGGTTTGGGGCTGTACTCATGGTTTTAGGGGCATAATGTATCATTCAGTGTACATAAAAAACATTCAGATATACACTTATGTACTTAAAGAAGATAGTATTGTAATAAAAAATCGAAACATTGCCACAACCCTTCAGTTTTCCCTATGTAATGCACAGCTTGACTGAAGAGGATTAGCATAGACTGATTCAAGTCTTTCCCTTCTAACGAAAAATAGACAAAAAATAAGAAAGGACATTCCTGCCTGGCATGGTGGCACACGCCTTTAATCTCAGCACTCGGGAGGTACCCAGGCAGGCGGATTTCTAAGTTTGAGGCCAGCCTGGTCTACAGAGTGAGTTCCAAGACAGCCAAGGCTACACAGAGAAACCCTGTCTCGAAAAAAAAAAAGAAAGAACATTCATTTATGTTTGTAAATTGATGGTTTATGTACAGCACCATAGCTATCCTCTCTAGAAAATTTTACTAATATAGTTCATGTAATGAAATACAAAGGTGAAGAAAACAGGATTTAAAGTTATTTCTGAAACCAAAAAGAGAGGAAAATAACAATTTCTATATTGAGAATTTACCACAGGGACAGTATCTCTCTTGAGACAAATAGATTTCAGGTGTCAACAGTGATTACTGTGTGACATGAGCCGTGAAAAAAATGTTGTTAGAATACTGAAATCTGTATCAGCTCACAATCACAATAATGGTAAAAGAAAGACATTTTCGTTCCATCATCTGTGACCCTAGGGAGCTAATGATTTATTTACTATTAGGATTCAAAACAGTGGATCTCTTATAATTTTACCTTCTACAAATTCTACTCTTTCATATCTTCTTTAGTGATGTGAATTTCTATATCCTCATTCACAAGCTAGAAACCTGACCTTCCCTGAAATGCCATTTATGTGGCACAAGAGACCTTACTTTACACTAATACAAAAGGACAGAACTTATTCAACATAGAAAATACCCATCAATCTGTTCTTTGAGCATCATTCCAATAGATCCTTTTTGAAACATGCAGGTATCTAGTCCAAGGGAATTATATGTCCTCACAATATAAAATCAAGTTAAAATATAAAGATGATGTATACATGAAAGACCAAAACATTAAATTTTCACTATTACAGAAGAAAATAAAGATCGTAAAAAAAAAAAAAAGCCCTTTAGATAATATTCCATATGTGGAGAATAAAACATTTGGATGATTTGAATAAAAAGTTGTTTTTTTTTTTTTAAAAAAAAAAGAAATGTGGAAAGGACACTGACCTGTGGCATGTTTAGCAGAGATACACTCATTCTTTTTGTTGAACTTCTCCCAGGTTCTATGTGAAGAACAAAGATTTAATTCTTCTTAAAATTTCACATCAAGAATTGAACGATTCAAAGATGAAATAAATACAACTCCATTACAGAAAATGGTAAACCTTTTTTTTTTTTTTTTTTTTTTTTTAGGTAGGTGACCCAAAGCTTTTATTTCACTAGGTCCACAGGCTGGCGGGTAATCCCTACAGGGCCACCTCAGGGCCCACCTCTCCTTCTCCCTGGCCTTGGGCTACCCGCTTCTTCCTTTGGAGCATTCGCTGCTCCCGTTGAAACTCCTTCACGCGTTTCACGTAATCCAGGTGCTCACAGTAATCCCAGTCGTGCTGCTCGTGCTTGCAGGCCAGGAAGTTGGGGAAGCTGTCTCGCTTGCATTTCAGCAGCTGGATGAGGTAGTGGGCACAGTAGTCACGTTGCTGCAGTGTCAACTGATAATCCATCATCTCTTGTTGTGTGGCCACCATCACTCGCTCCTTGAGATCCGGAAAGCTGGGGTCCGGAGGGAAGCTGGGTATCTTCTCGGGGTCAGGCTCCACCGAGGCATCCCACAGATAGCGCCGGGTCAGGTGCGCCCCCATGGCTACTCTGCCTTACCCTTCTTTAGTTGGTAAACCATATTTTTAAAAAATTAAATGCAAAATGATACCAGGAATCTTGACAACGTTTGTACAGCCATGAAAGCAAGTAATGATATATTTAGAGTGTACCTATAACCTAGTTCCTGCCCACCAACCTAGATTCTCAAAGCTTATTCATAACACCTAATATGGAAATCCCTGCCACCTGACCTAAATGACATATAGTAAAAGAAAATTGAGAGGCTGTAGCTAAAGCAATATGACAATGTTAATAAAATTTCCCTACCCAAATCACTAATACAATAGCAATACTCATGACAAAATGAATTATGAAACAAACTCAAGAGACAGAAGTCAAAATATACTCTGAACACCATTCAGTGTGGTCAAATGACATAAAGAGGGACCAAGCACAGGAATTCAAAGAAGGCAGAAACAAACTTAATGAAAGACCAGAGAACTCCTATGAGTGGCTAAAGGAATAATTATGATAATGCAAGATGTGAACATTGTATCCAGAGGTATAAAAATCTAAGGCATGCTCAATCTGAAATGAAACACGAAATGAACTCTGTAAGCCTAATGGTAACTCAGTAGAGGGCCAATATATGAAGATACAGCATTCAAACAAACAAACAAAAAAATCAGCCTGTCAATGAAACTGAAGGAGCTGGCTCAGTCGAGGAAGTCATACATCACAGAGAGGAACAAAATACTTGTTGCATGTCAGCAGAGATATTGAAAGATAAAAGTTTAATTCAAGCCTGATACAGTGGGGTAGGTCTTTCATCCTAGCTGTCAGGGGGGCTCGAGCAATGAGATTTATGTGACCTAAAAGCCATTCTGGTCTCTATATTAGGACACATGAAAGTTAGGACTAGAGTGTGGGACCCTATTTTACAAACAAATAGGAAACCCAAACAAAAAATGAGAGCTTTGTTTTCTACATTCATATCAAAATCAATTTAACAAGTACAAGGATATTAGAAGACTGATTATATAGGTATGAATGAATAAATCTCCTATTGGATAATATTTTTAAAGTCGAATCCTCAGTTGGTCACAATGTTTAGAGGAATTTAGTTGTTGGAACATTGCTGAAAAAAGTATAACACTGGGGGTTGGCTATGAGAAAAGAGAATAGATCCAAGCCATCTTAATTCTCTCTTCCTCTTTAGTGACTGGGGTTGAGGATGTGATCTTTCACCTTTCTATTTCAACAACATGGAAATGTTCTATCTGTCCTCCCTGCCATGGTTGATGGCTATCCTCTGGAAGCCTTACCCAAAGTAGTCTTTTTCTTCTATTAGTTTCCTTGAACATGGTGCTTAATGAAAGCAGGCGACAAGAACCAATTACAGTAAAAGATATTCTGACTGGATTTAAGGTTGCCTTTCAGAGAGAGAATTCATGTCATATTCTGAAACCTAATCAAGAACAGGATGTATGTTAGGTCATGGGAACTATGAGGCCATTTTAAGAAATGATATCATCTAAAATCATCATAGTCTATATTGTGTTCTCTCCTCTCAGTAAAAGTACATGACATAATGGTCTCACAGCATACATTTAGTTATTGTAATGTATACATTTGAGGTCTAGATGCAGGAATATTTTTTTTCCTTTGGTTTTTCGAGACAGGGTTTCTCTGTGTAGCCTTGGCTGTCCTGGAACTCACTCTATAGAACAGGCTGGCCTCGAACTCAGAAATCTACCTGCCTCTGCCTCCCAAGTGCTGGGATTAATGGTGTGTGCCACCATGCCCAGCAGGAATATATTTTTAAGAACAGTTTTTTGATAACAAGAATGATCCAAGTGACACATCTCAGATAGTAAAGTCATATTTAGTAAAACTATGCTTCCAAATTCTACAGGGGTCAGTTTTGCTCAAATATGAACCCTGTAACTATATTGTCTACAGTTGGGTGTCAACAGCCTGACTCTAGTCTAAAATACTCAGTTGGGATTGTAATGTTTCTACCATTCTAGAACAAAGAAATAGAGTATGGAAGACCAAATTCAAGAATGACTTAAAGGCCAAAAGTAGTGGCACAGCCCTTTAATCCTCTAGCACTTGGGAGGCAGAGGCAGGCAGATTTCTGATATCGAGGCCAGACTGTTCTACAGAGTGAGTTCTAGGACAGCCATGGCTACACAGAGAAACCTTGTCTCAAAAAAACAAAAATCAAAAAAAAAAAAAAAGAATGACTCAAAAGAAATAGTTTTCTTTCTATTGTACCAGTAAAGAAGTGTAAAATCAGTGTCTACACCCAAAATTTAAAACAAGACATAGAATCAAATATTGTGATGTGATTTCATAAGATATTTTCATAAAGAAGAATTAATAATACTTAATGAAGAATTAATTTGAGAATATTTAATGAAATAATAAGGAAGTTAGCTTTAGATAGCATTGATATCATGGGTCAGATTGAAGCAGGAAGAGTTTCCTCTGACAGTATCTGAGGACTGCACAGATTAGCATGGAATTCTTCTTTCCTTAGGCAAACCTTATACTAATGCCAAAAGGATAATATTGTGTAAAAGGCAAAGAAGAGAAACACTAGAAAGACATCATACAAAGTTGGTGTACATCTACACTACAAACAGATAAACAGAAGAAAATATATGGCCAAAGACTTCCAGTGAAAAACAGACAGCATATTCAACAAATGGTGCTGGTTCAAGTGTCAGTACACATTTAGAAGAATGCCAATTGATTCACTCTTACCGCCTTGTACAATGATCAAGTCAACGTGGATCAAGAACCTCCACATAAAACCATATATATTGAATCTAATAGTAGAGAAAGGGGGAAAAAAAAAAAAACCTTCAACACATCTGCAAAGGGTAAATTTTCCTGAATAGAACAGAAATGGCTCAAGTTCAAAGGTCAACTATGGACAAATGGAATCTCATAAAATTGAAAAACTTCTGTAAGGCACAAAAAAAAAAAAAAAAAAAAAAACACTGTCAATAGGACAAAATAGCAACCTACGGAATGGTAAAAGATCTTAACCATTCCTCTGTCTGACAGAGGGCTAATGTCCACTCTATACAAAGAACTCAAGAAGTTAGACTCGGGACTGGTGAGATGGCTCAGTGGGTAAGAGCACCCGACTGCTCTTCTGAAGGTCCGGAGTTCAAATCCCAGCAACCACATGGTGGCTCACAACCATCTGTAACAAAGATCTGATGCCCTCTTCTGGAGTGTCTGAAGACAGCTACAGTGTACTTACATATAATAAATAAATAAATCTTTAAAAAAAAAAAAAAGAAGTTAGACTCTAGAGAACCAAATAACCCTATTAAAAATAGGGTATGCAGCCATGGAAGGAGTTACAGAGACAAAGTTTGGAGCTGAGACTGAAGGAAGGGCCATCCACAGACTACCCTACCCAGGGATCCATCCCATAAATAACCCCCAAACCCAGACACTATTTCAACTGTCAACAAGATTTTGCTGACAGGATCCTGATATGCTTGGCTCCTCTGAAGCTACGCGAGTTCCTGGCAAATAAACTGGATTTTCAACCAGGAGGTGATGGAGCATGCCTTTAACCCCAGCACTTGGGAGGTAGACGCATTAGGATTTCTGAGTTTGAGACCAGCCTGGTCCACAAAGTGAGTTCCAGGACAGCCAGGGGTATACCGAGAAACCCTGTCTAGAAAAGAAAAGAAAAGAAAAGAAGAGAAGAGAAGAGAAGAGAAGAGAAGAGAAGAGAAGAGAAGAGAAGAGAAGAGAAGAAAGAAAAAGAGAGAAAGAGAGAAAGAGAGAAAGAAAGAAAGAAAGAAAGAAAGAAAGAAAGAAAGAAAGAAAGAAAGAAAGAAAGAAAGAAAGAAAGAGAGAGGATGTTCACAGTCATCTATTGGATGGAACACAGAGTCCCAAATGAAGGAACTACAGAAAGTACCCAAGGAGATGAAGAGGTCTGCAGCCTCATAGGAGGTACACCAATATGAAGTAACTAGTACAAACAGTGTTCCCTTGGACTAAACCACCAGTCAAAGAAAACACATGGTTGGACCATGTCTCTAGCTGAATATGTAACAGAGGATGGCTTAGTGTGAGGAGAGGCCCTTGGTCTTGCAAAGATTCTATGCCCCAGTATAGAGGAATGCCAGGGCCAGGAAGAGGGAGTGGGTGGTTTGGGGAACAGAGGGAGGTCTGAGAGGATAGAGGATTATCAGAGAGGAAACTAGGAAAGGGGAGAGCATTTGAAATGTAAATGAGCTGGGTTAGGTGGCCCACCCCTTTAATCCCAGCTCTCTGGAGGCAGAGGCAGGCAGATTTCTAAATTCAAGGCCAGCCTGGTCTACAGAGTGAGTCCCAGGACAGCCAGGCCTATATAGAGAAACACTGTCTTTAAAAGAAAAAACAAAACAAAACAAAACAAAACAAAAACCAACAACAAAAAAAGAATAGGATACAGAGACAAAGTATTCTCAACTGAGGAATCTTGAATGGCTGAGAAGCACCTAAGAAATGACATTCTTAGTCATCAGGGAAATGCAAATAGATCAAAATCTCAGGTAACAGCAGATGCTGGTTAGGATGTGGAGAAAGGGGAAGATAATGCTGCTCCATTGCTGGTGGGATTTGTTGCAAGCTGGTATGGCCACTCTGGAAAACAGTCTGGTGGTTCCTCAGAAAATTGGAAATAGTCTACTTGAGGATCCAGCTATACCAATCATAAGCATATATCCAAAAGATGATCCAACATATGACAAGTATGCATGCTCCAATATGTTCAAAGGAGACTTCTTTATAATAGCCAGGAGCTGGAAACAACCCAGATATCCTTTAACACAGGAATTGATACAGATAATGGTACATTAAATGGTACATTTACAGAAAGGGGTACCACTCAGCTATTTAAAAAAAAATGACTTCATTAAATTTGTAGGCAGGTGGACGGAACTAGAAAATGTCATCCTAAGAAGGATACACATTATATGCAGTCATTGATAAGTGGATATTAGCCCCAAAGCTTGGAATACCCAAGATACAACTCACAGACCATATGAAACCATATGAAACTTAACAAGAAGGACTGTGGATGCTTCAGTCTTACTTAGGAGAAAAATTATAAAGGGAAGTAAAGGGAGGGAGGGACGGGGACGGGGAGGAGGGGAGAGAAATGGGGTGGAGGGAGTATCAGGAATGGGAGGAGACAGGCGAGAAGTACAGAGAGTCAGAAAATTTAATGGAGGTGTGTAGCACTGCGGGGTGTGGAACTGGGTGTAGCCAATAGAAAGTCCCAGATGCCAGGAAAGCAAGAGTTCCCCAGGACCCAAGTGTGATGACATTAGCTGAAATACCCAACAAAGGGGGTTCTGAACCTGTAGAGACCATATCCAGTGCATAGGCAAGGACCACAGTTGAAGAAAGGGGCCATCCACCCATCTCAAGATTTTTAACCCAGAATGGTTCCTTTCTAAAGGAAATGCAGGGACAAAGAATGGATCACAAACTGAAGAAATGGCCATCCAGAGACTGCCCCACCTTGGGATCCATCCAATCTTCAGGCACCAAACCAAGACACTATTGCAGATGCCAAGACGCACTTGCTGATAGCAGCCTGGTAGAGCTATCCCCTGAGGCTATGCCACAGTCTGACCAATACAAATGCATTTGTGGTGCTTGCAGATAACCATCAGACTGAGCACAGGAACCTCAAAACAAATTAAGTGACACATGAGACCTTCCTTCCACACTAATATAAAAGGACAAAACTCAATCCAAAGTGGAAATTCGTAATCGATATATTTTTTGAGCATCATTTACAATAGATTACCTTTGAGATTTGCAGGTTTTCAGTCCATGGAAATTGCACAGAAAATATAATGGTATTATATATGTGAAAAGACCTAACCGTTAAATACTCCTCATCCCAGAAGAAAATGAAGAGCATAGAAAAAAATCCTTATAGATAACATGACCACATGTAGATTACAGAACTATGGAATGGTTTGAATGAAAACGGAGTTTTCAAAGAAATGTGGACAGCACACTGACCTGTGGAGTGTTTACGAGAGAGCTCATTCTTTTTCTTTTTCCTCTCCCAGTTTCAAATATTGGAACTCTTCTTGAAGTTTCACAACAGGGTTTGAAAAATACAAAAATGAAATTACTACAACTACGTAATAGACAATAATAAAACACATAAAAGGACATTAAAAGCAAGATGATACAAAGAATCTTGTCAACACTTCTACAGACATGAGAGCATGGAGTGACATATTTAGTGTAGTAAGGAATATAAGTATAATCTGAGGACTCTTTCTGACTTCAGTGGGCACCTGACATAAACACAGAGCATATGCATCCAGACTGTAAAACACTATTATCAGGGTTGTTATTGAGAACTTATCTTCCTGGGACTAGAGTCGAGGGCAAATGGCTAGTGCCTACCATGATTGATGCCTAGAGTTGAATGGTGTTTCATTAGACATCATACTAGAATACAATACCTAATCCTTTGAGGAGATTACATTTCATTCTCCCAGGCAGATACAGTATATCTATGTTCTATGTGTGTCCTGTTGTCTTGGTGCCTCATTAGTTTACATTGAAACTGGGGCATAGCAGATGATGGAATGCTGTAGAAAGTCATACACAATTAATGAGAACTAAAGGGAAAACAATGATATCCTAGGAAGAAGTGAACAAGAAAACTGTCTATGTCCTAACACTAGGCAGGCATTAAGCAAGTGTGGAAACCCAGACCTGCAGAGTGTCTTCTAACACTGTCTGAGAACTAAATAGGTGCAGCACTGAATTCACAAATTTTGTTAGAAAATCCCACAATCATCTTGCACAGAGAATATTGCAGAATACAGAAAGAAAGGGAATGTGGTGCAGTCATCACACAAAGCTGTCTGTACCGGGATCCAAAAGCAAATGACCATAAAAATATGCATGAATAAAATAATAAAATAATTCTCTCTAATGGATATAGAAAATGAACTCCACTTGATTTCATGCCATAGATGCAATACTGTTTCAAGAAGCACAAACCAAATAACTCAAGGCACAAAGTACATACAATCAGTGGGAGAAGGCTCTCAATCATGTCATTATATCTACAAAAGGCCTACAAAATATCATAGTGGATCACTATGAAAGCTCTGAAGAATGTGGAAGAGAAAGAACATCACTCAGAGGTCCTGAGTTCAATTCCCAGCAACCACATGGTGGTTCATAGCCATCTTTAATGGGATCTGATGTCCTCTTTTGGTGTGTCTGAAGACAGTGACAGTGCACACACATACATGAAATAAATAAATCTTTTTTTTAAAAAAGAGCAAGAAAATCACTGAGTCTAATGAACATCATAGCCATCATCCTAATTCTATCACTACAGAAACTGAAGACATCTATCATCATTCTATCCTACTAACTAGAGAGACAAGGATGTGCAAAGCCTCCACACTAATTTTGTACAAACACCATTCACCGCAAAATGCTAGCGCCAGGAGAATTAGATAGCAGAGATTAAAGAAAACTTTAGGAGCTTTGTAATATCTGCAATAGTAAAGAAAACAGATAATACAAATACTCTACCAGAATGTTTCCCTGTAAATATTCTAACAGCTGTAATATGCATAAAAAATGTAGATAATCCCTAATTCATGTGATGGAAAATTCAGTGGTAAGAAGAATTTATGTACAACAGAAATGTAGATACAGAGAAAAATATAATGCTGTCCTAAATTCACAATATGTAAATTTCTACGACCCAGGCATTTGAAGACAACATCAAGTGGGCTAGAAAAAGTAGGCATAGGAATGCATAAATATTCAGGGAATAATCAGGACATTTTTGCAGATCATGTCACTTTATGAATCCTGCCTGTGACATACAGGCTGAGTATTGTCAACTTTACAGCAACAGATCCTAAATTTCTGCCCCAGTAAGAGATGTTGGGCTTTAGTTTCAACAATAGTAAAAACATGGAATGAATGTATATCATGGAATTATTTAGTCTATGTGTATAACAGGAAAAGTACATCTTCCATCTCATGGAGACTGAACAAGAGCTCATTCTAGGATGGAAAGAATAACCCATGGTTTCACAGCCACCAAGAAGTTGATAGGAACACTATGGCGTTGACTTTAAAACTTGACACTGGCATTTCCTCAAATTCACATCTGATTCTGAACAGACTTTATTCTGTCCTTATCAGCCTTCCAGTCCATTTTTACTATCACTTCTTTCATCCCAATATTTTTAAAGTGGACAAACTATAATAGTAATGTGTAGTGTGTTCAGACCCTGGGACTCTTGAGTACAAGAACATAGCATTCTAGCTTAGCATTCCCTAGGGAAGGCTATTACAGATTGGCTTTCTCTACTCCCAGATGTTTCTGGCTTTTGTCACATCAAAGTGCTATAACAATGTACATCTCTTTTCCTATCGTCTTGTCCTGTCCCTTACAATCAATGTTGCAATATTACAGTAGCATACAATACTAATAAATATTTACACATAGAATCAAGAGTGAATGGAATAATATTTTTCAAGCCCTGAGAGAAAATAACTGGCAATCCAAAGTAAGTGACTACTAGTATTGACAGTATATAAAGTAAATTTGAATGTAGTAATTCATTAGGACATGTTTTTTAGTCAAAAACCTACTTAGAGCCGGGCAGTGGTGGAGCACGCCTTTAATCCCAGCACTTGGGAGGTAGAGGCAGGTGGATTTCTGAGTTTGAGGCCAGCCTGGTCTATGGAGTGAGTTCCAGGATAGCCAGGACTGCAGAGAAACCCTGTCTCATAAAACCAAACAACAACAGCAAAAAGAAACCAAACAAACAAACAAACAAAAAACCTACTTAGAAAATGAACTGATGAAATTATGCACAAAAGAATAAGGCATCCAGGCGTGGTGGCACTCACTGTTAATCTCAGCCCTTGGGAGGCAGAGGCAGGCGGATTTCTAAGTTCGAGGTCAGCCTGGTCTTCCCAGGACAGCCAGGGCTACGCAGAAAAACACTGTCTCAAAAAAAAAAAAAAAAAACCAAAAAACAAAAAACAAAAACATAACAAAACAATACAAAAAAAAAAATAATGCAGACATTTTTCATGAGGTCATAGGAAATAAGAAATTTCTTGGTAAGAATGAATAAATACAAGGGAACTAGTAAGTATTCCTCATATACAACACAGTAAAGCTCTATCCCACACACAGAATTGAGAACAAAGTGAACCATGCTTTACCACCTACACTGCCAGCAAAATCTTCCAGATTAAAAATCCTAAGGAACATAATCTCATAAAGAACAGAATGTCATCGACCGATCTTCAAAGACATTATAATAAAGTCCCTAGTAGAAGTCAGAAAAAATGAAACATATATTCATACTGAAGAGTAGTATATGTGGATCTTGGTTTTCATTTAAGAAAGAAGAAATTGTACAGAACTAAACTGACATCACACTGGGTAGTATTCACTTTAATCCAAAATAACAAAAGTACAGTTTATATATAGAAGAACAAACACACCCATGTTTGAAAGCAATGTCTAATTGAATGACAGAAAATATGGAATATCAGAGAAAGATCTGACAGACTAGGATATGCCCAACTTTGCTGTAATGAGAGTGCAAAGAGAAGTTACTTGAGACAGAGAAAGACAGTACAGGAAGAAGAGAATAATAAAGGAATACAGTAGAGTGCATGGGCTGCAGTTGAGAGAGTAGAGCCACAGAGAGGGAGAAGGACACAGTTTTACTGGGAGAGATTTACAGAGTCAGATTGAAGATAGAACATGCTAGGCATGGGCAAATACAGAATGAGCAGGAGAAAGAGAAGGAGCCAAAGGATTACAAAAATTTTCGACAGTTAATTTAAGGCCTAGTGGAACAATTCAGTGTCTGAGAGAATAACTCAGCTGGGAAAGGAGTGTGAGCTGGAAAAACAGAATTGAATCAGCCAGGTAAGCATTGAGAAGGAATAAGAAAGGGGGAGCTTATTCAGCAGCAAATTTCAGAGGCTGAAAACACACCAGGCCTAGATAATACTGTATGGAGAGTAGAAGCTTACATGACTAGGCCTAGGTTAATAGATGTAGGCAAGAATCCTCCCAAATTACAGTGACAATAGGAGAATGAAACTTACTTATACAGCCCTGTGGTAAAAAGTAGACACTGCTCAGTATAAAACTCTCAAGAATATAAGAGAAGAAGCATACCTCAAAAATAAGGCAAACAGACTCAAAACTAAAGCAAAGAGTACAGAGAAGGTCAACAATAATTATTCCACTCTAATGGGGACTAATGCAACACAGAGCATCAATAAGAACACAGGTCAAGGACAGGAAAACATTTAGAGTGGACAGAATAGGTGATTCAAAAAGCAAGTAGACCATCTGGAGAAAACCACCTCATATCAGACCATTCACTCTCAGCAGACATCTTACATACTGTGGTGGGAACTTTCAAAGTGACAAAAACTGCTAGGCAAATTGGGGCAGGAAGGAGAGTTATCAATGTCTTACTCAGGTTTGCAACCTGCTTGTTAAAATCTGAATCTGTCAGACAAGGCATGGAAATTTTTATGATACTGGCAAGACTATCTGTGGGTAACAGAAGGTTCAAGTTCCACAAGAAAATAAAAATACATAGGTTACAGTGGAAATCTGCTTGAAAAATCATAAAGAAGGTCACAGGCCCTAGGAGAGAATCTACTGCTAACATTTGCTTTATGTATAAATTGCCCTTGTCACAACCATAGCCTGATGCTGCTTTCAATCTGGGTAAAAGCAACTTTGATTACAATGGGCAACAGCAATTTCCCAGCATCAAAATTAATTAAATATTGACATCAAGTGAAGCCTGACAGCACTGCCTACCATGGGAAATCCATATCATCCCATCTAATATTATTCTTTTCCAGAATCATTAAGGAAATAGAATCTGGAAAAATCAAATTCATATCCTCTTTCTACTAACAGGTGAGCCCCACTCCACCCCTTGTTCAATACCTCTAACATACCTGGATCCTTTGTGAGAGTCTCCTTGACCTTAACCATCCAGTGCTCTTAGTGTTGATTTACAGTTATGCACATTTGGATGAGCATATGGAGACCTGAAAATGGGAAAATATTATTCAGAATGAACCTGGAACTTTTCATGGAACACAAAAGAGAGATGTCAATACATGATAAAAGGATAAACATGAGTGAAAGAGAAGAAATTATGAAAATGTCTTTTTTTTTCTGAGTATTTCAGTTTACCCTAGAGATGTGCAAGTCAGTCACACAGTTAACACACATACAGAGTCCTTTTCCAAGTAACAAGGAAGAAGAGCAGGGAAGACTGGAAGAAAATTACTCTGATTCACACAATGCAGACAGTTGGACTTCACCAACAAGAGGTCTGTGAAAAAAAGCCCTGAGTGCAGGGTCTAAGCATTCCCACACCTGCAAGAAGTCCACAGTGCAGAACTCATCAGACCATGAATGCGCATGGGCTTTTGATGAAGCAAGGAGTCATTTTTCTTATGTAAGTGAGCAATCATAATTACTCAAAAGGTGCTGTCTAATTTTCTCTTAATCCATAATAAGTTTTCCACTTATAAAAATTTCTGCTGGGCGTGGTGGTGCACGCCTTTAATCCCAGCACTTGGGAGGCAGAGGCAGGTGGATTTCTGAGTTTGAGGCCAGCCTGGTCTACAAAGTGAGTTCCAGGACAGCCAGGGCTATACAAAGAAACCCTGTCTCAAAAAATATTTTTAAAAATAAAATAAAATTAAAAAAAATATCTTTGCCTGAAATCATTCTCTCACAGCATGCTGGGCAGAACCTTGAAAGGATTCAAAGAAATTCAGGAGGAATGGCTAACTGGGGTGTCTGTTAACATATCAATAAAGTCATAGTTGGGTAGGTGCTTTCTTGGCTCCTGCTTATCTCTTGGCCTGCCCCTCTATCCTCCATCTCATCCTCAATTCCCCTCAACCCCACCTGATGGCCTTGTTAAGTTTGGAACCAACCAGATTATCTCTGAATACTTTCTCCCTCAGACTGAAATGCCAAAAATTAACCCAACCACCAGCATAAGAACCAGGTATCTTCATGCATTGCTGCGGGTTGCATGTTTTAGGAAAATAATAAAGCCTCATAGGAAACTACAGTGGCCTATAAAACTGCCTGTAGCATGTGACCAAATCCATCTCTTGGTCAGGATGTATTATTTTATAAAACTTGCCCACATGGTACAATTAGTGTTTTTCTGGCGACACTCAGGGTTGACAGAATCTACAATATATCTTCTCCTCAGCTGTACCTTGCTGAAATCCTGTCTTCATGTTTTATTCAAACCTAAGGTGTAACATTAATAAGTAAGCCTATGAAGACACATTTCTCAATGTTGTATTTACATCAAAGACTGCATATACCTCAGTGTTAAACTAACAGAGCCTATAACTTTGCTAGGTTAATATTAATATTTACAGCCACAAGACAGTTAAAAATTGAAACGTTAAAAACAAAAAGAAAGCCTTTAGGGCCAGGCTTAAGTGCCCCCAAGGTATGCTAATCATAAAACAGATAGCAACATTCCTCCACCCACCCATTTCTAAGGTGTGTTATCAAAGAAAGTCACCTTGACTCACCCTGACCACTCCAGAACTCACTATGCAAATGTGCTGTTGTTATTGAGACTCATAGACAACTGTCTTGACTTTCCATTTAACTCCTATTTTTGGTATTTTCCAACAACGCCCTCCCCATCCCCTTGACTTGTGGTTTAGCCCTGCATGGTGTAGGACTGTGGACCTGAGAGCTCTCTTGAAATAAAAGTCCTCTTGCAATTTGCATCAAGACCCTTTTTTGCAAATGATTTAGGGTGTCGCCTCTCCTGAGTCCCAATGAGGGAGAGTCCTCACGTTTTGGGTCTTTCAACAATACTTTATAACGAATATTTTCGAATTCAATCAAATCTGCACTGGTCCCCATATGACAAATACCTACAAAGCTCTCTGCGGATGCCCACTCAATTCCCTGGAGAAAGGAAAATGAAATGGCAAAAGGAGGAAAAGGGGAGTTAAGAAAGCATGAAAGAATTTGAATTACAGGAGCTTTATAAAGGCTTTTGCAAAGGCAAACCTCCAGGTATACAAACTCCAGATGCAGCCAAGAATCTACGAGGATATTTTAGAATAATATTCTGGCAACCATAAAATTGATTAAAACATCACCATGAACCCAATTCACAGGATCTCAAACTTCCTGACAATGGTAAGATAGCCACAACAGAATTGTGAGAGTAGCGACAGAAAATGCACCCCTGCTCCACACCCCTGCCCAACTCCTGCCCATTTCCCAGTCCAACAGCTCCTCTGACCTGGAAGGTGACAGGACCAGCTGCTCAATGTCCTAGGAGGGGCAACTGCAGCTTAAGGAAGTTTTCAGGTTCAGCAAATACTGAATTGTGAGAATGGCGGCAGAAAATGCACCCCTGCCCAGCTCCTGCCCGTTTCCCAGTACAAAAGCGATTCTGACCTGGAAGGTGACTGGACCAGCTGCTCAATGTCCTAGGAGGCCAACACAACAACTGCTGCTTTGAAAGTTTTCAGGTTCCTCAAATAATAGGCACTAGTATCCCTCCATGACTTCCTGACCACGAGACAATCTAGAAGCAAGAAGAAAGATGAAACCGCAGAACTTCCCTTCAGTCTGCCTAGCCCCACCTTCTGGACCCGCCCAATATTCAGCAGCTTCCTGCAGTTCTTCTAAGCCCACCTACTTCTGACCTTTTAATTAATTAGCTTCCCACTTCTTCACAGCAATTTTTGTTGTTTTGGACTTTTGCTTGCTTGCTTCCTTGCTTGCTTGCTTGTTCCTTTGCTTTTAATTTGTCTTTTTCTTAAACTCATCTAATCGTGCAGGAATCACACACTCCCCATCAGGAACCACTCCTCCAACTCTGTTGCAGGCTGCCTTCCACACAACTTCCCAGGACCTACTCTGCACAGCTTCTCCACAAAGTTGCTGCCAGACTAGACCAGAGCTGGATGTAGTAGGACACTGAACGTGGGTTCTGAGAGTTTTACAGAATCAGACTGAGGAAAGAACATGCTAGGAAAAGGTAAAGACAGTCATCTCTATCTAAGGTCAGTTATAATCCTAAAAGCCAGGTGTGAGGTCATTTTGTTCCCAGGGCAAGTCCTTTCTTGCCCAAGTCATAGTTCTAATTCTGATTTTTCTTTAGCCCACCACCAGCCAGCTCTTAGTAAATACCTAACTATGCTCTGCTTCTGGGCTAGTGAAAGTATGTGCTAGGGAGTTCTGCTTTAACTAACCTTCTCATGAATAATGCAATACTCTAGTTCCTCCTTATACCACATTAAGAACACTGGCCTTCTCTTGCAGAAGACTCAAAATTGATTCTAAGCATCAACATGGTGGCTTCCAAGCACCTGCAGGGACCCGATTCCCTCTCCTAACTCCTGAGGGCACCAGACACCAAGTGGTGTACATATATGCAGGTTGGCAAAATGTTCACACTTGACAATAGACCAGAGAAAGAAATTTGAAAATGGACAGAAACATAATAATAACACTAATATAATAAATCTTGAAAAATATAAGAATAAAGGCTGAGAGGGGAGTCATCACTTCAGGCTCATTTATGAAGAGGTATACCTACAGCAGATACCCTCAACAAACTCCCTGGTACATTTTCTTACATCACACCAAGAAAACACTCCAGACTTGGCCATGTGTCCAACAAGAGTTTGACATGGGGCATCAGGGACAGAATGCTCAATACCACAAATGTGTCTGCTTCAGCGCTCTGTCAAGTAAACTCAGTCAGCGCTTACCTACACACACACCCCATGAGGGATGGGAACAAAACACAGACTGTTCTCAACTTTGAAATCTCACCTCTTGGAGAGCTACAGCAAGAGAGCCTGGTTCAAAGTCAACATACGTTAAAGCTTGTGGTCTTAGACAAACTCATCTGTCCTTCCACATGCATGCATGTAGTACTGGTGTGTCCCAAGCACAGAACTAGCCAGAGCACTAGGGAGAGGAATGGACAAGATCACCATTCCCAGTGGCATGCAGCTGACATGGTCTGTAATAGTTTCCCCACCAAGGATGGTATGGTGAGACTAGAAACCAAGGACAGGTGGCCATAACATTACTGGATTCATTACTTTTATAGGGTTTGGCTTTAGTGTGAATCCTTTTCTTTTTGTAGACTGTAGAGACCAGTTTTTTTTTCATATTGTGTCCCAGTCTAATCTTGTAGGACATTTGTCTGAGGGAAATGCAAAGGCAGATACAGATTAACACATTCTCTTTTCCTTGGAAATGTCGACTTAAAAGGAAGCACAAAAGTATTATGCAAACTTAAATTAATGTGCAGCCTTGATAAAATGAGTTTCAATAACAACAATGACAACAAACAGACTCCTTAACAGAGGTGAATGCTCCTCATGTGCAAAATTTAATATTTGTAACCCTTGTGACTCACGCATTTCTGTTGCAAATCATATTTTGCACATTAGTAATACTCACGAACCTAGTTTGAGAGGCTGAAGTATGCTCATGTCATTGTGGACACTTTCAGAACAATTACCCTTATGTACATTGATGCAAAATATTTAATAAAATACTCAAATACTGAATCTAGAAAACATCACTAAGAATCTATCCAAAATGATGAAGATTGTTTTCTCATCCAATATATCTTGAAGAGTTTCCATTCCCTCTACTCTTCTCAGTTCCTGTCCACTTTTCCTTTGTTCTGGATCAAACCCCTTTCTGTCTCTCAGTAAGAAAACAAACAAACAAACAAAAATATAAAAAATAAAAAATCCACAGACTTACTAATTGACAAATCTGCCCCCAAAAAGCCAAGGTAAAAGTTATAATATATTTCAAAAGAACTAGTGCAGGCATTAGTATTTGTACATCACAAATTCTAGTCTCAAATTTCTGGTATATATTTGGGCAATTGTGTGTGAAGCATTTTGCTGGGTGCTGATAAAGTATATTTTCTATGGGTCATTATAAGTGAAGATATCAAAAAGCTAAAATTTCAAAGGGGAAGAAATTTTTTGGCTCAGCTCTGAGTTCATTAGTCAGAATGAAAGACTATGATTGATGTTTACTGGCTAGGTGATATAAATGTGGGAGTCTCTGCAAACACTAGTTCTGGTAGAGTAACAATCCATGAGACAAAAAAAAGAAATCTAGTTCAATACCTCTCTATAATTATTTCAGCACTAGTTGTGGGTGTGTTGTGGGTTATAGTCAATGAAATTCCTACAGCACTCAGAGAAAATCTTTCCCAGTGCCTGTGTTAACATCTGAAGTAAAAAGTCTCCTGTTAGTCAGAAGTCAAGTTAAACTACAAAGCCCCATGGGACAATTAACCACACACACGATAATGACTGGGAACAACACTGGATGGAGCCTGCCTCTGCTCAGGTGAGAAGCAGAAGAGAAATGAGTGGGAGGCAGGCTTTGATAGGGTTTAGTTGTGGGTGATGAATTTTCAGGATTGGAAATATCTGCGGTTGGAGATTGCTGGTATTTTATGTTCTGAGCTTGAGCAAACTCAGGGATTTCTGAGCAGTTAAAACCTGTAAGTATGCTATCCATTTTCCCTGTAGACAATGTTGAGTCTAACTTTAGATTCTGACCCCAGGGTGGCTTATTTTAGTAATAATTAAGCACAGTATAATTTTGGAAAGAAAGTTCTTGGTAATAATTGTCTCAATCCTCTGTGCACAGTGAAGATGAAAGTGTGACTACCTCAAAAGTCTTTTGCAAAGTACATGTGAGTCTTTTGTAAGTTGGATTCTAAAACTAAAGGGCCTAGAGGAGAATCAAGCATACAGTGTAGAGGACACCAAGCTACAAGATACATATCACATCTCCTGCAAGGCTGGTTTGTATTACCTGAAAAACAATGATCAAGGGAAGATTGTCTGGGACAATTATATAGATTGGGACCTTCAGGTGTTTTGTGGCACTACATCTAGCACAGCTCACCATGCCACTTGCTACCTACATTCCCTCACTTCTGGTCAGAAAAAAAGTGTACTTCTCTTCCCCTGAAGAGAGAACTCTGGGGTTTTATATTCCTGGTTACCTTAGAGCTTATTTTTGACCACAAGGTCCTTTTGCTCTCTAGAGAAAAAATATATTTTATGGATGTTTCTAGTTTTTAGGATATTAATCTGTGTTAGTGTAAATAGAAAGACAGATTTTTTTTGTTTTGTTTTGTTTTTTTTTTTTTTTTGTTTTTCGAGACAGGGTTTCTCTGTATAGCCCTGGCTGTCCTGGAACTCACTTTGTAGACCAGGCTGGTCTCAAACTCAGAAATCCGCCTGCCTCTGCCTCCTGAGTGCTGGGATTAAAGGCGTGTGCCACCACGCCCTGCCTAAGACAGATATTTTTAAAGAATATAAATTATGTTGTTCAGATATATAAAGTGTGATGACATTGCTGACTCTATAGACATCAAACATGCAAGTGCTGCTGGCATAATCCCAGCACTCAGAACATTGGGGCAGGTGTATTATTCTTCATTTGAGGCCAGACTATTCTAAATCAAAGTGACTTTCCATCCTGTGGGCCCCAATTTCCTCTTTTGGCCTTTCTGAACTCTCCACATGGGTTGAAGTTAATTTTCAAAACTTTTATGCATGTGTGTCTGTGTATTTTTAAATGTTTATTGCTATATTGGTAGAGAACTAAGTGCTAGCAGGATCTTGATATTGTCATTTCTATGGCCCATCACTAGGCTTACATTTGTTTTTTGTTTTTTTTTTAAGATTTATTTATTTATTTATTTATTATATAAGTAAGTACACTGTAGCTGTCTTCAGACACTCTAGAAGAGGGCATCAGATCTCATTACAGATGGTTGTGAGCCACCATGTGGTTGCTGGGATTTGAACCCTGGACCTTCGGAAGAGCAGTCCGGTGCTCTAACCCACTGAGCCATCTCACCAGCCCCAGGCTTACATTTGTAAATACTTGTCTCCACACCTGCTGAGATATTTGAATGGCAGGCAGCTCTCTATGCCTAGAGGTAATCCACAGAATTCTGGAGATGTCTCACACCTGATTGCTTCTAAGAAAAAAACCTAAAATCCAATCCCTGGGGCAAGAATTGGAGGGTGGAATTTCTGGATGGAAAAAGTGATGTAGGGAAGAGAAAGCAGGTGGAAGAGATTTAGTGGGAGACAGAGAAGAGAACAGATAAATGGGAACAGTTGCATAGAGGTAAAGAGCAAGCTACACATGAGGTCATAGGCTTGAATAGTCTGAAATTTAAATGATCGTTGGTAAACTGCTCCAATGAAAGGCCTATGTTTTAAACTATATAGAAACCTTCTTCTCATTATATATAACACTGGTGTTTGCACAAGTACTCCCACTATACTCACATACATAGACAACAGGTACATATATATATATCCATATTGTATACATATATATATATATATATGTACACACACAGATATATACATGTGTATATATATGCACACATACATATATATGTGAGTATATATATACATATATATATGTATATATATATGTATATATGTATATATATAACTTTTAACAAGGGTAGTTTGAGTATTTAAGTCAAATTAGATATTGATTGGTTATTCACAATATATTCATGAATCATTGACCTAGCATATTTTGGAGGAAGCACAAATTTTAGATCAATGTCTTTTTGGTTGGTTCTGTGTATAATTTTCACTTTTTGTAGCTTGCAAAGCCCTTCACATAATGAGGACTGTGGAATATAAGAGCCAATGTTCTTGGAGGCACCAGCTTGACCTCTTCATACATAGTGAGTTGTGTAAGTCTGCTCATTAGCAGTGAAGACTTATTGTCAGTTTGTAAAAAGCAACACCTTTTGTTGTCAATACCCTGCAGTATTTGCTTATTTTTATGAAACCACTTTGTGGAACAACTCAGTTGATAAAACCCAGTGGAAAAGACAAGATCAACTGGAACTCCATCTCTCTCAGAATTCAGAGACTTCATTAGAATCACCTTCATACACTTATAAGCTGGTTTGTTTTAAAAAAAATTTCCAAACATCTTACTAAGAATACAGCCAGCCGAACTCCATGGAGTCTTGTACCATGGTGCTTTTCTATGCATTGGCAGAACCACAAATGTGGCATTGCAGTGTATAAAAGTTATTACCTTCCAATAGATGGTGATTTTTCTTGGACCTTACAACCAGACTTAATGCAACTTGAAGAAATTTAAGATTTAATATTGCAGTTCTACTGTGTACTCAACTTTATGGTTTAGCATTTTTTTTCAAAGAACAATGTAAAAACAAACATTATTTTCCTTGTATTTCTCTTGTTATCAACTTTTAAAACTTAACGTGAAGCATTGGTGCAATGATAATTTATTGATACAATGGTAATTTATGTACTTTTTCAAGGCATGTCCAGAAACTGCCTGAGTGTCATTTGTTGAAAGCATGAAATGCAGAGGCTTAGCACAACCTTCCAAAATGAATATACCATTAGGTGTACTGATTGATAAATGGTGATGTCTATAATCACTTGGAGCCAGTTACCTCATCCTTTTAAAAACTCTGTTAAAGATTTCTGTATACTATACCGTTCCTTCCCCATGTAATGGGGTTTTCTTGATGTTCCTGAGAATATTGCAAAGGTCTTTCTTAAGACTGGCAATGGTGATACAAAAGCCAACGGACATACATACAGAGTACACAGATAGACACAAACACAGAGACAGAAGGCAGACACACACGAAGAGAGAGATACACAAGGCAGTATTCAACAAGTTCCAGATTTAAATTAACTGAATAGACACACACAGGATGGAAGGCTCAGATAAGAGGAGGTAGAGAATTCAACTTTGGGCTCACAGTTAGTTAAATTACCTCTGAGGGAAAGGCTATTGATTCTTTCCTTAACTCAGATGCATTATTAATCACGAGTGTTATTAATGTATTCATATATGCAGAATCAATTAACTTTTGACATAGTTTTTCTTTTTCTTTTTTTTTTTTTTTGCATAAGCACAATATGAAAAAATATAAAACTCACCACAATTGGTAACAAGTAGCCCTGCATTCTGAAAGGTGTCCATGGGCTCAGAACCCTGTTCTCTAAAGAAAGACCATCAGGTCTGGGCTTGTGCTTCTGAGCTTTCACTTCCATGCTGGCCTAGAATCCATTTTAGCCTAACAGTCATCACATCAGGTTTTGAACCTCAGAGGTCACAAGAGAATCCTGGAACTCATTACTTTTATGAAAAGAGTTCACTCCCAGCCATATTCTCTAAGGCGACTTGGGTAATGCTCGAGTCTCCTTTCCCCAGCCTATGAAGATATGCATGGGTGTACATAGAGTATTATAGAGCACAGTCAAGGAATCTTCTATGAACAAATGGCTAAATAGTGCAGTATGTATTGTAGGTCTTTTTCTATTTCCTTCCTTCCTTCCTTCCTTCCTTCCTTCCTTCCTTCCTTCCTTCCTTCCTTCCTTCCTTCCTTCCTTCTTTCCTTCCGTCCTTCCTTCCTTCCTTCCTTCCTTCCTTCCTTCCTTCCTTCCTTCCTTCCTTCCTTCCTTCTTTCCTTCCTTCCTTTCTTCCTTCCTCCCTCTCTTCCTCTCTTTTTTCCTTCTTTCCTTTGTTTATTCTTTCTTTCTTTTGACAAAAATCTAGACACTTATTCACAGGAATTTTTCTTTATTGCCTCACCCTTCAAGCAGTAAACAATATTGTGCCTAAAGCTGACATCATTTTAATTCATCATTTTCTTTGACTAAGGTATCCAGCTCCTCTACCTTTTGTCCAAGTCTAATGATCTGTCTCTCACACGTTCTCTATGAGTTACTATTATTTGTCTTACTGCATTTTCTTTTCAGGCTCTTTTCCTTGTTTATTTCTAAGCACATATTGAACTCAATTTTCATATCCTATGTTGTCCTCCTTGCCTTCAGGCTTTTGCTATTATTCTCTTGCCCACGAATCATTTTGTTCCTGTCCTCATCAGTTGACATATGTGGCTTACACACTTTGATCTCTTTGATCATGACTACGGGTTTTCAATTCTTTACCTAGGATATCATGTAAATTGCTCTCCTTATAAGATACATACAGAATTGATAGTTTGAGCCAAAGACATTTTATCTTAGCTTTACTTTGTTTTGGGTATTGAGCATCAGAATTCAGAGGGACTGCTTAATTGTGTGCATTTTTTAGACCAAACTCATAATGTGAGAAGTTAGGCAGGATCTATTGTATCTGAAGGATTCAGAACCCAGGTGCAGTGTCCTACTGCATTCAGTTCTGGTCTAGTCTGGCAGCAACCTTGTGGGAAGCTGAGCAGAGTAGGTCCTGAGAAGTTGTATTTCCACAACAGTGTTGGAGGAGTGGTTCCTGATGGTGAGGGTGGGCCTCCTGCATGATTAGTTAAGTTTAAGAAAAAGACAAAATAAAAACAAAGAATCAATCAATCAAAAAATCAATCAATGAATTAAATAAGCAAGCAAGGAGGCAAAAATCCAAACCAACAAAAATTGCTCTGAAGAACTGGGAAGCTAATTAATTAAAAATTCCTGAAGGAGGTGGGCTTAGAAGAACAGCAGGAAGCTGCTGAGTATTGGGCGGGTCCAGAAGGAGTGGCTCTGAGGAACCAAGAGGAAGTGACTGGAATTTCCGCCATTCCAGCCTTCTCAATGTATCTCGGCTGCCTCGTGGTCAGGAAGTCATGGAAGGAGACTAGTGCCTAGTGTGTGGGGAACCTGAAAACTTCCTTAAGCTGCAGTTGCTGTGCTGGCCTCCTAGGATATTCAGCAGCTGGTCCTGTCACCTGCGGATCAGAGGTGCTGTTGGGCTGGGAAATGGGTAGGAGCGGGACAGGCGTGTGGAGCAGGGGTGCATTTTCTGTTGCCACCCATACAATTCTGTTGTGGATATCTTACCATTATCAGGAAGTTTGAGTTCCTGTGAATTGAGTTTATGGTGATGTTTTAATTAATTTTATGGTTGCCAGAATATTTTTCTAAAACAACCCTGTAGATCCTTGGCCCTCTCTGGACTTTGTATACCGGGAAGGTTGTCTTTGCAAAGCCCTTAATAAAGCTCCTCGAATTCAAATTCATTCATGCTTTCTTAACTCCCCTGTTCCTCCATTTGCCATTTTATTTCCCTTTCTCCAGGGAACTGAGTAGGCATCCCGAGAGAGCTTTGTAGGTATTTGTGATATGGGGACCAGTACAGATTTGTCGAATTAGAAAATATTCCTTATAAAGCACCATCATATGGCTGTAAATATTAACATTAACCAAGCAAAGTTAAGTCTCCGTTAGCTGAACACAGAGGTATATGCATACTTTGATGTAAATACATCATTGAGAAATGTGTCTACATATGCTTTGTTATTAATGTCATACCTTAGGTTTGAATAAAACATGAAGACAGGATTGCAGCAAGGTACTTGTGGGGAGAAATTTCCTTAAGGAAATGAGGACAACATAGGATATGAAAATTGAATTCAGTAGGTGGTTATAAATACAAAAGAAAAGAAAAGAAAGAAGACCCTGAAAAGAAAATGCAGTGAGGTGAATAATAATCATTCATAGAGAATGTGTGTGAGACAGATTATCAGACTTGAAGATATATAGTAGGTTCTGTTAACCCTGAGTGTCACCAGAGAAAAACCAATTCCACCATGTGGGCCAGCTTTATCAAATAATACATCGCGACCAAGAGATAGACTTTGGTCAAATGATACAAGCATTTTATAGGCAACTGTAGTTTCCTATGAGGCTTTATTATTTTCCTAAGACATGCAACCCGCAGCACTTCAAGAAGATACCTGGTTCTTGTGCTGGTGGTGAGGTTATTTTTGAGGTTTCAGTCTGAGGGAGAAAACATTCAGAGATATCTGGTTGGGTCCAGACTGAACCAGGCCATCAGGTGGGGGGAGGGGAATTGAGGATGTGATGGAGGATAGTGGGGCAGGTCAAGAGATAACCAGCAGCCCAGAAAGCACCTATCCAACTATGACTTAATTGATATGTTAACAGATACCCCAGGTAGCCATTCTTCCTGAATTTCTTTGAATTTTTCCAAGGTTCAGCTCGGCATGCTGTGCGGTGATGATTTCAGGAGTATATATTTTAATAAATGGAAAATTTACTATGGATTTTTTTTTTTTTTTTTGATTTTTGGTTTTTTTCGAGACAGGGTTTCTCTGTGTAGCCCTGGCTGTCCTGGAACTTACTTTGTAGACCAGGCTGGCCTGGAACTCAGAAATCTGCCTGCCTCTGCCTCCCAAGTGCTGGGATTAAAGGCGTGCCACCACCAGGCTTTTACTATGGATTAAGACAAAATTATACAACATCTTTTGAATAATCTTGATCACTTACTTACTGGATTACTGTCTGGATTCTGGGTCAGAATAATTTTCTTCCAGTCTTCCCTCCTCCTTTTCTGTGTTGCTTGGAAAAAGACTCTGTATGTGTGTTAACTGTGTGGCTGACTCTCACATCTTTAGGGTAAACTGGAATACTCGGAGAAAAATAGGTATTCTCATGATATCTTCTCTTTCCTTCATATTTATCCTTTTCTCGGGAATTGACATCTTTCATTTTTGTTCCATGAACAGTTCCATGTTCATTCTAAACTGTATTTTCTCATTTTCAGGTCTCCATATGCTCAGTCAAATCTCCATAACTGTAAATCAACACTAAGAGCACTGGATGGTTTAGGTCAAGGAGACTCTCACAAAGGATCCAGGTATGTTAGAAGTATTGAACAAGGGGTGGAGTGGGGCTCACCTGCCAGTACAAAGAGGACATGAATTTTATTTTGTCAGATTCTATTTCCTTAATGATTCTGGAAAAGAATAATATTCGATGTGACGATATGGATTTACCATGGAAGGCAGTGCTGTCAGCTGTCACTTGATGTCAATATTTAATTAATTTTGATCCTGGGAAATTGCTGCTGCCCATTGAAATCAAAGTTTCTTTTACCCAGATTGAAAGCAGCATCAGGCTATGGGTGTGACAAGGGCAATTTATACATAAAGTAAATATCATCAGTAGATTCCCTCCTAGGGCCTGTGACGTTCATTACCGGATTTTTAGGCAGATTTTCACTGTAATCTATGGATTTTTTTTCCTGTGGAGCTTGAAACAGAAAACCTGTTACCCACAGATAGTCTTGCCAGTATCATAAAAATTTCCATGCCTTGTCTGGCAGATTCAGATTGCAGCAAGTAGGTTGCAAACCTGAGTATATACATTGATAACCCTTCTTCCTTCACCAATTTGCCTAGCAGTTTTTGTCACTATGAAAATTACCACCAGCGTGTCTAAGAAGTCTGCTGAGAGTGAATGGTCTGATATGAGGTGGTTTTCTCCAGAAGGTCTACTTGCTTTCTGAATCACCTATTCTGTCCACTCTAAATGTTTTCCTGTCCTTGACCTGTGTTCTTATTGATGTTCTGTGTTGCATTAATCCCCATTAGAGTGGAATAATTATTTTTGACCTTCTATGTACTGGATGCTTTAGTTTTGAGTCTGTTTGCCTTATTTCTGAGGTATGTTTCTTCTCTTCTATTCTTGAAAGCTTTCATACTGAGCAGTGTCTACTTTTTACCACAGGGCTGTATAAGTAAGTTTCATTCTCCTATTGTCACTGTAATTTGGGAGGATTCCTGCCTACATCTATTAACCTAGGCCCAGTCATGTAAGCTTCTAGTCTCCATACAGTATTATCTAGGCCTAGTGTGTTTTCAGCCTCTGAAATTTGCTGCTGAATAAGCTCCCCCTTTCTCTCTCTCCCTCTCTCTTTCTCTCTTTCTCTCTTTCTTTCTTTCTTTCTTTCTTTCTTTCTTTCTTTCTTTCTTTCTTTCTTTCTTTCTTTCTTTCTTTCTTTCTTTCTTTCTTTCTTTCTTTCTTTCTTTCTTTCTTTCTTTTTGGTTTTTCGAGACAGGGTTTCTCAGTGTAGCCCTGGCTGTCCTGGAACTCACTCTGTAGACCAGGCTGGCCTGGAACTCAGAAATCCATCTGCCTCTGCCTCCCAAGTGCTGGGATTAAAGGCGTGTGCCACCAAGCCTGGCAAGCTCCCCCTTTCTTATTCCTTCTCAATGCTTAACTAGCTGGTTCAACTCGGTTTTTCCAGCTCAAACTCCTATCCGAGCTGAGTTCTTCTCTCAGACACTGGATTGTTCCACTTGGCCTTAAATTAACTGTAGAAATCTTTCTCATCTTCTGGCTCCTTCTCTTTCTCCTGCTCATTCTGTCTTTACCTGTTCCTAGCATGTTCTCTTTTCAGTCTGATTCTGTAAAACTCTCAGAACTCACGTGCAGTGTCCTAGTACATCCAGCTCTGGTCTAGTATGGCAGCAACATTTTGTGGACGCTGTGCAGAGTAGGTCCAGAGAAGTTGTGTGAAAGGCAGCCTGCAACAGAGGTGGAGGAGTGGTTCCTGCTGGGGAGGGTGGGCTTCATGCATGATTAAATAAGTTTAAGAAAAAGACAAAATAAAAACGAAAAATCAACCAATCAATCAATGAATTCAGTAAGCAAGCAAGCAAAAATCCAAAACAATAAAAATTGCTGTGAAGAACTGGGAAGCTAATTAATTAAAAGGTCCTGAAATAGGTGGGCTTAGAAGAATTGCAGGAAGCTGCTGAATATTGGGCGGGTTCAGAAGGAGGGGCTCTGAGGAGCCAGGCAGAAATGACAGGAAGTCCCGCCTTTTCAGCATTCTCCTTGTACCTTGGCTGCCTCGTGGTCCGGAAGTCCTGGAGGGAGACTCGTGCCTAGTATTTGCAGAACCTGAAAACTTCCTTAAGCTGCAGTTGCTGTGCTGGCCTCCTAGGATATTCAGCAGCTGGTCCTGTCGCCTTCCAGGTCAGAGGAGCTGTTGGGCTGGTAAATGGGCAGGAGCAGGGCAGGCTTGTGGAGCTGGGGTGCATTTTCTGTCCCTACTCTTCACAATTCTGTTGTGGATATCTTACCATTGTCAGGAAGTTTGAGTTCCTGTGAATTGAGTTTATGGTGATGTTTTAATCAATTTTCTGGTTGCCAGAATATTTTTCTAAAGTATCCCTGTAGATCCTTGGCTGCATCTGGAGTTTGTATACTGGGAGGTTTGTCTTTGCAAAAGCCTTTATAAAGCTCCTGTAATTCAAATTCGTTCATGCTTTCTTAACTCTCCTGTTCCTCCAATTGCCATTTCATTTCCCTTTCTCCAGGGAACTGAGTAGGCATCCTGAGAGAACTTTGTAGATATTTGTCATATGGCGATCGGTGGAGATTTGATTGAATTAGAAAATTTACGTTATGGGCTGGTGAGATGGCTCAGTGGGTAAGAGCACCCGACTGCTCTTCCAAAGGTCCAGAGTTCTAATCCCAGCAACCACATGGTGGCTCACAACCATCCGTAATGAGATCTGGCGCCCTCTTTTGGAGTGTCTGAAGACAGCTACAGTGTACTTACATATAATAAATCTTAAAAAAAAAAATTTACGTTATAAAGCACCATCATATGACTGTAAATATTAACATTAACCTAACAAAGTTATAGTCTCCGTTAGTTTCACACTGAGGCACATGCACTCTTTGATGTAAATACAGCATTCAGAGATGCGTCTTAGTGAAAGATTTCACTAAGAATATTAGATGTGATGATATGGATTTACCATGGTAGGCAGCGCTGTCAGCTGTCACTTCATGTCAATATTTAATTAATTTTGATGCTGGGAAATTGCTGTTGCCCATTGAAATCAAAGTTTCTTTTACCCAGACTGAAATCAGCATCAGTTAATGTGTTTGAAAAGGGCCATTTACACACGAAACAGATATCAATCCTGGATTCCCTCCCAGGGCCTGTGACCTTCCTTATTGGATTTTAGCCAGATTCTCTGTTTAGTCTATGTATGTTTTTCCTGAGGAGCCAGCCTCAGCTTGAACAGGAAAGCCTTTTGTTACCCACAGATAGCCTTGCCACTATGATACTGGCGGCCATGCCTTGCCTGGCAGATTGAGATTGTAGCACACAGGATACAAATCTGGGTATGGCCATTGATAACTCTGCCTCCTGCCCCAGTTTGCATAGCAGTTTCTGGACACTGAATGCTACCACCAGAGAGTCCATCCACAGTATTTGTTGACAGAGTGGATGGTCTGATCTGAGTTGTTCTTCTCCAGAAGATGCACTTGCTTTCTGAATCACATCTTCGGTCCAGTCTACATGATTTTAAGTCCTTGAATTGTGTTCACACTGATGCAGTTGGTTGAATTTGGCCTTATTATATTGTGGATACCAACAAGAGCTTGCTGACAGGAGGCTGATATAGCTGTCTCCTGAGAGGCTCTATTAGTGCCTGACAAATACAGAAGTGGGTTCTCACAGTCATCCATTGGACAGTGTAGAGGGTCCCCAATGAAAGAGCTAGAGAAATTACCCAGAGACCTGATGGGGTTTACAGCCCCATAGTAGGAACAACAGTAGGAACTAACCAGTATCCCTAGAGCTCCCTGAAACTAAACCACCAACCGAAAACAAAACAAAACAAAAAACCAAAACCCAAAAACAACAACAACAAAAAAAAAACCCCAAAACATATTGTGGGACTCATGGCTCTAGCTGCATATGTAGGTGATGATGGCCTAGTCGATCATCAATGGGAGGAGAGGCCCTTGGACCTGTGAAAGTTCTATGCCAGAGTATAGGGGAACACTAGGGCCAGGAAACAGGAGAGGATGGGTTCTTTAGAATGGGGAGGGGGAGAGGATAGAGGATTTTTGGAGAGGATACTAGGAAAGGGATTAACATTTGAAATGTAAATAAAGAAAATATCTAATACAAAATGGAAAAAAAAGGATGGAATAATGACTTTCCTGCCTTGTCTGGACTGTTTGGTTTAGTTTCAAGTCTCTTTCCATTTGTTTTCTGAGGTGTGTTTCTTCTCTTCTTACATTCTAGAAAGCTTTTATAGTGAGTGGTATTAGATTTTCCACAGGACCTTAAAAGTAACTTGTATTTTCCTATTATAATTGTAGTCTGGGAGGCTTACTGCCTCCGTCTACTTACCTTGGCCTAGTCCTAGAAGCCTCTAGCCCCTAAACAATCTTATCTGGTCATAGAGTGTTTTCACCCTCAGAAATTTCCTGCTCAATAAGCTCCCCTTTGTTTGTTCATTTCAACTCTTGTTTTTTTTGTTTTTTTGTTTTTTTTTTTGTTTTTTTTTTTTTTTTTGGTTTCGAGACAGGGTTTCTCTGTGTAGAGGCCTGGGTGCCCTGGAACTCATTCTGCAGACCAGGCTGCCCTCGAACTCAGAAATATGCTGGGATTAAAGGCATGTTCCACCACTGCCTGACCTCATTTCAACTCTTAACTGTCTGGTTCAACTCACTGTTCAGGCTCAAACTACTCTCCCAGGTGACTCATTCAGCCTGGTTCTTCTCTCAGACACAGAATTGCTCTGCTTGGCCTTAAATTAACTGTAGCAATCTTTTTTAAATCTTCTGGCTCCTTCTCTTTCTCCTGCTCATTCTGTCTTTACCTGTGCCTAGCATGTTCTCTCTTCAGCCTGAGTCTGTAAAACTCTCCCAGTAAAACTGTGTCCTTCTCCTTCTCTGTGGCTGTACTCTCTCAACTGTACTGTACTGCTGCCCATGCATTCTACTGTATTCCTTTACCATTCTCTTTTTCCTGTACGGTCTTTCTCTTCCTCAAGTAGCTTACCCCTCCTCTCTCACCTCAGGAGTGTTGGACATATCCTGTTCTCTAAGATCTTTCTCTAATATTTCACATGTTCTGCCATTCAATTTGATAATACTTTAAAAATGTGAACCTCCTTCTTCTTAGTAAATGTACTTTTGTTGTTTGGGATTGAAGTGAATCCTAAAGGCTTGCTTGTATTCCAACCACAGTGAGGAAAGTTGTGTGCCTTGTACTGGACCACACCCTAAGTCGGAACAGCCTTGAATATCCCTATACAATTTGATGTCATTTTCGTTTGGCAGAATTCTTCTTCCTGGACTGAAAACCAAGATTCACAAATAATAGACTTAATTATGTAGATAGTTGTGTTATCTATTCTGACTTTTACCAAGATTTTTATTGTGAACTTCTTTCATGATAGGTCAATGAAAATCTGTTCTTTGTGAGATTGCATTCCTTAGCATATGCGATCTAGAAGGTTTGCGGGCATTGTGAGTGGCAAAATCTGGTTCATATTGTTCTCCATTCCTTGTATGGGAGAGAGCTTTACTATGTTGTACATGAGGAATATTTCCTACTTTTCTTATATTCATTCATTCATTCTTCCCAATAAATGTCTTATTTCCTAAGTTCTCATGAAAATTTTATGTCTTATTCTTTTGTGCATATTTTCATTAGTTTATTTTCTATGTAGTTTTTTGAGTAAAAAAGGTGTCTTAATATATTACTATGTTCAAATGTATGTTTTACACTGTCAATACTTGTAGCCACTTTTCTGGATTTCACATTAAAGTTGCCAGTTATTTTCTCTCAGGGCTTGAAAAATATGATTCCATGCTCTTCTGATTTTAATGTATGGATAAATATTTAGTACTACTGTATGCTAATATAATCATCTCTTTTAATAATAAGGGATAGGAAAAGACAGCTTTAAAGAGATAAACATTGTTACAGCACTTAGATGTGACAATAGGAAGATACAAGTGGGAGTACAGGAATCCAATATTTAAGAGACTTTCCTAGGAAATGCTAGACTAGAATGCTATGGCCTTCTAGTACTCAAGAGTCCCAATGTCTGAACACTGCATGTTGCTATTTGAATTTATCTACTTTGAAAAGGTTGTGAAAGCCGGGCGTGGTGGTGCATGCCTTTAATCCCAGGACTCAGGAGGCAGAGGCAGGCGGATTTCTGAGTTCGAGCCCAGCCTGTTCTACAGAGTGAGTTCCAGGACAGCCAGGGCTACACAGAGAAACCCTGTCTCGAAAAAAACCAACCAACCAAAAAAAAGAAAGGTTGTGAAGAAACAATTGATAGTAAACTGACTGGAAGGCTCAAGCCTGTGGAATTGTGTCTATTCAGAATCAGGTATGTATTTGAGGAAAAGTCAGTTGCAAGATTTAAAGTCGAAGCCCTAGTGTTCATATTGACTTCATGGTGGAAGTAGGTATTCCATGGGTTATTCTTCCCATTCTAGAATGAGCTCTTGTTCAGTCTCCATGAAATGGAAGATGTGCTTTTCCTGTTATACAATTAGACAAAACAATTCCAGGACACACATTTATTTTATGTATTTCTTCCTTTGAATTTAAAGTACAGCATCTGTCACTGGAGCAGGAATTTATGGTCTGTTGTTGGTTGAAATGACAATGATACTCAGCCTGTATGTCACAGGTAAGAGTCATGAAGTGACATACTTTGAAAAATGTCCTCATTTCTCCCTGAAAATTCATGTGTTCCTATGCCCATTTTTATTACACACTTGATGCTGTCTGCAAATGCCCAGGGCATCAAGTTTTGAGTATTGTAAATTTATGACAGCAATGTATTTTTCCCTGCATCTCCAATTTCTGTTTTACAGAAATTCCTGTTGTCAGTAAATTTTCCATCACACGAATTAGGGATTATACTCATTTCATGCATATTACAATTGTTAGAATATTCAGAGAGCAACATTCTGGTAGAGGATTTGCATTACCTGGTTTCTTTGGTTTTGCAGATATTACAGAGTTCCTAGAGTTTACTCTAGTCTGTGCTAACTAAATCCCCTAGTGCTTGCTTTTTCAGGTGAATGGCCTTTGCACTTGAAGTGTCCCAGAGTGCTTACACAGTTACCATCTCTTCTATCCCTGTCTCACCCCTTGTTGTTCATGTTTTCATCCTATCCTTGTGTTTCATGTATGTTCTGAGGAAGGTTTTAGATGGGTATCCATGCTGTCATATATTCATAATTCCATGTTCCATGGTAAATGACAGCATGGGTTTCTATAACTCCACTTCCTCCTTCTTTTACAGTGTTGCCTTTACCCCACTGCTGGCTTTTTATTCAGCTCTCTCTGAATTGGTAGTTTTCCTTTACAAACCATGTTTGTCTGACTTAGGCTGAAAGCACCAACAATTTAAATGTTTCCATATTTCTACATATAGCAGCAGTATGTCAGTTATAAATTCACTTTTCAGACTGTGATCTTTAGAGCAACTTTTGACCAGCTTCCAGTGCCATGTCTGTATTTCCTTTGTAGGTTGACCTCAGTTCAAACCAGTAAAGTTTCTGTTACCTACCTGTCACTACTGCGCTGGTCAACATACATTGATAGGTTGGTATTACAGCACAAAGGTCAGCATCTAGGGAGAACCATAATGACAATTTACACCCATCAACCTACAGAGCCCCCTTTAGCAGTTTGTATGCTAAACCAGCATATCCAAGATCCTTTTAGGCACTGAGTGGTCTTCTCACTTATCAGATTATTCTTTAGGAATGTATAAATCCAAATCATATATTTTTTTGTATTTTTCTTGTATTATTCTATAGCATGTTAAGTGTTTTATCAGATTGGATTATTTTCTTGGGATACTTGCATGTCTTGAGTTGAAGAATTATATATCTTGAAATTTGAGAAAAATTGTCTTCCTCATATCCTTATTTGAACACTGAAAACATTCTAAGTCTTACTTGCTCTGTGCAAGCACTGCTGTACTGTGATAAGTTATTGTGGAGGCTTTGCACATCCTTGTTTGTCTACTGAGTAGAGTAGAATGATGACAGCTGTCTTCAGTGTGTGTAGGGATAGGCTTAGGATGTTGGCTATTATCCTCATTAGACTCAGTAATGTTCCTTCTGTTCCACATTCTTCAGAGCTTTCATAGTGATCCACTGTGATATTTTGCCCTAGGCCTTTCATAGCTATATTGACATATATCTATCAGTGAGCTTTCTCCCACTGATTGTACATAATTTATGCCTTGAGTTGTTTGGTTTGTGCTTGTTGAAACAGTTTTGAGTCACTGTCATGAAATCAAGTTGAGTTAACTTTCTGCATCTGTTAGAGAGAAACATTTTAAAACTTACACTGGCGCACCCATACTGTTATTATTTTCTGTGTGCATGTTTTCGTGGTCATTTGCTTTTGGACCCAGGTAAGGTCAGCTTTGTGTGATGGCTGTACCATATTCCCCTACTTTCTGTGTTCTGCACTTTCTGGTCAAATTTCTTGTGGGATTTTTCAGAAGAAATTTGTGAATTTGGTGCAGCATTTGATTGTTCCTGAGAAAGTGCTAGAAGGAACACTGAGAGCCTGGGTTTCTGCTCTTGATTATTCCCTGGCCTAGTGTTTATTGTTCCTAGGAAATCAATATTTCCCTTGTCAATTCTCATTCATTTTCTGACATTCCATGGTACTCGGTAATCTGCTTTTTCTCATCGTCAATCTATACTTCTGAGGCCGGGGCGTTGAAAGAGATCATTCATACACCTGTTAAATGCCAAGAGAAATATTTGACATGAGAGAAATATAAGGTCAATGAAATACATAAAAAGCACTAAATATTTGCTGATATCATGGTCATGACAACTTTCTTCTGTAATAGTATCTCCATGTTCAGAATGAATTCTTTTTTTTTTTTTTTTTAGTTTATCGAGACAGGGTTTCACTGTGTAGGCCTGGCTGTTCTGGAACTCACTCTGTAGACCAGGCTGGTCTTGAACTCAGAGATCCACCTGCCTCTGCCTCTGCCTCCAGAGTGCTGGGATTAAAGGCATGTGCCATCATGCCCGGCCCAAGTGAATTCTTTTGCTTTTATTAATGCATAAACATATTTATGTATTTGTGCATACATGTGTTTGTATGTGTATTGGTATGTATGCCAGGAGACCATTATCACACTTTCTGTCTTTCATGTGAACCTACCTACAAGAGTGGTGGCCAGAGATGAAATCTGTAACAGCTAGGCTCCGAAGATTGTCATTGTATTCATATTTATTACTGATTGGGAACCTGAGAACTACCTGGAACAATGCCACAATGCAGATCCATGCTTATTCAGTAAGATGTTCCAACTGTGATAATATTTTAACAGATTGGTATAATGAAGGAATCGTTCCAAGGACATTACCCTCAAATGATTCATTTTATCCCTGTGTATATATATTCTCCCTGGCAGCCATCAGTGAGTTTCTACCATGTCTCCTCTGTGATTTTGTATGTCAATATATTTTATGCAATATGCTCTCAGCATAAAATATATTCATAGTAACACTATTCATAAAATTGCATATAGAAGTTATATACAAGTCAATTGTCATTTTTACACTAAAGACCCTTAACTTGATTTTTTAAGTAAAGTTTCTAAAATTTTCTCTGCACCCCATCCCATCCCTCCTCCCCACCCTACCAAGAGGATGTCCCCACACCTCACCATTCCACCAGGCTTCCCCAATCCCTGGCACTTCAAGTCTCTGGAGGGTTAGGTGCATCTTCTTTCACTGAGGTCAGACCAGGCAGTCACCCACTGTTTATTTATCATGGTCATCATATCAGCTGCTGTATATGTCCCGGTTGTTGGGCCCTTTTCTGAGAGATCTTGGGGGGGGGTCCAGTTCAGTTGAGACTGCTGGCATATGGATGGGGCCACCCTCCTCCTCAGCTTCTTCTGGCCTTTCCCCAATTCAACCACAGGGGTCATTGGCTTCCATCCATTGGTTGGGTGCTAGAATCTGCATCTGACTCACCTGCTTGTTCAACCTCTTAGAGGGCAGCCATGCCAAGCTCCTGTCTATAAGTACACCACAGTATGAATAACAGTGTCACTGCCCTTTGCCTCCCCCTTGATATGGATCCTAATTTGGGCCTGTCCATGGACCTCCTTTCTCTCATGTACTTCTGCAGTTTTGTCCCTGGATATCCTTCAAACCGGAACAATTCTGGATCAGAGGTTTTGTGTATAGGATTGCAACTCCATCACTCCACTTGATGCCTGTCCCTCCACTGGAGGTGGACTCTACAAGTTCCCCCTCTCCACTGTAGAGCACTTTATCCAAGGTCTCTCCCTTTGAGTCCTGGGAGTCTCTCACCTCCTAGGTCTTTGGAACATGTGACATGGACCTCCACAGCCTACCTCCTGAGGCTGTCTATTTCCATTTTTTTAAACTGGTTCTCGGGGCTTCTGTCCTCCCCCCATACCTAATAATGCCTTATCATGTTTCCCCTTCCCCTCTCTGTCCCTGCTCCCAATCAGGTCCCTCCCTTCTTCTTCCCCCATGACTGCTTTCTTCTCTCCCAAGTGGGATTGAGACATCCTCACTAGGTTCCTTGAGCATTTAACCCTTTTTAATTATTTACGTTGTATTATATACTTTTTTTGGCTTATATCCATTTATTAGTGTGTACATACTATGCATGTCCTTTTTGGTTCTGAGTTACCTCACTCAGGATGGAATTTTCTAGTTCAATCCATTTTCCTCCAAACCTCCTGATGTCATTGTTCTTAATAGATGAATATTCCGTTGTGTGAATGAATCATGTTTAAGTATCGATTCTTCCATTGTGGAGCATATGGGTTGTTTCCAGCTCCTGGCTATCACAAATAAGGCCATTCTGAACATAGTGGAACACAAGCCTCTGTGTCATGTTGGAGCATCTTTTGTGTATATACCTAAGAGTGGTATAGCTGGGTGTTAAGGTATATCTATTTCCAATTTTCTGAGGAATTTCCAGATGGATTTCCAGAATAGTTGACCAGTTTGCAATTCCACAAGCAATGGAGGATTGGTCCTCTTTCTCCACATCCTGGCCAGCATGTGCTGTCACCCGAGTTTTTTGTTTTTTGTTTAAGATTTATTTATTTATTATATGTAAGTACACTGTAGATGTCCTCAGATACTCCAGAAAAGGGCATCAGATTTCATTAAGGATGGTTGTGAGCCACCATGTGGTTGCTGGGATTTGAACTCGGGACCTTCGGAAGTGCAGTCGGCATTCTTAACCACTGAGCCATCTCGCCAGCCTGTCATCCGAGTTTTTGATCTTAGCCATTCTGATTGGTGGAAGGTGGAATCTCAGTGTTGCTTTGATTTATATTTTTCTGATCACTAAGGACTTTGAATATTGCTTTTGAAGTTTCTCAGCCTTCCACAGTTGCTCCATTGTGGATTCTCTGTTTAGGTATCTACCCCTTTATTTGATTGGGTTGTTTGGTTTCTTGGTGGTTAGCTTCTTGAGTCCTTTATATATATTGGATATTAGCCCTGTATCAAGTGTGGGGATAGAGAAGAATTTTTTCCCAATCTGTAGGTTGCACTTTGTCCTATTTACTATGAACTTTGACTTACAAAAGCTTTCTAGTTTCATGAGGTCCCATTTGTCAATTCGTGATCTTAGAGCCTAAGCCATTGGAGTTCTTTTTGGAAATTTCCTCCTGTGACAGTAAGTTTGAGGCTCTTTCCCATTTTATCTTCTTTTTTTTTTTTTTTTTTTTTTTTTTTTTTTTTAAAGATTTATTTATTTATTATATGTAAGTACACTGTAGCTGTCGTCAGATACTCCAGAAGAGGGCATCAGATTTCGTTTCGGATGGTTGTGAGCCACCATGTGGTTGCTGGGATTTGAACTCGGGACCTTCGGAAGAGCAGTCGGCGCTCTTAACCACTGAGCCATCTCCTCAGCCCCTTCTTTTTTTTTTTAAGATTTTATTTATTATATCTAAGTACACTGTAGCTATCTTCAGATACACCAGAAGAGGGCGTCAGATCTCATTATGGGTGGTTGTGAGCCACCATGTGGTTGCTGGGATTTGAATTCAGGGCCTTTGGAAGAGCAGTCGGTGCTCTTAACTTCCGAGCCATCTCTCCAGTCACCCCCCACCTTTATCTTCTATTTCCTTGATTGCATCTTGTTTTATGTTGAGTTCCTTGATCCACTTGAACTTGAGCTTTGTGCAAGGTGACAAATGTGGATCTATTTTCATTTTTCTACATACAGACTGCTTGTTAGACCAGCACTGTTTATTGAAGATGATTTCTTTTTTCCATTATATATTTTTGGCTTTTTTGTTAAAGATCAATTGTCTGTAAGTGTGTGGTTTAATTTCTGGGCCTTAAGTTCTATCCATTGATCAATCTGTCTGTCTCTGTACCAGTACATGCAGTTTTTATCACTATTGCTCTGTAGTAACCTGTAACGTTTATAAAAAGAAATGAAGTGCACTGTTTTTTAAAAATAGCAGCTCCTATGTAGTTTGCTTGTGTGTGCTTTCTGGTTGCTAAATCTAGATATAGAGGCTAGTTTTAAGTGAGAAATTACCTTTCTGTTTTTCAACTCCTTCACAGACTAAATTTGGCTGCCTGGAAATATCTCTGTGGATAGATCTTGTACACATAGGTGTGTCTTGCTCTATCTCCTGAATCCTGGTGTTAAAGATGTGTCCCATGATACCTGGACCTAACATTTTCCTCATTAGAACTTGATCTGTTCTAGGTTGTTCTTGGACTTTGAAACTTGCCTGCATTTTCAAACTCAAACCAGAATCTTAAGTGGGTCAAATTTTGTCTGAGATCATCACTCTCTCACTTCCTGGTTCTCCTTTATTCCTCACACCATGAGTCTTGTTTTTTAAACCATCCCTTCCCCTTTACTTACTCATTAGTGTAGCTACCTCTGTAATTTTAGGTACTTGGAGCCCCTTATACACATCATATTGCATGTTCATATTTTGCATAGTTGAGGAATGTTGGGCAGTGGGTGCGGGGAATTAAAGGGCAATCCCCTGTCTCACCAGAGCTCCAGTGCTCTGGGCAAGTGGACAGCACTCTCTATGAGGCCCAGTTGGGTGTCTGGTTGTGGGAAGCCATGGGTCTCCAGTCTGCAGGGGTAGAGAGGGAGCAGTTTGTTGTCTCTGGGCCTCACAGAGGCCACAGACAACAGGACCTCTGTCATGGACATCCCAGATGTCACTGTATGTTGTGGAAGAGCTGAGAACGAAGTGAGGGCCCTGGGGATAACTGGGTCATCCTGGGGGCTGAAGGGAGAAGGGAGCAGGGGTATAAGGCACTCAGTGTTTCCTAGGATGTGAAAGTCTTTAGTCTGGTCTGGTGACTGGAAACACTGAGAGGCTTTGCTGCTGGAGGTGACACGTGGCTCTTTAGGGTCAGGCCTATTCCAATCATTGAAGAACAGCGGGTCTTGATGAGCAGAGAGATGGTCCCTGGTTTTAAAGTGTTTACTGTAGAAAGTCAGAAAGAGGAAGAAGAGTAGGGAAGTAGAAGCCAGCCATGGACAAGTGGAGAGATGGAGGAGAGGATAGGGAGGAGGAGAGCTAGAGATGAGAATTAAGAGATTTAAGAGCTTAAGGAGAGAGAGAGGAGGGGCCAAACAGCCCCTTTTATAGCGGGCTGGGTTACCTACCTAGCTGTTGCAGTATACTGTGGGGGAGGAGCATACTTGGCTATTGTCAGGTAACTGTGAGGGTGCAGTTTAGCCAGAATGCCAGGGACTTGAGACATTGTCAATATGACAGATAGTCACAGGATTATTGAGTTGTGGGTTCCGTGTTGTCAGACATCTGTGTCTGGGAACGTAGCTCACTGTTCTATCCCTTGTAGAGTTTTCTACTGGTTCTCCAAAGTAAGCTTTGCTCAATTAGAACACAGGCTGCCTTTCACAGTCCCACAGAGAAAAGCTCTAAAGAATAGCTTTTATTTTAAATTATATAATCTTCAACTCATGTTTTCATAGTTCTTTCCCACAGCCTTAAGGGCTGACCTGAAGGCCATAGCATTACCATTTTTTCTGAGGAATAACAGACAAATTTTTGCTTCATGGAATCTTACTGTTTCTGGTTATGTAGACATAAACCTTGGCAGGGAGAACATTCCCCAATAACATAGGCAGGGAGTACAAGCCTTATGCCTACAGGAGCCATCTGAACCTGAGAAATCTCACATACTGTTGAACCTACTCCATTCGATTTCTATGACAGACCTGGCCGTCAGACTTTTACTGTTGAATCTACTCCATTCGATTTCTATGACAGACCTGGCAGACAGACTTTTATTTATTTCTTTAAACTTTTATTTAACTATAGGTGTGTTCTTCTGCATGCCTATATGAGACCAGTGGAGCCCAGAAGTCATCACAAAATGCATCACACAGGATTCAGACAAAAATCATACCTTGTTTTGTGTGTAGAAAGAAAGAATTAGTCTGTGTTTCTTTTCATGAACAGCAAGTGCCCTTTACCCCTGAGTCATCTCTCCAGCCCAGAGGTTTACATTTCTGCTACAGTTTTATGATAGAACCTGAATATAACCCTGAGTTCTATTTTTTATTAAAAAATGAAGGAAGAGTCAGAAATAATAGTAATCTGTGCCATCCATAATCATGTTAGATGAATGAGCTCAAATAATAAAGATAAGAATAGTGATCAAGTCAAAGAATCATAAATGGTTCTGATCCTTGTAGCCTATAATAATGTTAGATGAGTAAGCTCAAATGATAAAGCAAAGAATAATTCTGGAGTCAAAAGACCTAGACTTCAAGTTGGACAGTCATAGATTTATGAACAATAATGTATCCCTAATTAATGAATAATTAGTATAATTATTATACAACCTAAAACGTTCCTTTCCATTATAAAACAGCACTCTATATTACCATTGTGTTGTCACATAACCCATTTATTTACTCGTATACTTCTAAGTATTCTGAAGGTAAACCTGTGTAGAATTTATGAAATTATTATCTGTTTTACTTTTGTCATGTATTAGAAAATGGTGCATAATATTAATGCTACAAAATTTTTTTTTTTTTTTTTTTGGTTTTTTGAGATAGGGTTTTTCTGTATAGCCCTGGCTGTCCTGTAACTCACTCTGTAGACCAGGCTGGCCTCCAACTCAGAAATCCTCCTGCCTCTGCCTCCTGAGTGCTGAAATTAAAGGCATGAGCCACCACGACCGGCTTAATATTTTTATTTATTTCAGTAAATATTCTCAAATTAATTCTTCAATACATATTTCAATTCTTCATGAAAATATGCTTATGGAATTGTATCACAAGGTATATTATTCTATGTCTTGCTTCTAATGGCCATTTTATACTCTGATTTTACAGTTTTTATCTGCTTAGATAGAAAGAAAATTATTTCTTTTAAGTAATCCTTGAATTTTGACCCCCATACTCTATTTCTTTGGTCTAGAAAGGATACGGCATTGTATATAGGCCTTCAAATCTCAACTGAGCATTTTAGACTAGAGTCTGACTGTTGACACCCAACTTCATACAGGATAGATACAGGGTCCACATTTGATCAAAGCTGACAGTTGTAGATATTTTTAGTCACCATCATTTATGATCTGAGATGTGATACTGTGATCAATATTGTTATTAAAAAAGTGTTCTTAAAGATGTCTATTAAGTGTTCTTAAAGATATTCCTGCATCCAGACCTCAAATGTGTACTTTATTATATCTCAATATTTGCTGAATGTGAGGCCATTATGTCACCTACTTTTTACTAAAAGTAGAGACACAATATAGACTATGATGATTTTAGATGATATTTCTTAAAATGGCGTCATAATTCTTATGACCTAACATATATTCTGTTCTTGATTAGCTTTCAGAATATGACATGATTTGTTTTTTCCTCTAAAAGGGAACCTTAAATCCAATCATAATATGTTTTTCTATATTGTCGTCTGCTGCTTTCCTAAAGCACCATGATCAAGGAAAGTAATAGAAGAAAAAGACCACGTTGGGTAATGCTTCCAGAGGATAACTATCCACCATGGTAAGGAGGCCTGACAGCAAATAGCCATGTTTTTGAAATAGACAGCTGAGAGATCACATCCTCACCTCCAGTCACTAAGGAGGAAGAGAGAACTAAGATGGCTTTGGTCTATTCTTTTTCTCAGAGCCTACCACCAGTGTCATTCTTTATTCAGTAAGGTTCCACGGCTAAATTTTTTAAAACATTGTGACCAACTGGGGTTCCAACTTCAAAAGTGAGACATATTCATTCAGAACTATATCAGCAGTCTTCTAACATCCTTTCAAATTTTATCCAGTTTTGATATCAACATAGTAAATATAACTTTAATTTCTCGTTTGGGTTTCCTGTTTGGTTAGTTAGTTAGTTAGTTAGTTAGTTAGTTAGTTAGTTAGTTAGTTTGTGAGACAGAGTCTCACTCTGCAGACTTGACTCTCATGTATCCTGATATAGAGACAAGAATGGCTTCTAGCTCACATAAATTTGCCTACCTGTGCACCCTGAGTGCTAGGATGAAAGACTTCCCCCACTGTATTAGGCTTGAATCAAACATTTATCTTTTAATATTTCTGCTAACATGCAACAAAAATTTTGCTCATTTGTGTCACCTATGACTTACTTGATTGAGCTAGCTCCTTCAGCTTCCATTGGAACATTGATGTTTGTCTTCTACATGCTCTATCTTTGTGAATTGGCCCTCCATTGAGTTACCATCCTGCTTAGAGTTCATTTCTCATTTCATTCAGATTGAGGATTCCTTAGATGTTTATATGTCTGGATGCAATGTCAACATCCTGCATTATCAAAATTATTTCCTTAGCCACTTGCAGGAGTTCTCTTGTATTTCATTCAGGTAGTTCCTGTCCTCTTTGAGTTCCTGTGCTTGTTGCCTGTTTATGTCCGTTGACCTCATTGAATGGTGTTCAAATTGTATTTTTTGTTCTGCCTCTTGAGTTTGTTTCATCATTCTTCTTGTCATGAGCAACGGTATTGCATTTTTGATTTGGGGTAGGTAAGTTCTATTACCATTGTCAAATTGCTTTAGTTCCAGCCTCTAAGTTTCCTTTTGCTGTGTGGCATTAGGTCAGTTGGCAGGGATATCCATCTGAGATGTTATGGTTAATCATTGAAAATCTAATATGGTGGACAGGAACTTTTTTACAGCTTCTTACTAAGTCCAGTTCTGTTCTATGCAGGTAGCAAACATGCGTTGGTGTAGAACAGGCCTTGAACATCCTGGCAGCTATTTGGAAGTCTGCTTGAGCTGAGTGGGAAGAATAAGTCTGGGTGTGCTGTGTAAAATTGGTTTGTTGAATTTCCTAGTCTGGGCAGAGTTAGAGATGAAACATAACCTTAAACACAGACATTTTGGGTTGTGCTTGTGGAGTCCCCATGCCCTCAAAGTCTTGAGGGACTTAAAAAAGAGTCTCTCCTAAGGAACCTCCAGTATCCACAAGCTGTGCCTCTGTCTCCAGAGTGCAGGGAATAAAACCCAGAGTCTCTATGCCCAGTTTTGTATTCACTGCCAGGATTCCTTATCAAACTTTGCTCATATGTGCAGGCTGTCTGTGAATGAATTTTGTGTTAGAGAGCTTACAGTGAAATGCTGAAAATATAAAGAAGATTTCAAGGAAGCTATGGTTTTATTTCTTCATGCGTGTCCTTTTGGAAGTTGTTAGGTTCCTTTCATTTTTGTTCCATGATTAATTCAGGAACTGATCAGGGTAAAATACTGTCACCATGAACTTAACGTTTCTCTATGCCTCTGAGTTTTGAGTGAGCTCTGAAGTGGGTCTCATGTTATCCAACCTAAAATGCTACCTAAATATCAGTCTTAATTGTATCATCCTTAGGAAATTGTTTGTAGCATTCTCTCTCTTTTTTTTTTTCTCTTTATCTACTGAGACCTGTACTTTGTTAAAAATGCAGGTACTTTCTGAAGATTATCATTCATATGTGTGTGTATACATATATATGTATATATTTAGTGATTCATATGTGTGTGTGTGTGTGTGTGTGTATATATATATATATATATATATATATATATATATATACATATAGTGATTCAGAATTTTTTTTTCTAGACAAAGTTTCTCTGTATAGCCCTGGTTGTGCTATAACTCACTTTGTGGACCATGCTTGCCTCGAACTTAGAATTCTGCCTGCCTCTGCCTCCCGAGAGCTGGGATTAAAGTCACTATGCCCGGCTTTTCTTTGCTTGTTTGTTTGTTTCAAGACAGGGTTCTCTGTGTAGCCCTGGCTGTCCTGAAACTCACTTTCTAGACCAGGCTGGCCTCAAACTCAGAAATCTGCCTTCCTCTGCCTCCCATGTGCAATTCAGAATTTTAAATCATGAGTTCTTCAATATCAAAAGAATTTGCCAAGAACAAAGATTCTGCTTGTGCATTTTGTTTATTTATGCAATCACACCATTATTGAAAAGTTTAAATTAAATTTCTTCCTTTTCTATTGTTTCTGTTTTCTTTGTGTTTCTCAAATGTCTATAGCTAGTTGTCTTGTTTCCATTTGTTTTGTTTTCTTGTTCTTTCATGTATATGAGTGATTAGTCTGCATGCATGTTGGTGAATCACACAGGGGCTGGGTCTGCAGACTATGGAAGAAGGCATTGAATACTCTGGCTTGAGAGCTGCCATTTGTGTGTTGTTATGAGACTCCAGTCACCTGGAAGAAGACACAGTGCTCCTAAACAGTAATCCTCACTCCATCCCCTGTAGGTAGATTAGAAATATATTAAGTTCAATTGAGAAGACTGTGAACCTTTGTCTTGTTATGCTGTCTGTTTGGTTCTGCACAGTTTCTTTTTCTTGAACAGAAAACCAGGATTCACAATTAATACTCTCCATTATATAGATATGTTTCATCTAATATGACTTGTAATATGGATTTTATAGTGAAGTTTTCAGAAGATTGCTGGATGAAGTAATGATATTTCTGAGATTTTATTCCTTAGGACTTTACTCTAAAACATTTTTCTTGTATTGTGGGTAGTATATATGTTTCACATTGTTCTCTGTTACTTCTGTGGTACATAGTTTTCCTGTGTTGTACATGAGTTCTCTTATATTGATTTATTCCTCACAAGAACTCTCTTATTTCTTCTGCCTTCATACAAACTTCATTATCTACTTCCTTTGTTCATATTTTCATATATTTATTATCTAAGATAGCTGACTTAAGAACTAGTCTTAATAATTTACTACATTCATATGTTCCTTAAACACTGTCAATATGAGTAGCCACTTTTCCAGAAAGTAACAGATTTTGCAGGTGTTTTCATTCAGGGCTTGAAAAAATATCATTCCCTGCTCCATTGATTTTAATCAGTAAGTATTTATTACTACTGTATGGTATCACAATGTAGCCTATTTTGGTGTTAAGGGATTTAATCAATGAGTAAGTATTTATTACTACTGTATGGTATCACAATGTAGCCTATTTTGGTGATAAGGGATAGGACAAGACAACTGGAATAAGATGCACATGGTTATATCACGTAGATGTGACAATAGCTGGGGGGTACATCTGGGAGCTGAAGAAACCAAATGTATAGAGACATTCCTCATGAACACTAGATGAGAATGTTATGGCCTTGTGTGACCACCCCATATAGCTATTTGACCTTTGTCTGCTTTAAAAATATTTGATGTAACAGGTCATAGTAAAGTTATCTGGAAGGCTAAAAAGTGAAGAATTATGCCTATTCAGAAAAAGGTGTGTATTTGAGGAAATGTCAGTTTCAAGTTTTAACGTAGAAGCTGTATTTTCCTCATGACTTCATGGAGGAAGCATTTAAAACCATGGGTACACTGGTAGATATACATTGCCAGACAGATTGGTATTTCAGCACAAAGATCAGAGTGTAGGGAGAGCGAATGATGACTCCTTACACCTAGCAGACAAGAGAGGTCTTTTATTAGGTTGCATGCCACAGCAGCATGTCCAAGTCCTTTTTAGACAATGAGGAGTCTTCTGATATATCAGATTATTCTCCATGAAAATATAAAGCCAAGTGATATTTTCTTGTATTTTCGGTAGCTTATTAAGTGTATTATCAGATTGAAGTGTTCTCTTTAAATATTTGTAGTTCTTGAGTTGAAGAATTATGTTTCTTGTAATTTGAGAAAACGTACCTTCTCTGTATCCTTATTTGACACATTGAAAATCTTCCAGGTATTATTTGTAAGCACTACTGCACTGTGAAAAGGTAGTGTGGTGGCTTTGCACATCCTGGTCTCTTTTCTGAAAAAAGGAGTAGAATGATGACAGCTGTCTTTATCTTTTGTAGCGAGAGATGTAGGATGTTGGCTATTATCTTCTTTAGACCGAGGAATATTCCTTTTGTTCTCACAATACCCAGAGCTTTCAAGGTGATCCACTGTGATATTTTTCCCCAGGCTTTTTGTAACTGTATGGTCATGGATATGAGCCTTCTCTCACTGTACATACATTGTGCTATGACTTGTTTTGTTTATGCCTGTTGGAATAGTCTTGCATCTCTGGCATGAAATCAAGTAGAGTTCACTTTCTGCATCCACCCGAAAGATTCTTTTTTCCATGGACATTGATGCACCTTGACTGTTACTTTTTCCTTTGTACATATTTTATGGTCATTTGTTTTGGAACCAAATAAAGCCAGCTTTTTGTGATGACTGTGCAATATACCCCCTTTTCTGTCTTCTGCAATAGTTTAGTCTCTTTGCAAGATTATTGTGGGATTTTCTAAATCAACTTGTGAATTCTGAGATACATCTATTTAGTTTTCATGCAGTGTTTGAAGAAACACTTAGGACCTGGGTGTCAACATTTCCTATTACGTGGCCTAGTGTCACTACCTAGAAAGTTTTTTTCTAAGAAATCCTAATTTTCCTCATCAATTCTCATTAATTGGCATCTACTAGCCCTTAGTCTTTGACTCTAGTCCCGAAATATAAGTTTTCACTAATAACCCTGAGTATCAGTACTTTATAGCAGGTATCCATGTGCTCTGTGTTTGTGCCTGACGACTCCTGAAATTAGAAATCATCCTCAGATTATACTCATATTCTTTATCAGTCAAAATGTATCATGTCGGTAGAAACATTGGCAAGAGCCCTGGTATTACTTTGCTTTATTTTTTAATGTGGTTTAGCATGGTCTCTAATGGCATTTCATTTATTTTATTACTCAATCCTTGATGTGAAATTTAAGAAGAATTTGAATGTTTGCTCCTCACCAAGAATCTGGGAGAAGAACAACTAAAAGAATGAGTGCCTCTCTGGTAAACCCTCCACAGGTCAGTATCCTGTGTTCATATCTTTTCAAAATCCCTTTTACATTAAGAACATTCAAGAGTTTTATTATCTGTATGTTGAATATTATCTAAGGGGATTATTTTCTATGCTCTTCATTTTCCTGAGTGATAATGAAAATTTAAGTATTTGGTTTCTCACGTATATAATAGCTTTATATTTTCACTGGTTTTTATACTGTGAAGACATATAATTATGATCAAACTGCATGTCTCAAAGAGCATCTATTGGAAATGATGCTCAAAAAATATATTGATGACTATTTCCTATGTTGGATAAAGTTGTATTAGTCTGGAAGTAAAGTCTCTTGTCCCACATAAATTGCAATACAGAAATGGTCAGGTTTTCAGACACAAGCTTATGAATGCAGATATGTAAATATGTAGAAACTCACATCACTAAGCAATATATGGAAGAGTAGAATTTGTAGTCGCATAAAATTATATGAGGCCCACCGTCTTGAATTTTTCTTTTCTTTTCCTTTTTTTTTTTTTTCAAGACAGGGTTTTTCTGTATTGCCCTGGCTGTCCTGGAACTCACCAGGCTGGCCTCATACTCAGAGATCTGCCTGCCTCTGCCTCCCGAGTGCTGGGGTTAAAGGCCTGCGCCACCAAGTCCAGCTGTCTTGAATCTTAATAGTAAATGTATTAGCTCCCTAGAAACACAGATGATGGAAGAAAATTGTCTTTCTTTTTTCATTGATGTAATTTGAGCTGATGCAGATTTCAGTATTCTGACAATTCTTTTTAACATTTTAAGTCACACAGTAATCATTTTAGTGTTGACATCAAAAATTGGACTCAAGAGAGATACTGTCCCTGTGACATGTTTATTTTCCTTTTGTTTTTGTACCAGTCATTAGAAGTAGTGTAGGTCCTGGGGTCTTCACCTTTGTATTTCATCACATGAAATACATTTGAAACATTTTTCTAGAGAGGATAGCCTTGGTGCTGTGCATAAACCATCAATTTTCAAGTGTAAGTGAATATCCTTTCTATTTTTTGTTTCCTTTTCTTTAGAAGGAAGACAGGTTGATATACCCTATGTTATTCCTCTTCAGCCAAGCAATGCATTACATAGGGAAAGCTGAAGGGTTGTGGCAATGTTTCTATTTTTTATTGCAATACTATTTTCTGTAGGTATATACATGTTCATCTGGATGTTTTTATGTGTATAGAATTGCACATTATGCCCCTAAAACATTGAGTTCAGCACCAAACCTTGAAGATTGAAGTCAGGCATAATAGTGAGATGCAATATATTTTGAGAGAGTTAAATTAGGTTTCTATACAGAAACAGCAAGAAACCTTTACATCTTGGTATTTTTTTCATGCCCTAGGTTTATAATTTGAGGCTCATTTGTACAATAGACAGTATATAACCTGTGTATTTTAGTTCTTGATAAGCAAAGCAAGAAATGTAAATCATACTTCTCTATGCAATCTCAAATTCTGATACACAAATGGTCAAATTCTGATGAAAAGAAAGTTAAAATTAGGGGATTGAAAATTTCAGTTAAGATGATACCATGAGGAATAAATTATTAAATATTCATGAAGAGTTAGAATAATTCTTCATCAATTTGAAAACACAATTTGAGCAAAGAAAATGATTGTAGTTCATTGGAATGCATTGCCACCTATGACATTTGCTTACACACCCATAACTAATCATTCTTCAGTTAAAGGCCATATGGCAGTTATGAAATTGTTATGTTGTGTATTGCTCATGCCAACTTACATAAAGTATGAAGTGATTTTAATGCTCACAAATACTGGTTTTTCTACTTCATGGTTTTGAATATATTTTCCTAAAATAACTTCCCAAAGCATTTGGTTCTCTGTGTCATACAGAATGTTCAGTGCTCTGTTGTTGCAGTTTTATGTTGTTTAACACAAAACCTCTGACATTCAGTCCATTCATTAATTCTGCATTTCATATTCTGATTCTACCTGTTTGCTCTAGAAAGGATGTAGCTTTGTAGTTAGGCATCAGATTGTCAAATAGATATGATATACTACAGTCATGGAAGACACAGCTGCACAAGGACTCAGCTAGTCTCCATATCTGATAAAGGTAGATATTGTAAAATTTGAAAACATATTTTTTGTCATCATAATTGATGATCTATGATTCTTTTTTATATCAGCCCATCTTTCATGCATATGTGCAATGTAGTACTCAGTAGAGATCACTGGATTTTTAAAGGACTGGTTTTAACCATCTACTGTTTAGTGCCATGTGAGTGCTGGGAAACAAATTTCTTTTTTTTAAGATTTATTTATTTATTTGTTATATGTAAGTACACTGTAGCTGTCTTCAGACACTCCAGAAGAGGGAGTCAGATCTCGTTATGGATGGTTGTGATCCACCATGTGGTTGCTGGGATTTGAACTCTGAACCTTTGGAAGAGCAGTAGGGTGCTCTTACCCACTGAGCCATCTCACCATCCCGGGAAACAGATTTCATAATAGAGGACTTGAAAAGATATGATACAATCCAAACTGCCCACAAAACTTTTGAACAAGGTTATGGTAGCAAACCTTTCATTTGCTGCCACTAAGGTCTCAGTAACCAAAGAAAATTGAAGAATATGAGAGGCTTTTTTAATGCAAGCAGTACGCTAAATCATTTTATAGGTTGCCTGTGGTAACGCAGCAATTCATATTTTCAGACACAACTCCATAAACTTTTAGAATACATTTGTCATTCAGTATCTTCTTGCCTCATTTATATCATCACAAGGTGTATCTTAATTAATTCCTTTTTAACATAAGAAAGCATTTTTGTCCAGTAGCACCTAAGAAGTTTTCTAAGAAGTTTTCCGTTACAGGATCTGTTAACCTTCAACGACGTGGCTTTGAACTTTTCACTGGAGGAATGGGAATGTCTCAATTTTGCTCAGAGGACATTGTACATGGAAGTAATGTTGGAGAATTACAACAATCTGTTATTTGTGGGTAAGAATGCACTTCTTGTTGAATTCCTGATTCTTTCTTTGAATTTTCCTACTTTGTGTTTATATAAACTCTCTGAAATATCTAGAGACCCCCAAATGAGGGAAATTAGAGTAAAAATCATACTTTTCATTGTGTTTCATTTACATTTCTCTGATTACTTTGAGAAAGTAACCAGTGCTCTATTCTCTGAGGTCTCTCCTCCCCACTTATCTAGCTCTAGTCAAGACTTTCACTTTCAAGAAAAATTAAGCAATCAGAATAAGGAATTCTGTTTTTATACATATAATATTTGGAGTATTTTATTCTTACCACTGCTTTAAACTATTCTCTTACGATTTTAAAAAATGCATAAGATTTTAAGTGCATATATTGTTTGTGTGGAGATTATTATTATTATTATTATTATTTGTTTGACATTTGGTCTCTGTGTTTTGTTCTGGGACAACCTGATCTTTATCTTAACATTTTGGATGTTGAAACAAAACTATATAGTGGTTTCTAATGACAATTTCATTTGCATCATAAATTTATACCTGACCAAAACTATAAAGTATCATTCTGAAACCTATTATAACTTTAAAATTAGATCTATATTGTTCAGAGATCTACTTTCTGACATTTCATTACAGATGGATCACTTACATATCCTAGTTTCTGCAAAGTACAATTTTTTTCTTAAATTTGTTATTTTAATTATTACATTACAAATGATATACCCCTTGCAGTTCCCCTTCCACAAACCACTTATTCTATCCACCCTACTCCATGTTTGTATGAGGGTGCTTCACCCATCCACAACTGCTTCACTGCCCGAGGATTCTTCTATGCTGGGGCATCTAGCCTTCAGAGGTCCAAAGGCCTCTCTTCCAATTGATGACAGATAAGGCGATGCTGTATTATGTAAGCTGTTGGAGCCATTGGCCACTCCATGTGTAGTCTTTGGCAGGTTGTTTAGTTCTTGAGTGCTTTGGGGTATCTGGTTGGTTGATATTGTTGTTCTTTCTATGAGGTTCTAAACTCCTTCAGCTCCTTCAGTCCTTCACATAACTTTACTTTGGGGTCACTCTGCTCCATCTGATGGTTGGCTGCAAGCATCTGCATTTATTTTGGTCAGGTTCTGGCAGAGCTTCTCAGGAGTCAGCTATATCACGTTTCAGTCAAGAAGCATTTTACGGCATCAGCCATAATATCAGTGTTTGATGTCTATAGATGGGATTGATCCCCAGGTGGGGCAGTCTCTGGATGGCCTTTCCTTCAGTCTCTGCTCCACTCTTTACCCCTGCATTTCCTTTACATAGGAGCAATTCTGTGTTAACCTTTTTTATATGAGTTGCTGTTACAATTTTAAAGTAATACTTAGAAGACTATTATCACTTCTTGACATTTGATATAGATCAAATTTGAGGTATGTCTGAGGATCCATGCAATGATTTAAAAAAAAAAAGGAGAAACCTCTCTTGAGAGTATGAATACATTAGAACACTGATTATTGAATCATACTCCTCATATAAGTAATCCCTATTATCCCTAATTCCCACTTTTTTCAGAAAATCAACGCATATGTGGAAAAAATGAGTCGATCTTGGATCAAGACATACAGCACATTGTCAATGAGCATGGGCATATCCGAAAGAAGTCTTCTAAATGTAATGAGCTTAGAAATGTGATTCATGAATCCTCCGAAAGTACACCTTATAACACTAACCAAAGAGATGCCACTCTCCAATCCTCAAACCTAAAAAGACATATAACTGGGACCACTAAAGAAGTTTGCACATATAAAGACTGTGTAAACGGTTTAAAGGTGTCTTCTATCATTAGTCTCAATCAAGGAACCCACATAGAGAAGAAAGAACACAACAGAAATAAAAATCTTGATGAGGTTTTAGTTTCTAAACATAAACCCATTGTGAGACAAAACAATAGTGAAATGAACAGTTACACTTGTGGTGAATTTGACAAATGCTTTACTCAGAGTGACAATCTTCAAAGTCAGCAGAGAATTTATCCAGGAAAGAAATCTTACAAATATAGTGAAAGTGACAAATGCTTTACACAAAAATTCTATCTTGGTATCCATCAGAAAATTCATTCAGGAGAGAAATCTTACAAATGTAGTGAATGCGACAAATGCTTTACTGACAAAGGCAGTCTGAGAATTCATCAGAGAATTCATACAGGAAAGAAACCGTACAAATGCAGTGAGTGTGACAAATGCTTTACCCGAAAATCACATCTTAGTATTCATCAGAGAATTCATACAGGAGAGAAACCTTACAAATGCAGTGAATGTGGCAAATGCTTTACCCAACAATACCATCTTAGTATTCATCAGAAAATTCATTCAGGAGAGAAAGCTTACAAATGCAATGAATGCGACAAATCCTTTACTGACAAACACACTCTGAGAACGCATCAGAGAATACATACAGGAGAGAAACCTTACAAATGTAGTGAATGTGACAAATGCTTTACTGACAAATGCAGTCTGAGAAGGCATCAGAGAATTCACACAGGAGAGAAACCTTACAAATGCAGTGAATGTGGCAAATGGTTTACCCGACAATCCAATCTGAGGAGGCATCAGAAAATTCATACAGGAGAGAAACCTCATAAATGCCGTGAATGTGACAAATGCTTTACTGAGAAAGTCAATCTGAGGAGGCATCAGAGAACTCATACAGGGGAGAATTCTTACAAATGTATTGAATGTGACAAATGTTTTGCCCAGAAATCCTATCTTGTTTTTAATCACAGAAATCATACATTAAAGAAACCTTACAAATGCAGTCAATGTGACAAATGATTTTCCCACAAACTTAGTCTGAGAAGGCATCAGAGAATTCATACAGAAGAGAAAACTTACAAAAATGCAGTGAATGTGATAAATGCTTTACTAATAAAGGCAGACTGAGAATTAATCAGATAATTCATAAATTAAAAAAAAACCTTCAAAGTATTTTGTACGTGATAAATGCAGTACCCACAACATCAGTCTGACAAATCAACAGATATTTCAAACAGTAGAGCAACATTATAAATGAAATGAATGAGATAATCCTTTAACAAGAAATATCATCTTAAAATTCATTGGAGAATTTTTCCAAAAGGGGAAATTTTCAAATACATTGCCGGTTTGAATCCTTATTTTAGCCTATCTCTTAGAATGTAACAGAAAATGTATACAGGCAAGAATCTTAACAAATATAATATATGCTGAAATATCTTTGACTTCATTTCAGGGCAGAGAAAATTTGTAAAAAAATTTTTATGGGAAAAGTAGTTCTCCTGGCCATATTCTTTTCAACAGTTAGTGCTCTACACTAAAGAATTATTATGAATCTGAAAACTTTTGAAAACCTTCATGCAATGTTCAAATCTTAGATAATATCAACTATTATGCTGGCAGTAACTCTGAATATATGATAATGAAGAAACATTTTCATTAAACTTTTACTAGTTCACCCTCAAATATTATATGATGAAGGCAGGTGTGAAAGCCAGAAGAATATGATGTTGTGCAACAATTCATGGAGTTAGAAATGATCCATTCCAAAAGGAAACTAAATAAAGAGTGTACTATCGCCTTCAAAATGTCTAATAAAACTGGCAGCATTTTGTATATTTAATTCAAATGAAGAAATTGACACAAATTATACTTGATAGTATATTTGACAAACTGAGCCACCAAGACTGCATGTTCTTAATCCTACAATATGCCTACAGATGTGAAGTGTGCTTTGAGTATCCAGTATTCATTATTCATATCACATCAATGTGACAAATGATTTATTGGTTTCACGTTTCAGGATAGTAACTGACTATGAGTCCCTTATGCTCTGTCAACATCTCCTTCCTCATTGCCCTGTAAATAAAGCTGAATATTTTAACAAGGTTGACTTGGCTGTTTTCAGTTTGCACTTACAATAATTAGATGAATAAATGTTGCATCATCGCTGGAACTATTTCTCATAAAGTATTTGCTGAAGTCATGAATATTTTCTGTAAACCTGTAACGTAAACTTAATACTTGTGATTTTCAGCTGGTCAATAACAACCTTGACCCACATATGAATAATATGAATTGTATATAAGTGTTTAGCATTAGAAAATTTAACAACATTGTATTAGAGATGATGATTTGTGTTAACTTAAAACGGAAGATTCTATGCAATAATCCAGGCTTACTGCGCGATCAGTACTAGGTTTATTAAAACAAACAATCAAAGACAACAACAAAAAACAAAACCAAACAACAAAACAGGAAACAAAAAACATGTAAAGGCATTTAGAACCTCAACAGTAAGTCTGCACTCTCTCTCTACTCTCTCTCTCTCTCTTTCTCTCTCTCTTGACTCAAGGGAATATGAGATAAAATACTACCAAAAATAAATGAAAATATAGCTTCATAGTTTTCAGGGATATCCATCCTAACTGTGCTATGTCCCTGCACAACTCCAAAGCTCTCTCCAGGGACACGTATAACAAGTCATTATGGTGTCCTGTCCTATTGTTCCTCATACTCCACTCTGAACCTTCATACTCCACTCTACCTCAAGGACTGACTAAGATTTCCATTCTTGTCCTAAATCATTTAGGAGATGCTCACATTTTACACACCTTAGAATGTACATTTTTGAGAAAAATACAACAACTCACTATTAAGGTATGAATCTCCTTTTTATTTCATATGTGAGTCCATCCATACAAATAGCATGAATCTGTAAATCTTAAAAGAAGTACCCTTTGTATGGTAGATGAGGTAAAATCTCATGCACAGTTTAAAAATCCAAACATCCAGGAAATACATTTGGAAATACTGAAAACGATGTAAAATATTTATGCCAAGCAAAAGCATTTTATTAGAATATTTATAGTAAATTCAGGAAGACTCAGAAAATTAGGATCTAAGAAAATGTCATATGTTAAAATGAACAAATCTATTATCACTACACAATTTCCTTGATATAAAAAAAAATAAGGACAAATTTCAACTTGTGAGAAACTTCGTGATAACATTGTTATTCTCAGTAGTGGAAATTGTTGAACAAATCTATATCACTACACATTTTTCCTTGATTTAAAAAAAATAAGGAAAATTCTCAACTTTTGAGAAACTTAGTGATAACAATATGTTATTCTTAGTATTGGAAATTGTTGACCTCTTCCTTAGTAGGATCAAACTACTAATAGACACTTCAGAGGCCCTTGTTTTCAAATGATCATTGGTATTTTCTATCAAGTGCTGCATCAGGGATGCTGATGCTCACACACCAGGCAATTTAAATTTAGGCTTCTGAAATAGCCCTTAACAGTCAGGAAATTACAACCACCTGGACAATCTGGATATTCCAGTTTCTTATGTTGCATGATTCTAGGCCCCACTGCCTGATGCCTTAGAGATCATTATCCCATATCTTCAGATATTTCCAGTGTTAGTGTAAAGTTCCAAATTGTGCACAGCAAATACACAACTTACCTTTTGCCCCTCATACAATATGATTGTCTTCATTCTATAAACATTTCTACACCGGCTTCTTGTCTATGGTACAACAAGAATATGGTGAGGGTGTACAACATAGGTTCAGGTAGACTCACTGTTGGAATTATGTGGAAGACATCATGTGCAGATTGAAAAAGATGAAAGTCATTGGCTTAGGGAAATTAATAATATCATGTTTGAAGACCAAGAAAACAGGCTCACCAAATTTGGAAACATTCACTATTTGTGGATGAGCATTGTAAGATACACAATTAGAGCCACACTACAGAAGACTAATGGACATTCCCAGAAGATCTTCCAGTGGCTACAATTTTAGTAACTCAGCAGGACTAGGGCAGTACCTTGCATGGAAAGAAAATATCTCTTTAGCAGCAGGACAACTGGTGGGAGAACATGGGGATGGGAAACATTAGGAGTAGGTGGGAAGAATCATTTCTTGATTGAAACTGCTTTTTTAACAGGAGGATTCCTCAGAGAAACTGAGGGCCTGAAGGAAATGGAGTGGGATCAGAATCCCCTCCTTGTCAGGAGTCTGCAAGCTGCAAGGTGTGGAACTAGGAGTAGAGCACACTGCCATGGGTCTCACAACAATGTAAAAATTCCCTTCATCTGCACTGTTGCCAGTTTAGGCCTTAGGAATTTTTTTCAGTCACTAAAGCAGTGGCAGGAACTGCAACCAAGAAGTCATGGAAACTCCCAGGTCAAAGGAATTGCTAGGCTAGTGGGCAGAAAGGCATTGTACCACGATTGAGACCACTTTCTCTGCTGCTCATAAGAACTCTGACCCTCAAATTCTACTGGGCATTTCTTAACTGTGTTGGTAAATTGCTGACTATGTATGCTTGACTTGTCCTGATATTTTTCATTTATCCTATTGTGTGGATATTTCCAGAGTAATTTCTAAGACGATGAATTTGTCTTTTTTTTTTTTCATTTTTTTTTTATCATGGTTATATTTCCCTGGTGGTTGGAACAAAGCTGGTATTATTCACATCCATCCATGGTTTCTAACTCTTCTATTGTATCACTTTCCTAGTCGAGATTATTGGAGATTATGGAGATTATGCATTCCCATGATGTCTTTAAATATTATTCTCTTAAAGACTATTTGAATTTTGATTGAATCTCAAGCAATATTTTAGCAATTTCTTTTCAGTTTTACCTGTCTTTAAGTTGTGGTTGTATAAATATGGCTTAAACAACAAAACACTCCTGGACTTCAGCTCAATGGTTGCCTCTACGTATCTGCAACAGTGTCAATAAGCTCCTGATAGAGTCTGTCAGTGGACAGTCATGTCAGGCTCTTTCTGAGCACAACATGGCTTCAGTAATAGTGTCAAGGTTTTTTTTTTTTTTTTTTTTTTTTTTTTTTTTTTTTTTTTTTTTTTTCTGCCCATAGGATGGATTGATCAAGGGAGTGGATGGCATTTTCTTCAGTCTCTGCTCCACTTTTGTCACTACATACAATTAGATATGAACAATTCTGGGTCCAAATTTTGAAGATGGTCGGGTGCCCCCATGCCTCAAATGGGGGCCATGCTTTCTACTGGAGATATTCTATTTAGGTTCCGTCTACCCACTCTTGGACATTTCGGCTAAGGTCATCCCCAATGAGGTTTGGGAGACTTCCACATCCATATTGTCTGGGACTATCTAGATATTTGCCCTGCTCTTCATTCCCACACTGTTGTATGTTTCTATTAATACTCCAGGCCCTCTGGCCTTCTCTCCTGTCTCCCCACATACCTGATCCTGCCCTCGATTGTCCCTGATTCTCCCTCTTTTATCCACATCCCTCCCTTCTTCTGCCTCCTGGGATTATTTTGTTTCTCCTTCTATGTGAAATTGAAGTATCCACAATTTGGCATTCCTTCTAATTAAATTTTATGTGGTCTGTGATTTGTGTATAATGGTATTCTGATCTTTTTGCCAAATAACTACTTATCAATGAGGACATAACATGTATGTCCTTTTGAGCCTGGGTTCCTCACTCAGGATGACATTTTCTAGTTCTCTCCATTTGCCTGCAAATTTCATGATGTTCTCAGTTTTAATAGATGAGCAGTATTCCATTGTGTTATTGAACCACATTTTTTCTACATCCATTCCTTGGTTGAAGAACATCTGGATTGTTTCCAGATTTTGGCTAATACAAATATGGCAGTTATGGACATAGTGGAGCATGTGTCCTTGTGTTATTGTGTATCTTCTTTTGTGTATATGCCCAGTAGTGGAATATCTGGGTCTTCATGTAGAATTATTTCCAATTTTCTGAGGTACTGCCAGATTGATTTCCAGAGTGGTTGTACCAGTTTGCAATCCCAGAAGCAATAGTGGAGTGAACTCTTTCTCCACACCCTTGTCACCATGTGTTGTCACTTGAGTTCTTGATCTTTGCAATTCTAATTGGTGTATGGTAGAATCTCAGGGTCATCTGATCTTACTAGAAAAGCATATACTCAACAACACTGCAGCAATCTAGAAGAAACAGATGATATTCTAGATAGATATATTGTGTCCAGTTAAATTAAGATGAGGTAAACTAAACAGTCCAGAAACCCCTAAGGCATTGGACTCTGCTGCCCTCAGAACTAGGGTACACCCATAACCATGACAGTGAACCCTTCTGTGAGGTCACAGAGGCCAAGCCTCACTCTGTTTAGGAAAGCTCAAAGGGTGTGCAGGTACACAGGTGCCTTTTGGACTGGTATCAAATTGATTGAAATTTTGGCCTCTAACCTGTCTCTTCACCACCATTAAACACAGCTTGTAATAGGATTTCCCAGAAAGCAGCATTTCAGGAAGTTTCCCTCCTGGGCCTCATCATGATAGTTGATGACTTCTGAGAATGTCACTAAAGAAACAACTGATATGATCCTACACACACACACACACACACACACACACACAGATTCATTCACAAATACAATAACAGCCATAAATATAAATATGTTAAGTAGATGAAGAAGGGATGTGATATCAATGTCTGTGGCCATGCAGGAAATGGCCTATGAGTTGAAAATAAAGATTTCTAGGAAGGTTCACAAGTTTAAAAGAAAACACAGAGAAGGTCCTGGAAAGCACTTCCTTATGGACCTGTGTAACATATGTTCCCTGAAATAATGGCATGGGGGGCAATGTAAGTAGTTGATCACTTATGAGCGTGAGTTTTGAGTCTTAAAAGCAGGTACTGACTTGACAGTTTCTTCAGAGGCCTCCCTTCCTGGCACGTGTATGGTGTCTTCTCGTTGAGACTATATATAGCATGACAGGCACCCTTGTATTTACTGCTGTTCTGGCTTAACAGAACTCCTGTTGTGTCAAATAAGGAACACCTCAAGAACTTCACAGAGCCCTTGTGACTGCCATTCAGGTCCTTGCTCCTGCTCTTTCCTGCATGCCTTTATACCTGAAGTCACATGTAGTCCTGTATATACACTCCCAGACCATGCACACTAACATACAATTTAAACATAATTATGTATAGTGTGCAGGGTTAGGTAGAGTGCTGGAATAATATATCCTGTTTGTGGGACGATGGGCTATACACAAACAGTCTGGTCTCCAGTCAAGCTGAGGTCTGAACTCTGGGACCCGGTGGTGATAATTCACCTACATGGGATGGAGGGAATTCTCTCATGTCTCCTGGAACTCTGGCTCATGTCAAAGTTACCGTTCCCTCAGCCCCCACAGGAGAAGCATGGTTAGTAGTCCTATAGGCAATGTCCCAAGCTTCTAACCTTCAGGCTAGATTCATCCCCAGTTACCTAGCAACAGTAAAGATAACAGCATACCATAAAAAGGGCTGTTTGACCCCTCCTCACTCTCTGACTCCTCTTGCTCTTAATCTCCTTACTCTCCTCTCTTCTTTCCTCTCTCTTCGTCTCTCTCCCTCTTACTCTCTAGACTTTCTTCTCTATCTCCCTTTCCCCTTTGTCTCCTCTTGACCATGGCCAGTCTCTCTCTCTTTTACCTTCTATCCTTTCTCCTTGCCTTTCTATAATAAAGGTCTTAAACCACAGACTGTCTCTGCTCATCAAGGCCCGCTGCACAGACTCTCACCTGTGTGGGAACCTCTCTCCCTCAGCCCTCACTCCCATAACCCCGGGGCTACAGGGTGTTACTCCAGGGCCCCTTGTTGGGGGCTGCCCCTGTCCACCCCCTATTGAGTGGGGTCAGTGGCTTAAATGCCCACCTGGGGCCGAGTGGAAAGTGTCTGGCAGCCCTCCCATGTCCGCCTGCCCAGAGCATAGGTGGAACTCTGGCCGGACGTGGGCTATCCTCCCTCCCCCCTCTTCCCCAGCCTCCCTTTTAGTTCCCACACCTGTTGAGTACCTGCTTTCGGTCATGCTGGAGACAACCCCTGGACATACAAGACAAGAAGATTATTACTGTGAAGAAGCAAAGTCCTTTCAGAAGCCTAGAGTAGGACCCTGGACACAATGGACTGCCATAGCTGATAGTTGTCCATGGCTTAGGGCACAACATCCGAGCTTCATCCTGCACTAGTCTGGAACCTGGAGTCTTTTCATGTGGTACAAGCTGGGTGTGACCATTCCCTAGGCTTATTCTCTGGTGAGTTGTAGGTGTTGTCTCCCTGAGTACTTGTTTGGCAAGTTCTTTAGCATGTGCATATGCACACACACACACACACACACACACACACCCTGCTGATACTGTAACAGTTTCTACTGCTTTAGCACAGGCCCTGCTAAAGGTCACTTGAAGGACCACATTAGGCTTCATACACTTCCTCACTCCTATCTCCCAGTACAGCACAATGAGGTTTAGTCAGGACTTCATCATGGGGATCTGTATATATTTCTCCCAACATACAGCCCAACAAACCTTCAGTTCCTTCCAGATCCCATCCCATCCCTGAGCTCCCTCACACCAACACCATAGCCTTTAACCATGGCAACAGGCTATATGACGTAACAGAGGCTGACCACACCTCTCTCCAGCTTCTTCCCATGTGCCTAGATGTAACATGAGGAACGACCGTGCTTTCTCTCTTAACATAAAGTACCCTGACTTGTGTAACTACAACTGGTGAGCTGTAGGTGTTGTCTCCCTGAGTACTTGTTTGGCAAGTTCTTTAGCATGAGCATATGCACAGACACACACACACACATACACACACACACACACACACACACACACACACACACACACACCTTTCTGATACTTACAGCAACTGTTTATACTTATTTGTAGCAAGATATGTGGCATCATTCCATGTCCTCCTCATGCACTTTCACACATATGGATGTGGACCTGCAGACATGAGCACATACGTAAGAATGTATACAACACACCTACAAAATGAAAACATGTATTTAAGTATAGAATGAGAGAGGAAGGTGCTGTCATGGCGTTTCCCATGATACTGGCATTGATGTTTGACTCATATTGTGGCAGCTCTCTGAGTACACATGCAAAGATTGCTACTACCAGGGACTGAAGTCACCAGGGAAGATCAGATACCAGTGTCAGGGATGCTCTGCCTCCTTCCCTGGACAAGCTATGTGTGATGGTCAAATGTGGGCGTGGCAAAAGCACTGTTCCCTCCTTCCTGGCCTAGGCTGGGGGCTCAAGTCCATGTCCATATATATATATGGCTTCTTTCCAAGGCCTCTCCCCCTGTGAGTGAGGGGTTCTTCCTACAGTCTTGAGTGGCCATTCCCACTACTATGAGACTTCTGATCTATTTCTAGCTCCCCTTAGCTCTCTTGAAGACAGTCTTAGAGCTGTCTTCAATCAGAAACACTTTAAGTCCCTCTCCCTATTTCTGCCTCCCCCACTTAAGACCCCAGTGACGAAGTGCCTCGCACTGAGTGAGCTACTCACGTGATGAATTTCAGGTAGTCCATCCCAGAAAACAGCCCAAGTCTAGGCAGACACACATGCTCAGTGTGAATCCCAGACCTCCTTGCTAGACTCTGAGTTATCCTCAGGCTAAGCACTCTGCTATTACTAAGGCAGGGATTTACCCTGTGATGTCACAGAGGGCTCACCTCATGGCACTCTGAGAATCACAAGGGACATCAGTTGCTCAGTCATCTCCTAGTTTGGTCCATCCTGTTCTCTACACAACTGTTTCAAGCATCTTTGGAAACACTTAGCTTTGGGAAAGTAGCTGAAAGTGTTTCTCAGACACCTCCCTGGGAATCACCTACAAGCATCTGCTGTCAGCCCTCCATCTTCCCACATTACCTACATCCTTGAGAGGAGGAAGACAGTATATAGCACTGCTTCCTCAGCTCAAGTGTCTGTCCTCATCATCTCAGATCCTCTATTGCCATCATGGTTTATTGCTGCCCCTCAGCCCACAGGATGCCATCGTCTGCCACTTGTCTCTGACTCCAACTGTAACCATACATACATAATACATGTAATTAATTTTTCTCTTATTTTAAACTACCCAATCCATCACATTTGTTAAAGAAAATGACTTATCTTATATACTAGAGAAATGGCTCAGTGGCTAAGATCACTCGCTGCTCTTACAGGGGACCTGAGTTTTAACCACAGCAACCACATGGCATGGCTCACAACCATCTAAACAGCTCCAGGAGATTCAATGCTCTCTTTTGGCCTTCTTGGGTACTTAAGTGCACAAGCCCACATTCAAATATATACATAGATATATAATTTTTAAAGTAAGCAGCCAGTGAGAAGCACCTGAAAAAATGTTCAGCATCCTTAATCATCAGGGAAATGCAAATCAAAACAACCCTGAGATTCCACCTCACACCAGCCCGAATGGCTAAGATCAAAAATTTAGGTGACAGCAGATGCTGGCGAGGATGTGGAGAAAGAGGAACACTCCTCCATTGTTGGTGGAATTGCAAGCTTGGACAACCACTCTGGAAATCAGTCTGGCGGTTGCTCAGAAAATTGGACATAGTACTACCGGAGGATCCCACAATACCTCTCCTGGGCATATATCCAGAAGATGTTCCAACCGGTAAGAAGGACACATGCTCAACTATGTTCATAGCAGCCTTATTTGTAATAGCCAGAAGCTGGAAAGAACTCAGATGCCCCTCAACAGAGGAATGTATACAGAAAATGTGGTACATTTACACAACGGAGTACTACTCAGCTATTAAAAAGAATGAATTATGAAATTCCTAGGCAAATGGATGGACCTGGAGGGCATCATCCTGAGTGAGGTAACCCAATCACAAAAGAACTCACACAATATGTACTCACTGATAAGTGGATATTAGCCCAGAAACTTAGGATACCCAAGATATAACATACAATTTGCGAAACACATGACACTCAAGAAGAACGAAGACCAAAGTGTGGACAATCCACCCCTTCTTAGAATTGGGAACAAAACACCCATGGAAGGAGTTACAGAGACAAAGTTCAGAGCTTAGACGAAAGGATGGACCATATAGAGATGGATATCCGGGTATCCATCCCATAATCAGCTTCCAAACGCTGACACCACTGCATATACTAGCAAGATTTTGCTGAAAGGACCCAGATATAGCTGTCTCTTGTGAGACTTTGCCGGGGCCTAGCAAACACAGAAGTGGATGCTCACAGTCAGCTATTGGATGGATCACAGGGCCCCCAATGGAGGAGCTAGAGAAAGTACCCAAGGAGCTAAAGGGGTCTGCAACCCTATAGGTGGAACAACAATATGATCTAACCAGTACCCCCTGGAGCTCATGTCTCCAGCTGCATATGTATCAGAAGATGACCTAGTCAGTCATCAGTGGAAAGAGAGGCCCATTGGTCTTGCAAACTTTATATGCCTCAGTACAGGGGAACACTAGGGCCAAGAAGTGGGAGTGGGGTGGAAGGGTTTGGGGGACTTTTGGCGTAGCATTGGAAATGTAAATGAAGTAAATACCTAATTAAAAAAATAATAATAAAATAAAAATGGCTATTATCAGAAAACAAAAATAACAATTGTCAGCCAAACTGTAAAAGCAAAGTTAAAACATTGCTACATGCCTATTCTTGGTGGAAACTTAAAATGTTGTTGTCTCTGAATGAAATAAAAATACAGTCTTAGCTGGGCAGTGGTGGCGCATACCTTTAATCCCAGCACTTGGGAGGCAGAGGTAGGCGGATTTCTGAGTTCAAGGCCAACCTGTTCTACAGAGTGAATTCCAGGACAGCTAGGGCTACACAGAGAACTCCTGTCTTGAAAATCAAAACAAAAACAGAAACAAAAACAAAAAACAAAACAACAACAAATAAACCAAAACCAACCCCCCCCCCCAAAAAAAACAGCCAGGACATGGCAGCACATACCTTTAATCCCAAATCAGAGACAAGCAGACCTTTTGAGTTTGAGGACAACCTGGTATATGCAGCAAATCTCAGAATAGCCAAGGCTACACAGAGAAACCCTGTCTTGAAGAAACAAAAAAAATCAATAACAACAATAATAATAAATAAACAATTTAGAAAAGAAAGTGGTTTATCTTGCCACTTCTCTGTTATAAGATCCTAGCAATTGTAAAGAGCTAAACAACTAGCTATAAGAAGAGTACAAAGACTAACCAATTCCTACTACGTTTACAGTTAGTCTAATACTGCCACAGTGAATTAGAGATTAGCCTGAAAAGGGACAGTCTCAGGCAGCATAAGAAGCTGAGGCTCCTGGGACTCTGAGAGCCAGCCATGTCTGTGCAGCTGAAAACACAGGGAAACCAGAAAACTGAAATGGTAGGCAGAGTTCAGTTCTCTTGTTCTAGGTTCTTTAGACTGTAAATGAAAAGAAAACTCAGTTCAGAATTAATCCACTGGATAGAGATTTCTAGACTATATTGTAGAATTATAGAACTTAAGAGAAAAAACCAAAACTGTATGGTAATTTGAATAGGAATGTCCCCCACAAGGCTCAAATATTTGAATGCTTGGTCATTAGGGAGTGTCACTACTTAAAGAGATTCGGAGGTATGGCCTTGCTGGAGGAAGTGTGTCACTAGGGGTGGACATTAGAGTTTCAGAAGCCCAAGCCAGGCCCAGTGACTCTATTTTCCCGATGCTTGTGGATCTGAATATAGAACTCTCATTTTTCCCGTACCACAATGTCTTTGCACAGGCTACCATGCTTCCTAGCCATGATGACAATGAACTAAACCTCTAAAACTGTAAGCCAGCCACAATTAAATGCTTTCCTTTTTAAGAATTGTTATGATAGTGGTGTTTCTTCACAGCAATAGAACACTGACTAAGACACTTAGGAAGATTAAAATTATCGAAATGTCATTGGGTCTCCCTAATTATTTTTTCCTCCCTCCTTTCTTTTTCTCTCTTCCCAACTTTCCTTAGCCATACCTACTCTATCCTTCCTCATCTCTCTGCTGTTGTACCTCTCAATGAGGTCTAGGTTAACCCATGTGCCATCTTTCATGTATTATAGGTTAGAGTTGGCGGTAGAGCCGTGGACTCATGCCTCTCCAATTTTTCTACCAGAAAAAAAGGGGGATCCTATTTTCTTGGTTTTTATTTTAACCCTCCAGAGAATCCATTTGAGCCTGGCTTGGATCCAGTGCTCATTCCATGGTGAGGAAGAAGAACATGAGAAATGGGCTGTAGTCAAGTCCTACTGTTAGGGCAGCGGGTGGGGAATCTCCCCCAGAACAGAATACAGTTCCAGTGAAGTCGGGGAGGCATGATGGCTATGAGAACCCTGAAAGAGCCATGAACTTAGAAGAGGAAGGCAGATTTTAGAAGCATTTCGAACAACAAAGAAAAAATTGTGCATAGGAATTGCACCCATAGGTGCTAGAAAGACATGCCTCCAGCTGTCCCCTATCATAGCATATAACACAGTTGCCCTTCAATGATTAGAACAGCCCTGCCTTCCCTGAGGGAAGATGGAAGAAAAGCTAAAAGGTAGTATAGAAAGAAAAGACAGTATTCCTCCTCACAGAAAGTGAGTTCCAGGACTCATCACCCCAGAAGTACACTTTCTCTCAGGCAGAAAGTCCTTACTGTGCCAAGAGGATCCCTGTAGAGCTCCAAAAGCCACTCAGTGTCTGCCTTATAGCCATCTACTGATCCATCTTGAGAACTTCTGTGGCCTTAGCAATGTGTGGGAAGAGATACACTGAAACGCTCTGTCTTAGTCAGGGTTTCTATTCCTGAACAAAACATCATGACCAAGAAGAAAGTTGGGGAGGAAAGGGTTTATTCAGCTTACACTTTCCACATTGCTGTTCATCACCAAAGGATATCAGGACTGGAACTCAAGCAGGTCAGGAAGCAGGAGCTGATTCAGAGCCCATGGAGGGATGTTCTTTACTCGCTTCCCCTGGCTTGCTCAGCCTGCTCTCTTATAGAACCTAAGACCCAGAGATGGCACCACCCACAAGGGGCCTTTCCTCTTGATCACTAATTGAGAAAATGCCCCATAGCTGGATCTCATGGAGGCATTTCCTCAACTGAAGCTCCTTTCTCTGTGATAACTTCAGCTTGTGTCAAGTTGACACATAAAACCAGCCAGTACAAATGGTATATCTACTAGTACCAGTTTTCATAAGCCACACCACCTGATTTTAGATTTTATTCCTCTTCTGAGTTTCCTTTCCCCTCATACATTTGTTTTTATTCCCAAGTCATCAAAACGGGTTTTGCCTTGAGCCCTTCAGGGAAAACAGGACAGAAATTAATTCATTGATGCTTATGTCAGTCACTGTCTAAAATGCTTCTTATGTATGATGACTTCAGTCAATAGCTATTTAAGTTAATTTAAATTCTAAGAAATAATATTAAATATACTAGACACTGGTCCAGACATCATTGCTTCAAACTCTGTAAATAGCTTCTGAATTTTCGTTTGCAAGTCAAAGACACAAACCTAAAGGCATTCATTATTTTTTTTCTGACTAATTTCTTTGCAATTATGTAATGTTTGGCACATTCATGCTACACACGTCTTTGAAGCTAATGCTATTAAGGAAATGCTACTAAATCAACTATAAAGTAAGAATTTCTCCTCTCATTTATGGATATTTATTTTTTTAATTTTACAGATTTGTTGATGCTAGACAGTCTTCTTAGTTTTTAAACTATCTGGAGTCTTAAATACTATGTAGTGTTTCTCCAGGAGGTGGAGTGTTAGACTAGAGAAAGCAAAGCCACGGGTGAAGCCTAATCTTTTCCTTTTCTGCTACTTTGAGAAATTTTTTATAGAAAACATAAATCACCTAATGGGCTCCCTAATTCTTTTAATTGCATCAATTCAGCAGAATCCAATTACACTAGACCTTAAGAGGCAGATATATTTTACTGATTGCATTACCATAATTATGATGGCATAGTGACAATGGCGAGCGTTTATAATTCCTCTCATTCTAACATGGCTTATCAAGCCAAGCCGTACATGAAGCCTCCTGGCATTTCTGAAAGAGAAATCATGCACACAAACAGCAAAGAAAGAGCTGCCTCTGAAAGTATCCACCTCCCAGGAGTCTTCTGCCTCATAGAAAAGAATGTCCTTCCTGACTTTGGTAATAAGCCAAGAGCCACGTGACCACTTCCAGTCTGGGAACTGGTCAGATTGCTAATGTCCTCCCAGGGACACCAACTCCTGCTTTACACGTCTGTCTCTCAGGTCCCTCCCTACTTTAAAACCCCTGGTTGGACCTGGCCTTGATAGAAGCATCTTCTTAAGCCCTAGTGCTGGGATCAAATTTGCTGAGATCATTTGGAGCATATGGCACAGACAACTTTTGATGCACACTCTGGATCTCAAAACTCTGAGGTGCAGAACAGCAGCCTAGTGGGGTAGACTCCTCTTCCCACCCTCTATCCACTGTTGGTTGGCTGCAGTGCTAGTGTCCTGAAAGGTCACAATTTAGGTGACATCCCAGAGCTGGGTCTCAGCAGAAGTCTGCTCAAAGCCATCAAGGAGCCTAGGAGAGTACTGCTCCTGAGATGCACAGAATCATCCGTCCATCTTCCTCTTCACTCTTCAAATGAGAAAGTTAAAGCCTAGGAAGGCTTTGTGACTTGTTGACATCACACAGATGTTCAGTGGCAAAAATGAGGATAACTGCTGTCCCACCTGTCCCTTCTTCACACTGGACATCCAGAGCTAGTTTTTAGGAGACTCCTAATGATCATCATAAAGAGAAAAAGAAGACATAAAGTTCTGCCCATGACTGTAGAGAAGGTATGAGGTTGTTTCAGAATGGTATTGTAGCAATCGAAGCATAGCCTCAGAGGACTAATTGACTGGCTGGCTAGCTGGCTGACTTCTTACATTTTTATAACACTTTGAATTGGATTTGGGGAAAGCACCTCTTTGCCACACATTTTCACCCTTAGAAGTGCATAATCAGGAGATGGACAGTCTACTATGACCCAGGCCACCTCTGGCCTCATTTAATTAATATAATAATTTGAATAAGCATTAATAAATTTGCAGCATGCTGGAAGCATATTTGAGAAATCATGGAGCATGTGAAGGACTAAGAAGAGCCCAGCCAAACACAGGCAGGGAGAAGGGGGAGACAGTCTCATAGCTCTCCTGACTCTAGAATGCTGTCCCTCTCCTTTCTAGCCCCAAGTCTTTCGTTCTCTCCTGGATTGTCCACCTGTGGCTAGCGGCACTCTTCAGTGAGTGTTCCGTGCATAAGACAAACACAAGGTCACACATTCAAGCAGCTGCCTTAGCAACCTCATTGCCAACCCTATCACACACAAAGGTTCTGCTGACTCTCACTTGTTCTGAAGGTTCCGATACAGATGAAAGAACTTTTAATCCTCTTTCTCTTCCTTAAGTATTTCTCTAAGTCAGTAGGACTCAGGAGCAACTTAGGGCCAAACCAAGTCTAGACAAAAGACAAAGTGACTTCTCATTGCATCTGAGACTAGTAGCTGGTCAGAAGTTGCCATACAGTGAAGGACACAAGGTTTTCAGCTATGTGGTTCCAGGAGCTGTTCATGTTGAGCTCAGATTTCTCAGGACAGTGAGAAATAGACCAAGGCATGAAGATACAGAGACCTAGGAGGAGCATCTGATCTCTTTTTTGTTGGCTTCAGAGCCAGACTTCCTCACTCCAACCTGATGGCCTTGACAGTCTACAGTGCTTCAGTCAATGGAATTATTCATCTAACACTCCCTCAAGATGGCCTGGTAGTCCACCAGTGGGAGAAGAGGCTCTTGGTCTTGTGAAGATTATATGCCCCAGTACAGGGGAATGCCAGGGCCAGGAAGTGGGAATTGCTTGTTACTGTCTTAAAGGACAATGGGAACTTATCTTCTTAGGAGATGGCATGTCTACATAAGAGTAACGCACATAGTGCTTTAAAGTATAAACTCAGATTACTCAGTCATATCTCCATAACTGCCTCATTCCCACCCCATATCACCGAGCATGCTCCTTGGCCCTTCTTTTGATGGGGGATGAGGAGTTGGTAAAGTGCTTTCTTTATAAACGTGAGGGCCTGGGGTCATATTAACAACCTCAGGCAGATCCTTGGCTCCTGATCATCAGCCGCTAACCTACACACCAAGTTCCAGATCAGTGAAAGTCTCTATCTCAAAAGAAACAAACAGAATCCCTCTTTTCTTCCCATCCTGTTTTCTTGGTGATAAATGTTTCTCTCCATGCCCCCCCTTCCTTTATTTCAATTTTGCTTTTGTTTTTATCTGTTTCTTTGATTGACTCAATTTCCTCTTTTCATACCTCTCTCTCACTGGCTTAGCATTCTGTGAGCTATACTAATTGTACAGAATGGGGGATCTAGTAATATCTATGACACCCTTGTTTATGTTTCACAAATGAGTTTCCAATCTCTGAACTTTCACACCTACTTCTATTGCATTTCAAAGAGACAAAAATGCATTCAGGTTATTTATCACTGTAGTGTCCTTTGTCTAATATAACATATATATGTAATTAATATAATTATATTAGTTATAGTAACTCTTACTAGTAACACTGTATTTTATATTCTATTCTACATTCTATATCATATTATCAAGTATATTAATTATTATATTATTTTATATATTACATGTTATATATTTTATATTATATATCATATATATTATGGTATATATGCTATATGTTATCTGTTGTATATGATATATTATGTATTATGTATTGTATATTATTATATAACTATATTAGTCATAGTAAATATTAGAGAGAGAGAGAGAGCACGCACCAAAATAAAAAAAGACTGATTTTTGTTCTTATAATTATATTAGAAAACATCTTGCCATGTAGTCTGATCTGCTCAGAACTTGCTATTGAGAACAAACTAGCTCTAAGCCTTCAATCCCCCTGCCTAACCCTCCTACGCTTTGGCATTACAGAATGAGTACCACCATGCCTGCCTACTTGTTAATTTGGATCACTCATATTGCAATAGTATCTTTTCCTATTTCTATGACCAAATATCTGATAAACAACTTTTAAAGAAAAAGCATTTTTCTCATATTATGATTATTGCTGTTATTCTCACTTATACCTTAAAAAATACAGTCCATCATTTCAGGGAAAGAAAGGCACGTTACATCACATTACAGCCACAGCCAGAAGATGAATGCTGCTGCTCTGCCCACTTTCTCCTTTTTGTTCGTCCTGGAGCCCCAGCCCAGGACTGCCCACACTCAAGCTAGGTCTTCTCTTCTCATTTAACCTATCCAGACAAACCTAAACATGTGGGCCTGGGTACCAGAGGTTTTCCACAGAGATCTCTGGCCAGTCCTGCTGCGAGGGTTCCTGTGAAGGGAAGTGAGTGCAGGCAGGGAGATGAAGTCTCTGCCTTTTCTTCCAGGTCGCTCAGTAACTCCAAGCTGGCCATGCACTGAGTCTTGTCTGGCTGAGCCTACGAGAAGCCAAACCAGTGAGGCCTGTGGAAGGACCTCAGGGAGATCTTCTTCTGGAGAGAAAAATCTCTTCTCAAGTGTTACAGCTTTTGGAACAAAAAACTCAGGGGACAGAGTAGTTCTCGCTCACCTTTAATTTCCTGGATAGAATTTATATGCTGTTTTGGGGCTGATTCAGGCTTAGACAGCAGGTACCTCTCATTGGGTTGGAGTGAGAGTTTGGGGGAAACCTTATTTGCATGTGGGAAGGCTTGGTGGTGCTCCTAAATGACTGATAGCCACACACCTCTCTTGTGGGGGCTGTGGGGGTGGTAACTTCGATAGGAGCCGAGGGTCCAGAAGACATGATCGAATGCCTTCCGTCCCATATAGGTAGAAATCACTACACGGGGTTCAAGACCTATGCTCGACTGGAGACCAGGCTGTCTATGTGCAGCCCATTGCTCCACATAAACATACTTCTAAAACCAATCAGGTAGACAATGAAGATTAACCATTGTAATAATACTGTGTGCCAATTTACAATGCATTCTAGCTGTTAGGTAACTGATTAATTCTCATTTTTACATTTGATTTTGTTGGTTTGTTGGTAGTGCTAGGGATATAACTTAGAGTCCTAACATGTTAGACAGGAGTCCCAGCACTAGGTCACACCCCTATCCTTCATATTTACTATTTTTAAATTGCTCCTTACTTTATACCACTTTCTCTGCCACAAGAGGTATACACAAACATTTGAACGCATTATTAAGTAAATATACAAAATAGAATATTCTAATTTATATCTACAGCCCCATGAGACAGTAATCAAAACGAACACAGCACCAAGTAGTACTTGCCCTCCTGGTACACTCCATTTTCTATCATGCTGATTCTGGGCATGAATCAGAAACTACATTGTGACCTTGATGTTTCAAAGTCCAACCACTTATAACACCAACGCTCATTTTCTGCCCTCAAGCAGCTTGTCTACCACTTCAAACACAATTAGTCTCAGAGTTAACAAGGAAAACATCCCAGTGCCTCCTGTTCACTTCTGATGTTTGGCTTTGAAAACTTCAAAGAAATCCCAAAGTTTGTGGAACATGCCAGCAATGCTAGTACTTCCAAGGGAGAGGTAGAAAGCTACTGTGTTTGAAGGCAGTCTGGGACCCATACTGAAACGCTGTACCCAAAAATAAAACAACTGCAAAGAACCCAAAATAATAACAAATTAGAAATTTTCTATTTAAATACCTTGATGAAGACACCATGTACATGAGAAACAGGGTTCCTAGGCCCCTGAGTTGAAACTGACCTGAAAGTCTCCTCTCTGAGGACTAGCTTTCATGACATCAGAAGTCATCATACAAGCTTCCAAAGGAGGGAGGCAACCAATTGTCCTTCCCAGCCATGACACCTATGAACCACATAAACAACCAGCATAGCATAACTGCAATGGTGAAGAAGTGCCACACATAGCTTGGTGGTAGCCAACAGCTCTCTAATTTGATTTAGGACTTGCTCATCAAGGAGGCCATGTTGGTGCTGGAAAATTAACTAACACCTTAGTGCTAGTAAAGTACTGGTTACCAGAGGATAATCTATATAACCAAAGATTTACTAAACCAGCATAATCTCTAACAGTTTATGAACATTTATTTTCACCCTCATTAGAGAAACTTCTTTTTGCAACATACAGACACTGCCACAATTAAAACACAACCTATCAAAACCCAGAGTTGTGGAGCCTTGTCTCATTGGATACACCTACAAAATGTTCCCAATCTGAAAGTTTAGGAAACACTACAGAAGAAAGGTCAGGGAGTTTGCTATGAGATTGTGTCTCCTAGTAACATCAGAATCTACACCTATAATCTCATCAACACGACTCTCCAAATTGGAACCAAACCAGGATGACACGAACAAACATGCCAAACAGGATGGAGACCAAAAAACCCATGAGGCTTCAACACTGAGTGCTACAGTCACCTGGATACGATTTATATACAGTTTAGGGGGTGATTCAGGATTCAATAGCAGGTGAGTCAGGAGTTGGGGAGGTTGTCTTTTCCAGGCAAGAGCACCCCAAATGCTAGTCTGGTTCTAAACTGAAAACATATGTACAGGTAGCGTGTGTGTGTGTGTGTGTGTGTGTGTGTGTGTGTGTGTGTGTGTACACACACACAAATATATAGATAGAGAGATGATATAGAGATAGACATAGATATGTATGTACGTGTACTTACATGAATACAGCAACAGTTGGAAAACAAAGAGGCTATGAATTTGAAGGCAAGTAGGAAGTTGGAAGGCAATATGGGAGAGTTTGGAGGTAGAAATAGAAAGGGAAAATATTATAATAAAATTATAACTTCAAAACAAAACAACAACAACAAACCCCTTCGAAGAAAGCCTACTTTGGTGATCCATGCCTGTAAAGCACTTACAAAGCTAACATAGAAACTTACTGGATTTGAAGCCATCCTGGGTCACATAACAAAAACAAAAACAGGACATTTTTTTAAAAAAATATATAGGTCTATTTAGTGGAGGCCAACTCTAGAGTTTTTCCATGTTAGGCAAGTGCTCTAATCCCTGGGCTATACTACACCCCACTCCTACAGGGTTTGCTGTATTTGGTTTAGTTAGTTCCAGAATCAGAAAGTGATGTGGCCTTGATGGTTGATCTTCAACATATAGAGAAAGAATAAAGTGTCAGTTTTGTTTGTTTTTCTTTATAAGTCAGCTTGAAGCTGTGTGTTAAGATAAACCACTAATTTCACTGCTTTTTGCTTACTTAGCAAAAAAGACCTAGGCCTGGTAGCTCACAGACCTGCTTCAGATTCCTAAGTAGCTTGCACCATAATGCCAGGTTACACTGTGGATTTTTTTTTTTTAAATATTGACATTTTTTTTTACTTTCCTGTTTGGTGATTTTTTTTCCCTTTAGTGCAAAGTCTGAGATATCTAGCAATGAAGCATTGTGAAATTCCATAAACTTGCACTGTGTTACAGACCTGATTGCCCTGCTGTGCCACTGCTTCAGATGTTAACAGAGTTTAAGGTACAAACCTGGGCCCTAGCAGCCTTAAAAAGCAAGGTTACCATGCCAGTCCTCAGTATACCAACTACAGATGCATGCACTAGTGAAAATCAGAGAAAAGGGATTTATTCAACTAGACACATTGGGAAGGGAACAAATTCAGGAGTCCACACACCATATGAATACCTTCTAGATCTTGAGATATACATACATGCATACATTCATGCATGCATGCATACATACATATTGCACACACACATTCAGTTCTGTGATTCCACACATCATTATTCCAGCTCCCATGTCTCCTGCAAGGTCATCTGAGATAAGCTGTCAGACCTATGTGTGACCAATGTGAAATCTCTTTCTGGTTGGCATTATTCAGTAGCTAGACTGGGATTAGGAGCCTGGGCGGTTGTTGAGGAAAGACCCCTCCCCACAGGCTTTGGACCCTTCCTCCTATTTCCCTGGTAAACTGGAAAGATAAACACCATAACCAGTCTTCCTTAGACATCCTAGTCAAAAGTGTGGAATACCTATGGCTCTAAATGGAGATGTAACGTTCTCAAGTGACCCATGAATGAAACATAATATTCTTCCCTCTCTTAAGAGTTAATTCACTGTCAAGCGTCTGGCATGGAGTCCTCTCCATAGAATATCTGTTCATGTGAAGCCATGCTTGGGAAAGGGGAGGAGTAATTATCCTCTTAATGACATAAGTAGTTACCTTCCCTTCCTATAGTCATTATGCAGCTTCCCTCTGGGCAACACTGTCCAGGTTATCTAATATCTGGGTCAACATTTCTTTTTCCTTTTTTTTTTCTTTTGAGTAACTGTCTTTCAGATATTGTCCAAAAGCTTAAGTATGCTTTTCCAGAGACTCTGGGTTCTCTCCTCTCTCTCTCTCTCTCTCTCTCTCTCTCTCTCTCTCTCTCTGTCTCTCTCTCTCTCTCTGTCTCTCTCTCTCTCTCTCTCTCTCTCTCTTTCTCTCTCTCTGTCTCTTGCATGTGTCCAAGCTCTCGCTCTCTTACTTTCTCATCTCAACACCCCCTTTTATTAAAAATATAATTTGTCTCATATATCCTCACCAAAGACACTTGAGCAATGGTTCTATGCAGGCACTAGCTCACCCTCTCCAAGTTTAATGAGTTGTGTAGGTGTTGTCTTCAGCAATAGGGCTTGCTGTCAGTTTGCAGAGAGCAACCTACTGTCTTGGCAACACCCAGGGTTATTTGGGAATTTCTGTAGGACCCTTTTGGCCAACAACTCAACAGGATGCATTCCCAGAACTGGAAGCTTCATTTGGTGTCAAGACATGGCTAGTTGAGTCTCCTTTTCCCTCATCATTTGGGAACTTTTTTAGGATGGCCTTCATATATTTTAGAAAGTCACTGAACTGGGTTCCCATTCTGTCCCTCAAATGCCTGCCAATTCTAGCTGTCTCTCACTGGATTCCTTTCCTCAACCCCATTTCCCCTCCTCAAACCCCACATTCCTCTCTGGGTCTATGATTAGCATTTATTTGATGGCTAATATTTACATATAAGCAAATACATCCATATTTATCTTTCTGGGTCTGAGTAACTTCACTCTGAATGACTTTTTTCATGTTCTATCTATTTGCTTACAAACTTCATGATGTCATTTTTTAACAGCTGAATAATACTCTATTGTATAAATGTACCACATTTTCTTTATCCATTCATCTGTTGACATCTAGGTTATCTCCATTTTCTGGCTATTATGAATAAAGATACAATGAAAATGGTTGAGCAAGTGTCCTTGTGGTAGGATGAAGTGTCCTTTGGGTATGTGGCTGAGAGGGGTATAGCTGGGTCTTGAGATAGATTCCCATCTTTCAGAGGAACCCCACGTGTTGATTTCCGTAATGGCTGTGCAAGTGTGCACTCCACCAGCAATGGAGGCTCCTCCAAGTTTCTCTTGTGCCACATCTCTGCCATCATATGCTCTCACTTGTGTTATTAATCTTAACCATTCTGACAAGTCTAAGACAGAATTTTAAATTAGTTTTGTGTTTGTTCTTTAATGGCTAAGGATGATGAACATTTCTTTAGGTGTTTCTCAGCCATCTGAGATCTCTCTATTGAGAATTCTGTTTAGATCTGTTCCTCATTTTTTAATTGGTTTATTTGTATTTTAAAAAGTATATTGTTCCTTGAGTTCTTTATATATTTTAGATACTAGCCCTCTATTAGCTGTGGAATTGGTTAAAAAAAAAATCTTTTCCCATTATGAAGGCTGTTCATGGTCTGATTGATGGTGCCCTTGTCTTACAGAAAGTTTTCAATTTTTTGAGGTCCTGTTTATTAATTCTTGATCTTAGAGCCTAAACTAATGGTGTTCTGGTCAGATAGTCTTCTACTGTGCCAATGACTTTAAGGGTAGTCCCCATTTTCTCTTTTATTAGGTTCAGTGTAACTAGTTTTTTGGGGTTTTTTTAATATTTATTTATTTATTTATTATATGTAAGGACACTGTAGCTGTCTTCAGACACTCCAGAAGAGGGCATCAGATTTCGTTATGGATGGTTGTGAGCCACCATGTGGATGCTGGGATTTGAACTCAGGACCTTTGGAAGAGCATTCAGCACTGTTAACCGCTGAGCCATCTCACCAGCCCAGTGTAACTAGTTTTATGTTAAAGTCTTTGAATCATTTGGAGTTGAGTTTTGTGAAAAGTAGTAAGTATGGATCTATTTTCATTCTTCTACATTGAGCTTTCTAAGTCTTCTGAATCCCCACCTGATCTTCAGCCATGCAGCTGCTTGCTGACATCCTTGCTTAATTTGAAAGGTATGACTTTCTCTCAATATCCCTCTCCCTGGCAACTGCTAAGATTTGCAACTTGCTTGATTGTTATTTTTCTCTCAATATCTAATAAAGGGCCCTTTCTTTTCCTAATAAGTCCACTTTTAATTCACTTTATTAACAAGACTAAGAACTTTGAAAAGAAACTCAGTTTCTCCAGTAACATGAACAACCATAAAGGAACATTAAAACGTTTCTCAGGGGATACAGCAGGTGATCTTGTTCCAGGACTTTAGGTGGGTAAGCACTTGCTGGTGGGTCAAACCTACAGTGAATACTCTCTGAATAAGCTTTCTCTAGGAGGATTCAATCTCCAGGCTTTATCACTCTGTCTTGTCTCAGGCATATAAGCCTTTTGAACTGACTCTGTCTCCTGTGAAGGAGGGAAAAGGTTCCTATTTTCGCCCATCCCTGCCTCCCTTTAGTAGCAATAAGAGCAAACTATGGAGTATATATGCAATGCCTCCCTCCACCCCACCCTCTCTGCTCTGTCACCATTCCCCATGCTGCCCCAGTAGAGCAGTGCAAAGTACTGGGTATATTTCCTATTCCTCCTCATTTCCTTCAGTGTTTCCATTGCCTTGGATTATCTTCATGTTCTTTATGGTATGGAACTCATTCTCGTGGATGATTCCTTGTTTCCTTCTGACTCACTGCTTAGCTATCTTAGACATATATTTCCAACCACCTGCCCCTGCTCCATGCACACATGTCTTCTGTTACATGCATGCTAACCTAACTCAGGTGTTCTTTTATTAAGAAGAAGGATGACCATCTTCTTAGAAGAAGGCTACCGAGACAAAGTTTGGAGCTAAGATGAGAGGATGGACTACCCAGAGACTACCCGACCCGGGGATCCGTCCCATAATCAGCCACCAAACCCAGATACTATTGCATATGCCAGCAAGATTTTGATGAAGGGATCCTCGAATAGCTGTCTCGTATGAGGCTATGCCAGTGCCTGGCAAATACAGAAGTGGATGCTCACAATGTGATGGAACACAGGGCCCCTAATGAAGGAGCTTGAGAAAGTACACAAGGAGCTGAAAGGGTCTGCAACCCTATAGGAGGAACAACAATATGAACTAACAAGTACCCCCAGAGCTTGTGTCTCTAGCTGCATATGTAGCAGAAGATCGCCTAGTCGGCCATCACTGGGAAGAGAAGCCCCTTGGTATTGCAAACTTTATATGCCCCAGTATAGGGGAATGCCAGGGACAAGAAGCAGGAGTGGGTGGGTAGGGGAGCAGGGCAGGGAGAGGGTATAGGGAACTTTTGGGATAGCATTTGAAATTTGAAATGTATATAAAGAAAATATCGAATTAAAAAAAAAGAAGGGTGACCATATTTATGAAATGTATTCTGGATGTTCCTATAATCATGTGATAAAGTAAATGCATATCTTTTTTAAAAATTTACATCCCAATAAATGTCCCCTCTTCCTAGTCCCTCCCCCATAAGGTCACTCCCCTCATGCCCCTTCCCCTTCTCCTTTGAGAGGGTGCCCCCCATTCCCTGAGTATCCTCCCACTCTGCAGAGTTAGGCTCATCCTCTCCCACTGAGGCCAGACAACAGCTTTAGGGACAGCCTCTGCTCTAGTTGTTCGGAAACCCACATGGAGACATCTGTTACATGTGTGTGTATGGGGTCTGGGGGACTTGGTCTCACCCGTGTATGCTCTTTGGTTAGTGGTTCAGTCTTTGAAAGCTCCTAAGGGTCTAAGTTAGTTTGCTGTTTTTCTTTCTGTGGAGTTCCTATCCCCTTCAGGACCTTCAATCCTTCCCCAACTCTTCCATAAGAGTTCCTGACCTCTGTCCAATATTTGGCTGTTGGTATCTGCATCTCTTTTAGTCCACTGCTAGGTAGAGCCTCTCAGAGGACAGTTATGCCAGGTTCCTATCTGCAAGCATAGCAGACTATCATTAATAGTATCAGGGACTGGTGCTTGCCCATGGATGGGGCTCAAGCTGGGCCAGTTATTGGTTGACTATTTCCTCAATCTCTGCTCCATCTTTGTCCCTGCATTTCTTGTAAACGGGATAAATTTGGTGGGTTGGTACCCTTACCCCTCCACTGGGGGTCCTGCCATATACCCATTGTTATACTTCTAAGGTCATCTGACTAACTCCTGGGAGCTTCTACTATCCCAGGTCTCTGGCACATCCTTGAGATTCTGCCCAATCTCCAGTCTCTACTACTGGCAGCTGCAGATTTCAAGTCATTCTCTGGATGTTCTGGCCCTCTCTCCTGTCTCTCCCTACACTTAATCCTGACCCTCCCATTTCCCTGCAAAACCACCCCCAAGTTCCCTCCCTTCCTCTGCCTCCTATGACTATTTTATTCCCCATTCTGAGATTCAAGCATCCTCACATGGGCCTTCCTTCTTGTTTAGCTTCTTTGCGTCTGTGGGGTATATCCTGAGTATCCTGTACTTTATGGCTAATATACAATTAGTAAGTACATACCATGTATGTTCTTCTGGGTCTGGAAAACTAGGTCACTCAGGATAATATTTTTTTAGTTCTATTCATTAAAAATTCATGATGTCCTTATTTTTAATATTAGAGTAGTATTCAGTTGTGGAAATAACCACATTTTCTTTATCCACTCGGTGTTTTAGGGACATCTGGGTTGTTTCCAGTTTCTGGATATTACTAATAAAGCTGCTATGAACATCATAGAGCATATGTCCTTGTGGTATGGTGGATCATCTTTTGAGTAAATGCCCAGGAGCCGTATAGCTGGGTCTTGAGGTAGAACTACTTCCACTGCCAGATTGATTTCCAGAGTCGTTATACAAGTTTGCATTCCCACAAACAATAAATGAGTGTTCCAATTTCTTTAAATCCTTGCTAGCATGTGATATCACTTGAGTTTTAGAACTCAGTCATTCCAATTGCTGTAAGATAGAATCTTGGTGTCATTTGACTTGCATTTCCTTGAGGACTAAGGATGTTGAACTTTTCTTTAGGTGCTTCTTGTCCATCCAAGATTTCCCTGTTGAAAATTCTGTTTAGATCTGTATTCTATTTTTAAATTGGGTTATTTGATTTGTTACAGTATAACTTCTTGAGTTTCTTATATATTTTAGATATTAGCCCTCTGTCAGACATCTGTTAGTAAAGATCTTTTTCCAATCTGTAGGCTTTACAGAAGATTTTCAGTTTCACGAGTTCCCATTTATCAATTGTTGATCTTGGAGCCTGAGCAACTAGTATTCCGTTGAGGAAGTAGTCTCCTGTCCAGTTTGTTAAATGCTATTTCCGACTTTCTCTTCTATTTGATTTAGTGTATCCTGTTTTCCATTGAGATTCTTGATCCACTTGGACTTGAGTTTTGCGTAAGGTGATAAATATGGATCTATTTGCATTCTTCTACATGCAGACACTCAGTTAGACGAGCACGATTTGTTGATACTTTCTCTTATCCATTACATAGTTTTGGCTTCTTTTTCAAAAATCAGGTGTCCATAGGTGTGTGAGTTTATTTCTGGTCTCTGATACGATTCCATTAATCAACCTGTCTGTCTCTGTACTAATACCGTACAGGTTTTTGTTTTTTTTTTTTATCACAATTACTTTGTAGTACAGCTTGAGATCAGGGGTGGTGGTTATTTTATTATTCAATATTGTTTTAGCTGTCCTGGGTTTTTTATTTTTCCATACAAAGTTGAGAATTGCTATTTCAAGGACTGTAAAAAAATTGTGTTGAAATTGATGGGAATTGCATTGAATCTGTAGATTGCTTTTGGCAAGAAGCTCATTTTACTATTTTACAAAGTTTCTTCAGAAACTTTAAGTTCTTTTTCTACAGGTCTTCCACTTACTTGGTTAGAGTTACACAAAGATAGTTTATATTAGTTGTGGCCATTGTGAAAGGTGTTGTTTTCCTAATTTCTTTCTCAGACTTTTTGTCATTTGTATAAGAGACCTCTACTGATTTCTTTGTATTTTGTATCTAGCCCCTTTGCTGAAGGTATTTATCAGCTGAAGAAGTTCCCTGGTACTTCAGTGGGCAGGGGTTGGATGTGCTTATGTACACTATCATATCGTCAGTGAATAATGATACTTTGGCTTCTTTCTTTCTGATTTATATTCCCTTGATCTATTTTTGTTGTCTTATTGCTCTAGCTAGAACATCAAATACTATATTGAATAGATAGTGAGTGGGCAGCCTTGTCTTGTCCCTGATTTTAGTGGGATTGCGTTAAGGTTTTCTCCATTTAATTTGATATTAGCTATTGGCTTGCTGTGTCTTGCTTTTTTTTTTTTCAGATTTATTTATTATTATATCTAAGTACACTGTAGCTGTCTTCAGATGCACCAGAAGAGGGTGTCAGATCTCATTACGGATGGTTGTGAGCCACCATGTGGTTGCTGGGATTTGAACTCATGACCTTCAGAAGAGCAGCCGGTGGTCTTAACCACTAAGCCATCCCTCCAGCCCTGTGTCTTGCTTTTATTATGTTTCAGTATATATCTTGTGTTCATGATCTCTCCAAGACTTTTAACATGAAGGGGTGTTATATTTTGTCACAGCCTTTTTCAGCATCTAATGAGATGATCACATGATTTTTTTCTTTCAGTTATTGCATCCATGTTCATAAAAGAAATTGGTCTGAAATTTTCTTTATTGAGTCTGTGTGCTTTAGGTATCAGTGTGACTGTTGCCTCATAGAATGAATTTGGCCATGTTCCTTTTGTTTCCATGTTGTAGAATTGTTTGAGGAGAACTGGTATTAGCTCTTCTTTGAAATTCTGGTAAAATTCTGTGCTAAAACCCTATAACCCTGCGATTTTTTTATTTTTCTTGTGGAACTTTTAATGACTGTTTATGTTTCCTTAGGGCTTATAGGAATGGTTAGTTTACCTGATCTTGATTTAACTTTGGTAAATGGTACCTGTCTAGAAAATCATCCATTTCATTTAGATTTTCCAGTTTTGTGGAGTACAGGCTTTTGAACCTTGTGGTGTTTTTTTTTTTTTTTCCTCAGTTTCTGTTGTTATATCTCCCTTTTCATTTCTGATCTTGATAATTTGGATACTGTTTCTTCTCTGCCTTACAGTTGGTTTGGCTAAGAGTTTATCTATCTTGTTGATTTTTCTCAAAGAATCATCTCTTAGTTATGTTGATTCTTTGTTACTTTTCTTTTCTTTGTTGATTCTTTGCTACTAATTGATTGATTTCAGCCCTGAGTTTGATTATTTCTTGTCTTCTACTCCTCTTTAGTGTGTTTGCTTCTTTTTGTTCTAAAGCTTTCAGCTTTCAGGTTTGCCACTGTTAGTTGAGCTTTCTCCACTTTTTAAATGAAAGCATTTAGTGCTATGAACTTTCCTCTTAGCATTGCTCTCTATAAGTTTGGATATGCTGTGCCCTCATTTTCATTAAATTCTGGAAAGTATTTAATTTACTTCTTTATTTCTTCCTTGACCCAGTAATCATTCAGTAGAGAGTTATTCAGTTTCCATGAATTTGTAGATTTTCTGTTGTTTCTATTGTTGTTGAAGTTAGGCTTTAATCCATGGTGATCTTAAATGATGTAAGGGATGCAATAGCGCTCCATAGCCAAATACCTCCAGGAAAACACTGGTCTTTCAGGAGTGTGGAAACACCTGTGAGCACAAGTAAGACCACCACTTATGCTCAGAGGGACCAGCCCAGAGCCCTCATGACACAGGATCCGAGGAACAGCCGGGGACAGGATTCTTCCAGTTTCCATCTGCACTGGGAGCTGATCCTGTGCCACAGTGATCCATACCCAAATACTGTCAGGAAAGAACTGAACTCCCAGGAGCGCCAATGCACCTGTGAGCACAGGGAAGACCACAACGTCTGCTCAAAATCCTGGCCCAAGAGCGACCCACCCAGAGCGATCAGGACACAGGAACCAAGGCACAGCCTGGGACAGGATCCTTCTGGTTTCCATCTGCATCCCAGAGCTGACCCTGTGCCATAGCCCCAATTACCCAAATTTTTCCCAGAGAGAACTAGTCTCCCAGGAGTTACACAGGCTTGCAGGAGGGACAAGACACAGTCAGAGACAGAAAGACCAGCTAACACTAGAGATAACCAGATGGCAAGAGGCAAGGGCAAGGACATAAGCAACAGAAAACCAAGGCTACTTGGCATAATTAGAACCTAGTTCTCCTACCACAGTGAGCCATGAATACCCCAACACACAGGAAAAGCAAGGCTCTGTTTAAAATCACATCTCATGATGATGATAGAGGACTGTAAGAAGGATATAAATAACTACCTTAAAGACATACAGAAGAACACAGGTTAACAGGTAGAAGCTCTTAAAGAAAAAACACAAAATTCTCTTTAAAGATAGCAGGAAAACACAACCAAACAGGGGAAGGGATTGAACAAAACCATCCAGGATTAAAAATGGAAGTAGAAACAATAAAGAAATCACAAAGGGAGATAACCTTGGAGTTAGAAAACCTAGGAAAGAGATCAGGAGTCATAGATACAAGCATCACCAACAGAATAGAAGAGAGAATCTCAGGTGTAGATGACACCATAGAAAACATTGACACAACTGTAAAAGAAAATGCAAAAAGCAAAAAGCTGCTAACACTAAACATCCTGGAAACCCAGGAAACAATGAAAAGACCAAACCTAAGGATAATAGGTATAGAAGAGAGTGAAGAGTCCCAACTTAAAGGGCCAGTAAATATCTTCAATAAAATTATAGAAGAAAACTTCCCTAGCCTAAAGAAAGGGACATGTATGCCCATGAACATACAAGAAGCCTACAGAACTCCAAATAGATTGAACCAGAAAAGAAATTCCCATCACATAATAGTCAAAACACCAAATGTACAAAACCAAGAAATAATATTAAAACCAGTAAGGGAAAAAGGTCAAGTAACATAAAGGCAGATGTATCAGAATTACACCAGACTTCTCACCAGAGACTATGAAAGCTAGAATATTCTGGGCTGATGTCATACAATCCCTAAGAGAACAGAAATACCAACCCAGGCTACTATGCCCAGCAAAACTCTCAATTACCATAGGTGGAGAAACCAAGATATTTCATGACAAAAACAAATGTACACAATACCTTTCCACAAATCCAGCCCTACAAAGGATAAAAGATTGAAAACTCCAACACAAGAAGGGAAACTACACCCTAGAAAAAGTAAGAAAGCAACCTTTCAACAAACCCATAAGAAGATAGCCACACAAACACAAAAAAAAAATATTAAAAATAACAGGAAGCAACAAGCACTTTTCCTTAATATCTCTTGACATTATTGGACTCAACTTCCCAATATAAGACATAGAATAACAGACTGGATATGTAAACAGGACCCAATATTTTGCTGCATACAGGAAAGTCACCTCAGTGTCAAAGACAGATGCTTGCTCAGAGTTAAGGGCTGGAAGACAAATTTCTAAGCAAATGGCCCCAAGAAACAAGTTGGAGTAGCCATTCTAATATCAAATAAAATCAACTTTCAACCAAAAGTTATCAAAAAAGATAAGGAAGGATACTTCATACTTGTCAAAGGAAAAATCTACCAAGATGAACTCTCAATTCTGAACATCTATGCTTCAAATGCAAGGGCACTCACATTCATAAAATAAACTTTACTAAAGCACACATTACACCTCACACAATAATAGTGGGAGACTTCAACACCCCCCTCTCAGCAATGGGCAGATCATGGAAACACAAACTAAACAGATACACAGTGAATCTAACAGAAGTTATAAACCAAATGGATTTAACAGATATCTATAGAACATTTTATCCTAAAACAAAAGGATATACCTTCTCCTCAGCACCTCATGGTACCTTCTCCATAAATGACCATATAATCGGTCACAAAACAGGCCTCAACAGATCCAAGAAGATTGAAATAATCCCCTGCATCCTATCAGATCACTATGGACGAAGGCTGGTCTTTAGTAGCTACAAAAACAACAGAAAGCCCACATACATGTAGAAGCTGAACAACATTCTACTCAGTGATAACTTGGTCAAGAAAGAAATAAAGAAAGAAATTGAAGACTTTACAATTTAATGAAAATGAAGGTACAACATACCCAAAACTTATGGGACACAATGAAAGCAGTTGTAAGAAGAAAACTCATAGCTCTGAGTGCCTCCAAAAAGAAACTGGAGAGAGCATGCACTAGTAGCTTAACAGCACACCTGAAAGTTCTAGAACAAAAAGAAGCAAATACACCCAAGAGGAGTAGAAGGCAGGAAATAATCAAATTCAGGGCTAAAATCAACCAAGTAGAAACAAAAAGAACTATACAAAGAATCAACAAAACCAGAAACTGGTTCTTTGGGAAAATCAATGAGATAGAGGTTTTGTACATTATCATGGTAGAGATTCTGGTGGCATACAGGCAAACATGGTAGCTGAGAGTTCATTATCCAGTTCTGCAGGCAGTAGGTAGAAAGAGCCAATGGGCCTTCCTTAGGTTTTTTTAAAACATCAAAGCCTATCTCCAATAATACACTTTCTCCAACAAAGCCACCCTCCTAAGCCTTTCATTTAATGCCACTGCCTGGTGATTAAATATTCAAATCTAAGAGCCTATCAGGCCTTTCTTTTTCAACCACTACATTTAGCATAGGGCTTCTGATTTTGATGGATTATTTTACTTAATATGTCTCCTGTGCTCTAAGGGAAATTTAGGGGATTATCTATCAGTCATAGGTCAGAATAGACAGTTTTTTTCTTTTTGGAACTACACTTGATAGCTCCAAATCCTTACAGAAAAAAAAATGATGCCATATCTGAAATAGACAATCCTATTTTTGTTATGTCAAGGAATACATTTTTTTAAAAGTAAAGCTTGACTTCTCCAGATTTAGATCCTTTGAGGGACTGACCTTGCCTGTCAGGAAGTTGAGTCCTTGCCATTAAGGTATATCTGGAATAGGATGCTAGTTCCCAGGAAGCTTTCAATTGGTTCTTACAAACCAAAGTAGTTCTTGAATTGAGGAGTGTATGCTACTGCTGATTCTCAGCTCTATTGATTTTCCTGGCTATTCCACATTTCTCACTATTTTTTTTTAAACTCAAGCCTGGCATGAAGTCTAATCTTTGATGTCAATGTGACTGCATCTGAAAGCAACTAAAATCCAAGATTCCGATGAGGGATTTCCTTAATCAGACAACTTGAATTCAGAAGACCTACCATAAACCTTCTGGTGGTAGCTCATATTAAAACATGGAAGTGGGAAGCTTTGCCTCTTTCCTGCCGGCCTTCACTTTCACTGGCAAGTTTATCTATCCTGTTCCTGAGCCATTCAGTCTCCGGTTTTAGAACCTACTTCTTTGGGATTCCAGAGCAGACTGAAAACTGGCAGCTCTGTAGGACCTCCCTGGGATTCCAGCACTAGATTGAGACTGCAGAGACATCTACTCTCAGGGACTGAACAAATATTGCATGTTTGACCTTTCAATTGCAGACATGGAAATATGTATTGATATTATATTATATTATATTATATCATATCATATTATATTATATTATATTACATGTTTCCTATATTGTATCAACTCTTTTCATTTAGAAAATCATGGCTTATATTGCCAGTAAATAAGAGAAGAAAATATTTAAAAGTATATAAGTATAAAATTGGGGGGGTTGTTGTTGTTTGTTTGTTTGTTTGTTTGTTTGTTTTTGAGACAGGGTTTCTCTGTGTAGTCTTGGATGTCCTAGAACTCACTCTGTAGACCAGGCTGGCCTTGAACTCAGAAATTCACCTGCCTCTAGCTCCTTCAATTTCTCATATGGTAAGTGTTCGTCCAAAATCAAAAAGCTAGGAAGCCTAAAGACGTCATGGAAGGTCTTAGTAAGTTACATGAGGTATATAAATAATGAAACATATGGTATGTATAATATTTTCTGAGATCAAAGCTGAACTTATTAATAACAAAGTTCTATTTAAATCAGTATATTTCTCTTATGATTTATTCTTTTACAAGGATACAATTACAAACATTTACAAGGATTTAAAATTTTAAAAACTGTCTAATCAAGATAATGAAAAACTATTTCTTAACAAAATCAGGATTTACTTGAAATGTTTGGTTCTACTTAAGCTTTATCCAAATGTTACACTACAGTTGAAAGTACAAGATCGATGTAACTGATGTTCTCAGTGTTGAGTAGACATGCTTGGAGGCTTTAATAGTTTGAACAAGGATGACCTCTGTTTAAGCGTAACAAGGATGTTCCAACACTTGGTCTTCAGTTGGTGATGCTGTTTGGGAAGGTTTGGTAATGGCGACCTTGTGGGAGGAAATGTGTTACTATAGACTGGAGAGGGATTTGAGATTTTAAAGATTCCATGCCACACTTGGCTTTGTGTTGCAGTTCAAGATGTGCATGGTCCTCTTCCTGCTGCTGCCATGCCATCCACACCATTATGAACTCCAAACTTGAGGGCCATAAGCCAAAATAAACATTTATTTGTTTTTGGATGAGTTGCCACAGTCATGGTGTGGCATGTGTTTGAACCAAGTGTTCAAACCTCTGATCTACAGAGGCCATCCTCATTCAAACTCTTATAGCCTCCAAATCTGTTTATTCAACATCCAGAAGGCTACATCAATCTTTTATTTTTAACTTTAGTATTCCATTTAGGTAAAGCTTAAGTAAAACTAAACATTTAAAGTAAATCCCGATTTTGTTAAGAAATAGTTTTTAAATGATTACAGAAATATAATATAGGAATTCAACCCAGAGAATCGATCGTTGCTGTAGTGAACCTAACCATATTAGGTTCTGGAGGAATGAAGAAATTCTGGGACTCTGGAAAATAAAAGCAGTTGAATGATGTAAGCAGTGGTTATTGGGCCATCCTTATAGGAAACAGAAAGACAGTAATATTGGTAGCAATGTGGACTATGGAGGCCCAATGAGGTTTCAGAGGGAACAAGTTCAGCAGCAGAGCTAGAGACAACACCTGTGAGATTGGCAAAGAATTTGGCTGCCTTTTGCACTTTTCCTAAAAATTGTCTGAGAGTAAATTTAAAGTAACACACTATGTTTTTTTTTTATGGAAACAATTTAAGAAAGCATAATATTTAGTCTGCAAGATGGTTATTATTAGCAATAAATGAAAAGGAGCAAGTGGAATAAAAGGAAATACAAATGTAGTTTTGAAGAGAACATGATCACCACTGAACTAAGCATTACAGCCAAGAGCTGAGCATAAGTGCTATTAACAAGAGCATCTCTGGGGCTGGTGAGATGGCTCAGCCGTTAAGAGCACTGGATGTCCTTCAAAGGACTGGGGTTCAATTCTCACCAACCACATGGAAGCTCCCAAACTGTAACTCTAACACCTTCACACGGATATATATGCAGGCAAAACACCCATGCACCTAAAATAAGAAATGAATAAACAAACAAATAAATAAATAAGCCCCTGCTCTGCCCTGGAACAAAGGGAAGGCTGTCCTCAGAGCAAAATCCCACTTAGCTAAGCATACAATTTGTGAAACAAAAAGTGTTGAGGAACGTTCTGCTCCTAGAAAATATTATGATGTGGCCAGGAAGTGGAATACAGTAGTTTGAATAGCAGTGTCCCCCACAGGCTCAAATGTTTGGATACTCTTGGTTACTGATTCTGTTTGGGGAGTTCTAAGATATGACATGGGAGGCAGAATATGAGTGTTTAAAATTTCCATGTTACTTATGGTTCACTCACTGTTTTGTGCTTGCAGTTGTTCAAGATGTGAGCTCTCTGCTTCCTGCTCCTGCTGCCCTGCCTGTCACCATCATATGAACATTTAACTTTCTTAGTTACTTTTCTATTGCTGTGAAAACACACCATGACCAAGGCAACTAATAAGAGAGCTTATTGGGAGCTTACAGTTTCAGAGGGTGAGTCCATGACCATCATGGTGCAGAACACAGCAGCAGCAGGCAAACATGGCACTGGAGCAGTAGCTGAGAGTTTATATCCTTATTCACCAGCATGAAGCAGAGAGAAGGGGGGCTAACTATGATAGTGTGGGCTTTTAATACTTGAAAGGCTAACCCTAGTGACACACCTCCAGTGACCATACCTCCTAGTCCCTCCAAATAGTTCTGTAAACTGGAGACCAAACATTCAAATAGATGAGCCTATGTGGGCCATTTTCATTTGAAGCATCACATTACCGTTCTGGACCATAAAACAAAATAAACTCTTTTTCTGTTTTTGTTTTTTTTATCTTACTTTAATTGGACATTTTCTTTATTTACATTTCAAGTGTTTTCCCATTTTCAGGTATCCCCTTCAGAAAACCCCTATCCCATCTCCCCTCCTCCTGCCTCTATGAGGGTGCTCCCCTACCCACCCACCCATCCACTCCCTTCTTCCTGCCCTGGAATTCCCCTACTAGCTCAATGGCTAGGCTACTCTTGAACCTTCATGTGGCTAACACACTCCTCTCTGATATTCTTTTTTTTTTTTGATTTTTAATATTTTTATTACATATTTTCCTCAATTACATTTCCAATGCTATCCCAAAAGTCCCCCATAGCGCCCCCCACTTCCCTACCCACCCATTCCCATTCTTTTGGCCCTGGCATTCCCCTATATTGGGGCATATAAAGTTTGCAAGTCCAATGGGCCTCTCTTTCCATTGATGGCCAACTAGGCCATCTTTCGATACATATGCAGCTAGAGACAAGAGCTCCGGGGTTCTGGTTAGTACATCATGTTGTTCCAACAATAGGGTTGCAGATCCCTTTAGCTCCTTGGGTACTTTCTCTAGCTTCTCCATTGGGAGCCCTGTGATACATCCAATAGCTGACTGTGAACATCCACTCCTGTGTTTGCTAGGCCCCTACGTTAGGTTTTTAAATATAGACTTCCTAAGAATGAATAGCTGACCGTCAGTGCAGAGGCTCTGGCCCTAACTGTGATAACAATGCGAGGCCAGATTAAGCAGCTTCGTGGTTGTAGTGAATGACCTTTGGCTTTCTGTACCGCCGCTATAAAACATTCTGTTTATTCTCTGAAAAGAAACCGTTATCTCTTTCCTCCCCCCACAGTCTGAGGTATGTAAGTAACTTCAGACATTTCAGAATTCTGTCATCACAGTTTAGGAAAGGACAGTGTGGCATCGCACATTACACATACAGCTCGCCTTTCTTCTTTAAATCCCCAGTGGGCCTTGCAGTGAAACCTAACTCTGGTTTTGCTTTGGTTTTTTGTTAGCTTCCTTTCAAGTGTATCTTCTTCCTGCTTACTTTTTTTTTTTTTAAGGAAGCTCCTGCGAAAGGAGAACCCCCTTCCATAGGACTAAGAGACAAGAAGTTTACTCAGGGATAGAGGCGGGGACGGGGAAGCACTGCTAAAATAGGTTTACTCTCTCGGTTCTAAAATACAGTTGCTGTTAAGGCTGAAGATGCTGCTGCCCAGAGCACAAGATATACAAAGATCTCTCTGTCTGGATTTCCTCTTTTCCAGTCTCCTTGCCAGCAACTCCAGAAAAAAACTTCAAAGCTGATAAGAGGGTTTAGGTTGTCTTGAGTTGAAACCCACATTTCTTTCTTGATTCAGGATAACCAGCTAACGACTATGGTCATCCTGAAATTAATTGAGGATATTCATTAATTTCCTAGAAGCTAGATTTTTGGAAAGTCTTGATTTTGCCTGTCTCTTGAGGCAAAACTTATCAACTTTGGGGATTGATAAATCTTCTGTCTTCCTCGTCCTCTCCCTGCTTTTTCTCAACTCCCCCGCAAGCAAGAGTGGACATACTCTTAGGGTGGCTTTTGTGGCAGGCATGGATCCTAGCTGAGCTCTTTCTCCAGTGTACATCATTGCTGCATCTCACTGAGGCCTGAACAGTTCTTCTTTTAACACCTCATCCATCACACATAGCTGAGGAACTTAGGAATGTCATGCAAACGACGTACCTCTTAGCTCTTCTCCCAGACCTGTCTTGTTTTTATATCTTCATGCTAAATGGAGGGGTTTTTTTTTTTTTTGTTTTGTTTGTTTTGTTTTGACTTATGCATTGACAAATGTGCGATTAGATCTGTACTTTCTACACTTTACTGTGTGAATGAGTCACTGGAGGATCTTATTAACATATAGGATGAGAGTATGGGGGTTTAAGAGTAGTCAGAATGTGTTGCATGCATGCATGTAATCAGCAAAGAATGAATTTAACTAGTTAAAGAAATAAGAACAAGAACTGGAGATGTAACTCAGTAGTTGGTCACTTGCCTAGTATATTTAAGGCTCTGGGTTCATTCACAGTGCCACAAGGAACTGGAAATTAAAAACCCTGCTATTACCCTGAGATTCTATTTTTTTAAATTAGTTTATTTTGTTTTAAAGACATGGTCTCACTGTGTAGCCTTGGTTGGTCTCCACCTGGCTATGTAGACCAGGCTGGCCTCAAACTTGATCTGCTTATCCCCACCTCTTGATGCTAGGATTAAAGTCATGCACCACTGCATTTGACTTAGAATTTTTAAATTTTATCAGGGGTTGAAATCAAATTCAAATTGTGATAGGCTAGCCAGTATCCTACCTCTAAGCTGTATCCCTAGCCCTCAGATTCTGCTTTTTAACAACCTACAAGTTTGTATTCCAGCCTTGAGTAAGTAACAAGTGCTTACGTAACTCTCTAGAGATTTTGCTTTTTAAGAATGGGCTGGAAGGTACAGATGGGACTGGATTTGGCTGAGCGCACGATTAAAGAGCTGAGGAAAACAAAATCAAACAACATCCCTGCCCTGGTTGTCTTTCATTCTGATGTGTTGTCTTTAAATTTAGAAGTTTTTCTCAAGGAGTTCCTAGATGCTGTAAGCCAGGTTAGGGTGTAGGTGTCTCCTTTACTGCATGTTCGTTCATCTTTGAGCAAAGCCCTTTCTTTCTTCTCCACACATCACACATTTATTTACCAGCCCATTCTGCTTTTATTTCACAACACCAGAGAGGAGTGGTGAGAACAGAAGCTACATGCTCAGAAGTCTGAAATAGCTTCTGTTAGATCTTTTACAGCAGAGGTTTCCCAGCATCCATGACATAGGCAGAGGTACTGTTTACTCTCCAGGTCAGTCGGGCTATGACTCTGGTACTCTTTTTGGCACTGGTGATAGAAGACAGAACCAGAAATCCCTACTTGTTTGGAACGTACCTCATAGATAGATAATAAAGAAGAGGAAAATAAATGTATGAAACAGTGTATAAAAGTTATTCAGGGAGGCAAAAAGGAGGTTTAACAACAAAGTGTTACGGACAGCTATTAGAAGGCAGTCTGAAGAGACAGAGAGAGAGGCAGGCAGTGGAGAAAGGCATGGGTGAAGCAGAAGACCAGTGTGGATGGAGTAATCACTTTATGGTTCCCACAGCTGGGCATTTGTATTCAATAGTTACTGCTGGCTTAAGGCAACAGCTTACACTGCAGTTTAATGGCACCCTCCACAGGCCCATTCACTGTTCTATGAAGTCAGCTTTTTCATCATAATAGGGGTATGTAGTGAATTTTGGGAACATGTGGGTATTTCCAAACCTCATATGCTGTATATATATGCCTGTGGTGAGAAGCAACGTTATGTCAAATACACGACAATATCCTTGTTCTTGTTGCAAGGAAGTGATGTGCAGTGTGATGCTAGATAAAGTATTCTTTAGTGTCATGAACATAATGCAGAGGGTCTGCAGGCCAGACAATTAAACTTCCACCATGAGTGTGAGATTATCCTTGGAAGGATTAAGTTGATCTTCCTTGGATTGGAAAAGTGTACATTTATTGAAGCTAGGGGGACACCTGGTCATCCTGGGTAATTGTATCACAACAATTGCTTAGCATTGGCTTTGGCTGTTGGTAGACTGGGGACACCACAAGAGTGATAGGCAGAGCACCCTGGAAAAGTGAAAAGCATGCTTTAAGTGCAACTGTGTTATCCTTGTACGCTGCCAGAGCCAATTTGTGACATGGAACCATTGATGGACTCTGAGAAAGCCTGGAGAAAAATGTTATGGGCATTCCCAGAGTCAGTTATCTTAGCCATCTGATATTTTTAAATCTCCATAATGGTGTGCTTCAGTGGACATACAAATATCCTTATATTCTGTGTCAGTTGTCAGATTTTCAGTTAGGAATATTTGTTAGGTTAGTGGCTGCATACTGGGTACTAGATGCTATGTTGTCTATACTAAAAATCTTAGTCTTGTGCTGCCTTGGAGATTGGCATTTCAATCTGATTGAGGCTGTAATGATCTAGCAATCTACTTTGTTTTTGTTTCCTCTAAGGAGATGACTTAAATAGGAATTAGGGGAAGGTTCTGGTTATCCTCTCTATTTTTGGAATTAATCTCTGCACTTCTCTTAGGGACACAGTACAGGCTGAGCATCCCTTGATCCAAAATAGTTGGGGCCATAAGTGATTCAGACTTGAGAATGTGTGCATGTATTCCTTAAACTCTGAGGATCAGACCCAAATCTAAGTGCAAAACCTGTTCACACTTCCTTATTCACATACACTTTGCAGTACAGTCTGCAGGGAACTGTACCTGCATTTTTACTGTGATGTATCACAGAAGGCCACTTGTGCAATGTTCAACATTTCGTTACTCCAAATGTTTCAGACTATGGAATACTTCAGTTTGGGGGCTTTTGGATTTGGGGTTCATACTTGCATTGTTTCTATGTTGTTGGGTGTAGAAGGGCATGTTCAAGAGAACCCCGTTTAATGCTTGCTCCCATCACAGCTGCCACTCTGCAAGGTCGGCAACCTACATGCTCCTCTGCAAGGCTCAGTCTTTGAATAGTTTCAAGTCAGGCGGACAATTTTAGAGGCCATATCTAATAACCCCTGTAAGTGTGGACTCTTTCCTTGACCAAGAGTCGCCCTGAGTAGATCTCGTTGGGGCAGCATTATCCAACGTGTATTTCTAGACCAGCACTAATTGACAAACTTAGGGTGATTATTTCTGGGTATTAATTGCAAATCCACAGACATTATCCTAATCCTATTAAATCAGAATCCTGGAGAGCGGTTTCCTAAATCAGTATTTTCCTTATGGCTCTGTGAGGGGTGGTGTTGCTGCACTTGAACCAGGGTTGTGAGGATGTCTTCCTACTGACCTACACCCTGCTGTTGAGCTAATATACCCTGAGAATTGACATTTACTGAGGCTCACCACATGTAACTATTGATAAATACTTGTTTCTATCAGTAGTTCTCAACCAGGATCAATTGTGCTTCTTATGTAAGATTATTAAATAAAACATACTTTTAAAATATAAGTATCTCCTGTATAATAATTTTAATCTAAGACTCAGGTTCCATTTGTGTCTGTTAATAATCCCCCCCCCCCGCCTGCAAGCAATCCTAATTAAATACAGTGGGACACATATACACCACACTCGCATGCACGCACACACACACACATACACAAAAAAATAACCAGAAGGGGGAAGATAAAATTTAGTGGAGGGTGGGAGGAAAGGAGGATAATGAGGAGAAAGATAAAAAAGTATATTTTATATGTGTGTGTGTTCAAAATTGAAAAATAAAAAGAATCACTATAGAAAAAGAAAAACGAAAAACTTCCAATATATGCTCCTCAGAGGGCTCTAAGTCTCTGCATGGACTTAGTGCTGAGTATTGGGTATAAGGCATGCTTTGACCCCCTAAGTTTCTGCTTCCCTGTGTATGTCATGAGGATCTCAGGCCCATGATTATTGTGCTCTTGCCATAGAGTACAACAACGGGTCAGAGAAGTCTGGTTACCTCTCATCCCTCTAGCTTACCCTGGAAATTGTATCACATTCTCTCTAACAGTCAAGCTGTACCTGCTGGCCTTTGAGGTCACTGCTGTTGCCCTGAGGTTAGGGTATCCATTTCCACGTCAATCACACCTACCATTCTGTCTGACCTACAGAGTTCTTCAGATCTAAGTCATCTATTATTATGTCTTCTTTGTGTCTGGCTCACCAAAGCATTTATTAGATGTGAGCCATAGCTACCAGTTTTAAAATATGTATGTATGTATGTATGTATGTATGTGTATATGTGTCTGTCCAAGTGTATGCATTCTTATTGTAAGTACACACATTTATCTACATACATGAAGGCCAGAAGAGAGAGTCATCATACCCACCTTTATTACCCTGTGCCTACTTCTTTGAGCCAGGGTCTCTGCCTGAATGTGAAACTCATTTTCTTGGTAGGATGGATGCAATCCCCAGTCATTCTCTTGTCTCTGGCCCGTCTCAGAGTGGGGGTTACAGGCATACACGAGACGTCCAACTTGTAACATAGATGCTGCAATTCAAACTCTGACTTTCATGATTACACAGCAAGCACTCTTAACAGCTGATCCAGTTCTCTAGTTCCAATCTATTCATTTTTAAACATTTATTTGGTTAGGGGTGCATGCAATGATACTATAGAGCATGTGTAGAGGTCAGAGAACAACTTGGAGAAGTTGATTCTCCCCTTCCACCATGTGGGTCCTAGTGATTGATCTTTGGTCATTGTGCTTAACAGCAAGTGTCTTTACCTTCTATGCCACCTGCTAACTCTCATCAGTGAATTTTTAATGTACTGATGGAAGTATTATCCCAGAGAGTCAAGTTAAAGATGGGCATGCCCCATCCCCTGGCTGAACATAATGGGCCCATTATTTCTGTAAATGTTGCTATCTTTTGTCTAAATTTTGTTAGAGATTTTCTGATTTTTCAATTGCAGACTCTAGAATTTTATCAGCTATCCTTCTCAAACTGTTACTGCCACCTTCATTATCCCACCAACATGCTATATTCTAAATCCTTGGGAATTGTGATCTCATCAATGACTTTGATTTAATTTCTTTGGGTGATTGGGATTCCAAGGCTGGCCTTAAACTTGCTGTTTGCTGTTCATCTGACTCAGCCTCCTTAGCGGTGGGATTACAGATAGGAGAGGCCATACTTAGCTTTGATGATTACAACCCCCAAGAGCCACACATCCCCAGCTCTTCCTAAATTGACAACTCCTAAAGCAGCATGGTTTTAGGATGAGATCGCTCTCTCTGGAGGAGGCCCAAGTTACTGTCTCTGACAGTTAGTCCAGATATCTATTGCTGCCTACAAAACCATCTCACATTTAAGTCACCAATTTATTACTAATCTCTTTGTTTGAGTAGAGTGGGTTTGAAAGAGAACCCAAGGACAAGACTAGAGAGCTGATGGAATTTGTGGGATTTTTGAAGAGTGTTGTTGTAAAAGAGAGCAGAGCAATAGAACAATTGGAAGGAAATGTGGGATTAAGAGAACAATTGAAAAAAACTGAAAATAAAAAAAAGAGAGAGAACGACTGAAGATGGGGTAAATAAATACCAGCATGTTTATGCTGTGCCAAGTGATCCGGAAGACTTCATATTTATAAGACGACACAGAGGAGAAAGAGGAAAGGGCTGTCACTGAGCAAGGAAAGAAACGGGATTTGATACAAAGCAGCTGCCCTGGACTTTACTTAGAAAGGTAGACAGCTCCTCTCATTACAATAAGGTGGGCACTGCCAGTAATCTCAAAGTTCCCCTTTGCTTCAATTTTCTCAGTAAAGCAGGAAATGATATTATCACTGGAGAATGATACACACATGTGCATGGGGGGGGCGAATATGATTGGGAGAATGAATGAATGAATGAATCAGATGACGATTGAAATAGAAAAATAAGGACAAGGACAGGAGTGGTGGCACATAGCAAGACTTTCTCTTTCTCCCTCTCCCCCCTCCTTCCCCCCCCCCACAGAGAGAGAGAGAGAGAGAGAGAGCGCAAAAGGCTAAGGCTAGCTGCCATACAGTATCAGCTGGATACCAGTGAGACATCAGAATTCTTGACCCTGAATTTAAAATCAGATGAGTCATTATTCTTATATGTTTCCCCCAGTTTCATGCAGGATGGAAAAAAATAGAGAAGTTAGAGTTAGTGGGTTTTGTCTAGAGTCTGCCTAGGTAAAAGAGGGAGTTTAGGTGCTCTCGGAGGTGTGAATATAACAAAAGATTGTGGACTGTCAGCAGGCGTGGGAACATGGGAACTAAAGAAGGCCACAGAGGATGCAGCACAGTGAGGGAGTGGTGTGCAGCTTCTTGAGAGGCCTCGAGGAAGAATTGGGTTACTAATGGTGTCTTGAAAGGGAGAGAAATTGGGGTGGCAACCCCCAAGACATTACCTGGGAGAACTTTGCAGAAGCAGGGAAGAGTGTTGGGAAGGTCATCTGCGTACTGAGTTACTGAGATCTGAGACAAAAGGCATGCTGGACAGTGTCAAAGATGGCAGTGGTGGTGAGACTCCGATAGTGACAACATTTAAGGATGTGGAATTCAAAGCTGAGGTTTAGTGAGGACTGTTAGATGGTCCACTTTGGAATGTTAATAGTTTGTGTTACTTTCTCCTCTAGGAATAAGCAATATCAGAATATGAATGTCGTAATGCTTTTAGGAAAACTTGTTTGTGTAAAGATATTTCATGCTTTAATCACCAGAGGGTCCCAGAGTCAAACAAATGATTTTTCTTCTCTTCATATGTGTATACAATATAGTTTGAGTATATACATACTCTACTGGGCCCCCCTCCAGCCCCTTGAGAACTCACCCCCAGCACATTTTCCCCTCAACTTCATGTCATAAACACACACACACACACACGCGCGCGCAAACACACACTTCTGAAACAAATATGCAATTAGTGTTGCTTGTATGTATTTGGGTACTTTTAGTTTTCATCTGTAGCTGAGATAAACTTCAAGTAGTGGAAGGAGGCACTATTTATATTGGAGAGGGGAAGTGTGTAAGTGAGAATTTGCCACATAAACTAGGACATGTGTTCTTCTCTCCATACAAATCTCCAACTTCTTATATTTTTGTTTGTAAACCTAGTCTTTAGTGGCTCGGCCATCTCTCCGGCTCCAAAGCTCTAATTCCTATAATTAAAATGAAAATAGGAGAAAGTGGACAAACTGGCCTTCACCTTGATGGTGGGGAAACCCTCTCCTCTTTACTCCACCTCCCTAACTATCTTTACTGCACACTTCATGTTTCCCTTTGATATAATGAGACAATGTTTCAAATAAGAGAATTGTTGCATTCAGAAAAGTAGGTAGGGCTTCCAAAACTAGCCTGAAGTATTCTTTAAATTCTAACAGCTTTGGTTTTTGTCGTCTATGGCAATTCTTCTGAACTTGTCTTAATTTTAGATAAGCCTTTCATGCTAAGTACATTAAAACCCATATGTCCAGACCCCTTTGGAGTGGTGGGGGGTGAGGGGGGTCCTTCCTGGCACTTCTGTAGGTCAGAGGACAGCTCTAAGGTATAGATTCCCTTCCTTCCACCTTGTGAGATCCACAGATCAAACTCAGATTGCCAGTCCTGTGATTGTTTGCCTCTACTGGGTGAGTTATCTCAAGACTCCCAAATGATTTTTCTATTTAAGTATTTCTGTCAAATTTTTTATCTTTTAATTAGCCAAAACATTCTCATTCTCTTTCTGTGTCTCTATCCCTCTGTCTGTCTCTGACTGTCTGTCTCTGTCTGTCTGTCTCTGTCTCTGTCTCTGTCTCTGTCTCTGTCTCTGTCTCTGTCTCTGTCTCTGTCTCTGTCTCTCTCTCTCTCCTGAATAAGGAGAAAGCAAGCTAGGCATCAGCATCCATCTCTTTCTGCTTCCTGGATGCAGATGCAGTGTGATCTGCGGTCAAATGTCCCGGCTGCCAGAACTGCCTCTCTATAATGCAATATGCCCTCAAGCTCAGAGACAAATAAACCCTTTCTTCCTAAAGTTTCCTTTGTTAAAGTATTTTATCACAATGTAAGAGAAGTAGCTAATACATATTTTTTTATTTCAAGCAGAGGATATTTAGTTTGTGTGTGATTTAACATTTTAAACATTTAAAGACCTTCACACGGTGTCACTTATGAGCAGTGTTTAGATTTTCAGAACAGACATGTTTCAGAAATAAAGAACTTATCACCAAGGCAGAAACGCAGGCAACCCTTTCAGTCTTCTTAAAACCCAGGCAAAAAGGCATGTATAATTAGTGAAAATAGCAAATACCAGAAGTTACTGTTTTGCCCTTAAGTTATCTGTGGCAAAGCTGTACTGCTATATTCTCTCATCTTCTCCTTCTCCCTCTCCTCCTCTACCTCCCCCACTCTCCTGCCCCCACTGCATGAGAACACTTGCCATTTGCTTCAGTAAACTAGCTTTGCTTACACTTTTACTTTATTTCACTTTATTTTATTAGGCAAGAACACTATGGTACTGGAAACACAAATACCGTGTGGCCCACAGTCTTTCCACAGAATTGGTCAGTATGTGTACCGTTTGTTTCTCTCCACATCCTTAATTTTGCTCTTTCTTTTCTGTAAGGTCTGCCTTTATTTGTTACTTGACCTTTTTCCCTTACAAGTTTTAATATTCTTTCTTTGTTTTATGCATTTGATGTTTTAATTATTATGTGACAGGAGGAATTTCTTTTCTGGTCCAATCTATTTGGAGTTCTGTAGGCTTCTTGTATGTTCGTCGGCATCTCTTTCTTTAGGTTAGAGAACTTTTCTTCTATAATTTTATTGAAGATACTTATTGGCTCTTTTAGTTGGGAATCTTCACTCTCTTCTTTACTTATTATCCTTAGGTTTAGTCTTCTCATTGTGTCCTGGATTTCCTGGATGTTTTGGGTTAGGAGCTTTTTGCATTTTGCATTGTCTCTGACTGTTGTGTCAATGTTTTCTATGGTATCTTCTGCACCTGAGATTCTCTCTTCTATCTCTTGTATTCTGTTGGTGATGCTTGCATCTATGACACCTGATCTCTTTCCTAGGTTTTCTAACTCCAGGGTTGTCTCCCTTTGTGCTTTCTTTATTTTTCTATTTTCATTTTTAGATCCTGGATGGTTTTTTTCATTTCCTTCGTCTGTTTGGTTGTGTTTTTCTGTAATTCTTTAAGGGATTTTTGTGTTTCCTCTTTAAGGGCTTCTAGCTGTTTACCCATGTTCTCCTGTATTTCTTTAAGGGAGTTATCTATGTCCTTCTTAAAGTCCTCTCTCCGCATCATGAGAAGTAATTTTAGATCAGAATCTTGCCTTTCCAGTGTGATGGTGTATCCAGGACTAGCTATAGTGGGAGAATTGGGTTCTAATGATGCTGAATAACTTTGGTTCTTGTTGCTTATACTTTGAGATTTTTAAATTGACTCCAGACTATTTAAAATTAAGGTTTAGCTCAAAGAACATAACAGAAAACAATGTCTGTTTTCTTCTGCAGCTTTGATAGGTTAAATTTGTAGCTACGCTTGTTTCACCAATCGTATTTAAATTTGGTAGAGTGGAGGAGTTTGTATGGAAGTAAGTTTGATAACAAGTCTCAAGTTGTTGCAGTATGTGCCAGTTAAATGCAAAATATGATTGCAAGTTCCATGAAAACAGGAAGATAAGTTGGGCTTGAACAATGCTGGTGGGTCACTGAAGGTGGGCTTAGCTTTCTTATGGTTGCTTCCTCCTTGGCCAGAAGCTCTTTGCTTTTTCCTGAGGCACATCCAGTAGCAGGGACACAAAAGGAAATGTCCAAAGAATCCCTGGAGTTCCCTTTTCTTCAGCTTGCACTGGCAGAAAACCTGAAAACCATCTCGCTTCTCTAAAGTATAATTACCAAAGACGTTTCAATTTGATTTCTTTAAAAATCATTTAAGGGCTGGAGAGGTGGCTCAGTGGTTAAGAGCACTGGCTGCTCTTCCAGAGGTCCTGAGTTCAATTCCCAGCAAGCACATGGTGGCTCACAACCATCTGTAATGGGATCTGATGCCCTTTTCTGGTGTGTCTGAAGACAGCTATATTGTACTCATATAAATAAAAATAAATAAATCTTTTAAAAAAAATCATTTAAAAGTCTTCACAAAACACCAGCAGGGTACAATGTTTGACTTCACCAACATGTACATTTTCCCAATGGCTATCTGAATTCATGACTCTCAAACGCTTTATTTGGTAAAGTCAAGATTCTAATCTTAAACATTAAATGATATTTATGCCAAGTATATTTTTAGTTATAGTTTCTTTTCTCTCTTCAAACAGAAGAGACCAAACTTTCAACCACTCTTCCTAAATGCACACTGATTCCAATCCAGTTGCTGTTAAAAATAACTAAAAATATAAGTAACACATACACACACACTAATTTTAAAAACTACACCTCTTCTGCTTGCATAAAGATAATATTATCTTTTGCTTATGTTCAACAGTCTCATCATTCCTCCCCTACAATGTTCATGGGGACCTAGAGTCTGCTAAGAATATTCTTTCCTCACAACTGACTATAGAGTTCCAAGTCTACAACTAGCCTATATACCTAAGGTTAAAAGATTATCATGAAACAAAAATTGGAAAGCTTATAAAAGCCAGAGAGAGTCAGAATGTCTGATGTGAGATTGTGCTTACTACATGTTACAGCAGTGGTTATCAACCTGTTGGTCACGACCTCTTTGGGGGCAATCCTTTCACAGGTGTTGCCTAAAGCCATCATAAAACACAGATATGTACATTATAGTTCATAACAGTAGCAAAATTGCAGTTATGAAGAAGCAACAAAAACAATTTTATGGTTAGAGATCACCACAACCATATTGAAGAACTGCAACAATAGGAGGGGTAAAAATTACTGTTCGAGATATATACCAAGGTCTTTGAAACAGGGCTTACTTAGGAAAATTGCCTCAGACAAACCTACTCTGTTAATTTTTTTCCTACACTCTAAGGTACTAACATTTTTAAACATAAAATCAAGCCTTTTCTAGTACTCAAATAACTGATATAAGGTAAGCAAATCGAAGGCATATCAGTGTAGTGGCACACACCTCTAACGTCCATTTTTAAGAAGTAGAGGCAGAAACATCAGGTTATTCATTGGCAGCCTGAGACAAAGACCATCTCAAAATAAATGATTAAATTAGTTAGTCAATAAAAACTAAAATAAATAAATTATAAATATGGTTAATATAAGTTCTCAGTGTCCTACACTAGTATAGCATATGATACCATTCCTGGATAGAAGTGAATGGTTACTCACTTCAGATAGAGAGCTAATGACAGAACAAACTGAAGATGTCACCAAAATTTAACTTGGTGAACCACTGAGTTTACTGAGGTTGCTTACAGAAATATGGATGAGGGGTTACTTACAGGGCAGAAATGACTCGAAGACAACCACTTCTCCAAAATAACATCCCTCATGGAATCTGGAAAATTCTAGTGTACTGCATAGCCTAAAGGTAGGTCTGTATGTCAGAGAGTATCCTTTCCTGCTATATCAGTTGGTCTAAGCCTCTTCCAGATGGCTGAGTTTATATGAGAGTCTTTTAAGCAGCTTGATTGGTCTCTGTGTCTCTCAGGTGGCCTGGCTGGTCTGTGAGTGTCTCTCAGCAGTTTTTAGTGCTTCTATATGCTTCAAGAGGGTGGGGCCTTGTGTGTCTAGTTAGTTTCAGGGACTTTCTGAAACCTATTGTTTATGTCCTGGGCTTAATTATCTTTCCTGCAGGATGGAAAGTTTGACCTACCGTGAGAATATCTGTGTCTTAATGAGGGTCCTTCTAAGATTGAAGTGACTATGATTAATTCTAAATCTTCCTAGAATGAAAATTGCTTCTCCATTTCAGAAACTGTATGTTACCACTGAGACTTTTGACATCTGGCTTAGAAGCTGACTGAGCTAGTATGGCTTTTCTTACTCTAACCTCAACTTGTGCTTATGAGCAGTGCAATAGTGCTAGGTTTATGGTACATGCCATCTAAATGTGATTGCTGACCAAAGACTACAATTTATTCTCCATTACTTACTATTAAAGTCTCATTTTCCCCCATGAGAAAATAAATTCTACTGTTATTTTGTGTAAATGTTGACCATCCCCAACAGATTTATCATTTATTTGGGAAACAAGAGTCTTTTTCAGAATTTTCATGTGCAAATTCTGAAAACATCAAAGCTTCTGGGTGATTCTTTCTGAAACCCTCAACCCTGCCAACACTGCTTTAACATTTATGGTCCCCTCAGGGTCTTAGACCCAGAGAGCATAAGAACAACCTCTAGTTCCTAAAGGGCAAGAAAGCACTGTTAACCTTTTAGAGTTTCTCTGAACTTCTAGACCTCGTTGATAAAGAATCTAGTTACCATGTGCAAAGGAAAATCCAGAGAAGCAGTGAGAAATTGTATTCTGGGGCTTAGGCACCTCTGCATCCATTTGCTTATGTGCATCATTACACTAAATGTAAGGATTCCAGCCAGAGTTCTGGAAGTTTAGGGGTACCACAGTCTGACTCCAAAACATGGCCTCTGAATAGGCATCTGCACAAGCTGGTCCAGCCATGACACTGGGAGCAAATGTGCAGAATGCAGGCTTCCTCTTCTCCAGAAATCATTTTATCTAGGGAGCCAGAAAGCCCCATGGAAGACCTGAAGCACAGGCAGGTATCTTCCACCTGTCCCTGACAAGCATCCCCACCACATTTCTGTTTGAAACTTTCATCTAGTTTTTTCTGTACTTTGTGGCACCAAAGTGCATGAAAACTCACCTCCTAGAATCTAAATGGCTGACACTTCTTGGTATTTCATGTGACAAACACCACCTTCTTCCTGGCCAAAGAACAGACATTGAGAGCCAGTGTTAAGCCTTCCATCTTTCATCTCCTTCCTTGTTTTGTAGTCTTGCCCAGTGACCATATTGCACAACTTTTGTACATAAATGTTATCTGATTCTTAGGCAGTCCTTGAGAGTCTGGGAGAGGTGTCTAGGACTTTACCTTAAGTAGGGTTGGTGTTATAAGACTCAGATTTCCTCGCTGAAGGGAAGATAGGTGTAAGGGAAGTGGAAGGCAGGTGCAGGACCTGTGATACTTTGGTGATTTGCAGAGAATGGGTGGAGTCACTAGTGCATCTGGTGTCTGTCCATTTCTTAGGGCAGTCCTCCAGTCACAGCAATGGGTAGAGCTGACAAGAAGGAGTTGAGGTGGGAATCTAATTTTCCCAGATATGGATGGGACACAGGTACTAGGTATCAGTGGATAGAGTGGGAGGTTCAAATTGAACCTCCCTGTGTGATAGGGAGGCAGAAAGGGACTTAGGAAGATAGGCTGGGCATGTGTTCCTTGGCAGGTCACAGGAATGGGAAGAGCTGCTGGTGTGATTCTAGTAACATCCCTGGAAAGAAGCAGTTCTCAGGTGGTGGGGATGGGTGTAACTGGTATCATGAGTCTGGTGTCTAGCTAGATAAGGTACCAGGCTCCCACAGAATGGAGGAGTGGAGCTGGTGGGGTTCATGGATTTAGTGTAGGGGGTATCTGGGTGCCTTGTCTAGGGATGGGCAAGAGCTCTGAGACAGGGAGACCTTTAATTCCAGGACAATCTGTGCTGTTTAGGGGATTCTATTAAAAAAAAAAAAAGAACAGAGCAAGGCAAAGTTGATTAACAAAAGTGCAATTATATTACATATATTAAATAGGTGACGTATAAAAGAAAACTGGGTGGGTGTATAGTGTCTGATATAGTCTTCTCCTTGGCATGAGTGCCAGGTCTGCCTCAATATGGCCCTTTACATACAGACGTGCAAGTGCTGTGCCAGCCTCTATGCCATCCAGCCTATGGCACAGACTGATTTCTGCCTCACAAAACACACATGGCAAGCCTATGGAAGTCAGAAAACTGATGGGGGTTGGTTTTCTCCTTTCACTATGAGGTTCCCAGGGATTAAACTCAGATCTACAAGCTTGGCAGCAAGCACCTTTACCCACTGAGCTATTTCATCAGCCTGTTTTTATGTCTTTGATCCAGTGCCTCACATACCCTGGCTGACCTCAAACTTGTTATATAACTCAAAGTGACCTTGAGCTCTTGATTTTTCTGCCTCTGTCCACCAAGGTTTATGCTATCACACTGAGTTTATGCGGAGCTGGCAGTTGAACTCATGCTGGGCAAGTTCTATACCAGATGAGCTACACCCTAGCCTGCCCTAGTTCTAAATGCTAATTTCTATTCTCAACAAAGCAGAAAAACACTTATTTTGATGTCTAAATCAATTCCTGATAAGGTGTTGATTAATCAGAAGTACTTTGTCCTTGATATACTTACAAATCAATCTAGGTAAAAGGCTGAGCCTCACAAAGCAAGTCCAGAAAGTGATTTAAGTATACTTGGGCTAATTAGGTTCATGGTTGCCAACTGGTCATAACTAAGGTCATAGGAAATTAAGGTTGAATCACAGTGGTAATTAGTTGGTTTCATGTGGTACACTCCTAAGAGACACTCATGTTCTCTACACAATCTCTTCCAGGTAACAGTAAAAAAGAGTAGACATGATTGGTAATGACAAATAGTATCATCTGTTTCTCCCTAGGAAAAATGTCTTTGGTACCAGGAAATGTCATAGCTCCCCAGTATCTCAAACACTGGTAATTGGGATTAATATTAACTGAAACCATCCAGAAGGTGATTATTCTTTGCTAGGAGTTCTATGCTAGCACAGAACTTCTAAATAGTTATGTTGTGTTTCATAAAACAGCAGTATAATGGGGCAGGACAGAGTACCATGTTGGCCTAGCCAAGGCGTTTCCCTGAAGAATCACCACCATGTGACAGGCCTAGTATAAAAGGAAATTTATTAGGTGAAGGGAAGGGGACTGGAAAATGGGAAGAGGCAGAGAAAGGAGGGGGGACAGAGTAGGATAGAAAGAGAACAGAAAGAAGAGAGGAAGAAGCTGGCCAGGGACACATGGGGAAGAGAGAGAAATGGATATGAGAGCTGGAGTAGCCTAGCAGTTCAGTTCTTATACTTGGCTCCCACCTAGAAGGCAACTATGCAAGCTGTTGCTAGGTAGTTATTGGGCAGAGCCTAGAGGAATTGCCAACAAGTTATTTTCACAAAATACTTGGAGATGAATACTTTGATAGGATAGAAAGTTTGAATAATTTTTAGTCACCTCCACATTAGTAAAACCCAAAGGAGTATTCAAACTCAGAAGTCTTTGAGCTGATCACACACTATCTCAACTCTGTAGTTTCTGTATAAACCAAAAAAAAAAAATAAAAAAATAAAAAATCCCTTTGTGTTAGTACATTATTTTTTAAAAAAATGTTATTTTTAAATTATTTTTAAATCATGTGTCTGTATGGATATGTACTAGTGTACATGTGTGTCCACAATGGTCAGAGGCATCAGACCCCTTGGAGCTGGAGTTAGAGATGCTTGCAAACGTCCTAATGTGGGTGCTGGAAGCCAAACTAGGCTACTTTGCAAGAGCTCTAAGTATACTCTTTATTCAGATAGGGTATTGCAAAATAACTGTAAATCTTTTAATTGTGGTTAAGGCCAACTAATAAAGGTAACTGTGATACTTTTCAATAAAGTGTTATCATGTAAGGATCACTATGTAGCTCAGGCTGGTCCTAAACTCAGGGATTGGTTTACCTCTGCCTCCTCTGCCAACCTCTGGTGGAATTAAAGATGTGTGCCACTATGCCTGGTTTATATGAGAAGTTCTGTATAAAGAGATCCTTTTAGGATATAAAAAGGCAGGTTATTTTCACCTAAGAATTTGAGACCAGTCTCGGAAGGATAGCAAGTTATATTGTAATCAGTAACATAAAGTATCTTAAAGTCCGTATGGACTGTCAGAACCCATATCACCCACCATCACTGTTCCTCTTCTTCATTTATTCATTTATTCAAAGTATTCAAGTATTTTGTGAAAATAACTTGTTGGCAATTCCTCTAGCCCCTGCCCAATAACTACCTAGACTCAGGAGCTGACTATGCCCCCAAACATTCATCTTAGAAATTATTTAAACAGAAAAACAAGCAAAGAAACAACAACAACAAAAACAATGAGCATCTGTGCCAAGATTTAGCTACAATTTTCCACCATTCAGCATCATTTACTCTTTTGTGGTTAGGAATCATCATTATGTTTTGACAAACAAAAAGAAAGAAAGAAAGAAAGAAAGAAAGAAAGAAAGAAAGAAAGAAAGAAAGAAAGAAAGAAAGAAAGAAAGAACAACCCTGAGATTCCACCTCACACCAGTCAGAATGGCTAAGATCAAAAATTCAGGTGACAGCAGATGCTGGTGAGGATGTGGAGAAAGAGGAACACTCCTCCATTGTTGGTGGGATTGCAAGCTTGTACAACCACTCTGGAAATCAGTCTGGCGGTTCCTCAGAAAATTGGACATAGTACTACCGGAGGACCCAGCAATACCTCTCCTGGGCATATATCCAGAAGATGTCCCAACCGGTAAAAAGGACACATGCTCCACTATGTTCATAGCAGCCCTATTTATAATAGCCAGAAGCTGGAAAGAACCCAGATGTCCCTCAACAGAGGAATGGATACAGAAATTATGGTACATTTACACAATGGAGTACTACTCAGCTATTAAAAAGAATGAATTTATGAAATTCCTAGCCAAATGGATGGACCTGGAGGGCATCATCTTGAGTGAAGTAACACAATCACAAAAGAACTCACACAATATGTATTCACTGATAAGTGGATATTAGCCCAAAACTTAGGATACCCAAGATATAAGATACAATTTGCTAAACGCATGAAACTCAAGAAGAATGAAGACCAAAGTGTGGACACTGTGCCCCTTCTTAGAATTGGGAACAAAACACCCAGGGAAGGAGTTACAGAGACAAAGTTCGTAGCTGTGATGAAAGGATGGACCATTTAGAGACTGCCGTATCCAGGGATCCATCCCATAAGCAGCTTCTAAACGCTGACACCATTGCATACACTAGCAAGATTTTGCTGAAAGGACCCAAATATAGCTGTCTCTTGTGAGACGATGTCGGGGCCTAGCAAACACAGGAGTGGATGTTCACAGTCAGCTATTGGATGTATCACAGGGCTCCCAATGGAGAAGCTAGAGAAAGTACCCAAGGAGCTAAAGGGATCTGCAACCCTATTGTTGGAACAACACGATGTACTAACCAGAACCCCAGAGCTCTTGTCTCTAGCTGCATATATATCGAAAGATGGCCTAGTCGGCCATCAATGGAAAGAGAGGCCCATTGGACTTGCAAACTTTATATGCCCCAATTTAGGGGAATGCCAGGGCCAGAGGAATGGGAATGGGTGGGTAGGGAAGTGGGGGGCGCTATGGGGGACTTTTGGGATAGCATTGGAAATGTAATTGAGGAAAATATGTAATAAAAATATTAAAAAAAAGAAAGAAAGAAAGAAAGAAAGAAAGAAAGAAAGAAAGAAAGGAGGAAGAAAGGAAAGGAAGCAAGGAAAGGAAGAAAGAAAGAAAGAAAGAAAGAAAGAAAGAAAGAAAGAAAGAAAGAAAGAAAGAAAGAAAGAAAGAAAGGAAGGAAGGAAGGAAGGAAGGAAGGAAGAAAGAAAGAAAGAAAGAAAGAAAGAAAGAAAGAAAGAAAGAAAGGAAGGAAGGAAGGAAGAAAGAAAGAAAGAAAGAAAGGGAAAGTTGGTGGGCCATTTTAGATAGGTTGAAAGTCCCCTAGAGCCTTCTACCTCTCTTTGTAGATTTTGAATTTACTTTCACCTTATGATGAAAATGAAGTCTGGCCGGGTGTGGTGGCGCACGCCTTTAATCCCAGCACTCGGGAGGCAGAGGCAGGCGGATTTCTGAGTTCGAGGCCAGCCTGGTCTACAATGTGAGTGCCAGGACAGCCAGAGCTACACAGAGAAACCCTGTCTCGAAAAACCAAAAAAAAAAAAAAAAAAAAAAGAAAATGAAGTCTGAAAACAGCTTCTGTCATTGACAGGTCAGGTTTTGCTTCCCAATTCAAGTAAATAGCATGCTTTATGTGCACTCTTCTCCAGCTTTGGTTGTGTTGGCAGTACTTAAGGTACTTAAGCCTCATTTGATCTGTGCAGTACTATCTCCATGCCTCCTTAAGGTCTACTCTTAATTCTGCTCTCATCATTCCTTTCTAACTTACCATTACAGACGCCAGATAAATCACTCATTTTTTTCTTTTATTTTTAACTAACTAACTAACTAACTTATTTATTTATTTATTTATTTATTTATTTATTTATTATTACACTCCATAATTTATCCCCCCCCCCATCCCATACCACCTCCCCACCTCCTGTCTCCATGTGATGTCTCCACCCTCCATGCCACCTGACCTCTAAACTCCCTGGGGCCTCCAGTCTCTTAAGGGTTAGGTGCATCATCTCTGAATGAACACAGAACTGGCAGTCTTCTGCTGTATGTGTCTTGGTGGACTCATATCAGCTGATATATGCTTCCTGTTTAGTGGTCTAGTGTTTGAGAGATCTCAAGGGTCCAAATTAATTGATCCTGCTGGTCCTCCTACAGGGTCACCCTCCTCCTCAGCTTCTTTCAGTCTTTCCCTAAATCAACAACAGGGATCAGCTGCTTCTGTTCATTGGTTGGGTGCAACTCTCTGCCTCTGATTCTTTCAGCTGCTTCTTGGATCTTCTGGAGTGCAGTTATTCGAGGTCCCTTTTTTTGAGTGTTCCACAGCCTCAGTAATAGTGTCAGGCCTTGGGACTTGCCCTTGAGCTAGATCCCTCTTTGGGTCTGTCACAGGACCTTCTTTTTTTTGTCAGGCTCCTTTCCATTTTTAACCCTGTCATTCTTTCATACAGGAACAATTACAGGTCAGAGTAATAACTGAGGGATGCACCCCCTTCCTCATTTGATGCCCTGTCTTCCTGCTGGAGGTGGGCTCTGTAAGTGCCCCCCCCCCCACTGTCCACTTTTCCTCCCAGGTCCCTCCCTTACCCCCTGCCTTGTGGTTGCTTTCTTTTCTCCCAAGTGTGACTGAGACTTCCTCACTTGGCCACTTCAGCTTGTTGACCTTTTTGAGTTCTGTGGAGTGTAACATGGAAATTCTGTACTTTTTTTTTTCTAATGTCCACTTATTAGTGAGTACATACCATGCATGTCATTTTAGGTCTAAGGTACCTCACTCAGGATGATATTTTCTGGTTCCATCCATTTGCCTGCAGAAATCAGGATATCCTCATTCTTAATAGCTGAGTAGTATTCCATTGTGTAAATGAGTGACATTTCTGTATCCATTCTTCTGTCAGGGGACATCTAGGTTGTTTTAAGGTTCTGGCTATCATACAAAAGGCCATTATAAACATAGGGAACACAGGCCCCTGTGACATGGTGGGGCATCTTTTGGGTATATGCCCAAGAGTGGTGTAGCTGAGTCTTCAGGTGGATCTATTTCCAATTTTCTGAGGAAGCTCCAGATTGATTTCCAGAGTGGTTCTAACCAATTTTCAATCCCACTAGCAATGGAGGAGGGTCTTCTTTCTCGACATCCTCTCCAACATGTGTTGTGACCTGAAGTTTTGATCTATTCATTCTGATTGATGTAAGGTGGAATCTTAGGGTCATTTTGATTTGCATTTCTCTGATCACTAAGGACTTTGAAAATTTCCTTAGGTGCTTCTCAGCCATTCAAGATTCCTCAGTTGTGAAAACTCTGTTTAGTTCTATACCCCAATTTTTGATTGGGTTGTTTTTTTTTTTGTTTGTTTTTTTTTTTTTTTTTTTTTTGGTGAATAACTTCTTGAGGTATTTATATATTTTGAATCTTAGCTCTCTATTTATGTAGGGTTAATGAAAAAAAAAATTCCCAATCTGTAGTTGGCCGATTTGTCTTACTGACTATTCCCTTTGCCTTACAGAAGCTTTCCAGTTTTATGAGGTCCCTTTTATCAATTCTTGATATTATAGCTTGAGCTATTGGACTTCTGTTTAGGAAAGTTACCCCTGTGCCAATAAATTCAAGGATCTTTCCCACATTCTTATCTATTATTTTCAATGTATCTGGTTTTATGCTGTGGTCATGATAAACTTGGACTTGAGCTTTATGCAAGGTGACAAATATTGGTCTATTTTTATTCTTCTACATACAGACAGCCAGTTAGACCAGCACTATTTATTGAAGATGCTTTCCTTTTTTCCATTGTAATTTTTGGCATCTTTGTCAAAGATCAAGTGTCCATAAGTGTGTGGTTTTATATCTGGGTCTTCAATTCTATTCCATTGATCAACATGCCTGTCTCTGTAACAATACCATGGAGTTTTTTTTTAATCACTATTGCTCTGTAGTAAAGCTTGATGTCAGGGATGGTGATTGCTCAAGCTGTCTCACCCAAGAGGAAGAGAAGGCAGGAAATAGTCAAACTCAGGGCAGAAATCAACCAAAGAGAAACAAAGAAAACAATGCAAAGAATCAGAAAACCGAAAGCTGGTACTTTGAGAGAATCAACAAGATTGATAAATCCCTGGCCAAACTATCTAAACAGGCCCATACTGCACAAGGAAATAGAAGAAGTTATTAAAATCCTCCCACCCAAGAGGCAGTATCCAAATTACCAAAATCAGAAATGAAAAGGGAGACATAACAACACAAATGGAGGCAATTCAAAAAAATCTTCAGATCCTATTATAAAAGCCTATACTCAACAAAACTAGAAAATCTAGATGAAATGGGTGGTTTTCTAGACAGATGACACATACCAAAGTTAAATCAAGGGCAGGTAAACTAACTATCTAAACAGGCCCATACTGTACAAGGAAATACAAGTCATTAAAATCCTCCCACCCCAAAAAAGCCCAGGGTTAGATGGATTCAGTACAAAATTCTATTAGACCTTCAAAGAAGACCTGATACCAATTTTCTCAAACTATTCCATAAATCAGAAAGAGAAGGAACACTACCTAACTCATTTTATGAAGCCACAATTACTCTGACATGTAAACCACACAAGGACCTAACCAAAAATGAGAACTTTATAACAATCTTGCTTATGATTATCAATGCAAAAATACTCAATAAAATTCTTGCAACTGAATCCAAGAACATATCAAAACCATCATTCAACATGATTATGTAGGCTTCATCCCAGGGATGCAAGGTTGTTTCAATATATGAAAATCCATCAATGTAATCCACTATGTAAACAAACTCAAAGAAAAAAATCACATTATCATCTCCTTATATGCAGAAAAAGCATTTGACAAAATACAATACCCCTTCATGTTAAAAGTATGGGAGATATCAGGAATTCAAGGCCCATACCTAATCAGAGTAAAAGCAATTTACTGTAAACCAACAGCCAATATCAAATTAAATAGAGACATACTTGAAGCAAACCCACTGAAATTGGGGATAAGATATAGATGTCCACTCTCCCCATACCTATTCAATATAGTGCTTGAACTGTTAGCTAGAATAATAACACAACAAAAAGAGATCAAGAGAATACAAATTGACAAAGAAGAAATAAGGTTATCACTAATGGCATATGATATGATGGTATACATAAGCGACCCCAACATTTATATCAGAGAACTCCCCCAGCTGATAACTCACTTCAGCAAAGTGGCTGTGTATAAAATTAACTCAAATAAATTAGTAGCCTTCCTTTATACAAATGATAAACAGACTGAGAAAGAAATTAGGGGAACAACTCCCTTCACAATAGCTACAAATAATATAAATTATCTTGCAGAAACTCTAACCAAACAAATGAAAGACCTGTATGACAGTAACTTCAAGTCTCTCAAGAAAGAAATTGAAGGTTCTATGCCCTAGTATAGGGGAATACCAGGGCCAGGAATGGGAGTGGGTGGGTTGGGGAGAAGGGGGAGGGGGAAAGGGATAGGGGATTTTCGCAGGGGGAACTAGGAAAGGAGATAACATTTAAAATGTAAATAAAGAAAATATCTAATAAAAAAAGAATAAATACAAAAAAGGAGAAAGAAATTGAAGAATATCTCAGAGAATTGAGAGATCTCTGATGTTCATGGATTGGCAGAATTAACATAGTAAAAATGGCCATCCTACCAAAGGCAATCTATAGATTCAATGTAATCCCCATCAAAATCCTAACACATTTCTTCAAATATATGGAAGGAGCAGGTCTCAAAATCATTTGGAAAGGTGAAAAATCCAGAATAGCGAAAATAATTCTTAACAATAAATCATTCAAATGTAACAATTAGGATTTACTTTTGAGAATGGACACGTGCCATTGACATTTGTCACTTAGTATAAATTTTCTGATAGTTCCATACATTTTCTTGCCAATTTTCTCATTTCAGTTTTCTTTGTAGCTAAATAAAATTCCACTTGGAAGTGCATTACTTTTTCATTAGCCATGTTTCATTCGATAGATCCCAATTATGGCTGGTCATTGCACCTCCTTTCCCTCAGTCTCTTCTCTATTTTTGTCTCTTCTGTTCTTTTACAGAAACTATTTTGGGTCAGAATCTTTGACTGTTGGATGGCAATCCTGTCTGTCCACTTGATGCTGTCTTTCTACTGGAGATGGACTATTTGAGTTTCCTCTACCCACTGTACAGTATTTCATCTAAGGTCTCTCCCTTTGATTTTTGAGATTCTCTCACCTCCAAGGTCTTCAGAACACCCTAGAGGCTCCTTTCTGGCTACCGGAGATGGCCTCTTAAGATATCATATCCCCAAAGAAGTGAGTCACAGCTAAAGTCACCTCCACTGATTCTTGGGGGCCTTCCTTATACTAGGTCTCTGTCTCATCCTGAACATGCCCCACACCTCCTCACCATAGTCAGTTGCAGATTTCCATTCATTTTCATGGACATCTGGCCATCTCTTCTGTCTTTCCAAACACCTGATTATGATTTGCCCTCCCCAACCCCTCTCCATCCCAGATCCCTTCCTCCATCTTCCTCTTATGACTATTTTATTCCTCTTTCTAAGTGAGATTCAAACTTCTTCCCTTGGTCCTTCCTTCTTGTTTAGTTTCTTTGGGTCTATGGAATGTAACATGTTACCTGTATTTTTTTTGGCTAATATCCACTTTTAAGTGAGTACATGTCATCCATGTTGTTTTGGACTAAGTTACCTCACTCAGGATGATATTCTCAAATTACATCCATTTACCTGCAAAATTCGTGATGTCTTGGTTATTAGTAGCTGAATAGTATCCCATTGTGTAGATGTACCACATTCTCCTTATCTACTCTTCAGTGAGAGACATCTTTCTAGTTTCTGCCTATTATGAATAAAGCTTCTATGACATAGTGTAGCAAGTGTTTTGTGGGATATTGGAGCATCATTTGGGTATATGCCCATTAGTGGTATAGCTGGGTCTTTAGGTAGAACTTCTTCCGTTTTTCTGCGAACACACACACACACACACACACAATTGATTTTCCAAGTGGTTGAATAAATTTTCACTGCCACCAGCAATGAAAGAGTTGTTCCCCTTGCTCCACATCCTCAGCAGCATATTCTAACTTTTTTTATCTTAGGCATTCTGATGGGTGTAAGATGGAGGCTGAAAAGGACTTGCTTTTGACAAAAATGTCAAACCCAAACAATGGAAAAAGAAAGTATCTTCAAAAAATGGTGCTGACTTAATTGAATGTCAGCATTTGGAAGAATGTAAATAGATACATATCTGCCACCATGCACAATATTCAAATCCAAGGGGATCAAAGACCTTAATATAAAGCTGGATATACTAAGTCTAATGGAAAAGAATGTGGGGAATAATCTGGAACTCATGGGTATAGGAGACAACTTTCTGAACAGAACACCAATGGCTCAGGTTGTAAGACAAACTATTAATAAGTGGGAACCTTTGAAGCTGAAAGGCTTCTGTAAGGCAACTATATTGTAAATAAGACAAAACAACAGATAACAGAATGGGAAAAGACCTTCACCAACCCTACAAATGACAGTGGTCTACTATCCAAAATATATAAAGTACTCGAGAAGTCAGCCACCAACAAACCAAATAACCCAATTTTTAAAATGTGATATAGAGCTAAACAGAATTCTCAACAGAGGTACAACAGTGCACCCATGAGGAGGACTTAGCTCTGCTGTGCTCATGCCATTGGGATTACCTCACTTGCAAGCCCCATATGCAGGGACAGCTCTACTGTGCTGTGAGATGCAGGGCCTGCTGTCTCAGCTGCTAGGAAGGTGAGGATCAGAATCAGCTCTGCTGCTCTCATGACTCCCTTGAAGCCAACTCATCTGCCCCCAGCTAGTATCAAGGGACAGTCTCCTGCCACCTTCTGACCCACCTTCCCTTTATCTGCCCAGTTATCAGCTCTCCTTTATTTTACAAATTTAGGTGAGAAGCTGGTTTACAAGAAATCACCTGAGTGCAGACTCATTCCTTGTTCACAACCACTCACAGGAGAATGGAATTAACATCAAATATAATTAGCTCCGGGGCTATTCATAACATTTCCCCCCTTCTGTCCAATTAAAAGACTATTTTATCTCATATATAATTGAACATAACTATTATTATTTTGTAATTTATAAAGTACTAGAGACCTAACACCCAGTCCATCATCTTTGTTAATTAAACCGAACCTCTGTCATGTATCTTTACTTAAAAGACTTATAATTCTACATCTGGATATATCTTGGCTTATATATCTTGGCTTTATATCTTCTACATCATATATATCTTGGCATATATATATATGAATGCCATCTTAAAACCATCCTCTCAGAACTGTTCCTCTCAAAGTAAAAAACCTGGGTTGGCTAGGAGACTACGCAGTTTTTCAACTCCATCAGAAATCCAAGAATGACTGATATTAACTGAAAATATAAAGAAAGCCTAACACAGCTTCCAAAACTTAGCCAATTTACAGAGATCACGGATCACTTGGACAGTCCCTTACTTCAACATGTTGGAGCATTAGTATTTAGCTTATTGCCCAGGGTCATCTGACAGACTTAGAGAAACAGAAATATTTTTTTAATATTTTTTATTAGATATTTTCCTCGTTTACATTTCCAATGCTATCCCAAAATTCCCCCAAACACTCTCCCCGAGAAACAGAAATATTAAGGAGTAGCTTACTAAGGGGACCCACTTAGCCAACTCAGGTAGCTTACTAGAAAGCTCACTTGAGGAACGGATCCGGATTAAGGGTTGGAGGCGGGTCCTGGGCACTAGCGGTTCCGACCCCGCACCCCGCCCTCCGCGCCGCACCCGAGTGGCCCCCAGCCGAGCGGGCCCCCACTTCTCGGCCCGACCCAGACCCTTCTGCGCCTCCCTTGGCCTTTGTCCGGCGCCAGGAGGCCGGCCCCGCGCTCCCTGCCGGCCGCCGGTGCCCGGGCCCGCGTCAGCCTCCTGGCTCCGTACGCGAGGTCGGGGATCTGCGGCCTCCGTGGCCCCCCTCCCCAGCCCGCCCTGTTGTGGAGCCCGGCGGGGCGGCGGCTGCCAGGGCGGGGTTTGCGGCGCTCAGGAGAGGCCCCGGCTCCGCCCCGGGCCTGCCCAGGGGGAGAGCGGAGCGGTCGGCAGCCGGGTCGGGTCGGGGCCCCTCCCGAGAGGAGAGTGGAGCGGCAGCGGCGGCAGAAATGATGGAAGAACTGCATAGCCTGGACCCAGGAAGGCAGGAATTACTAGAGGCCAGGTTCACTGGAGTTGGTGTGAGTAAGGGACCACTCAACAGTGAGTCTTCCAAGCAGAGTTTGTGCAGCGTGGGGTCCTTGAGTGATAAAGAAGTAGAGACTCCTGAGAAAAAGCAGAATGACCAGCGAAATCGGAAAAGGAAAGCTGAGCCATGACACTAGCCAAGGGAAAGGCACATCTAGGGGGACATAAACTTAGTGATTCCTTTGAGTTTGCTGGGGGAAGCGGGCCAGGAACCAGCCCTGGCAGAAGAGTTCCACCAGATGCATGATCCTCAGAGCAACATTCCTTATCCAATCCCTTACCGCGTGGAGTAGAACAGCCTCTGTATGGTTTAGATGGCAGTGCAGCAAAGGAGGCCTCAGAAGAGCAGTCTGCTCTGCCCACCCTCATGTCAGTGATGTTAGCAAAACTGCAACTTGACACAGAGCAGTTGGCACCACAGGGAGCTGGCCTCTGCTTCACTTTCATCTCTGCTCAACAAAATAGTCCTTCTTCTATGGGTTCCAGTGTTTGAAAGTGTCCTGTGATTGTGGAAGCTGCAATGATGATACTTTCTTTTTGTTGTTTTGTTGTTCTTTGTTTTTTGAGACAGGTTTTTTTTTTGTTGTTTGTTTGTTTGTTTGTTTGTTTCTTTGGTTTTTTGATTTTTTGAGACAGGGTTTCTCTGTGTAGCCCTGGCTGTCCTGGAACTCACTTTGTAGACCAGGCTGGCCTCGGACTCAGAAATTCCCCTGCTTCTGCCTCCCGAGTGCTGGGATTGAAGGCGTGTGCCACCATTCCCAGCGATGATAATGTCTTTTCTCCATCACATGTTTATTATTGCGTGAAATGTGCAGAGGATTGGCACACCATCACAGAGCATAGATTACTATTGCATCCATATACCTTTGGCATCTCTGGCCTATGGAGACCCTTTGAGAATGTATTTTGCCTATATGCGTCTATGTTTCCCTGCCTTCAGAGGTCTGATTCTTGGGATTTTTGTGAATAACACAGCACCTTCCATTTGGAAAGCCAGTAAGCACCCTTTCATCTACATTCTGCCCATTTCTCTCATCTTCTCTTTCCTTGGCTTCATGATAATCACAGGCCATTCAAACTCAGTCATTTTTATCGTGAGGCAAACCATGTTCATAGGTGCATAGACTGGGATTTTTTTCCCTTAAACTTTTGGCCAAGTAGATCTTGGTTCTGGATTTCAGAGTGGTTTTGTTTTTTTTTTTGTTTTTTTTTTTTTTTGTTATTGTTTTGGGTTTTTTTTTTTTTTTTTTTTGAGAGAGGGTTTCTCTTTATAACCCTGGCTATCTTGGACCTTACTTTGTAGACCAGGTTGGCCTCAAACTCAGAAATCCGCCTGCCTCTGCTTCCTGAGTGCTGGGATTAAAAGGCATGCGCCAATATGCCTGGCTCAGAGTGTTCTTTTACTGAAATTTATTCACAGCATGAACATCATCATTAATAGTTCATGTGTAGGCATTAATAGTTGTACCTCACAAATTATAGTCTCAAATTTCTGGTCGTTTCTGCATTTTTCTGTGAAACATTTTGCTGCCTTCTGGTAAAGTATATTCTCTATAGGTCATTATAAATGAAAAACATCAAAAAGCTAAAATTTCAAAGGGAAGAAATTTTGTGCTCTAAACTGAGTTCATTAGTCAGAATGAAAGACTATGATTGATGTTTACTGGTTAGGTGATATAAGTATGAGGGTCTCTGCAAATACTAGGTCTGGTAGAATAACAAGCCGTGAGACCAAAAGAAATCTAGTTCAATACCACTCTATAAATATTTCTACACTGGTTGTGGTTGTTTTGTGGGTTATTGCCAATGAAATTCTAGCAGCACTCAGGGAAAATCTTTCCCAGTGAATATGTGAACAGTTCTGAAGTAAAAGGTCTCCTGATAGTCAGAAGCCATGATATACCACAATGTCCCATGGAACAATGAGCCACACACAAGAAATTTATTGGGAAAACACTACAGGGAGGCTGCCTCTGTTCAGGTGAGAAGCCCAAGAGAAATGAGTGGGAGGCAGGCTTTGCATAGTTTAATTTTTTGGGGTGGGTGTGGGGGAAGGATTTTCAGAATTGGAAATAGCTCTGGTTGGAGATTGCCTGGATTTTATGTTCTGAATTTGAGTAAAATAAGGAGTTTCTGAGTTATTAAAACTGGGAAGTAAACTATAAGTTTTCCCGGTAGACTCAGTTGCCAATGCTGAGTGAAACTTCAAGATTCTGATCTCAGGGTTGTTTATTTTAGGAACAAGTAAGCACAGTATAATTTTGGAAAGAAATTTTTTGGTAATAATTGTGTCAATTGTCTGTATACAATGAAGATGAATGTGTGGCTACTTCAAAGGTCTTTTGCAAAGTACATGTGAGTCTTTCTTTAAAGTTGGATTCTAAAACTAAAGAGCCTAGAGGAGGATCAAGCATACAGTGTAGAGGACACCAAACTGTAAAGTACATGTCCTATATCCCCCAAGGATGGTTTGTACTGATGGAGAAACAATGATCTAGGATGATTGTCTGGGACAATTTAATAGTCTGGGACTTCCAGGTGTGGTCTGCCACTACAATCTACCACAGGTCACCAAGCTGCTTACTACATCCACTCTTTTACTTCTGGTTAAAAAAAAAAAGTGTACTTCTCTTGCACTGAAGAGAAAACGCTGTGGTTTTACATTCCTGGTTAACTTAGAGCTTATTCTTGACCATAATTTCCTTTTGCCCTCTACAGAAAAAATATATTTTATGGTTGTTTCTAGTTCGTAGGATGTTAATGTTGTGTTAGTGTAAATGGAAAGACAGTCAAAAGATGTTTTCTAGAATATAAATTATGTTGTTGAGATACAAAGTGTGATTACATTGCTTGACTCTATAGACATAAAACTTGCAAGTGCTGCTGGCATAATCCCAGCAATTAGAACACTGTGGCAGGTGTATTCCTCTTCATTTGAGGTCAGACTACTCTACATCAAAGTGACATTCCAACCTGTGGGCCCCAATTTCCTCTTCTGGCCTGCTTGGATTCTCCACATGTATTGAGGTGAATTTCCTAACCTTTTCAGTGGGTGTGTCTGTCTTTTCAAATTTTTATTGGTAGAGAACTGAGTGCTAGCAGGACTTTTTTTTTTTTTTTTTTTTTTTTTTTTTTTGGTTTTTCGAGACAGGGTTTCTCTGTATAGCCCTGGCTGTCCTGGAACTCACTCTGTAGACCAGGCTGGCCTCGAACTCAGAAATCCACCTGCCTCTGCCTCCTGAGTGCTGGGATTAAAGGAGTGCACCACTAAGCCTGGCTGCTAGCAGGATATTGATATTGACATTTCTATGGCCCATCATGAGCTTTACATTTGTAAATACTCCTCTCACCCCTGCTGAGATACTTGAAAGGCAAGCAGCTCTCTATGCCTTGAGGCAATACAGAGAAGTTCTGGAGATGTTTCACACCTGATTGCTTCTAAGAAAAAACCTGACATCCAATTCCTGGGACAAGAATTGGAGGGCTGAATTTCTGGATATTAAAAGAGATGTAGAGAGGAGAATGCAGATGTAGGAGATTTAGTGGGAGACAGAGAAGAGAACAGCTAGATGAGAATGGAGCAGGAGAGAGGTTAAGTGGTATCTATGTATGAGGTCATAGGCTTGAATTGTCTTAAATCTAAATGATAGCTGGGAGACTGCTCCAATGAAAGTTTTATGCTTCACACTATATAGAAACCTTGTAATTATTTATAACACTGGTGTGTCCACAAACATTCCCAATATACTCATGTCCACACACACTTGTGTATATAGATATATAACATTTAACCAGAGTGCTTTTGGTATTTAACTCAAATTAGACATAGATTAGTTATTCCCAGTAAATTCATGACATCATTGCCCTAAGCATATTTTGCTGGAAGGAAAAATTGTAGATCAACGTCTTTTTGGTTGGTTCTGTGTATATATTTCACCTTCTGTACATTTCAAAGCACCTTCCAGAAGGAGGACACTGGAACATAAAAGTCAATGTTCTTGACACCAGTTTGACCTTTTCATATACAGTGTTTTGTGTCAGCCCTGTCTTTAGCAATGAAGACTTATTGTCAGTTTGTGAAAAGCAACCCCTTTTGTTGTCAGTGGCCAGCATTCTTTGGATATTTTTTTTTTTTTTTTTTTTTTTTTTTTTTTTTTTGGTTTTTCGAGACAGGGTTTCTCTTTATAGCTCTGGCTGTCCTGGAGCTCACTTTGTAGACCAGGCTGGCCTCGAACTCAGAAATCCCCTGCCTCTGCCTCCCGAGTGCTGGGATTAAAGGCGTGCGCCACCACGCCCGGCTTCTTTGGATATTTTTATGAAACCACTTTGGCTAGCAACTTTCTTGATGTAACACAGTGGAAAAGACAAGATCAACTGGAACTCCATCTCTTTCAGAATTCAGAGACTTCATTTGAAACACCTTCATACACTTATAATAAGCTGGTACTTTAAAAAATTTTTTTTGTTTTGTTTTGTTTTGTGAACATCTTACTAAGACTACAACCAGCAGGACTCCATGGAGTCTTGCTCCATGGTGCTTTCCTATGCATTGGCAGAACCATACGTGTGACAATGTATTATATAAAACATATTACCTTGTAATAGATGGGGAATTTTCCTGGACCTCACAACCAGAATTAAGGCAACTTGAAGAAATTTAAGATTTAAAGCTGTGATCCTACTGTTTATTCAACTTGAGGGTTTAGCCCACATTTCAAAGAACTACGTAAAAACTAACATTATTCTCCTTGGACTTCTCTTGATATCAACTTTTAAAACCTAACTTGATGCATAGATACAATGGTAATTTATGTACTTTTTCAAGTCCTGCTCAGAAACTGCATGAGTGTCATTTGATGAAAGAATGAAATACAGAGGCTTAAAACATAGTTCAAAAATGCATATACAGTTATGGGTTTTGGTTGACAAAAGTAATGTTTATAAATGTCTGTTGTCTTGACCACTTGGAGCCAGTTACCTAATCCTTTATAAAATATTACTATTCACTATCCCATTCTTTCCCCATGTGATGGTTCCCTTGATGTTCTAGAAGCACTCCAAAGCTTTCTCTCAAGGCCAGTCAGAGAGATACAAACAGAGAACAGATTACACAGATAGACACAAACATGGAGACAAAAGGCAGACAGAAAGGGAGAGCTATACAAGCAGCATTCAGGAAGTTACAGATTTAAACTAACTGAACAGACACACAGAGGATGGAAGCACAGGGAACATGAAGTAGAGAATTCAACTTTGTACTCACACTCAGTTAAATGCCTCTGAGGAAAAGGCTTTTATTTCTTTCCTTAACTCAACACAGATGCATCATTAATCACCAGTATGTTTAATCTATTCACATATGAGGAATCAATTAGCTTGTGACTTTTTTTTAGTATATGTACAATATGGGAAAAACTAAAATTCACCCCAATGGGAAACAAGTAGCCCTGTCATCTGAAAGGTGTCCATGGGTACAGAACCCTGTTCTTTAAAGTTAGACCCCCAGGTTTGGGCTTGTGCTTCTGAGCTCTCCTCCATGCTGAGCTAGAATCCATTTTAACCTCTCATAATCATCACAACAGGTTTTGAACCTATGAGGTCACATGAGAATTCTGGAACTCATTATAATCATGAAAAGAGTTGACTTCCTAGCAATAGTCTAATGAGACTTGGGTAAATCTCGAGTCTCCTTTCCCCCACTTATACTGATATGCATGGGTGTCATAGAGTGTTACAGGGAACAATCTAACCATGTATGAATAAACAGTGAAGTATGTATTTTAATTTTGTTCCCGTTTTCTTTCTTTCTTTTTCTTTCTCCCTCTTGCTCTCTCTCTCTCTTTCTTCTTTCTTACTTCCTTTCCTTACTTTTTTTTTGACAACGATCAGGACAGTTTTCTGAAGGAGTTTCCCTTTATTGCCTCATCCTTCAAGCAGTAAATAATATTGTGCCTTGACCTAACATCATTTTAATTCACCATTTTCTTTGATTGAGGCACCCACCTCCTCTACTTTTTCTTTAAGTCTGATAATCTGTCTCCCACAGGTTCTCTATGTATCATTTTTATTTGCCTCACTGCATTTTCTCTTCAGGATTTTTTTTTTTTTTTTGGCATTTCTAAGCACCTATTGAACTCAATTTTTTATATTTTATATTGTCCTTATTTCCTTCAGGCATCTGGTATTATTTTCTTGCCCAAGATTCATTTTGTTCCTGTCTGAGTGGATTCACATGGTTTACAAACTTTAATGTCCTTGATCATGACTGTGGGTTTTCCACTTTGTCTTGGATATCACATAAATTGTGCTCCTTATTGGATACCTTTATGGTTTGTGGTTTGAGCCAAGGACATTTTATCTACGTTTTTGTTTGTTTTGGGTATCTGTTCTGAGCATCAGAATTCAAAGGGACTGCTTAATTTTGTGCATTTTTAGCCCAGAAGGCTACACTCACAATATGAGAAGTTAGACAGGATCCATTGTATCTGAAGGGTTCAGAACCCAGGTGCAGTGTCCTACTACATCCAGCTCTGGTCTAGTCTGGCAGCAACTTTGTGAAGAAGCTGTGCAGAGTAGGCCCTGGGAAGTTGTGTGGCAGGCAGCCTGCAACAGAGTTGGAGGAGTGGTTCCTGATGGGGAGTGTGTGATTCCTGCACGATTAGATGAGTTTAAGAAAAAGAAAAATTAAAAGCAAAGGAACAAGCAAGCAAGCAAGGAAGCAAGCAAGCAAAAATCCAAAACAACAAAAATTGCCGTGAAGAAGTGGGAAGCTAATTAATTAAAGGGTCCATAAGTAGGTGGGCTTAGAAGAATTCCAGGAAGCTGTTGAATTTTGGGCGGGTCCAAAAGGCGGGGCTAGGCAGAAAGAAGGGAACTTCCGCGGTTTAAGCCTCTTGGCTGCCTGGTGGTCAGGAAGTCCTGGCGGGAGACTAGTGCCTAGTTTTTGCGGTACCTGAAAACTTTCTTAAGCAGCAGTTGTTTTGCTGGCCTCGTAGGACATTCAGGAGCTGGTCCTGTCACCTTCCAGGTCAGAGGAGCTGTTGGACTGGGAAACGGGCAGGAGCTTGGCAGGGGTGTGGAGCAGGGGTGCATTTTCTGCCGCCATTCTCACAATTCAGTATTTGCGGACCGGAAAACTTCCTTAAGCTGCAGTTGCCCCTCCTAGGACATTCAGCAGCTGGTCCTGTCACCTTCCAGGTCAGAGGAGCTGTTGGACTGGGAAATGGGCAGGAGCAGGGCAGGGGTGTGGAGCAAGGGTTCATTTTCTGCTGCAACTCTCACAATTCTGTTGTGGCTATCTCACCATTGTCAGGAAGTTTGAGATCCTGTGAATTGGGTTCATGGTCATGCTTTACTCAATCTTATGGTTGCCAGAATATTTTTCTAAAATATCCTCGGAGATCCTTGGCTGCATCTGGAGTTTGTACACCGGGAGGTTTGCCTTTGCAAAAGCCTTTATAAAGCTCCTGTAATTCAATTTCTGTTTTATGGTTAGCATAACTTTGGGGCATTGAGTCACAAAGATCTTATTATTAAGCCTGTCCCTAAAGGCCTACTTTTTGTTTTTATGTTTCACTTTTTAACTGTCATGTCACTGTACATATTAATATTAACCTAGCAAAGTTATAGTCTCCGTTAGTTTAACACTGAGGTATATGCAGTCTTTGATGTAAATACAGCATTGAGAAATGTGTCTTCATAGGCTCAGTTATTAATGTTACACCTTAGGTTTGAATAAAACATGAAGACAGGATTACAGCAAGGTACAGCTGAGGAGAAGATACATAGTAGGTTCTGTCAACCCTGAGTGTCGCCAGAGAAAAACTAATTGTACCATGTGGGCAAGTTTTATAAAATAATACATCCTGACCAAGAGATGGATTTGGTCACATGCTACAGGCAGTTTTATAGGCCACTGTAGTTTCCTATGAGGCTTTATTATTTTCCTAAAACATGCAACCCGCAGCAATGCATGAAGATACCTGGTTCTTATGCTGGTGGTTGGGTTAATTTTTGGCATTTCAGTCTGAGGGAGAAAGTATTCAGAGATATCTGGTTGGTTCCAAACTTAACAAGGCCATCAGGTGGGGTTGAGGGGAATTGAGGATGAGATGGAGGATAGAGGGGCAGGCCAAGAGATAAGCAGGAGCCAAGAAAGCACCTACCCAACTATGACTTTATTGATATGTTAACAGACACCCCAGTTAGCCATTCATCCTGAATTTCTTTGAATCCTTCCAAGGTTCTGCCCAGCATGCTGTGAGAGAATGATTTCAGGCAAAGATATTTTTATAAGTGGAAAATTTACTATGGATTAAGACAAAATTAGACCTTTTGAGTAATTCAATTGCTCACTTACATAAGAAAAATGACTCCTTGCTTCATGAAAAGCCCACGCACACTCATGGTTTGTTGAGTTCTACACTGTGGACTTCTTGCAGGTGTGGGAATGCTTAGAACCTGCACTCAGGGCTTTTTTTCACAGACCTCTTGTTGGAGAAGTCCAACTGTCTGGATTGTGTGGATTAGAATAGTTTACTTCCAGTCTTCCCAGATCCTCTTCTGTGTTGCTTGGAAAATGACTCTGTATGTGTGTTAACTGTGTGACTGACTTGCACATCTCTAGGGTAAACTGAAATACTCAGAGAAAAACAGACATTTTCATAATTTCTTCTCTTTCCCTCATGTTTATCCTTTTATCTGGTATTGACATCTCTCATTTGTGTTCCATGAAAAGTTCCAGGTTCATTCTGAATAATATTTTCCCATTTTCAGGTATTCATATGCTCAGCCAAATGTGCATAAGTGTAAATCAACACTAAGAGCACAGGATGTTTAAGGTCAAGGAGACTCTCACAAAGGATCCAGGTATGTTAGAGGTATTGAACATGGGGTGGAGTGGGGCTCACCTGTGAGTAGAAAGAGGACATGAATTTGATTTTACCAGATTCTATATCCTTAATGATTCTGGAAAAGAATAATATTAGATGTGATGATATGGATTTCCCATGGTAGGCAGTGCAGTCAGTTGTCACTTGATGTTAATTTAATTAATTTTGATGCTGGAAAATTGCTGTTGCCTATTGTAATCCCTTTTCTTTTACCCAGATTGAAAGCATCATTAGGCTATGGTTGTGACAAGGGCAATTTATACATAGAGCAGATGTCAACAGTAGATTCTCTCCTAGGGCCTGTGACCTTCCTTATGAATTTTCAGGCTAATTTTTACTGTAACCTACGTATTTTTTTTCTTGTGGAGCTTGAACCAGAAAACCTTCAGTTACCCACAGATAGTCTTGCCACTGTCATAAAAATTTCCATGCCTTGTCTGACAGATTCAGATTGTAGCAAGCAGGTTGCAAACCTGAGTATGATATTGATAACTCTGTTTCCTGCCCCACTTTGCGTAGCAGTTTTTCTCACTATGAAAGTTCCCACCAGGGTGTGTAAGATGTCTGCTGAGATTGAATGGTCTGATATGAGGTGGTTTTCTCCAGAAGGTCTACTTGCTTTCTGAATCACGTATTCTGTCCACTCTAAATGTTTTCCTGTCCTTGACCTGTGTTCTTATTGATGTTCTGTGTTGCATTAGTCCCAATTAGAGTGGAATAATTATTGTTGACCTTCTCTGTCCTGTTTGCTTTAGTTTTGAGTCTGCTTGCCTTATTTCTGAGGTATGTTTCTTATATTCTTGAGAGCTTTTATACTGAGCAGTGTCTACTTTTTACCACAGGGCTGTATAAGTAAGTTTCATTCTCCTACTGTCATTGTAATTTGGGAGGATTCCTGCCTATATGTATTAACCTAGGCCTAGTCATGTAAGCTTCTGCTCTCCATACAGTATTATCTAGGCCTGGTGTGTTTTCAGCCTCTGAAATTTGCTGCTGAATAAGCTCCCCCTTTCTTATTCCTTCTCAATGCTTACCTGGCTGATTCAATTCTGTTTTTCCAGCTCACTCCTCTCCCAGCTGAGTTCTTCTCTCAGACACTGAATTGTTCCACTAGGCCTTAAATTAACTGTCGAAATCTTTTGTAATCCTCTGGCTCCTTCTCTTTCTCCTGCTCATTCTGTCTTTGCCCATGCCTAGCATGTTCTATCTTCAATCTGACTCTGTAAAACTCTCCCAGTAAAACTGTGTCCTTCTCCCTCTCTGTGGTTCTACTCTCTCAACTGTACTGTACTGCAGCCCATGCACTCTACTGTATTCCTTTATTATTCTCTTCTTTGTGTAATGTCTTTTTCTGTCTCAAGTAGCTTCTCTTTCCTCTCTCATTATAGCAAAGTTGGGCATATCGTATTCTGTCAGATCTTTCTCTAATATTCCATATTTTCTGTCGTTCAATTAGACATTGCTTTCAAACATGGGTGTGTTCTTCTATACATAAACTCTACTTTTGTTATTTTGGATTAAAGTGAATACTAAGGTCTTGCCTGTACTAAAACCAGAGCGATTAATGTTGTGTGCCTTGGGCAGAACTGCACCCAAAGTCACAACAGGTTCAAGTATCCCTACCCAGTGTGATGTCAGTTTAGTTCTGTATAATTTCTTCTTCTGAAATGAAAACTAAGATCCACATATACTACTCTTCAGTATGTTGATATCTGTTTCATTTTTTCTGACTTCTACTTGGGGTTTTATTATAATGTTCTTTGAAAATCGGTCGATGATATTCTGTTCCTTGTGAGATTATATTCCTTAGGATTTTTAATCTGGGAGATTTTGCTGGCAGTTTAGGTGGCAAAGTATGTTTACTTTGTTCTCAATTCCTTGTGTGGGATAGAGCTTTAATGTGTTGTATATGAGAAATACTTACTAGTTCCCTTGTGTTTGTTCATTCTTAGCCAAAAATTTCTTATTTCCTATGACCTCATGAAAAATTATCTGTTATTTTGTGCATACTTTCATCAGTTCATTTTCTAAGTAGTTTTTTTGTTTGTTTGTTTGGTTTCTTTTTGTTGTTGTTGTTGTTTGGTTTACGAGACAGGGTTTCTTTGTGCAGTCCTGGCTATCCTGGAACTCACTTCATAGACCAGGCTGGCCTCAAACTCAGAAATCCACCTACCTCTGCCTCCCAAGTGCTGGAATTAAAGGCATGCTCCACCACTGCCCAGCTCTAAGCAGGTTTTTGACTAAAAAACATGTCCTAATGAATTACTACATTCAAATTTACTTTATATACTGTCAATGCTAGTAGCCACTTACTTTGGATTGCCAGTTATTTTCTCTCAGGGCTTGAAAAATATTATTCCATTCACTCCTGCTTTTAACCTATGTATAACTATTTATTACTAATGTATGCTACTGTAATGTCACCACACTGATGGTAAGGGACAGGACAAGACAATAGGAAAAGAGATGTACATTGTTATAGCACTTAGATGTGACAAAAGCCAGATACATCTAGGAGTAGAGGAAGCCAATCTGTAATAGCCTTCCCTAGGGAATGCTAAGCTAGAATGCTATGATCTTCTCCTACATAAGAATCCCAGTGTCTGAACACACTACCCATTACTATTATAGTTTGTCCACTTTCAAAATATTGGGATGAAACAAGTGATAGTAAAAATTGACTGCAAGGCTGATAAGGACAGAATTGAGTCTCTTTAGAGTCAGATATGTACTTGAAGAAATGCCAGTGTCAAGTTTTAAAGTCAAAGTCCTACTGTTCTTATTGACTTCTTGGTGGATGTAATACCATGGGTTATTCTTTCCATTTTAGAATGAGCTCTTGTTCAGTCTCCATAAGATGAAATTTGTACTTTTCCTGTTATACACACAGACAAAAATAATTCCACGAAATACCTTCATTCCATGTATTTACTGTTATTGAAACTAAAGCCTAACATATATCAATTGTGCAGGAATTTAAGATCTGTTGCTGAAATGTTGACATTACTTACCCTTTATGTCACAGGCAAGATTCATAAAGTGACATGCTTTGTAAAAATGTCCTGATTATTCCCTGAATATTCCTATGCCCAGTTTTCCTAGCCCATTTGATGTTGTCTTCAAATGCCTGGGTCATAGAGATTTACATATTATAAATTTATGACAGCATTATATTTTTTCCCTATATCTACATTTCTGTTCTACAGAAAGTCCTTTTACCACTCAATTTTCCATCACATGAGTTAGGGATTATCCTCATTTCTTTCATGCATATTACAGCTGTTAGAATATTTACAGGGAAACATTCTGGTAGAGTATTTGTACTATCCATTTTCTTTGCTAATGGAGGTAATTCAAAGCTCCTAAAGTTTTCTTTAATCTGTGCTATTTAAATCTCCTGGTGCTAGCATTTTCAGGTGAATGGCCTTTGTAGGAAATTAGTGTGGAGGCTTTGCACATCCTTGTCTCTCTCTGCTTAGTAGGATAGAAGGATGACAAATGTCTTCAGTTTTTGTAGTGATAGGTTTAGGATGATGGCTACTATGTTTATTAGACTCAGTGATGGTCTTTCTTTCTTTCTTTCTTTTTTTTTTTTTAAGATTTGTTTCCTTTATGTATGTGAGTACACTGTCTCTGTCTTCAGACACACCAGAAGAGGACATCAGATCCCATTAAAGATGGTTATGAACCACGTGGTTGCTGAGAATTGAACTCAGGACCTCTGAGTGATGTTCTTTGTCTTCCACATTCTTCAGAGCTTTCATAGTGATCCACTGTGATATTTTGTCCTAGGCCTTTCTTCGATATATTGACATGGTTGAGAGCCTTCTCCCACTGATTGTATGTACATTATGCCTTGGGTTATTTGGTTTGTGCTTCTTGAAACAGTCTTGCGTCTATGGCATGAAATCAAGTTGAGTTCATTTTCTATATCCATTAGAGAGAATTTTTTTATTATTTTATTCATGCATATTTTTATGGTCATTTGCTTTTGCATCCCGGTACAGACACCTTTGTGTGATGACTGCACAACTTTCCCTTTCTTTCTGTATTCTGCAATATTCTCTGTGCAAGATGACTGAGGGATTTTTTTTTTTTTTAGATTTTTATTTATTTATTATTTGTAAGTACACTGTAGCTGTCTTCAGACACTCCAGAAGAGGGAGTCAGATCTTATTACAGATGGTTGTGAGCCACCATGTGGTTGCTGGGATTTGAACTCTGGACCTTCGGAAGAGCAGTCGGGTCCTCTTACCCACTGAGCCATCTCTCCAGCCCCCGGTTGAGGGATTTTCTAACAAAATTTGTGAATTCGGTTCTGCATCTATTTAGTCTCAGACAGTGTTAGAAGACACCCTGCAGGCCTTGATTTCCATACGTGCTTAATGCCTGGCCTAGTGTTAGGACATAGAAAGTTTTCTTGTTCACTTGTTCCTAGGATATCATTTTTTCCCCCGGTTAGTTCTCATTAATTGTGTATGACTTTCTGTGGTACTCCATCATCTGCTATTTCCCAGTTTCAATATAAACTAATGAGGCAGGGGCATCAAAAGAGACCACCTGTATACCTGTTAAAAGCTAAGAGAAATATTTGACATGAGAGAACTATAAGGTCAATGTAATACAAAAACATGCTGAATATTTGCTTATACCATGGTCATGACAACTTTGTGTAGTAATAGTATCTTGATGTTCAGAATGAGTTCTTATGTTTTTATTCATGCATAAATATGTTTGTGTGTATGTATGTATATATGTGTGTGTATATATATATATATATATGCATTAGTATTTATTTCAGGACACCCTGTCATACATTCTTACTTTCTTTCTTTTTTTTTTTTTTTCCTTTTTCTTGGTTTTTTGAGATAGACATTCTTACTTTCATTTGGAACTACAACATAGTTACCAGATAGAATCTTTGTCTGTATTCCAAGACAACAGGGCACATATAGTACATAGATACACTGTATCTGCCTGGGAGAATGAAATGGAATCTCATCATAGGGTTAGGTGTGGTATTCTAGTAAGATGTCTAATGAAACACTATTCAACTGTAGGCATCATTCATGGTAGGCACTAGCCATTTGCCCTTGACTCTAGTCCCAGGAAGATAAGTTCTCAGTAACAACCCTGATAATAGTGTTTTACAGCCTGGATGCATATGCTCTGTGTTTATGCCAGGTGCCCACTGAAGTCAGAAAGAGTCCTCAGATTATACTTATATTCCTTACTACACTAAATATGTCACTCCATGCTCTCATGTCTGTAGAAGTGTCGACAAGATTCTTTGTATCATTTTGCTTTTAATGTCCTTTTATGTGGTTTATTATTGTCTATTACGTAGTTGTAGTAATTTCATTTTTGTATTTTTCAAACCCTGTTGTGAAACTTCAAGAAGAGTTCCAATATTTGAAACTGGGAAAAAAAAAAAAAAGAATGAGTTCTACTCTGGTTAAAACTCCAGGTCAGTGTGCTGTCCACATTTCTTTGAAAATTCCTTTTTCACTCAAACCATTTTGAGTTTGAAGACCCACAAGTCTCACAGATAATCTATTGTAAATAATGCTCAAAAAATTTATTGATTGCTAATTTCTACTTTGGATGGAGTTGTGTCCTTTTATATTAGTATGGAAGGAAGTTCTCAAGTGTCACTTAATTAGCATTGCAGTCCCTGTGCTCAGTCTGATGGTTATCTGCAAGCACCACAAATGCATTTGTATTGGTCAGACTGTGGCATAGCCTCAGGGGATAGCTATACCAGGCTCCTGTCAGCAAGTGCTTCTTGGCATCTGCAATAGTGTCTGGGGTTGGTGTCTGAAGATGGGATCCCTAGGTGGGGCAGTCTCTGGATGGCCATTTCTTCAGTTTCTGATCCATTCTTTGTCCCTGCATTTCCTTTAGAAAGGAACCATTCTGGGTTAAAAATCTTGAGATGGGTGTGTGGCCCCATTCTTCAACTGTGGTCCTTGCCTATGCACTGGATATGGTCTCTACAGGTTCAGTCCCCAATTTGTTGGGTATTTCAGCTAATGTCATCACAGTTGGGTCCTGGGGAACTCTTGCTTTCTTGACATCTGGGACTTTCTAGTGGCTACAGCCAGTTCCACACCCTGCAGTGCTACACACCTCCATTCAATTTTCTGAAATCTCAGTACTTCTCCCTTGTCTCTTCCCACTCCTGATTCGCCTCTCCCCCCCCTCCCCCCCTCCGCTCTCCCTCTTAGGTCCCTCCCTCCCTTTACTTTCCTTTATAATTTTTCTCCTAAGTAAGACTGAAGCTTCCACAGTCCTTCTTGTTAGCCTTCATACGGTCTGTGAGTTGTATCTTGGGTATTCCAAGCTTTGGGGCTAATATCCACTTATCAGTGACTGCATACAATGTGTATCCTTCTTAGGATGATATTTTTTAGTTCCGTCCACTTGCCTGCAAATTTTATGAAGTCATTGTTTTTAATAGCAGTGTGGTACCCCTTTGTGTAAATGTACCACATTATCTATATCAATTCCAGTGTTAAAGGACATCTGGGTTGTTTCCAGCTCTTGGCTTTTATAAATAAGTCTCCTATGAACATAATAGAGCATGTGTACTTGTTATATGTTGGAGCATCTTTTGGATATTTGCTCATGAATGGTATAGCTGGGTCCTCAAGTAGACTATTTCCAGTTTTCTGAGGAACCACCTGAGTCGTCATACCAGCTTGCAATCAATCCCACCAGCAATGGGTTATCTTCCCCTTTCTCCACATCCTAACCAGCATCTGTTGTTACCTGAGTTTTTTTTTTTTATCTATTTGCATTTCCCTGATGACAAAGAATGTCATTTCTTTAGGTGCTTCTCAGCCATTCAAGATTCCTCAGTTGAGAAAGCTTTGTTTATCTATATACCCTATTCTTTTTTTACATTTTTAAAAATATATTTTTATTAGATATTTTCTTCATTTACATTTCAAATGCTATCCCCTTTCCTAGTTTCTTCTCTGAAAATCCCATATTCCCTTCCCCCTCCGCCTGCTCCGCAAGCCACCCACTCACTCCCTTTGCAAGACCAAGGGCCTCTCCTCCCATTGATGGCCAACTAGGCCATCACTGTAACATATACAAGTAGAGACACGAGTACAACCTTTGACTGGTGGTTTAGTCCTGGGGAGCTCTGTGGGTACTGGTTAGTTCATATTGTTGTTCCTCCTATAGGGCTGCAGACCCCTTCAGCTCCTTGGGTGCTTTCTCTAGCTCCTTCATTGGGGACACTGTGCTCCATCCAATTGATGACTGTGAACATCCACTTCTGTATTTGCCAGGCACTGGCATATCCTCACAGAGGACAGCTGTATCAGGGTCCTGCCAGCAAACTCTTGTTGACATCTGCAATAGTGTCTGGGTGTGGTGGTTGTTTTGGGGATGGATCCCCGGGTGGGGCAGTCTCTGGTTGGTCCTTCCTTCAGTCTCAGCTCCAAACTTTGTCTCTGTAACTCCTTCCATGGATATTTTGTACCTCCTTCTAAGAAGGATCCAAGTATCCACACTTGCTTCTTCCTTCTTTTTGTGTTTCACGTGCTTTGCAGATTGTATCTTGGATATTCTAAGTTTCTGGGATAATATCTGCTTATCAGTGAGTGCATATCATGTGTGTTTTTTTTGTGATTGGATTATCTCACTCAGGATGATATGCTCCAGATGCATCCATGTACCTAAGTATTCCATGAACTCATTCTTTTTTTTGTTTTGTTTTTGGTGATTTTGTTTGATTGTTTGTTGTTTCGAGACAGGGTTTCTCTGTATAGTCCTGGCTTGTCCTGGAACTCATTCTGAAGGCCAGGCTGGCCTCAAACTCAGAAATCTACCTGCCTCTGCCTCCCAAGTGCTGGGATTAAAGGTGTGCGCCACTATGCCAGGAAATTCATTCTTTTTAATTGCTGAGTAGTCCCCTATCTGATTTAGGGTTGTTACAGATCTTTTCCCAATATGTTGCTGGTCTTTTTGACTTATGGACAGTGTATTTTGCCTTATAGAAGCTTTGCAATTCTATGAGGTCCCATTTGTTAATTCTTGACCTTACAGCACAAGCCATTGCTGTTCTGTTTAGGAATTTTTCCCCTGTGCCCATATCTTCGAGGCTTTTCCCTACTTTCTCCTTTTAATTTCAGTGTCTCTGGTCTTTTTTTTTTTAAATTAGGTATTTTCCTAGTTTACATTTCCAATGCTATCCCAAAAGTCCCCCGTACCCACCCCCCCCAATCCCCTACCCACCCGCTCCCCCTTTTTGGCCCTAGCGTTCCCCTGTACTGGGGCATATAAAGTTTGCAAGTCCAAAGGGCTTCTCTTTCCAGTGATGGCTGACTAGGCCATCTTTTGATACATATGCAGCTAGAGAAGAGAGCTCCGGGGTACTGGTTAGTTCATATTGTTGTTCCACCTATAGGGTTGCAGTTCCCTTTAGCGCCTTGGGTACTTTCTCTGGCTCCTCCATTGGGGGCTGTGTGACCCATCCAATAGCTGACTGTGAACATCCACTTCTGTGTTTGCTAGGCCCCCGGCATAGTCTCACAAGAGACAGCTATATCTGGGTCCTTGCAGCAAAATCTTGCTAGTGTATGCAATGGTGTCAGCATTTGGCAGCTGATTATGGGATGGGTCCCTGGATATGGCAATCACTAGATGGTCCATCCTTTCATCACAGCTCCAAATTTTGTCTCTGTAACTCCTTCCATGGGTGTTTTGTTCCCATTTCTAGGAAGGGGCAAAGTGTCCACACTTTGGTCTTCATTCTTCTTGAGTTTCATGCGTTTAGCAAATTGTATCTTATATCATGTGTATCCTAAGTTTCTGGGCTAATAGCCACTTATCAGTGAGTACATATTGTGCGAGTTCCTTTGTGATTGGGTTACCTCACTCAGGATGATGTCCATCCATTTGCCTAGGAATTTCATAAATTCATTCTTTTTAATAGCTGAGTAGTACTCCATTGTGTAATTGTACCACATTTTCTGTATCCATTCCTCTGTTGAGGGGCATCTGGGTTCTTTCCAGCTTTTGGCTATTATAAATAAGGCTGCTATGAACATAGTGGAGCATGTGTCCTTTTTACCGGTTGGGACATCTTCTGGATATATGCCCAGGAGAGGTATTGCGGGATCCTCTGGTAGTACTATGTCCAATTTTCTTAGGAACCGCCAGACTGATTTCCAGAGTGGTTGTACAAGCTTGCAATCCCACCAACAATGGAGGAGTGTTCCTCTTTATCCACATCCTCGCCAGCATCTGCTGTCACCTGAATTTTTGATCTTAGCCATTCTGACTGGTGTGAGGTGGAATCTCAGGGTTGTTTTGATTTGCATTTCCCTGATGATTAAGGATGTTGAACATTTTTTCAGGTGCTTCTCTGCCATTCGGTATTCCTCAGGTGAGAATTCTTTGTTCAGCTCTGAGCCCCATTTTTTAATGGGGTTATTTGACTTTCTGGAGTCCACCTTCTTGAGTTCTTTATATATATTGGATATTAGTCCCCTATCTGATTTAGGATAGGTAAAGATCCTTTCCCAATCTGTTGGTGGTCTTTTTGTCTTATTGACGGTGTCTTTTGCCTTGCAGAAGCTTTGCAATTTTATGAGGTCCCATTTATCGATTCTCGATCTTACAGCACAAGCCATTGCTGTTCTATTCAGGAATTTTCCCCCTGTACCCATATCTTCGAGGCTTTTCCCTACTTTCTCCTCTTAATTTCAGCGTCTCTGGTCTTATGTGGAGGTCTTTGATCCACTTAGACTTGAGCTTTGTACAAGGAGATAAGAATGGATTAATTCATATTCTTCTACATGATAACCACCAGTTGTGCAGGCACCATTTGTTCAAAATGCTGTCTTTTTCCCACTGGATGGTTTTAGTTCCCTTGCCAAAGATCAAGTGACCATTGGTGTGTGGGTTCATTTCTGGGTCTTCAATTCTATTCCATTGATCTCCCTATCTGTCGCTGTACCAGGACCATCCAGTTTTTATCACAAGTGCACTGTAGTATAACTTTACATCAGACATGGTGATTCCACCAGAGGTTCTTTTACCATTGAGAAGAATTTCTGCTATCCTTGTTTTTTTTTTTTTTTTTATTCCAGATGAATTTGCAAATTGCCCTTTCTAATTAGTTGAAGAACTGAGTTGGAATTTTGATGGGGATTGCATTGAATCTGTAGATTGCTTTTGGCAATATAGCCATTTTTACTATATTGATCCTGCCAATCCATGAACATGGGAGATCTTTCCATCTTCTGAGATCTTCTTTGATTTCTTTCTTCAGAGATTTGAAGTTCTTATCATACAGATCTTTCACTTCCTTGGTTAGAGTCACACCAAGGTATTTTATATTATTTGTGAGTATTGTGAAGCGTGTTGTTTTCCTAATTTCTTTCTCAGCCTGTTTAGCCTTTGTGTAGGCAAAGGCCATTGATTTGTTTGAGTTAATTTTATATTCAGCTACTGCACTGAAGCTGTTTATCAGGTTTAGGAGTTCTCTGGTGGAATTTTTAGGATCACTTATATATACCATCATATCATCTGCAAATAGTGATATTTTGACTACTTCCTTTCCAATTTGTATCCCCTTGACCTCCTTTTGTTGTCTAATTGCTCTGGCTAGGCCTCCTAGTAATACATTGAATGGGTAGGGAGAAAGTGGGCAGCTTTGTCTAGTCCCTGATTTTAGTGGGATTGGTTCCAGCTTCTCTCCATTTACTTTGATGTTGGCTACTGGTTTGCCGTATATTGCTTTTATTATGTTTAGGTATGGGCCTTGAATTCCTGATCTTTCCAAGCCTTTTATCATGAATGGGTGTTGGATTTTGTCAAATGCTTTCTCAGCATCTAACAAGATGATCATGTGGTTTTTGTCTTTGAGTTTGTTTATGAAGTGGACTATGTTGATGGATTTCCGTATATTAAACCATCCCTGCATCCCTGGAATCAAGCCTACTTGATCATGATTGATGATTGTTTTGATGTGTTCTTGGATTCTTTTAGTGAGAATTTTATTGAGTATTTTGAGTCGATATTCATAAGGGAAATTGGTCTGAAGTTCTCTGTCTTTGTTGGGTCTTTATGTGGTTTAGGTATCAGAGTAATTGTGGCCTCCTAGAATGAATTGAGTAAAGTATCTTCTGTTTCTATTTAGTTGAATAGTTTGAGGAGAACTGGAATTAGGTCTTCTTTGAAGGTCTGTTAGAAATTCTGCACTAAGCGCATCTGGACCTGGGCTTTTTTTGGTTGGGAGACTTTTAATGACTGCTTTTATTTCTTTAGGGGTTATGGGATTGCTTATATGATCCTGATTTAACTTTGGTACCTGGTATCTGTCAAGAAAATTGTCCATTTCATCCAGGTTTTCCCGTTTTGTTGACTATAGGATTTTGTAGTAGGATGATTTTTTGGATTTCTTTGGTTTCTGTTGTTATGTCTCCCTTTTCGTTTCTGATTTTGTTAATTTGGTTACTGTCTCTGTGGTGTCTTGTTAGTCTCACTAAGGGTTTATTTATCTTGTTGATTTTTTTTTCAAAGAATCAGCTCCTGTTCTGAGTTTGAGTAAACTAAGGAATTTTTGAGTTATTAAAACTGGCAAGTAAACTCTAAATTTTCCCTGTAGACTCAGTGGTTGAGGCTGAGTGAGACTTTAAGATTCTGATCCCAGGGTTCTTTATTTTAGGATTACTTAAGTATAATTTTGGAAAGAAATTTCTTGGTAATAATTGTCTTAGTCCTCTGTGCACAATGAAGATGAAGGTGTGACTACCTCAAAAGTCTTTTGCAAAGTACATGTGTTTCTTTCTTAAAGTTGGATTCTAAAAATAAGGGCCTAGAGGAGGATCAAGTATACAGTGTAGAGGACACCAAGCTGTAAGGTACATATCCTATATCCCCCAAGGATGGTTTGTACTGATGGAGAAACAATGACCTAGGATTGTTGTCTGGGACAATTTCATAGTCTGGGACTTTCAGGTGTGGTCTGGCACTACAACTACCACAGGTCACCAAGCTGCTTACTACATCCATTCCTTCACTTCTGGTAAAACAAACAAACAAACAAACAAACAAAAAAACAAGTGTACTTCTCTTGCACTGAAGAGCAAACTCTGTGGTTTTACATTCCTGGTTACCCTAGAGCTTATTTTTATTTATTTATTTATTCATTTATTTATTTAGTTTTTTCGAGATAGGGTTTCTCTGTATAGCCCTGGTTGTCCTGGAACTCACTTTGTAGACCAGGCTGGCCTCGAACTGAGAAATCCGCCTGCCTCTGCCTCCCAAGTGCTGGGATTAAAGGTGTCAGCCACCAAGCCCGGCCTAGAACTTATTTTTGACCATAATTTCCTTTTGTTCTCTACAGAAGAAAAACATTTTATGGATGTATCTAGGTCTTAGGATGTTAATGTTGTATTAGTGTAAATGGAAAGACAATCAAAACATGTTTTCTAGAATATCAATTGTGTTGTTGAGATATACAAAGTGTGATTACATTGTTTGACTTTATAGACATAAAACATGCAAGTGCTGCTGGCATAATTCCAGCCATAAAAAAGCTGTGGCAGTTGTAACCCTAACTCATGTCCACACACACTTGTGTATATAGATATATAACATTTAACCAGAGTGGTTTTGGTATTTAAGTCAAATTAGACATTGATTGTTTATTCCCAGTAAATTCATGACCTCATTGCCTTAAGCATATTTTCTGGGAAGGAAAAATTATAGATAAACGTCTTTTTGGTTGGTTTTGGTATAAATTTTACTTTGTGTACCTTTCAAAGCACCTTCCATAATGAGGACAGTGGAATATAAGAGTCAATGTTCTTACAGGCACCAGTTTGACCTTTTCATATACAGTGTTTGTGTCAGCCCTGTCTTTAGCAATGAAGACTTATTGTCAGTTTGTAAAAAGCAACCCCTTTTGTTGTCAGTGGTCTGCATTCTTTGGGTATTTTTATGAAACCACTTTGGCTAGCAACTTTCTTGATGTAACACAGTGGAAAAGACAAGATCAACTAGAACTCCATCTCTTTCAGTATTCAAAGACTTCATTTAAACCATCTTCATACACTTATAAAGTGGTACTTTTCAAAAAAAAATTTTTTTTTTGCAAACATCTTACTAATAATGTATCCCTCAGAACTCAGTGGAGTCTTGCTCCATGGTCCTTTCCTATGCATTGGCAGAACCGTGAGTGTGACAATATATTATATAAAAGATCTTACCTTCTAATAGATGGAGAATTTTCCTGGACCTCACAGCCAGTTACCGAATCCTTTATAAAACTCTGTTAAAGATTACTGTTCACTATCCCATTCTTTACCCATGTGATGGTTCCCTTAATGTTCTAGAAACATTCCAAAGCTCTTTCTTATGGCCACCCAGAGAGATACAAACAGACAACAGATTACACAGATAGACACAAACATGGATGCAAAAGGCAGACAGAAAGGGAGATATACACAAGGCAGCCTTCAGGAAGTTACAGATTTACAGACACACAGAGGATGGAAGGCACAGGGAACATGAAGTAGAGAATTCAACTTTGGACTCACACTGAATTAAATGCTCTGAGGGAAAGGCTTTAATTTCTTCCTTAACTCAACTCAGATGCATTATTAATCACCAGTATGTTTATTTAATCTATTCACATATGAAGATTCAATTAACTTGTGACATATTTTTTTGCATAAGTACAATATGGGAAAAACTAAAAGTCACCACAATGGGAAACTAGTAGCTCTGCCATCTGAAAGGTGTCCAATGGGCACAGAACCCTGTTCTTTAAAGACAGAACCCCAGGTCTGGGCTTGTGCTTCTGAGCTCTCACCTCCATGCTGAGCTAGAATCCATTTTAACCTCTCAGGATCATCACAACAGGTTTTGAACCCTGGAGGTTACATGAGAATCCTGGAACTCATTACAATCATGAAAAGAGTTGACTTCCTAGCAATAGTCTAATGAGACTTGGGTAAAACTCGAGTCTTCTTTCCCCAGCTTATGCTGATATGCGTGGGTGTCATAGAGTGTTACAGTGAACAATCAGGAAACCATTTATCAACAAAAAGTGCAGTATGTATTGTAATTTTGTTCTACTTTTTCTTTCTTTCCTTCTTACTTTCTTTCTTTTATTCTTTTTTTTTTTTAATTTTTTGACAAAAAACTAGACAGTTTTCCAAAGGAGTTTCTCTTAATTGCCTCACCCTTCAAGCAGTAAATAATATTGTGCCTTGACTTCACATCATTTTAATTCACCATTTTCTTTGACTGAGGCACCCACCTCCTCTACCTTTTCTTCAAGTCTGATAATCTGTTTCCCACAGGTTCTCTATGTTTTTTGTTGTTGTTGTTTTTGTTTTTTTTTTTTTTTTACCTCACTGCATTTTCTTTTCAGGTTTTCGTGTGTGTGGTTTTTTTTTTTTTTTTTTTTTTTTTTTTTTTTTTTTTTTGCATTCCTGAGCACCTATTGAACTCAATTTTAATATTTCATATTGTCCTCATTTCCTTCAGGCATCTGGTATTATTTTCTTGTTCATGGTTCATTTTGTTCCTGTCTGAGTGGATTTACATGGTTTACAAACTATAATCTCCCTGATCATGACTGTGTGTTTTCTATTCTTTATCTTGGATATCACGTAAATTGTGCTCCTTATAGGATACATATATGGTTTGCAGTTTGAGCCAAGGACATTTTATCATAGTTTCTGTTTGTTTTGGATGTCTGTTCTTAGCGTCAGAATTCAGAGGTATTGCTTAATTGTGTGCATTTTTAGCCTAGGTTGCTAGACTCACAATATGAGAAGTTAGACAGGATTAGTTGTATCTGAAGGGTTCAGAACCCAGGTTCAGTGTCCTAGTACATCCAGCTCTGGTCTAGTCTGGCAGCAACCTTGTGGGGAAGCTGTGCAGAGTAGGTCATGGGAAGTTGTGTGAGAGGCAGCCTGCAACAGATTTGGGGGAGGGGTTCCTGATGGAGAGTGTGAGATTCCTGCCTAAATTGATGAGTTTAAGGAAAAGACACCTTAAAAGCAAAGGAAAAAGCAAGCAAGTAAGCAAGCAAACAAAAATCCAAAACAACAAAAATTAGTGTGAAGAAGTGGGAAGCTAATGCCTTAAAAGTTCCCAAAGTAGGCGGTCTTAGAAGAATTGCAGGAAGCTGTTGAATACTGGGCGGGTCCAGAAGGCGGGGCTAGGCAGAAGTGAGGGAAGTTCTGAGGTTTTATCTTTCTCTTTGCATCTTGGTTGCCTTGTGGTGAGGAAGTCCTGGAGGGAGACTCCTGCCTAGTATCAGTGGAACATGAAACCTTCCTTAAGCAGCAGTTGCTATGCTGGCCTCCTGGGACATTGAGTAGCTGGTCCTGTCACCGTCCAGGTCAGAGGAGCTGTTGTACTGGTTAATGGGCAGGAGCAGGGCAGGCGTGTGGAGCATGGTTGCATTTTCTGCCTCCACTATCTCAATTCTGTTGTGGATATCTTACCATTATCAGGAAGTTTGAGATCCTGTGAATTGGGTTCATGGTGATTTTTTTTTTTTTTTTTTTTTTGCCTATCAGAAACCTTAAGAACAGTAGCTCATTGCTGAATATTTGTTAAACTGATTATTTTTGTAGTTTTTTTTTAAATTTTTAATATTTTTATTACATATTTCCCTCAATTACATTTCCAATGCTATCCCAAAAGTCCCCCATAGCGCCCCCCACTTCCCTACCCACCCATTCCCATTCTTTTGGCCCTGGCATTCCCCTATATTGGGGCATATAAAGTTTGCAAGTCCAATGGGCCTCTCTTTCCAGTGATGGCCGACTAGGCCATCTTTCGATACATATGCAGCTAGAGACAAGAGTTCCGGGGTTCTGGTTAGTACATCATGTTGTTCCAACAATAGGGTTGCAGATCCCTTTAGCTCCTTGGGTACTTTCTCTAGCTTCTCCATTGGGAGCCCTGTGATACATCCAATAGCTGACTGTGAACATCCACTCCTGTGTTTGCTAGGCCCCGGCATCTTCTCACAAGAGACAGCTATATTTGGGTCCTTTCAGCAAAATCTTGCTAGTGTATGCAATGGTGTCAGCGTTTAGAAGCTGCTTATGGGATGGATCCCTGGATACGGCAGTCTCTAAATGGTCCATCCTTTCATCACAGCTACGAACTTTGTCTCTGTAACTCCTTCCCTGGGTGTTTTGTTCCCAATTCTAAGAAGGGGCACAGTGTCCACACTTTGGTCTTCATTCTTCTTGAGTTTCATGCGTTTAGCAAATTGTATCTTATATCTTGGGTATCCTAAGTTTTGGGCTAATATCCACTTATCAGTGAATACATATTGTGTGAGTTCTTTTGTGATTGTGTTACTTCACTCAAGATGATGCCCTCCAGGTCCATCCATTTGGCTAGGAATTTCATAAATTCATTCTTTTTAATAGCTGAGTAGTACTCCATTGTGTAAATGTACCATAATTTCTGTATCCATTCCTCTGTTGAGGGAAATCTGGGTTCTTTCCAGCTTCTGACTATTATAAATAGGGCTGCTATGAACATAGTGGAGCATGTGTCCTTTTTACCGGTTGGGACATCTTCTGGATATATGCCCAGGAGAGGTATTGCTGGATCCTCCGGTAGTACTATGTCCAATTTTCTGAGGAACCGCCAGACTGATTTCCAGAGTGGTTGTACAAGCTTGCAATCCCACCAACAATGGAGGAGTGTTCCTCTTTCTCCACATCCTCGCCAGCATTTGCTGTCACCTGAATTTTTGATCTTAGCCATTCTGACTGGTGTGAGGTGGAATCTCAGGGTTGTTTTGATTTGCATTTCCCTGATGATTAAGGATGTTGAACATTTTTTCAGGTGCTTCTCTGCCATTCGGTATTCCTCAGATGAGAATTCTTTGTTCAGTTCTGAGCCCCATTTTTTAATGGGGTTATTTGACTTTCTGGAGTCCACCTTCTTGAGTTCTTTATATATATTGGATATTAGTCCCTTATCTGATTTAGGATAGGTGAAGATCCTTTCCCAATCTGTTGGTGGTTTTTTTGTCTTATTGATGGTGTCTTTAGCCTTGCAGAAGCTTTGCAGTGTCATGAGGTCCCACTTGTCAATTCTCGATCTTACAGCACAAGCCATTACTGTTCTATTCAGGAATTTTTCCCCTGTGCCCATATCTTCAAGGCTTTTCCCCACTTTCTCCTCTATAAGTTTCAGTGTCTCTGGTTTTATGTGTAGTTCCTTGATCCACTTAGACTTGACCTTAGTACAAGGAGATAGAAATGGATCGATTTGCATTCTTCTACATGTTAACAACCAGTTGTGCCAGCACCATTTGTTGAAAATGCTGTCTTTCTTCCACTGGATGTTTTTAGCTCCCTTGTCGAAGATCAAGTGACCGTAGGTGTGTGGGTTCATTTCTGGGTCTTTAATTCTATTCCATTGGTCTATTTGTCTGTCACTATACCAGTACCATGCAGTTTTTATCACAATTGCTCTGTAGTAAAGCTTTAGGTCCGGCATGGTGATTCCACCAGAGGTTCTTTTATCCTTGAGAAGAGTTTTTGCTATCCTAGGTTTTTTGTTATTCCAGATGAATTTGCAGATTGCACTTTCTAATTCGTTGAAGAATTGATTTGGAATTTTGATGGGGATTGCATTGAATCTGTAGATTGCTTTTGGCAAGATAGCCATTTTTACAATGTTGATCCTGCCAATCCATGAGCATGGGAGATCTTTCCATCTTCTGAGATCTTCTATAATTTCTTTCTTCAGAGACTTGAAGTTTTTATTATACAGATCTTTCACTTCCTTAGTTAGAGTCACGCCAAGATATTTTATATTATTTGTGACTATTGAGAAGGGTGTTGTTTCCCTAATTTCTTTCTCAGCCTGTTTATTCTTTGTGTAGAGAAAGGCCATTGATTTGTTTGAGTTAATTTTATATCCAGCTACTTCACCGAAGCTGTTTATCAGGTTTAGGAGTTCTCTGGTGGAATTTTTAGGGTCACTTATATATACTATCATATCATCTGCAAAAAGTGATATTTTGACTTCATCTTTTCCAATTTGTATCCCTTTGATCTCCTTTTGTTGTCGAATTGCTCTGGCTAGGACTTCAAGTACAATGTTGAATAGGTATGGAGAAAGTGGACAGCCTTGTCTAGTCCCTGATTTTAGAGGGATTGCTTCAAGCTTCTCACCATTTACTTTGATGTTGGCTACTGGTTTGCTGTAGATTGCTTTTATCATGTTTAGGTATGGGCCTTGAATTCCTGATCTTTCCAAGACTTTTATCATGAATGGGTGTTGGATCTTGTCAAATGCTTTTTCCGCATCTAACGAGATGACCATGTGGTTTTTGTCTTTGAGTTTGTTTATATACTGGATTACGTTGATGGATTTCCGTATATTGAACCATCCCTGCATCCCTGGGATGAAACCTACTTGGTCAGGATGGATGATTGTTTTGATGTGTTCTTGGATTCGGTTAGCAAGAACTTTATTGAGGATTTTTGCATCAATATTCATAAGGGATATTGGTCTGAAGTTTTCTATCTTTGTTGGGTCTTTTTGTGGTTTAGGTATCAGAGTAATTGTGGCTTCATAGAATGAGTTGGGTAGAGTACCTTCTGTTTCTATTTTGTGGGATAGTTTGTGAAGAACTGGGATTAGATCTTCTTTGAAGGTCTGATAGAACTCTGCCCTAAACCCATCTGGTCCTGGGCTTTTTTTAGTTGGGAGACTATTAATGACTGCTTCTATTTCTTTGGGGGATATAGGGCTGTTTAGATCATTAACCTGATCTTGATTCAACTTTGGTACCTGGTATCTGTCTAGGAACTTCTCCATTTCATCCAGGTTCTCCAGTTTTGTTGAGTATAGCCTTTGGTAGAAGGATCTGATGGTGTTTTGGATGTCTTCAGGATCTGTTGTTATGTCTCCTTTTTCATTTCTGATTTTGTTAATTAGGATGCTTTGCCTGTGCCCTCTAGTGAGTCTGGCTAAGGGTTTATCTATCTTGTTGATTTTCTCAAAGAACCAGCTCCTTGATTGGTTGATTCTTTGAATAGTTCTTCTTGTTTCCACTTGGTTGATTTCGCCCCTGAGTTTGATTATTTCCTGCCGTCTACTCCTCTTGGGTGAATTTGCTTCCTTTTGTTCTAGTGCTTTTAGGTATGTTGTCAAGCTGCTAATGTGTGCTCTCTCTAGTTTCCTTTTGGAGGCACTCAGAGCTATGAGTTTTCCTCTTAGAAATGCTTTCATTGCATCCCATAAGTTTGGGTATGTTGTGGCTTCATTTTCATTGAAATCTAAAAAGTCCTTAATTTCTTTCTTTATTCCTTCCTTGACCAAGGTATCATTGAGAAGAGTGTTGTTCAGTTTCCACGTGAAGGTTGGCTTTCTATTGTTTATTTTGTTATTGAAGATCAGCCTTAGTTCATGGTGATCTGATAGGATGCATGGGACAATTTCAATATTTTTGTATCTGTTGAGGCCTGTTTTGTGACCAATTATGTGGTCAATTTTGGAGAAGGTACCATGAGGTGCTGAGAAGAAGGTATATCCTTTTGTTTTAGGATAGAATGTTCTGTAGATATCTGCCAGATCCATTTGATTCATAACTTCTGTTAGTTTCACTGTGTCCCTGTTTAGTTTCTGTTTCCACGATCTGTCCATTGGTGAAAGTGGTGTGTTGAAGTCTCCCACTATTATTGTATGAGGTGCAATGTGTGCTTTGAGATTTACTAAAGTTCCTTTAATGAATGTGGCTGCCTTTGTATTTGGAGCATAGATATTCAGGATTGATAGTTCCTCTTGGAGGATTTTACCTTTGATGAGTATGAAGTGTCCCTCCCTGTCTTTTTTAATGACTTTGGGTTGGAAGTCAATCTTATCAGATATTAGAATGGCTACTCCAGCTTGTTTCTTCATACCATTTGCTTGGAAAATTATTTTCCAGCCTTTCATTCTGAGGTAGTGTCTATCTTTTTCTCTGAGATGAGTTTCCTGTAAGCAGCAAAATGTTGGGTCTTGTTTGTGTATCCAGTTTGTTAGTCTATGTCTTTTTATCGGGGAGTTGAGTCCATTGATATTAAGAGATATTAAGGAAAATTAATTGTTGTTTCCTGTTATTTTTGTTGTTAAAGTTGGCATTCTGTTCTTGTGGCTGTCTTCTTTTAGGTTTGTTGAGGGATTACCTTCTTGTTGTTTCTAGGGCGTGGTTCCTGTCCTTGTATTGGTTTTTTTCTGTTATTATCCTTTGAAGGGCTGGATTCGTGGAGAGATAATGTGTGAATTTGGTTTTGTCGTGGAATACTTTGGTTTCTCCATCTATGTTAATTGAGAGTTTGGCTGGGTATAGTAGCCTGGGCTGGAATTTGTGTTCTTTTAGTGTCTGTATAACATCCGTCCAGGATCTTCTGGCTTTCATAGTCTCTGGTGAAAAATCTGGTGTAATTCTGATAGGCTTGCCTTTATATGTTACTTGGCCTTTTTCTCTTACTGCTTTTAGTATTCTATCTTTATTTAGAGCATTTGTTGTTCTGATTATTATGTGTCGGGAGGTATTTCTTTTCTGGTCCAGTCTATTTGGAGTTCTGTAGGCTTCTTGTATGTTCATGGGCATCTCTTTCTTTAGATTTGGGAAGTTTTCTTCTATAATTTTGTTGAAGATGTTTGCTGGTCCTTTGAGTTGAAAATCTTCATTCTCATCCACTCTTATTATCCGTAGGTTTGGTCTTCTCATTGTGTCCTGTATTTCTTGGATATTTTGAGTTAGGATCTTTTTGCATTTTACATTTTCCTTGATTGTTGTGCCGATGTTCTCTATGGAATCTTCTGCACCTGAGATTCTCTCTTCCATCTCTTGTATTCTGTTGCTGATGCTGGTATCTATGGTTCCAGATTTCTTTCCTAGGGTTTCTATCTCCAGTGTTGCCTCATTTTGTGTTTTCTTTATTGTGTCTACTTCCCTTTTTAGGTCTAGTATGGTTTTGTTCATTTCCATCATCTGTTTGGATGTGTTTTCCTGTTTTTCATTAAGGACTTCTACCTGTTTGATTATGTTATCCTGTTTTTCTTTAAGGATTTGTAACTCTTTAGCAGTGTTCTCCTGCAATTCTTTAAGGGATTTTTGTGCTTCCTCTTTACTGTCTTCTACCTGTTTACCAGTGTTCCTTTGTATTTCTTTAAGTGTGTTATTAAAGTCCTTCTTGAAGTCCTCTACCATCATCAGGAGATATGCTTTTAGATCCGTGTCTAGCTTTTCCGGTGTGTTGGGGTGCCCTGGACTGGGCGAAGTGGGAGTGCTGGGTTCTGATGATGGTGAGTGGTCTTGGTTTCTGTTAGTAAGATTCTTACGTTTACCTTTTGCCATCTGGTAATCTCTGGGGTTAGTTGTTGTCGTTGTCACTGTTTAAAGATTGGAGCAGAAGCTGTGTTCCACTCACCAGCAGTCTCAAAATCCTGTGGCGGGGGTCGTGGGTAGCTGGCGGGTGTCAGCCGACCCTGCGCTCTAGCTACCCCGGTGCTGGTCTGGCCGGATGAGGCCTGTGGCCCTACTCAGGCCGGTTTCTGCTTCCCTAACTAATGCAGTCTCAGGTCCCGCGTGCAATTGATTTGGAGCAGAAGCTGTGTTCCACTCACCAGAAGTCTTAAGATCCTGTGGCGGGTGTTGTGGGTAGCTGGCGAGTGTCAACCGACCGTGCGCCCTAGATACCCCTGTGCTTTTCTGACCGGAAGAGGCTTGTGGCCCTATGTAGGCCGGATTTCTGCCTCCCCAACCAGAGCAGTCTCAGGTCCCGCGTGATTGGACTGGAGCAGAAGCTGTGTTCCACTCACCAGCAGTCTCAAAATCCTGTGGCGTGGGTCGTGGGTAGCTGGCGGGTGTCAGCCGACCCTGCGCTCTAGCTACCCCGGTGCTGGTCTGGCCGGATGAGGCCTGTGGCCCTACTCAGGCCGGTTTCTGCTTCCCTAACTAATGCAGTCTCAGGTCCCGCGTGCAATTGATTTGGAGCAGAAGCTGTGTTCCACTCACCAGAAGTCTTAAGATCCTGTGGCGGGTGTTGTGGGTAGCTGGCGAGTGTCAACCGACCGTGCGCCCTAGATACCCCTGTGCTTTTCTGACCGGAAGAGGCTTGTGGCCCTATGAAGGCCGGATTTCTGCCTCCCCAACCAGAGCAGTCTCAGGTCCCGCGTGATTGGACTGGAGCAGAAGCTGTGTTCCACTCACCAGCAGTCTCAAAATCCTGTGGCGGGGGTCGTGGGTAGCTGGCGGGTGTCAGCTGACCCTGCGATCTAGCTACCCCGGTGCTGGTCCGGCCGGATGAGGCCTGTGGCCCTACTCAGGCCGGTTTCTGCTTCCCTAACTAATGCAGTCTCAGATCCCGCGCGCCCATGGTGATGTTTTAATTAATTTTATGGTTGCCAGTATATATGTGTGTGTGTTTGTGTGTGTGTGTGTGTGTGTGTGTGTGTGTGTGTGTATATATATATATATATATATATATATATATATATATATATATAATATTATTATTCATTTAAATAACTCCATAGATCCTTGGCTGTCTCTGGAGTTTGTGTACCGGGATGGTTGTCTTTGCAAAAGCCTTAATAGAGCTCGAATTCAAATTCATTCATTCTTTCTTAACTCGCCTGTTCCTCCATTTGCCATTTCATTTCCCTTTCTCCAGGGAACTAAATATGCATCCTGAGAGAGCTTTGTAGATATTGGTCATATGGGGGACCAGTGCAGATTTGTTCGAATTAGAAAATATTCTTTATAAAGTACCGTCATGTGGCTGTAAATATTAACATTAACTAGCAAAGTTATAGTCTCCGTTAGTTTAACACTGAGGTATATGCAGTCTTTGATGTAAATACAGCATTGAGAAATGTGTCTTCATAGTCTTAGTTATTAATGTCACACCTTAGGTTTGAATAAAACATGAAGACAGGATTTCAGCAAGGTACAGCTGAGGAGAAGATATATAGTAGGTTTTATCAACCCTGAGTGTCACCAAAGAAAAACTAATTGTACCATGTAGGCAAGTTTTATAAAATAGTACATCGTGACCAAGAGATGGATTTGGTCACATGCTACAGGCATTTTATAGGCCATTGTAGTTTCCTATGAGGCTTTATCATTTTTCTAAGACATAAACCTGCAGCAATGCACGAAGATACCTGGTTTTTGTGATGGTGGTGCAGTTAATTTTTGGCTTTTCAGTTTGAGGGAGAAAGCATTCAGAGATATCTGGTTGGTTCCAAACTGCACCAGGCCATCAGGTGGGGGGAGGGGAATTGAGGATGAGATGGAGGATAGAGGGGCAGGCCAAGAGATAAGCAGGAGCCAAGAAAACACCTACCAAAATCCCTGTCTTCATTGATATGTTAACAGGCAGCCCAGTTAGCCATTCCTCCTGAATTTCTTTGAATCCTTCCAAGGTTTAGCCCAGCATGCTTTTAGAGGATAATTTCAAGCCAAGATGCTTTAATAATTGGGAAGCTTACTGTGGATTAAGACAAAATTAGACAGTACCTTTGGAATAATCATGAATGCTCACTTACCTAAGAAAAATGACTCCCTGCTTCATGAAAAGCAGTCTGCCCATGCACATTCATGGTTTGTTGAGTTCTGCACTGTGGACTTCTTATGGGTGTGGTAAGGCTTAGACCCTGCACTCAGGAGTTTTTTCAGAGATCTCTTGTTGGAGAAGTTCAACAGTTTGGATCCTGCCAATGTCACAATGGTTTTCTTACATTCTTCCGTGTTCCGCAGTGTTTTTGGGAGAAGGAATCTGTATGTGTGCTAACTGTGTGACTGACTCTCACATCTCTAGGGTAAACTGAAATCCTCAGGGAAAAAGAGACATTCTCATGACATCTTCTCTTTCCTTCATGTTTATCCTTTTGCCTGGTATTGGCTTCTTTCATTTTTTTTCACATGAAAAGTTCCAGGTTCTTTTTGAACGATATTTTCCCATTTTCAGGTCTCCATTTCTCAGCCAAATCTGCATAACTATAAATCAAATCTAAGCCCTAAGATGTAAAGGCCAAGGAGACTCTATTGAAGGATCCAGGTGTGTTAGAGGCTTTGAACAAGGGGGGGGGGGCTCACCTGCCAGTACCAAGAGGACATGAATTTGATTTTGCCAGATTCTATTTCATTAATGATTCTGGGAAATTTCACTAAGAATATTAGATGTGATGATATGGATTTTGCATGATAGGCAGTGCTGTCAGCTGTCACTTCATGTCAATATTTAATTAATTTTGATGCTGGGAAATTGCTGTTGCCCATTGAAAACAAAGTTTCTTTTACCCAGACTGAAATCATCATCAGTTAATATGTTTGAAAAGGGCCATTTACACATGAAGCAGATGTCAGTCCTGGATTCCCTCCCAGGGCCTGTGACCTTCCTTATTGGATTTTAGCCAGATTCTCAGTTTAGTCTATGTATGTTTTTCCTGAGGGGCTGGCCTCAGCTTGAACAGGAAAGCCTTTTGTTACCCACAGATAGTCTTGCCACTATGATATTAGAGGCCAAACCTTGTCTGGTAGATTGAGATTGTAGCACACAGGATACAAAATCTGGGTATGGCCTTTGATAACTCTGCCTCCTGCCCCAGTTTGCATAGCAGTTTCTGGACACTGAATGCTACCACCAGAGAGTCATCCACAATATTTGTTGACAGAGTGAATGGTCTGATCTGAGTTGTTCTTCAGAAGATGCACTTGCTTTCTGAATCACATCTTCGGTCCAGTCTGCACGATTTTAAGTCCTTGAATTGTGTTCACAGTGATGTAGTTTGTTGAATTTGGCTTGCTGACAGGAGGCTGATATAGCTGTGTCCTGAGAGGCTCTATTAGTGCCTGACAAATACAGAAGTGGGTGCTCACAGTCATCCTTTGGACAGTGTACACGGTCCCCAATGAAAGAGCTAGAGAAAGTACCCAAAGACCTGATGGGGTTTATAGCCCCATAGTAGGAACAACAATAGGAACTAACCAGTATCCCTAGAGCTCCGTGAAACTAAACCACCAACTGAAAACAAACAAACAAACAAAAAAAAAAATCAAAAAACAAACGAAAACAAAACATATGGTGGGACTCATGGCTCTAGCTGCATATGTAGCTGATGATGGCCTAGTTGGTCATCAATGGTAGGAGAGGCCCTTGGTCCAGTGAAAGTTACATGCCAGAGTATAGGGGAACACAAGGGACAGGAAGCAGGAGAGGGTGGGTTGTTTGGCAGGGGGAGGGGGGAGAAGATAGGGGATTTTTGAAGAGGAAACCAGGAAAGGGGTTAACATTTGAAATGTAAATAAAGAAAATATCTAATATAAAATGGAAAAAAGAAAGGATGGAATAATGACTTTCTGCCTTTTCTGGACTGTTTGGTTTAGTTTCAGGTCTATTTCCATTTGTTTTCTGAGGTGTGTTTCTTCTTTTCTTACATTCTAGAAAGCTTTTATTGTCAGTGGTATTAGATTTTCCACAGGATTCTAAAAGTAACTTGTATTCTCCTATTATAATTGTTGTCTGGGAGGCTCACTGCCTCTGTCTATTTACCTTGGCCTAGTCCTGGAAGCCTCTAGCCCCTAAAGAATCCTAGAGTGTTTTCACCCTCAGAAATGTCCTGCTGAATAAGCTCCCCCTTTGTTCATTTCAACTCTTTTTTTTTTTTTTTTTTTTTTGTTTTCGAGACAGGGTTTCTCTATGTAGAGTCCTGGGTGCCCTGCAACTCACTCTGCAGACCAGGCAGGCCTCAAACTCAGAAATATGCTGGGATTAAAGGCATACGCCACCATATGCATTGTTAGACAGGTTGGTATTACAGCACAAGGGTCAGCATCTAGGGAGAACCATTAATGACAGCTTACACCCATCAGCCTACAGAGCCCCTTTTAGCAGTTTGTATGCTAAACCAGCATATCCAAGATCCTTTTAGACACTGAGTGGTCTTCTCAGTTATCAGATTATTCTTTAGGAATGTATAAAACCAAATGATATATCTTTTTATATTTTTCTCGTATTCTATAGCGTGTTAAGCATTTTATCAGATTGGATTATTTTCTTGGGATAGTTGCAGGTCTTGATTTAAAGAATTATCTTTCTTGTATTTCGAGAAAACTTGCCTTCCTCATATCCTTATTTGATCATTGGAAATATTCTAAGACTTACTTGCTCTTTGGAAGCACTGCTGTACTGTGATACCTTAGTGTGGAAGCTTTGTACATCCTTTTCTGTCTTTTGAGTAGAGTAGAATGATGACAGCTGTCTTCAGTTTGTGTAGGGATAGGCTTAGGATGTTGGCTATTATCCTCATTAGACTCAGTAATGTTCCTTCTGTTCCACATTCTTCAGAGCTTTCATAGTGATCCACTGTGAAATTTTGCTGTAGGCCTTTCATAGATATATTGACATATATCTATCAGTGAGCTTTCTCCCACTGATTGTACATAATTTATGCCTTGAGTTGTTTGGTTTGTGCTTGTTGAAACAGTTTTGAGTCTCTGGCATGAAATCAAGTTGAGTTTACTTTCTGAATCTATTAGAGAGAAACTTTTTTTTTTTTTTTTTTTTTTTCCGAGACAGGGTTTCTCTGTGTTGCCTTGGCTGTCCTGGAACTCACTCTGTAGACCAGGCTGGCCTCGAACTCAGAAATCCGCCTGCCTCTGCCTCCTGAGTGCTGGGATTAAAGGCGTGCGCCACCACGCCCGGCTAGAGAGAAACTTTTTAAATGTTGCACTGGTGCACCCATACTGTTATTATTTTCTGTGTGCATGTTTTCATGGTCATTTGCTTTTGGATCCAGGTAAGGTCAGCTTTGTGTGATGACTGTACCATATTCCCCTTCTTTCTGTATTCTGCACTGTTTTCTCTGTAAATTTTTTGTGGGATTTTTCAGAAGAAATTTGTGAATTTGGTGCAGCATTTGATTGTTCCTGAGAAAGTGCTAGAAGGAACACTGAGAGCCTGGGTTTCTGCTCTTGATTATTCCCTGGCCTAGTGTTTATTGTTCCTAGGAAATCAATATTTTCCTTGCCAATTCTCATTAATTTTCTATCACTTTCTATGGCACTCGATCATCTGCTTTTTTTTCCCATTGTCAATCTATATTTCTGAGGCTGGGGCATTAAAAGAGATTATTCATATGCCTGTTAAATGCCAAGAGAAATATTTGACATGAGAGAAATATAAGGTCAATGAAATACATAAAACCACTTAATATTTGCTGATATCATGGTCATGACAACTTTCTTCAGTAATAGTATCTACATGTTCAAATGAATTCTTATGTTTGTATTTATGCATAAACATATGTATGTATGTGTGCATATATGTGTTTGTATGTGTATTGGAATGTATGCTAGGAGACCATTATCATGCATTCTTTCTTTCACGTGAACCTATCAGAGTGGTGGCCAAAGATGAAATCTGTAACAGCTAGGCTCCGAAGAGTGTCATTGCATTCACATTTATTACTGATTGGCAACCTGAGAACTGCCTGGAACAATGCCTCAATGCAGATACATGGTTGTTCAGACAGATGTTCCAACTTTGATAGTATTTTAACAGATTTGATATAATGAGGGAATCATTCCAAGGGCATTAACCTCAAATGACTCATTTTGTGCATGTGTGTATATATATATATATATATATATACATATATATATATATATATATTTGCCCTGGTAGCCACCAGTGAGTTTCTACCATTTCTCCTTCTTGATTTTGTATGTCAATATATTTTATGCAATATGCTCTCAGCATAAAATGTATTCATAGTAACACTATTCATAAAATTGCATATAGAAGTTGTATACAAGTCAAGTGTCATTTTTACACTAAAGACACTTACCTTGAGGTTTTTTTTTTTTTGATTTTTAATATTTTTATTACATATTTTCCTCAATTACATTTCCAATGCTATCCCAAAAGTCCCCCATAGCGCCCCCCACTTCCCTACCCACCCATTCCCATTCTTTTGGCCCTGGCATTCCCCTTACCTTGAGTTTTTAAATAAAGTTTCTAAAATTTTCTCTGCACCCCATCCCATCCCTCCTCTCCACTCCTCCAAGAGGATGTCCCCACACCTCACCATTCCACCAGGCCTCCCCAATCCCTGGCACTTCTAGTCTCTGGAGGGTTAGGTGCATCTTCTTTCACTGAGGTCAGACCAGGCAGTCATCCACTGTTTATTTGTCATGGTCATCATGTTAGCTGCTGTTTGCTGCCTGGTTGTTGGCCCCTTTTCTGAGAGATCTTGGGAGGTCCAGTTCAGTTGAGACTGCTGGCATATGGATGGGGCCACCTTCCTCCTCAGCTCCTTCTGACTTTCCCCAATTCAACCACAGGGGTCATTGGCTTCCTTCCATTGGTTGGATGCTAGAATCTGCGTCTGACTCAGCTGCTTGTTGGACCTCTTAGAGGGCAGCCATGCCAGGCTCCTGTCTATAAGCACACCACAGTATGAGTAACAGTGTCACTGCCCTTTGCCTCCCCTTGATATGGATCCTAATTTGGGCCTGTCCATGGGCTTCCTTTGTCTCATGTTCTTCTTCAGTTTTGTCCCTGGAGATCCTTCAAACAGGAACAATTCTGGATCAGAGATTTTGTGTATAAGATTGCAACTCCATCACTCCACTTGATGCCTGTCCCTCCACTGGAGGTGGACTCTACAAGTTCCCCCTCTCCACAGTAGACCACTTTATCCAAGATCTCTCCCTTTTAGTCCTGGAAGTCTCTCACCGCCTAGGTCTTTGGAACATGCAAAATGAACCTCCATAGCCTACCTCCTGAGGCTGTCTATTTCCATTTTTTCTACTGGTTCTCAGGGCTTCAGTCCTCCCCCGTCCCTCACAATGCCTGATCATGTTTCCCCTTCCCCTCTCTGTCCCTGCTTCCACTCAGTTCTCTCTCCCTTCTTCCCCCATAACTGCTTTCTTCTGTCTCCCAAGTGGGATTGAGACATCCTCACTTGGAACCTTGAGCTTTTCAACCCTCTTTAGTCATTTATGTTTTATTATATACTTTTTTGGCTGATATCCATTTATTAGTGTGTACATACTATCCATGTCCTTTTTGGGTGTGAGTTACCTCACTCAGGATGGAATTTTCTAGTTCAATCCATTTTCCTCCAAAGCTCCTGATGTCGTTGTTCTTAATAGATGAATAATACTCCATTGTGTAAATGAACTATATTTCAGTATCGATTCTTCCATTGTGGGGCATCTGGGTTGTTTCCAGATCCTGGCTATCACAAGTAAGGCCACTCTGAACATAATGGAACACAAGCCCCTTGTGGGAAACCACATGTGCAGTTGCAGGCAGGGTGGTGTTGGCTACCGCTAGCCACCATGCATACATAGGCAGTAAAGTTTTTTTGCCATGATGAGGTTTTGAGAATTAACCAATCAGGTGAGAGACAAGTTAACCAATCAGATGAGAGATAAGTTAACCAATCAGATGTAGACATGCAAATGAGGTGGTAAGCATAACCCATGCATAACCAATCAGGGTGTGAGACACGCCTCTCCTAGGGCTATATAAGCAGCACCAGTTCTGGGCTTGGGGTCACTTCGCCTCTGTAATCAAGCTCTCCCAATAAATGTGTGTGGAAGGATCCTGTTGCAGCATCGTTATTGCTGGCCAGTCAGGGCACACGCAAGAGCCCCTGTGTCATGGTGAGGCATCTTTTGTGTATATGCCCAAGAGTGGTATAGCTGGGTTTTAAGGTATATCTATTTCTAATTTTTCTGAGGAATCTCCAGATTGATTTCCAGAATAGTTGATCAGTTTTCAATTCCTCCAGGAGTGGTCCTCTTTCTCTACATCCTGGCCAGCATGTGCTGTCACCTGAGCTTTTTATATTAGCCATTTTGATTGGTGGAAGGTGGAATCTCAGTGTTGCTTTGATGTATATGTTTCTGATCACTAAACACTTTAAACATTTCTTTTGAAGTTTCTCAACCTTCCACAGTTGCTTCATTGTGAATTGTCTGTATAGGTATCTACCCCATTTTTTGATTGGGATGTTTGGTTTCTTGGTGGTTAGCTTCTTGCATCCTTTATATATATTGGATATTAGCCTTCTATCAAGTGTGGGGATAGAGAAGTTTCCCCCCCCCCCCCAATCTGTAGGTTGCCACTTTGTCCTATTTGCTATGTCCTTTGCCTGACAAAAGCTTTCTAGTTTCATGAGGTCCCATTTGTCAATTTGTGAACTTAGAGCCTGAGCCGTTTGAGTTCTTTTTAGGACATTTCCCCCTGTGAAAGTCAGTTTAGGGCTGTTTCCCACTTTATCTTCTGTTTCCTTGATTGTATCTTGTTTTATGTTGAGTTCCTTGATCCACTTGAACTTGAGCTTTGTGCAAGGTGACAAATGTGGATCTATTTTCATTTTTCTACATACAGACTGCCAGTTAGACCAGCACTGGTGATTGAAGATGTTTTCTTTTTTCCATTATATATTTTTGGCTTCTTTGTCAAAGATCAATTGTCTGTAAGTGTGTGGTTTAATTTCTGGGCCTTCAGTTCTATTCCATTGATCAATCTGTCTGTCTCTATTCCAATACCATGCAGTTTTTATCACTATTGCTCTGTAGTAACACTTGAGGTCAGGGATGGTGATTCCTTGTCGAGAATAGTTTTAGCTATTCAGGGTTTTTTGCTTTTCTAGATGAATTTGAGAATTTTTCTACAACTTTGAACAATTGTGTTGGAATTTGGATGGAGATTTCATTAAATCTGTAGATGGCTTTTGGTAGGATGGCCATTTTTACTATGCTAGTTGTACCAGTCCTTCACCATGGGATATCTCTCCATTTTCTCCATTTTTTGTAACTTTTATAAAAAGAAATGAAGTACACTGATTTTTAAACATAGCAGCTCCTATGTAGTTTGCTTGTGTGTGCTTTCTGGTTGCTAAATCTAGATATAGAGGCTAGTTTTAAGTGAGAAATTAGCTTTCTGTTTTTCAGCTCCTTCACAGACTAAGTTTGGCTGTCTTGGAAATATCTTTGTGGGTAGATCTTATACACATAAGTGTGTATTGCTCTGTCTCCTGGATCCTGGAGTTGAAGATGTGTCCCATGATACCTGGACCTAACGTTTTCTTCACTAGAACTTGATCTGTTCCAGGCTGTTCTTGGACTTTGAAACCTGCCTGCATTTTCAAACTCAAACCAGAAACTTAACTGGGTGAAATTTTGTCTGAGATCATCACTCTTTCACTTCCTGGTACTCCTTTATTCCTCACACCATGAGCCTTGTTCTTTTAAACCATCCCTTTCCGTTTACTGACTCATTTGTGTAGCTACCTCTGTAATTTTAGGTACTTGGACCTCTTATACAAATCATATTGCATGCTTATAGTTTGCATAGTTGAGAATTTTTGTGCAGTGGGTGCGGGGAATTAAAGGGGATCCCACGTCCCACCAGAGCTCCAGTGCTGTGGGCAAGTGGACAGCAATCTCCTTGAGGCCCAGGTGGGTGTCTCGCTGTGGGAAGCTATGGATCTCCAGTCCACAGGGGTAGAGAGGGAGCAGTTTGTGGTCTCTGGGCCTCACAGAGGCCACAGACCACAGGTTCTCAGTCATGGACATCCCAGATGTCACTGTATGTTGTGGAAGAGCTGAGAACAAAGTGAGGGCCCTGGGAGCAACTCGGTCAGTCCTGGAGTTGAAGGGAGAAGGGAGCAGGGGGATAAGGCACTCTGTGGCTCCCAGGATGTGAGAGTCTTTGGTCTACTCTGGTGACTAGAAATGCTGAGAGTCTTTGGTGCTGGAGGTGACATGTGGCTCTTTAGGGTCAGGTTTATTCCATCATTGAAGAACAGCGGGCTTTGATGAGTGGAGAGATAGTTCCTGGTTTTAAGGTGTTTATTGTAGAAAGTCAGAGAGAGGGAGAGGCATAGGGAAGTAGAAGCCAGCCATGGCCATGTGGAGAGAGGGTGGAAAGGATAGGGAGGAGGAGAGCTAGAGATGAGAATAAGAGATTTAAGAGCTTAAGAGAGAGAGGAGGGGCCAAACATCCCCTTTTATAGTGGGCTGGGTTACCTAGCCCTTGCAGCATTACTGCAGGGAGGAGCTGGTAACTGTGAGGTTGGAGTCTAGCCAGAATGCCAGGAGCTTGGGACATTGTCAACGTGACAGATAGTCACATGATTATTTAGTTGTGGGGCTCTGTTCTGTCCCTTGTAGAGTTGTAGCTCACTGTTCTGTCCCTTGTAGTGTTTTCTACTGGGTCTCCAAAGTAAGCTTTGCTCAACTAAAACAAAGGCTGCCTTTCACAGTCCCTCAGAGAAATCCTCTAAAGAATGGTTCTTACATTAAATTATATATTCTTCAACTCATGTTTTCATAGTTCTTTCCCACAGCCTTAAAGTCTGTCCTGAAGGTCATAACATTACCATTTTCCTGAGGAATATCTGACACATTGTTGCTTCATGGAATCTTACTGTTTCTGGTCATGTAGACATAAACCTTGGCAGGGAGAACATTCCACTTAGGAGTAACTTGTAATACAGTGTCTATGTTACCATTTGAGCAAGCCTTATGCCTACAGCAGCCATCAGCGCTGGATAAGTCACATATAGTATTGACCCTGCTCCCTTCTATTGCTATCCCAGACCTGGAAGACAGACTTTTTTCTTTAAAGTTTTATTTAACTATAGGCATGTTATTCTCTATGTTTTTATTTTCACTGAATGCCTATATGAAACCAATGGAACCATGAAGTAATCACAAAATGCATCCCACAAGATTCAGGTAAAAATCATACCTTATTTTGTGTGTAGAAAGAAAGAATTAGTCTGTGTTTCTTTTCATGAACAGCAAGTGCCCTTTACCCCTGAGTCATTTCTCTAGCCCAGAGGTTTACATTTCTGCTACAGTTTCATGATAGAGTCTGAATATAACCCTGAGTTCTATTTTTGGAAAAATAAAGGAAGAATCATAAATGATAGTAATCTTTGCCACCCATAATCATGGTAGATGAATGAACACAAATAATAAAGATAAGAATAGTAATGAAGTTAAAGAATCATAAAAGCATTTGGTCCTTGCAGTCTATAATCATGTTAGATGAGTGATCTCAAATAATAAAGCAAAGAATATTGCTGAAGTCAAAAGATTCAGACTTTAAGTTGGACAGTAATAGATTTATGTGCAGTAATGTATCCACAATTAATGAAGAATTACTATAATTCTTATGCAACTTAAAACATTCCTTTCCATTGTAAAAAAGTATTTTACTTTTTCATTTTGTTGTTACATGTAACATTTATTTAATCGGGTTCTCTTAACTATTCTGAAGGGAAACCACTGTGGAATTTATGAAATTATTATCTGTATTGGTTTTGTCATGAATAAGAAAATGGTACATGACAATAAGGCTACCTAATGCTAATTTTTTATTTCACTAAATATTCTCAAACTAAATCTATAGTACATATTTTAATTCTTCATGAAAAGATTTTCTTTTAAGTTATTCTTGTGTTTTACATTCCATACTCTATTTTCTTGTTCTAGAAAGGATGCAGCATTGTATATAGGCCTTAGGATCTCAAGTGAGCATTTTAGACTAAAGTCTGGCTGTTGACACCCAACTGCATACAGGATAGGAACAGGGTCTCCATTTGAGCAAAGCTGACAGGTTTTAGAATTTGTTAGCACAGTTTCACTTACCATCAGTTACCATCTGAGATGTGATACTGGGATCAACAAAGTATTCTTAAAGATACATTCCTGCATCCAGACCGCAAATGTATACTTTATTATGTCTCAATATTTGTTGACTGTAATATGATGTTTATTTCATTTCAGATTGAGGATTCCTTAGAATTTTATATCTCTTGGTTCACTGTCCACAGCCTGCATTATCATAATTATTTCCTTAGTCAATTGCAGGAGTTCTGTTTTCTATCATTCAGTTTGTTCCTGTCCTCTTTGAGTTCCTGTGCTTGTTTCCTCTTTATGTACTTTGACCTCATTGAATGGTGTTTGAATTGTATTTTGAGTTCTGTCTCTTGAGTTTGTTTCATAATTCATTTTGCCATGATGAGCATTGGTATCACATTAGTGATTTGGGGTAGGGAAATTCTATCAACATTATCAAATTGCTTGAGTTCCAGCCTGTATTTTTTTATTCTGTGTGGCATTTGGTTAGGTGGATTTCCATGAGATGTTATGCTTAAGCTTTGATAATCTAGGATGGAGGGTAGTTTGCAGCTTCCTACTAGATTCAGCTAAGTTCTGGGCAGGTAGCACTCAAGTGGTGTGGTCTAGAACAGATCCAGAGCATCCTGACAGCTATGTGTATGTCTTCATTGTACTAATTTGAAGGTTTGGTCAGTATGTGAAGTGTAAATTTGGTTAGGGAAATTTCCTATCTTGTGTAGAGTTAGAGATGAAGCATCCCCTCAAGCACAGACACTTTAGGTTGGGCTGTGGAGTCCCCATCCTCTCAAAGGCTTGAGGGAGTTAAAAAGAACCTCTCTGGAGAACCTCCAGTACCCTCATGATCTGCTTCTGCTTCCAGAGTGCACAGATTAAAGCCCTGAGTCTCTATGTCCAGCTTTTGTATTCATCACCAGGATTCCTTATCAAACCATATGCATATGTGTAGGCTGTGTGTGAATGAATTTCATTTTAGGTAGATTACAATGAGATTCTGAAAGTATAAAGAACATTTCAAGGAAGCTATCTTTTTTTTTTCCTTCATGTGTGTTCTTTCAGAAGTTATTAGGCTCCTTTCCTTATTCCATAATTAATTCAGAAACTGAGTAAAGTACAGTATTGTCACCATGAACTTGAAGTTTCTCTATGCTCTTGAGTTTTGAGTGATCTTTGATTAAAAAGGTGTCTTGCTTTATCCAAGGTAAAATGGTACCTAGATATCAGTCTTAGCTGCATCACTAGCAAGGCTGGCTGGGACCATCTGCCACTTAGGCAGAGCCACCTGCTGTGCTGCTTCTCATCACTCTCCATTGACTATCTGCTACCTGCCTGAGGCTGAACAGGTTCTCTGAGATCTCCCAGAGTTAGCTACAAACTGTGATTTTCAAGGGTTCCTACTAAAAGGCTGATCTGACAACTTCAAAGGAACTTTGCATGGCTGGGAATGGGCCTCCCCTCTTCTTTATAAAGCATGTGTGCAGACATTAAAGTTGAATCTTGATCAGAATACTGTCTTGACTCCATTATTTCTCTCCCCGCCTAGATTCCCTCTTCTCTTCCAGTTCCAAGATGCCTTCCTTTAGCTGTATTATTGCTCTAGCTAGAACTTTACATAGCATATTGAAGAGATATGGGAAAAGTGGGCAGCCTTGTCCCAAATTTTAGTGGAAATGCTTTAATTTTCTTTATGTCTAATTTGGTACAAGACTTAGAAAAAGGGGTGTTGCATTTTGTCAAACATAATTTTGGCATAAAGTGAGATACTTATGTGAGGTTTTACTTTCCGTGTTTTAAATGGTGTATTATTGTTTTGGCTATTCCTGGCTGTCAACTTGACTACATATAAAATGACTACAATCCAGAAATAGAGGGAATACCCATGATCCAGATCTGAGTCTGTAAGGCACAGGCATCTGACCTGGAACTTGGCATGGAATGACGCATGCTTTTGATCTAGGTCTTGAGGCATGGTGGCCATGAGAAGCTTAGGTGTCAGGAGCCATCAAAGGACAAGTTAATATGTCCTACTATCAGAGGACAAACTGGTGATTTTCCTGAGATTACTTCACTTTAGGCTAGCAAAATTATGAAAGAGCTTCAGTAGGCAAGGTACTGGAGAAAATCACTTTAGGAAAGATTTCTGCTCTTAATGTGCTTTTCCTGTCACTATTAAACATATATAAAAACCACTAGGAATCAGTTCACAAGGTTGAGCAGATCTCTGCAGAACTACAAGATGAACTAACTTGTAGTGATACACTAAAGATATGTAGATGGTTTCTTTATCCTATACAACAATGATCCAAAAGAATTCCTAAGTTGATGTTAATTACTAAGCTCTTTTAATAATAAAATTAATACCGTTCTGATAGTCAGAACTGCAGTGAAAACTCTGCTATCCTTTAGTCTCACTTCGGAGATAGAAACCAGACATTCTTCAGCTCAGAGGTTGTAAAAGCATTAGTTAAAGGTCATAAAAAGGGAATGAATGATTTATTATAGGTATAAGAATAGAAGAAATAAGATTGGCTAGATTGATATTTGCAAAACTTTACTAATAACTTACTATTTTTAACCCTCTGTGAACCTGTGGACCTGTGATAGGTGAGGAATGTATAACCCTGTAATTACTCTTAATGAATATGCATGTTAACATTCAGTGTTTGAAACTTCTTATTCGATTTATGATTTGAATTTATGTGTAAACTTGTGATCATTTTTTACCATGTGGTCATGTATTCTGGAAGATGTATAAGGGCTGAGGATAAAGTGAGGAGCACACATTTCCCTTGTTCAGCTCAAGATCATAAGGCTTTCCCCCCTTTTCTTAGAGAGCTTTCATAGAAAATATTTACAAATTAGAAATAAACATTAAAATCACTTTTCAAAGTGTCCCCTTTCTTTCCTCCAAATCAAGCAGCAGGCTGTAAGTTTGTGCGCTGCAATTCATGGGAGAAAGCACAGAGGCTGAGTTACTTACAATCCTGCTGTTAGGCTACAGGTGGTAATTGCCTAAGCCAGTAGTTTTTACTCTTAGAATAAAAAAAAAAATTATGCCTTTTTAGAAATTATCATCAGGATTCAGTATAGTTAGAAAGTTAGAGTTTCTGGGAGCCATCATTCTTTGAAGTCACAGCTGAATTCTCTGGTCTGTGTCTCATTTCAAACACTCCAGACTGGGAGCCTCCCAAGAGGCCCTCATATCCAAATGACCAGAGCAGACCTTTGGGTCCCTACCTGTGGTGTGGCCCATCGCACAGGCTCAGGTTGTGGGACAGCTTTTCCTAGCCTCAGCTGATCCGTGTGTCCTTCTCCAAGGCTCGGATTTATATAAGAAAGCATACAGATGCTCAATTTCTTTCACAAAATCACCATGTAACTCGAGGTATCCAGACATGTAAAAGAGAAAATGATTCAGCGTAAGGTCCAGACTAAGGAAGGAGTTCTCTGTAATACTTGTGTAGCCTGAAGGAAGCCATGAGTTCAATCTGCTGCACTCTTAAACCCTGTGTGTCAGCAGAAGGCTATAACCTAGCACTTAGGGAAGTGAGGCAGCAGGATCAGAAGTTAACCTCAGTGAGACGCTGAGTCTAAATTCAACCATAGCTGCTTAAGAAATCCTATCAAAAATGGAACTAGGCAGGCATGGTGATATACAACTTTATCCAGTTCTGGGGAGCTAGAGAAAGGTAGATCTCTGTGAATTCAAGATCAACCTGGTTTACATAGGGAGTTCCAGACAAGACTCCACAGTGAGACTCTGTCTCTAAATTGAAAAAAAAAAAAAGAATAAATAAGCCAAGTTATGTCACATAGCTTCAATCTCAGTTCTGAGGCAGAAGAGGGAGGTTGTCTTAGAACTTTCTGTGCAGACAAGACTTGCCTTGAATTTACAGACATCCCCTCTCTAATTCCATTCTGATTTATAAGAATGCAACACTCTGCCTAGCTTACTCTCTTAGCTCTTTAGGCCTCTAGGATGCTAAAAAGGTTCTTAACTCTGGGGATGCTGAACCCACAAGATAGGAGTTCCCAGTCTTACAATGGAAAACTGGAAAACCATTCTAATCTAGCTTGTGAGAAAACGCTCCAGAGTATCATCTACCCAACAAGAGGATGCCTTCCTGTGCCAGGTAGTACACAGATAGTAATGCATTAATAGGTTTCATCACTTTTCATGAACACTCAATGATATTTTTTACCTTATTGAGCAGACATTATATCCATGACAACCATCACAGTAAAGGCTGATCACTCCTTATCTGAAAATTCAGATTCCAATACATCCTCAAATTTAAAATTCTTACATTACCACAGTGATACCATCAGCAAGAAAAGTCTGTGGTCTTATGTGATCTCAGTTTTTATTGTCACCTTAACTAAATTTAGAGTCACCTAGGGAACATGATTCTAGACATGTCTATGAGCACATTTCCTCAGAACTTCAGCTGAGAATGGAATACACAACCTGGATGTGTGCAGCACCAAATAGTGGACTGTGGACCTGGGCCACGTAACAAGTGGAAAGTAAGCTGAGCACCACCGTGCATCTCTCCTGCTGCTGTAGTGCAGACACCATGTGACCATTCACATTCATGCCGTACTTTCCTTAAGTCAGGCTTGTATTTCTCTGGATCCAAGAGCCTGTCCTCTTAAAGAAATCCTTGTTTAAGTTGTTTTTGTCAGGACTCTATTCTGTCTGTCTGCTGTCTGTCTGTATGTTATTTATCTATCATTCTAGTTGAATGAGAATATGGGCATGAGATTGGAGGTCAGAGAATAACTTGCAGGATGTGCCCCTATGCTTCCACTGAGAGGGTCCGTGCAATAGAACTCAGGTCACCAGGATTGTGCAGCAAGCACTTTTAGCTGAAGAGCCATTTTATTGGCTCTTGTGTTAGGCTCTCTACCCCATGTATGCATGTGTACAAACACATAAGAATCATGTGTTTGAATTTGTTCCTCATGCAAAGATGTCTCATTATATATGTAAATGTTTGAAAATACTAAACACTAAAGTAGATCTAGTCTCAAGCAGTTCAGACCAGCGACAGTGGTCCTGAAGTAGCTTCCATTGGTCTATGTATGCTATGCCACAACACCAAAAAGTGCAATGATTACCCAACAGAAATCTTAACTGCTCCTAGTTCTGTAGGCTGATGTCCACTGTCAGGCACTGTTGGTCTGGTTTCTGAAGGTCTCTTCCTTCTCTTCTAGATAGCCACCCTCTCACAATTGCTGTCTGCTTGTACTTTGATGGAGTTCCCTATTTAGAAGAACAGCAATGTTAATGGAGTAGGGCCAGACTTTTATCTGCTTACCTTCCTAAAAGTCTTGGCCTCCAGACACAGCCATGTGCTGTGGAGTTTAGACATGGACACACAGGTTGGAGGTAATGGGGGTTATATACAGTTCAAGCTGTGCTGCTCTCTCTTCTCTGCAGGGTGTGGTTCTGATGCGTTGTTTGGGAATCTGCTTGTGAGCACAGAAGTTCGTGTTACCTAGTTAGTTTTTAATCAATCAATGAGGATGCTAACTGCTAATGGCTAAGAAGAGGTGGGAATTCTAGGTTTCCATAGGCAGGCTAAGAGATGCAAGAGGAGGAAAGCAGATTCACCATGCTTTAAAGTGAACAACCAGCCATGAGATGTTACACTTGATCTTAGCCAAAAGGCCGAGAAGCGACAGCAATTCTGGCTTGATTCCTCATTGTTAATTCTGGACAGAGAGCACAGGTCAGGCCCCAGCAAGGATATCAAGAAGACAAACCCTTTAGACACTCCAGGAATAAAATCTGCAGCACCCAGTGTGGCTGTGGCCATAGACAGTTGAAGTGAATTATGGCTCTTCAGTTAGTGGCCCTCTTGTAATTCTAAACAGTGACTGTAATATCCACTTCACCTCTTACTGGCATTGACATAGATGATGAAAGCCAGCTCCAGATATCACACAAATATACTCAAAGTCACAATCTGAAACCACTCTGAGGTCTCTCTGTTTAGGCTGAAATGCTCAGAGCAAGATAACAGCCAGGCAGATGAGGACATTAGATGATTGACCTAAAATGTGAATTCCTAGAACATCACAGTATCCCAGATCACTTGTTGCAGAATACGTACATGATGTTGCAGTCCATGCTACATAATGAACTCGGAATACACACGAAGCAAACCTTCAAAGAAAACATATAGAAATAATCTAGTGATGTGGCACACAGCACAACTTTAATCCCAGCACTTGAGAGGGTAAGGCAGGAGGATCTGGATGTCAAGTTCAACAGTGGCTTCTACAAATAAAAGAATAGAAAATAAAATAAATGAAATGAAATAAATGTTGGTTCAACAAAATATCAACTAACCTGTCCTACAATGGAATATTATCCAGCTTCCAAATATGCAAGAAGTTGTGAGTAAATAATGTGTATTCCAGTCTTATTGTTATCTAGTCTCCCTCCCTGCCTCTATGTTTAATAAACTTATTTTCTTTTAGGAAATATAATTATTAAGGAAATTCTCACACATTATACTATGGATGAAAGTTATTGACAGTATATCCAGTGAACTAAGCCTATGAATGAAGTATAGATGTGGCTAGACAGTGCTGGATTTTGCATAACCTGGATTGTGAATGATTGTGAGCCACCACCTTGGTACTTTGAACAGAATTCTGGCCCTGGAGAAGAAGTTAGCACTCTTCCCACATCAGCACCTCTCTAAACCCAAGTCAGAAGAAAATGCTTCTCAAGTAAGAGGTGTAATACTGAATAGCGACACGTACTTGGAATTTGAAGGCCATAGCGAGGCTGCCTGCCATGTGCTTGCCTGCCACAGCGTGGAGAATCCAAGGGAGGTCTGAGAAGATGAGCAGAGCAGAGATCTAGGAAGTCACATAGAAAACTCAAAATGATACATCAGTAGGTGAAGTTTCGAAAGCGCTGATCAGTCAGAAACTTGTGGTGTGAGGTCAGGATGAGACCATGACCAGAGTACAGGGCAGGGTGTGGGTTGAACAGTGCAGCTCAGAGTCTGAGAGGATTCAGGGAAAGGTAGGACATATTTTTATAGGATTCATCCTTGATGCTAATAAGTGAGAGGAAGCATGGACAGCAAGAGAGAAGTTGTAAATTTTATAATTGTACTAAGGAAATTTTAGATGTAAAAAATGTAGAAATTAGATGTAAAAACTGTAGATGTAGAAATTTTAGATGTAAAAAGGGGCAAATTCAAGGCATAGCTTGACTTATTAGGTTCATGAGGCTCCCATTTACAAAGATAGGAAGAGGGGCTACACTGAGGATGGGGGTTACAAATGAGGACCTAGGCTATTGGTGTATGATTAAGACACTTTCAATATTCCATTTTACTTATTTATCTTGGTGACTAATTTTTTGTATATTTTATTTATATTTCAAATGTTATCCCCTTTCCCGGTTCCCCTCCAGAAACCCCCTATCACTTCCCTCCTGCTTCTATGAGGGTGCTCCCACATGCCCCCACCTACTCCTGTCTCCCTTCTCTGGCATTAATGTACACTGGGCCATCAAGTCTACACAGGACCTAGGACCTCTCCTCCCAGCCATGCCCAACATGACCATCCTCTGTTACATATGTAGCTGGGGACATGGGTTGCTCCATTTGTACTCTTTGGTTGGTGATTTAGTCCTTGGGAGCTCTGGTGTGTCTGGTTGTTTGATATTTTTGTTCTCCCTATAGGGTTGCAAACCTTTTCAGCTCCTTCAGTCCTTTCTCTAACTTCTCCCATATGGACCCTGTGCTCAGTCCATTGGTTGGCTGCAAGCATCTGCCTTTGTACTTTTTAGGCACTGGCAGAGCCTCTCAGGAGACATCTATATCAGGCTCCTGTCAGCAAGCACTAATTGTCATCCACAATAGTGTCTGGGATTGGTGTTTGTATATGGGATGAATCCCCAGGCAGAGCAGTCTCTGGATGGCCTTCAGCATCTGCTCCACACTTTGTTTCCATATTTCCCTTAGACAGGAGAGTGGGGTAAAACAAATTTAATCTTTGGGGTTGTGAGGTCTGATCCTAAGAGGGCTTACATATCACATGTAATTAATTGGAAGACATATGTGATAAAATGAACTCTAGTGTGAGTTTTCACTGTAGTTCATATAATTCTTGGGTTTCTTTGTTGTGCTTTTATTGTCATTTTAGATATGGTCTCACTAAGAAGTATGTCTGGACAGACACTTGTTATATAGACCGGGCTGGTCTTCAACTAAGAGTCATCTACCTACATGTGCTACTAGTAGTGCTGGGACCAAACACAAGTGTACCCACCACAGGTTTCCATCTTATTTTACATAGGTCTCCCTAAATATTCTGTGCTAGCTAGGAAATGAAGACCCCCATGACTCAGCCGAGATACCAAGTGTGAGTGGCCGCCTACTCTGTACCTTTAATTTTATTTTTTTTTTTAAACAGGATCTTATTAGGTTTGCCTTATCAAGGGTTGTTGGTGGAGTAATGTGCTACCAACCACTCTCAAACAGAGTAGATGAGATGAGTGGCCTGTTCTCCCATTCTGTTCTCAGTGTTGTTCTTGAAGCCCAGGTGAAGAGGAATGTTAATTTATACAAAGGCCTGAGGAGAGATGACTCAATCACTTAGAGCTGTGGATATTTTTGTAGAGAACCTGTGTTTGATGACCAATACCTATAAGGCATCCAATGCTGTATTATGACAGAGCAAGCAAGACAATGCCTTCAGTCCTCCATCTTGTGTTGTTGCTAAGGCCATTTCAGGTTTAATTTGAATTTGATCTTCTTGATGAATCCTATGGAAATTACTAAACTTCATTTCTAGAAACCCAAGTTCAAGATATCCTAGATGACTTATCTCAGCCTGTTTGTGCTGGAATCCCCTCTGGCTAACTGCTTATCTTAGATTGTATCAGACACTACTTGCTTCTGTGAGGCTCCCACTTCAGCTGCCTCTTGTGAAAATCTGGTGCTCAGGAAACTCAGTGCCCTTGCTAGCTTAGCCCCCTTACCTAGGATAATGTTTAAGAAGCAATTATTGTGTACAGTTGTCTCCCTATAGAGGTCTGTATGGTTTTTTCAATTTTTTATTAGATGTTTTCTTCATTTACATCTCAAATGCTATCCTGAAAGTCCCCTATACTCTCCTCCAATCCTGCTCCCCTACCCACCCACTTCCAGTTTTTGGCCCTGGCGTTCCCCTGTACTGGGGCATATAAAGTTTGGAAGACCAAATTGGCCATCATTGGGAAGAGAGGTCTGTATGTTAACCCTGATATTTGCTATAATAATTTACCTCTACCATTTTGGACCTATTTTAATCCAAGCATGCATTAAATATTAAATACTGATCAAGAGGTGGACCGATGTTAGGAAAATCTCTCCAATTTTCAAGGAAGAATGGACTCAGTCTCATGTTATACCCGTTTTTTTGTTTTGTTTTGTTTTGTTTTGTTTTAAGTGTTAAAATCAATTAGGCGACCACATGTTCACAGGAGCCTATTTTATTCCTAAAGGACTACACTTCCCAGCATTTGAAGAACTTATGTGCTTCCTGGGCTGAGGAGGCTTCCAGATTAATTTTGAGTATTACAGATGCAAACTATGTATCTTGATTTCAGGTGGAAGAAGGGGAAGTGCAAACTTGGTGTTCTGAGACTCCCTTAGGTAAGCTTCCAGACTGCTAGATGGTGAGTACAGGGTCATTGCCCACATCTGGGTGGAGCCGGCTGCTAAGTCTCTGGAGCTGGTGTGGTGTGGATCTGGGTGGTAAGGAGTAGACCGATCTGGCACCCTGTGCAGTCTTATTTAGTTGTACTTATTCCCAGGACCAGACAACCCCGATTTACAACAAGCCAGTAGGCCAATCCCCATTGATAGTTTCTGTGTACTCTGCTGGTGAAATGAACCAATTCAAGAAAGATTAGATTATATTAAGTGCCAGTTCATTTGGAAGCTGCTCTTGCATGAGTTCACTGGCCCCAAGCACCGAGTTAAAGGAAGTCCCAAGGTGTGAGGGGGCACAGAAAGGGGGAAGAGAAAGAGAAGAATCAGGCATGTACAGAGAGAGAAGGGAGAAAGAGGGCAAGAGAGAGAGACTCACAGAGACACAAAGAGAGACAAAGATGGAGAGACTGACAGAGAAGATTTATTCAATCAGTGTGCAGAGGAATATTAAGCCAGAACAGCAGATATGGCCAGCCTGCAAGAGTTCAGGAAGAATTAGAAAAGGTGATATTCTAAGCCTACATAAAATTGTACAGAGACTGGAAACTTCCATGATTATGCTAGGTAAACAGACTGTGGCCATATGCTTCAGAGAAGACAAATACCTCAGGTTAATAAAATTACGTAGACAGAGCTCCTTCTCTAAAGCAATGAATATGCTTGGGAAAGGTGGTTATGGTCTGGAGCCAGGACCTTCGGGGAAAGGTTGTGTCCAATCTTGAGAAGCCAACTCTTGCCACCACGTGGGGCTGTGGTTATTAGTCCCAAGTCCACTGTTGGCTTGTTCCGTAATGTTCCTGACATATCCTGTGTTCCCTGCGAACAGCATGGTTTTGATAGACCCTCCGGAGTTTGTTCCATTGTATGACAGTTGCGCTGACTTCACAGAAGTGTCCCCTCTCTTTACCTGTTTCCTCTGTAAGTAGTATACAAGATGCTATTCTTATGAAGCTTACTGCATGATATGTAGCTTGTGCAAGACTCATGTTGCAAGATATCTGATCATGCTCTGAACTCTGTGTGTAACAAGATTAAATAAACCATGGGTCAAGAAGTGCCAGAAGCAACCAGCTGACAGGAAGGGAACCTAGGATTATTAAGTAAAAGTCACAGAGAGTAAAAGGGAATTGGGAGCAAAGACAGAGAGATGCACAGGAAGCAGCATTTAGGTACATTCAGTTTGGAGGATGTCATTTGAGAAGGTGTGGCAGAAAGAGATTCCTTCTGGGATTTCACATGAAGAGAAAGGTGATCAGGTACTTTCTCTGCCTCTCTGCGCTACCCGGCTTCCACCCAGCATCTGGCTCCTGACACTTCCTTGACCAAATCGAATGATTTACAATTTATTAAAAACAACAGACATCTCAACTGCAGCTTTTATATTTTCCATCTTCGACTTTTGCTAATTTTCTCATCTTCTGGGACTTTCTGCTTAGGAGCCTGTCACTGAAGAATTATCTGATGTTTAGAACATTGTTGTACTTATGAAGTGATTCTGGAAATATCTTTGCTGTGGGAATCTCCCATCTGCCTAAGTGGTTGGAATTGCCTTCTGTAGTCCATATATACACAAGTAGATCTTGCATTGTAATAAACTGGTGCTTTTGCTTAAGCTTACAGCCATATTTAATATAGCGTGAGAAATTTTAAGCTTTAAACATGCTATCCTACAGTCTAGTACTCAACTTGATTGTTTAAAATAATTTTCAAAGAACAATTACAAAGGCAAAATTATTTATCTGGACATCTCATATTATCATCTTTTAAAATCTAAATTAATGCATAGCTATAACCTTAATTTATATAATTTTCTAAGTGGGCTAACCAGGATTTGCATGTATATCATTTGCTGAAAGCGTCAAATCTAGATGCTTAAATCATCCTTCTAAAATAATATGCTGTTATGGATATTGGTTGATAAACAGTGATGTTTGTAAGTGTCTGCTATCTTGATCAGTTGAAGGCAGTCACATAACCCTTTAGAGATTTCTCTGTACAGTATCCCATTCCTTTCCCACGTGATACTTTCCTTGCTGTTCCATAAAGACTGATTTTTCTTAAAGTCAGCTAGAAAGACAGAAATAGGTATGAGAGAGACACATACAGAGTATATACATAGACACACACACACACACACACACAGAGAGAGAGAGAGAGAGAGAGAGAGAGAGAGAGAGAGAGAGAGAAGACATATACACAGAGAGAGATTCAGAAAGCAGCCTTGAGGTAGTCACACATTCAAACTCATACAACAAACAGACAGGGTGGAATGTACAGGGAACATGAAGTAGAAGTTTCCAATTTAGATGTACTCTTTGTTCAATACCTCTGAGGGAAAGGCTTTCATTTCTTTCCTTAACTCATCTCAGATTCATTATTAATCATCAATGTGTTTAATCTATTCTCATAGGCAGTATCTATTAGCTGGTGCCATCATTTTTTTTTTTTTTTTGCATAAGCTTAATGTGGGAAAGTATATAATTCACCATGATGGAAAGCAAGGAGCCCTGCCATGTGAACGTTGTCCAAGGGCTCAGAATCATGTACTTTAAGGACAGACCCCCAGGTCTGGGCTTGTGTTTCTGAGCTCTCACCTCCATAATGAGCTGGAATCTATTTCAACCTGTCAAAATCATGACAACAGTTTTTGATCCTCAGAAGTCTTCTGAGACACCTGTGCCTCATTATAATCGTGAAAAGAGTTGATTTCCTAGCTAGAATCTCTAAAGAGACTTGGGTAATTCTGGAGACTTCTTCCTCTGCTTATGCAGATGTGCATGAATGTACATTGAGAATTATAGAGCACAATCAGGAATATATTTATGAGCAATTTTTTAAACAGTATCTATTATAGTCCTAAGTCTAGTTGTTGTCTCCTTGTTTGTTTTTAATAAAATCTGGACAGTGTTCCCAAGGTGTTTCTCTATTTTACTCCCCACACATTACAAGCAGGATATGATATTGTGCCATATCCAACATTATTTCACTTCATCATTTTCTTTGACTGAGGTGTTCCAGCAACTCTACAATGTGTTCAAGCCTGATATTTTGTTTCCCACAGGAACTCTTGGTATTATTTTTCTTTGACTCACAGCATTTTTCATTTCTTTTTTCATTTCATTTTTGTGGGTATTTCTAGCTACTTATTGAACTCAATTTTCATATCCTGAGTTGTCTTCATTTCCTTCAGGCATCTGCTATTATTTCTTGTCCATGAATCATTTTGTTCCTGTCCTCTCTGAGTTGATTGACATGCATCTCCTGATCCTCACTCTGAGTTTTCAGTTCTGTATCTTGGATATCATATAAATTGCTCTCCTTAGGGAATATATACTATACTTTGAGAGTAGGACATTTTAACATCATAATTTTAAGTTTTTGGCCCAGGAGTCCGGTATTGCAACATGAGAAGTTAGTCAACATAATTTGGTTTGAATGGCCCAGAACCCAGGTGCAGTGTCCTACTACATCCAGTTCTGGTCTGGAATGGCAGCAATCTTGTGGGGAAGCTGTGTAGTGTAGGCCCTGGGCATCCTGACAGCTGCAGTTGTGTGGAAGGCACCCTGCAACAGAGTTGGTGGAGTGGTATTTGAGGGGAGGGAGGGCCTACTTGCCTGATTAGGTGCATTTAGGAAAACAACCAAAACAAGCGAAAAACAAGAACAAGAAACAACCAAAACAAGAAAAAAAAAAATCGGGTCTCAAGGTTAGACATATCCAGCCAGGTGCAGCTGCTGGGAGTTACTAGTACTACTACATTTTTTTTTCTGCCTTCTTTCCCCTGAAGAGATAAAATTCCTGGTCAGTCACCTAACGTGCTGCATCAGGGAAGGTTTGCATACCAAGCTGGAATATACACTGGTGTGAAATGCTTCAGAGTTGAGTCCTGGTGGTCTTTGTGGTTTCAATATCTGGGCATAACACTATGAACTGGGTTTCATTGTAATGTTTTAATGACTTTTATGGGTTCCAGAACATTCTTCTAAAACAACATTGTAGATCCTATGCAGTATCTGTAGTTTGTACATGGAGATTCTCTTTGGTAAAGCCTTAAAGAGCTCTCCGAATTCAAATTCATCCATTCTTTCTTAACACCTGTATTCCTCCATTTGCCATTTTAAGAGAGTACCTATTTGCCAGGACAATGAATTTATATGCCTCCTCAGAGAGCTTTGTAGATATTAATCATATGAAGATACAGTGTAGGTTTGATTGGATTAGAAAGTTTACATTATAAAGCACCATCATATGGATTGTGGCTATTAAAATGTACTGTGTGAAGTTAAATTCTCCATTGAACATGAAGATAGGATAGCAGTAAGGTATCGCTGAGGAGAAGATCTATTGTAGGTTCTGTTAACCCTGAACATCACCAGAGAAAAACCAACTACAGCATGTGGGCAAGATTTATTAAATATTACATCCTGAGAAAAGACAGACTTTGGACACATGCTACAGGGAGTTTTAAAGATAATCACATAGTTCATTGTAGTTTCCCATGAGTCTTTATGATTTTCCTTTGTCTTGCACATGGCAGCATTCCAGTAAAGTACCTGGTTCGTGGGCAAGTGTTGCTTATTGGTTAATTTGAGGCTTTACATTCTGAGGGAGAAAAGAGCCAGAGCTATCTGGCTGGGTGTAGACATAACCAGCCCATGAGCAGAGGGGAAGGGGTATGGAGGAAGTGAAGAGAGGATAGAGGCCTGGGCAAAAGAGGAACCAGGAGCCAAGAAACCACCTAGCCAACAATGTCCACATGGCTATGTTAATAGGCACACCAGTTGTCCTTTTGTTCTGAGTTTCTCTGAGACCTAACAAGGTCCTGACCTGCCCTGGTTGCAAAGAGGTCTTGTTGGAGTTCATGTGCTTAGATTCTGTGAGTCAGAATAGATTTTTTGCAGTCTTCCTTGCTCCTCTTCAGGGTTCCTGGGCAAAGGACTCTGAATGTGTGTGAACTGTGTGAAGGAGTCTCACATTTCATAGAGAAACTGAAATTTTCAGAGAAAAAGAGACATTTTCTGTGGTATCTTCCCTTTCCTTCATTTATATCCTTTTGCCAGGTGTTGGCATTTTGATTTTGACTTATGAAAAGTTCCACATTCTTTGCGACCATAGTTTTCCCACATTCAGGTCTCCCTCTGCTTAGCTTAATCTGCTCACACTTAAATTTAAGAGCGAGCCCTGGATGGTAAAGAACAAACGATTCAGATGTGATAGAGGGATTTAACAAGGGGTGGGGTGGGTCCTGATGTGTTTATGAAAAGATAAAGAGAGAAAGAATATGTTCTATGAGGCTGTGGTGAAGTATGGAGGAAGGGGGTGCCTCAGAGGGCCCATGCCAAGGCATCCCTTTCTGTCCTGGGTTATTCCCGTCCCGCAGGAACGCACACAGGACACAAGTCAAGACCTTTCGTGGTTACACTTTATTCATAATCGTGAGGTAGAACAAAGAAGGATAGAAACGTGTTGCTATATATACCCACAGGTGTGACGTGTTAATACTACTGGCGGTTCCACCCACAGTCTCAAATGTCCCCGGGGACGGACTAGTGACTTGGTGGGCATTTGCTCCGGCACATGCGCACAATGGAGCTTTATTGGCATCTAGTGAAGGCACGTATTATCACGGCTTCCTACCCCTTTCCCCTGAAGGACCAGCCACTAGAGGCTGGCCATCAACACATGGAGAGAGAGGGAAGGGATTGGTGAAGGGAAGGTTTAAGGAAAGAGCCCAACAGGGCAATAGAGTAGCAGAGGGAAGCAAGAGAGCAAGAGATCAAGAGAGCAAGGATGAGGCAAGCAGCCCTTTTTATAGTGGGTCAGGCCTACCATTGTTGCCAGGTAACTATGGGGAGGAGCTACCTGGATTTTGGGCACTGGGCATGGGGAAAAGGGGGGGGGGGGAGAAAAAAAAACTTCATCTCACCAGAGTTCTGTTTCTCTAGGCAAGAGTCTGGCTGTGGGAAGCCACGGGATGTCAGCTCGCCCGGGGTGTGGCGGTGGCAGGGAAGGTGGAGGGAGTACAAGGGGCAGTCCTAAGTCTCTGGGCCTCATGGAGGCCAGGTTCTCAGTCTCCAACAACCCAGACACCATTGGAGATCATAGAAGAGCTGAGCACAAAATCCCCCCCCCCTCAGCCCCCGTCGGCTTGGACAGCCCTTGGGCAGAAGGGAGAGGAGGGCAGGGGGAGAGGTCACTGGGTGGTTCCCATGCTGGCAAGAGACTTTGGTCTGGTCCATGGCAGCACAGGAAGGCCTTCCAGCTGGAGGTTAGACAGGGCTATTTAGAGGAAAGCCTATTTTTTTTTTTTTTTTTGGTTTTTTTTTTTTTGTTTGTTTTTTTGAGACAGGGTTTCTCTGTATAGCCCTGGCTGTCCTGGAACTCACTTTGTAGACCAGGCTGGCCTCAAACTCAGAAATCCGCCTGCCTCTGCCTCCCGAGTGCTGGGATTAAGAAAGCCTATCCTATTTTTTAAGCATGGAGGGCCTTGATGAACAGAGACAGTCTCTAGTTTTAGAGCTTTATTGTAGGAAGGTAGAAAGAGAGAGAGAGAGGCTGGCCATGGTCATGTGGAGAGAGCGGGGCACAGAAAGAGAGTAGGACAGCTAGAGATGAGATTAAGAAAGGTAAGAGCTTAAAGAGAGAGAGGAGGGGCTAAGTAGTCCCTTTTACAGTGAGCTAGGCTATATGTTGTTGTCAGGTAACTGTGGGGAGGAACATACCTGACCATAGCCAGGAAACTGTCGGGGTGGAGTCTAGCCAGAATGCCAGGAGCTTGGGACATTGTCTGTGTGACTTATAGTCTCAGAATTATGGAGTTGGGGGCACTGTGGTGTCAGGCACCTTTCTCTGGGAAAGTGGCTCACTGTTCCATCCCTTGTAGAGTTTATTTACTGGGTCACCTGAGCAAGCCTCAATAAACCAAAATAGGCTGCCTTCCACAGCCCCACACCTGCCTGTTGCCAGGTAACTGTGGGGGTGGAATTTAGACAGAATGCTTACATTCCCCCATTTTGGTTTAATTAAAGAAGAAGAAATTAGAAAGAGGTGATGGTAAAGCAGCAATAGGGTCATCGTAATATCTGACTACTTCCGGCTGGTTTGGGGACGGCAGATCTCTAGGGAACCTAGACAAGTGGGTATGTGGAGTATTTGTCCAGTCTTAGGAGAGTTGGATGTTTCCTGCTGTCCAGAGCTTGTGAAGCTATGTAAGCCTAGGTCAGAAGGAAAATATCCAGTAGATCCATCTGTGTCTGTGACAGGAGACTGGAGCATCTGGAGGTTGCTTCTCAGGAGCTGTCCTGGACATGGTAAGTGCCTGGACTTGAGAAAATGTTGAAACACATTATTGTAAGTAGAGAATAAGATGAAGTGCTTTTGAGAGAAAGAAAAAATTTCTCTTAAGATGTATATTTGAAACCCAGAGGAATCCCACCCTTTGAAATAGGTAGTAAGTGGGAAATTTGGTCAGATTTTCTTATCTGGGTAGTGTCTATTTGGTCCATGAGAGGTAGATCTGAATGGGTTTCCTGTAATTTATAAGTTTGCAAAAGAGATAACAATATGAGTTAACAACACGGACAGTTTTTAAGATGAGCATTTTCGGGGCAGAAGAAACAATAATTTGTGATGAAAAAGTTGGGTCATATAGTGGAATGTTTCATTAGAGTTAGAACAAGAATAATATTAGGACAGTGTCCTGTCAAGAAGAGGTAGGTAAGGTAGTAACGGATGACATCTGTGAAAGCTTTTTCTAGCTGTCAAGGTATAGTTATCTTAGCTGTCAATGTAGTCAGAAGTCTGGGGAAGAATAAACAATACTCTAGCAGTCATACACTAGCCAATAGTTCCCTGTGGTCTCCATGGCAACTTGGGCAGTCTATCTTTCAAGCACAGAAGACACAGGGCTTTTCTTCTCTCTGGAATGGATAAATGTCACATGAGAAACAGCTTTTCTTGATTTAGACAATGTAAGTCATGTGACTCAGGGTATCCAGTTTTGTCCACTGTGTTTTTCAGTGATTATCATATCCGTGCAGTATCTTGTAGCTGTGTCACCAACTTCTGTGACCTCGTGGGAGAAACTGTTAGAGGCCTTGGGAATTCTGTCATAAACTTAATGATTAGCAGGCTTCTGACATGATTGAGGGCTCTATCAATTGGTTATAACCAAATAGAATTTAATGGCAGTAGGAAAAATCATCATCTTCCAAGACAGGCTGGGAAGGAGACTCTTAAGTCACTTTGACAGGTTGTGTAAGGAGAGAAAAGTACCTTTTGTATTAGTAACGAAACACGTGTCTAGGAACAGAATAAGAGCTGACAGCAGTGGGTTGAGATTGAATTGTGCTGCCAGGCAAGCCGTGGGAATGGCTTGTCTGTAGAGTGAGGGACTGGCTGGCACACACCTGTAGTGGGAGTGGAACGTGAAACACCTGAAGTAGCATGTTTTGTATCCTAGCAACATGCATGCTATTCTTGTGGAGTCACTAGCCTTCACTTTATATATCCTAGGCAGAGAGGGTATGAGAGAAAGAGGGAGGGAGGGGCTTTCTCACATGCACAGGTGCAGGCAGCCAAGACCTGTGTGGGAGAGAGCATGTGGGAAAGCAAGTCTCAGGCAGGATCTCTGGAAGGATGCAAGGGGCTTTGCCAGACCTGCTTTCAGGAGAACCAGCTTAAGAGTGGCTGCAGCAGGCCCCAAATAAGGGAGGTGGAGGGGAAAGTCTATGCTCTGGGTCACTGGCAGTCAGCAAAAGACAGACCCATGGGTGAGACACATGGGGACTGGGGATTAATGCTTGGAGCCAGTGCTCCTGAGCCACTGAGATAAGTTGTCCAGGCCTGACTTGGAATTTTCAGCCAAAGGAAAGTAAGTGTCTCAGAAGTTAAGAGGAAAGTCTCACGCAAGGGAATAAGTCCTAGAATGAGGATCATGGTAGCACAGGGTTAGCTCCAAGTTCAAGAACTCTTTGGTAGGTCCATGAGGTCATTTACTCTGACCAATGGGGGATGGGGTTTCCCAGGACGGGGCTAGGGAGTGTTGGTCTAGATGCAAACCTACAGAGTTTCTAAATCCCAGTCCTGGTACCACATGATGTGTTTATAAAAAGATAAAGAGAGAAAGAATAGGTTCTATGGGTGTGTGTGAGGTATGGGAGAAGGGGGTGTCTCAATGGGCCTATGCCTAGACATCCCTTTCCCCTGAGGGACCAGCCACATGATGGTATAGTATAGAACAGAGTTTATTCAGGGCATGGGGAGGGGAGTTAAGAAAGTAGTAGAGGTAGAGAAATACAGAGAAAGGGAGAAAGTAGAGAAGTAGAGGCCAGCCATGAACATGTGAAGAAAGGGGAAGGGAATGGGGAAGGGACGGGGGAAGGAAGAGCCCAAGAGGGCAAGAGAGAAGCAAGAGATCAAGAGACCAAGGATGGTGCAAGCAGCCCCTTTTGCAGCGGGCCAGGCCTACCTGACTGTTGCCAGATAAATGTGAGGGTGGAGTTTAGACAGACTACTAACAGTTCTCCACTGTCAGTAGAAAGAGGACATGAATTTGGTTTAGACAGATTCTATTTCAATAATGATTCTAGAAAATTTCACTTTGAATAATATTAAATGTGGTAATTTCAATTTCCTGTTAGAGGCAGTACAGATACCAATGAGTTGATTGCAATATTTGATTAGTTTTGAGTTTCTGAAATAACTGTTGCCCATTGACAATAGTTTCTTTTACCCATACTGAAAGCAGCCTCAGGCTATATGTGTGACAAGGCTCAGGTTTATACAGGTAGCAAATGTCAGTGGTAGTTTCCCTCACAGGGCCTGTGTCCTTCCTTAGTGGATTTTAGCCAGATTCTCAGTTTAGTCTAAGCAATTTTTCCTGAGGAGCGGGCCTCAGCTTGAAGAGGAAAGCCTTTTGTTATCCACAGATAGTCTTGCCACTATGATACTAGTGGCCATGCCTTGCCTGGCAGATTGAGATTGTAGCACACAGGATGCAAATCTGCATATGGCCTTTGATAACTCTGCCTCCTGCCCCAGACACTATGAATGCTACCACCAGGGAGTCCAAGATATTTGATGGCAGAGTGAACTGTGTGATCTGAGGGGTTTTTTGTGTCTGTAGATCTTCATTTTTCTGAGGTATGTTTCTGCTTTTCTTACATTCTTGAGAGGTTTTATACTGAGCAATGTCTAATTTTTACCACAGAGCTATAAATGTACCTTTTATTCTCATAATGCAATTGTTGTCTGGGAGGATTACTGCCTTTGCCTGTTAAGCTAGGCCTAGTCCTGGAAGCCTCTCATCTCCCTCCCTACAATCTTATCTAGACCTAGAGTGTTTTCAGCCTCTGAAATTTGCTGTTGAATAAGCTCCCCCTTTCTTGTTCCTTCTCAACTCTTTCTCTTCTTTTTTTTATTAGATATTTTCTTCACTTACATTTCAAATGCTATCCCCTTTCCTAGTTTCCCCCATGGAAATCCACTATACCCTCACCCTTCATCCTGCTCCCCAACCCACCCACTCCTGCTTCCTGGCCTGCCTCAGACAGCACAGTAGGAATTCCACCTAAGTGGTCAGGAACCCAAGGTGATTGGAACCAGGTTGGGAATAGGATCGGCATGACAGACAGACAGGCACTCATTGGTGAAGCTGCTGCTGCTGCTACAAAATCTTTACTTCAGGGTTCAGATTATATACACAATCAAGAAGAAACAATTTTCTCTTGGCAAATCACACATCGTAGTTCTTCTTCTTCTTCTTTTTTTTTTTTTTTTTTTAAGATTTATTTATTTATTATATGCAAGTACACTGTAGCTGTCTTCAGACACTCCAGAAGAGGGTGCCAGATCTCGTTGCGGATGGTTGTGAGCCACCATGTGGTTGCTGGGATTTGAACTCTGGACCTTCAGAAGAGCAGTCGGGTGCTCTTACCCACTGAGCCATCTCACCAGCCCCCGTAGTTCTTCTTTAAACCTAACACAAATATAGCTTACTAGGAAATTAAATCACCCCTCGGCACTCGCCTGTGGTTTTGCTGCCAGACTGAACTTTCATATTGACTCAAGGCTCTCATAACCTTTTATTTACTACTCTAATAATCTCATTCAACAACACATGCATTGTTAATCTAAACTTTGTAATATTTCTTGCTTATTTCTTTTATTCCCAAATATGTCTACTCCTGACCATCTAGAAGTATCTCCAAATGATAGGAAAACATACACCTGCCATCTCAAGGTCCACTGTTGCTCATCTGTTAGGCACACCAAGGAGCCCTACTTCTTCTTATTCTTTCCCATAGACTTAATTCTGAATATGTCATTTTCTTCCCCTTTTTCACAATCCATCTGACTACGTTCTTATCTTAACTTCCAGTCCAGAGAAGTGGAGTATCTGTTGGGTTAAACTTATAAGGGCCACGATATCTAGGTTCTTCCCACCATCCTCTACTCAGCTTCCCTAGAACTGACTTAATTCCCCCTCTTCACTGTTAATCCTAATTCCTGTAAATTCTGGATTTCTTCGTCCTGTATAGTTTCTCTTTTACTTCTTTTTTTTTTTTTTTAAAGATTTATTTATTTATTATATGTAAGTACACTGTAGCTGTCTTCAGACACTCCAGAAGAGGGAGTCAGATCTTGTTAAGGATGGTTGTGAGCCACCATGTGGTTGCTGGGATTTGAACTCCTGACCTTCGGAAGAGCAGTCGGGTGCTCTTACCCACTGAGCCATCTCACCAGCCCCCTCTCTTTTACTTCTGACAAGTTTATTAATGCCTAATTCTAATTGTTGTATTAAATTAATGTCAGTGCCCAAAATCATGTTTTCTCTTTGCAAGATCTGCAAAATCAATTGTGCTGCTTCAGACAAAGTCTCTGGTGGGATGACATTGCGGGCAAATTGAGTCAGGCTCTCATCTATTTTTGCTACAGACACTGGCGCCATGGTTGTGGACACTGTGGTCGAAGCACCCAGCACAGTTTCCTGGCTAGTATTTTCAATTCCTAAAACATCTAAAGATACATCTTTCCAAATCACAAAGTTCTTTGTATCAGCAACTGCCATCCAGGCAAGCATGCCAAGGACATTCTTTGTCATCCCAGAAGGGGACATGGGAGGGACAGGCAGACTGCCAGGGACTTCCAGGAGGCCTAGCTCCACAGAGCACAAACCTCGGGTCTGGTAGCCATTCAATGAATTTTTCTTTCATTGCTACACAGACTCCACTGGAGTTGGAATGAGCTTGTGTTCCCAATGGAGGAGCTGGAGAAAAGACTCAAGGAACTGAAGGATCCAAGGCTACATCTGCCTACGTAGCAGAGGATGTCCTTATCAGATATCAATGAGAGGAGAGGCCCTTGGTCATGGGAAGGCTCCATACCCCAGTGCAGGGGAATGTCAGGGTTGGGAGGTAGGAGTAGGTGTGTGTGGGAGCACCTGTACAGAAGCACAGGGAGGGAGGATGGAATACAGGGCTTCCAGAGGGACAAACCAGGAAAGGGGATTACATGAAATATAAATTAATAAAATATCAGCGTCAAACAACTTTAGCCACTGTGAAAATTCTCTGGCATTCATTTGTGGTTCTGAGAATGAAACAACTATTTAGACTTAAGTATGAACTAATACACTTGAAAAATATATTTGATGCATAAAAATATAATTGAAGCATAAAAAAATGTCCAAAGTAGATTCCACAAAGTTGTGTTCCAATTTGCACATATCTCTCCTGGCCTAAATCCTTGTGAAAATACACACACACACACACACACACACACACACACACACACACTCATGAATACATTCATTCCTATTAAGGTTTCTTAAAGCCTATCTACAAAATTTCTCTTCAGCATGAATTTATTCATATAACAGATACCAAGCAACAAGGCTTCAAGTCAGAAAAGTCAATCCTTCCTCACGAGTGGCATCATAATTTTTGAATAGATTGTTGACCCTTATCAGACTCGTTTCTTCAGAATCAATAATCTTGTGTGACTGGATATAAGTGTGTTACATAAGAATACTAGCAAATCCTTTATAGACATGTATTCCACTCAGTATGCATTTTTTTCAGATGCTCAATACTACAGTAATATGCAAAATATCTAACAGGTTCATTATGCACTAAAGTTTGTACTCTTGTGTAAAGGTATCAGGAGGTACAATTCAGGTACAGGTTCAGCTCTTTATTGGATAAGTTAACAAAAGCAGTTTAGTCAAAAAGACCAAAGCCCCTGTCGTCTTCGGACTCCTCGGATTCTTCCTTCTTTGCTTCCACTTTCCTCTCTTCAGCTGGGGCGGCAGCAGTGGATGGAGCAGGACCACCAGAAGGTGCAGCTCCAGGAGCTGGAGCAGGCCCATCAGCCTCAACATTGCAGATGAGGCTACCAATGTTGACATTGGCCAGAGCCTTTGCAGACGAGCCAGGCCAGAAAGGTTCAATGCTGACAACCGCTGCTTTAATGAGGGTATTGATCTTAACTTCCATGACCATCACCTTGTTGTCTTGCAGGGTGAGGGCAGAGTAGATGCAGGCAAGCTCGGAGATGGACACCATGTTGTGGACTGCTGGCACGGTGCCAGTCACCGGATGAAGTGAGGGCCTCACCCCAATGCAGCATTAGCAAACTGAACACATTAGCAGGGTTTCTCTGTAGACATCCCAATGGCTATCTTAGTAAGGTGACAGTGACCTATAGGGACCTGTTCTGCCCCATGCCCATGTATGCTTCTTCCATACAGTGCCTTCCTGGCTGTGTTAAATCACCAGTGCTGTGGACTAGATTCAGTCAGACCCTCAACTCTCAGGGGCCCCTTAACTGTCTGGAGAATCAGGGTCCTGGTACACAGGCATGAAGGAGTCAGCAGGGTGACAAACAGATGCAAACATAAAAGAGTGTTGATCTGAATGTAATTTCTCAAAGGAAACATCAGACTTATGATACAGAAGAAAATAAGGAAGTTAGGTGACACATCACCCAAGGTACGTTGAGGTTACCCGATGCTTAATGACTCTTTACACAAAACAGAAGAATGCATACATAAAGACTGAGAGGAACTAAGTAATGTAACAACTGAGACAAAGTCATCTCTATCTAAGGTCAGCTATATTCCTAAAAGCCAGGCGTGAGGTCGTTATGTTCCCAGGGCAAGTACTTTCTTGCCCAAGCCATAGTTCTAATTCTGATTTATTGTTTAGCCCACCACCAGCCAGCTCTTAGTAAATACCTAACTATGCTATGCTTCTGGGTTAGTGAAAGTATGTGCTAGGGAGTTCTGCTCTAGCTAACCTTCTCATGAATAATGCAATATTCTACTTCCTCCTTAAACCTCATCCCTACCTACTTCCTAAACCATTGTAAATTCCTGTATATGTGAATGACTGGGCTGTTATTCTAAGTGATTTTGTCAGGGACTTTCTTCTATTAAGTAATGTAGTCTGCCATATATAATTATAATAAGAATTCTAAATTACTTTGCTAAGTTTGCCCTGAGATTTCTAACTCTATGTAGTAGATAGTAATGCTTGATTTCGTTCACTCTTTTTCAATACTGGAGGTAATTCCTCTTAATCGGTAACATTCTTATGAAATTCCAAGCCCAGGGCCTGCTCAAGGGCTGGCTAGGACATTGGTGAAGGCCAGGAAGCAAAGTTCAAGCTAATTTAGGTATTTGACAAATCATTCCTTGGAGGCACTGATAATAAAACAATACTGAAAGAAAGCACATAGATCCATTCACCTATCAACACAAGGACAAGTTTAGAACATTCATGCTATGGGATGCCAAGGCTCCAGGAGACTAAGTTTCCATGAAACTTTTTGCCTTAGGACTTTTCCCAAGCTTTTGGGCTTGCCACAGAGACTTTACTGGAGTGGCTATGGCACACCAGCACCTAGGTTTGTAAGGCTCTGAAAGAAAGGCTTTCCACATTCCCTCTTCTGCCTCACCAGCCATGACTTCTGAACTTATAAATTTGACCATAAGCTACTTGTGAAGTAAAAGATGTTTAATTGAACAGAAGAATGTGGGCTGGCAATGACTCGGAAGTTAAGAGCAGGGGTGGGGTGTGGGGTGCTGGGGAGATAGCTCAGCAGTTAAGAGTGTTGACTGCTCTTCCAGAGATCCGGAGTTCAATTCCCAGCAACTACATGGTGGCTCACAACCATCTGTAAATGGGATCCGATGCCCTCTTCTGGTGTGTCTGAAGAGAGCTACAATGTACTCATATACATATATACAAAATTAAAAAAAAAAAGTTAAGAGCACTGGCCGGCTCTTGCAAAAGACTCAAAATTGATTCCAAGCATCATCATGGTGGCTCCCAAGCATCTGCAGGTACCTGATACCCTCTCGTAACCACTGAGGGCACCAGACACCAAATGGTGTTCATATATGCAGGTAGGCAAAATGTTCACACTTGAAAATAGACCAGAGAAAGAGATTTGAAAGTGGCCAGAAACATAATAATAACACTAATAATAATAAATCTTGAAATATATAAGAATAAACGCTGAGAGGGGAGTCACCGCTTCAGGCTCATCTATGAAGGGGGATACCTGCAGCAGATACCCTCAACAAACTCCCTGGTACATTTTCTTACATCACACCAAGAAAACAATCAAGACTTGGCCATGTGTCCCCTAAGAGTCTGACATTTGGCATCAGGGACAAAATGCTCAATACCACAAATGTGTCTGCTTCAGAGCTCTGTCAAGTGAGCTCGGTCAGCGCTTACCTACACACACATCCCATGAGGGATGGGAACACAAAGCAGACTGTTCTCAACTTTGAAATCTCACCTCTTGGAGAGCTGTAGCCAGAGAGCCTGGTTCAAACGCAACATACTTAGTAAAGCCTGTGGTCTTAGACAAACTCATCTGTCCTTCTGCATCCATGTATGTAGTACTGGTGTGTCCCAAGCACTGAATTAGCCAAGGCACTAGGGATAGAAGTGGACAAGATCACCATTCCTCACAGCAGGCAGCTGACATGTTCTGAACTAGTTTCCCCACCAGGGATGTTATAGTGAGACAAGAAGCCAAGGACAGGTGGCCATAAAGAGCCCAGGACAAGTTGGGACACTGTCAGTTCACTGAGAGTGAGCTACTGCCACCTCACAAGCCATCTCCAATCTTGTCACCACAGCAGACTCAGTACCATTGCAAAAACAACCTCAGAATATGTCTCCAGAATAAGCCTTGCTCAACAAAAAATAATCTGAAGTGTGAGGGAATTGAATAACAACTTATGTAAGTAGACACATATTTCCCACAGAATATTAAATTTAAGGACATACATTAACATTTTTAAAAATTGCATTTATTGTTGGGTATAGTGGCTCATGTCTTTAATGCCAGCACACAAGAGGCAGAGGCAGGTGGATTTCTGAGTTTGAGGCCGGTCTGGTCTATAGAGTTCTAGGACAACCAGGGCTAAGTCGTAAGACCCTGACTTGAAAAAAAAAAAAAATCAAAACGAAACAAACCTAAACTGAATTTTTAAAAATCTATTTTTGGAGGGGGGACAAAGCTTACAGGAGGCCATTTTTCCTTCCTCCAGGGATCAGGGATCCAGCTGGGGAGTAGGTACCTTTACCCACCAAACCATCTTGCTGGGTCAGGAAAACATATTTTTAAACATGCTACATATAATTCCACTGTTTACATGGAAACAGCAGACATTCCATACAAGACTCTGAACCAAGCACTGCTTTACTCCTTTGGATGATATTTTTATTTTGTGTTTATTTTAATTATTATTACTGAGGGTGGGGCTTGGGGTGTAGCTTGCAACCCACAGCCTTATGCATGGTAGACAGGTGCTCTACCACTGAGCAACATCCCCAGTCTTCAAGAGTAAACTTAAGCTCTTCAACTCATATAGACAAACAAATATGCCCAAGCCTTAGGAAGGGCATTGAAATTCTTGTGTTTACAGATGATGACACTGAGGAGTAAATCTGGCCGTGGGAGTGCACGCCTTTAATCCTAGTGCTCATGTGGCAGGTGAATCTCTGAGTTCAAGGCAAGCCTGGTCTACAGAGTGAGTGCCGGGACAGTCAGGGCTACACAGGGTTTTTGAAACCCTGTCTCAAAAAACAAAATGAAAAAACTTCTTTATTTTTATTTATGTGTGATGTTTCTTTGCACATATATCAGTGTACCTTATGCGTGCCTGGTACTCACAGAGGCTGAAAGAGAGCATCAGATCCCTGGAAACTGCAGTTATAGTTGGTGGTCATGAGACACTATGTATGTGTGTACCTGAGAACAAACTTTTGTCCCCTGAAGAGCAGCCAGTGCTCTTTTTTTTTTTTTTTCAAAAGAGGTCGTATTTTAATTGTAATAATTTTTTTGGTATTTATTTCATTTACATTTCCAATGCTATCCCAAAAGTCCCCCACACGCTCCCCTACCCACTCCCCCACCCACCCACTCCCACTTCTTGGCCCTGGCGTTCCCCTGTACTGGTTAGTTCATATTGTTGTTCCACTTACAGGATTGCAGATCCCTTTATCTCTTTCGGTACTTTCTCTAGCTCCTCCACTGGGGGCCCTGTGATTCATCTAATAGCTGACTGTGAGCAACCACTTCTGTGTTTGCTAGGTCCCGGCATAGTCTCACAAGAGACAGCTATATCTGGGTTCTTTCAGCAAAATCTTGCTAGTGTATCCATCCCATAATCAGCTTCCAAATGCTGACACCATTGCATACACCAGCCAGTGCTCTTAACCACCAAGGCATCACTCCAGTTCCTGGTTCCTCTCTTTAAAATGGGGCTAGCAGAAAGCTTCCTTACTTTGAGTGGTGGGGAATTAAATACAAATTTTTATTTCTAAAGCATTTGGAAAAGTACCTGGCGTCTCTTCTTGATGCTCAGGAGCAAATGCATTATTAGCTGTGAGGTGGGTTCTGAGCACCACAGACTGCACACACCTAGTGCTTTGTAAATCAAGGCTGGGGGCAGTGATCCCAGAATCCTGGACCAGTCATTTTTGGCCTCCTCGTGTTTTAAGAGAGGGTCTCATGTAGCTCAGGCTGGTTTTCCTCAAACTGACTATGTTACAGAGGATGAGCCTGACTGTTTAATCCCTCTGCTTCCACCTCACAAATGCTGAAGGGACTAAAAGCGTGACATGGCTCTGAGCTCTGAACATAAGGTTTGTGGTGACAGACTAGCACATTCCCAGCCTGAGTTACTACTCTCCTTTTAAGGGTTTATTCTTAATTTATTCAAAACATTTTATTTTTATGTATACGGGTGTTTTCGCCTACATGTGTGTTTGTGCCCCACCACATGCATGCCTGGTGCCCACAGAGGTCAGAAGAGGGCATTGTACTTCCTAGAACTAGAGTTTCAATTCTGATCTACCCTATGTGTCCTGGGAGTTGAACCCTGGTCCTCCACAAGGGCAGCAGTGTGTTTTTAATTACTGAGCTATCTCCCCAAGCCTCTAAATCACTTCTTAAAATGCAGAAATGTATATAAACCCACTGGCAACATATCCTCGGCAACCTCATTAAAACTGTGATGTAGCTCTAAATGTCACACAGGAGGAGCAATGATAAATACTTACAAAAAAAAAAAAAAAAGACTGGAGTGGGACACTTAGAGCTAGCTTCAAAGCACAAGGTCCTCTTCTGGCTTCTGCAGCTACCTGCACTTGTGTGTGTTTGTGTGTGTGTGTGTGTGTGTGTGTGTGTGTGTGTGTGGCATTCGTACTGTGTATGCATGTTCGTATGTGTGTGGCATATGTGTGTGCACTTACATGTGTATGTGCAGTGTGTACAGTGTATGTTTGCATGTGTATTAGCAGTGTGGTGTGCATGTGTGCATGTATGTTTGTGTGTGTATGTATATTATGTGCAGCTTGTGTGTCTGTATGCATTCACACGTGTATGTATCCCTGTGTGTATAACAAAGGTAACAAAAATAAATCTTTTAGCCGGGCGTGGTGGCGCACGCCTTTAATCCCAGCACTTGGGAGGCAGAGGCAGGCGGATTTCTGAGTTCGAGGCCAGCCTGGTCTACAAAGTGAGTGCCAGGACAGCCAGGGCTACACAGAGAAACCCTGTCTCGAAAAAAAAACCAAAAAAATAAATAAATAAATAAATAAATAAATAAATCTTTTTAAACAATGAGTTGGGCTGGAGATATGGCTCAGTGGGTGGGACCTCTGACAGTTCTTCAAGAGATTCTGAATTCAAGTCCCAGCAACCGTATGGTGGCTCATAACCATCTGTAATGGGACCTGATATCTTCTTATGGTGTATCTGAAGAGAGTGACAGTATACACACATACATAAAATAAAGTAATCTTTAAAAAACTAAGTGAAAATAAATCCTATCTCAAAACTAAAAAGTTTTCTTTTGGGCTGGGGAATGGTTCTATTGGTAAAGAGCCTGGCAAAACCTAACTGCCTGAGGTTCAGATTCCCAGAACCTACATAAAAGGCTGGACCCACGCTGGAGAGATGGCCCACGGGTTAAGAGTACCTGTTGCTCCTGCAGAGAACCTGGGTGGACTCTCTGCACTCACGTGACTGTTCAGAACAGGGGACCTGATGGCCTCTTCTAACCTCCTAACACACCTGCACACGTACAGGTAAAACACATTCATAAACTTTAAAAAAACAAAAGAAAAAAATTAAAGAAAAATTTAAAACCTGGACACAGCCACACGCATGTGTGTGTGTGTGTGTGTTATCCCAGTGTTTACTCTCACTCTGGGACTGAGAAAGCACAGCCCTCCAGCAGTCAGGGCAGATCTGCATGGCAAACACCACTAAATTTCAGTGATGTAGGAAAATCACCATATGATCAAAATCTATGACACTGTTCTAAAGGGGTTTTCTTTGCAAAGATGTAGGATGCAATTTTATAAAATAACTCATATTAAACTTTTAATAACTTTATTAAGAAGGCTGAGGCAAGAGGATGACAAGTTTGATGCCAGCTAGCATTAACATAGCAAAAACTTTCACTTAAAAAACAAGGATCTGAGGATATGACTCTGGTTAGAGCACTGGCTGATTTACCAGAGGACCTGGGTTTGGTTCCTAGCACCCACAAGGTCATGCACAGTTCCACGGAATCTGGTGCCCTCTTCTGGTCTCTGTGAGTACTGCATGCACACATGGTGCACAGGCACATGCAGGCAAAACACCCATACACACAAAAAGGAAAATAAAAGTAAATTCATTAAATTGGGCATGGTGGTACATGTCTGTAAAATATAAACAAATACAAACTGACAATGTGTTCAGCATGCAATGTATACTTCTTACATAACGCAACACCATACCTGATTTTAAACCACAAAATGAGAGACTGGAGAGACAGCTCAATGTTTAAGAGCATTTGCTGCCTTTGCAAAGGACCTGGGTTTGACTCCCAGTATCCACACAGCTCTGGCTCCAAGGGATATGATGCTCTCTTCTGACCTCTGTGGACATCAGACATTCACACGGTGCACATATGCAAAATAAAACTATAGAAAAAGATTTAGCTAAATAAAATTTAAAGATTGAAAAAAAAAAGTAAATCTAGGCCAAAAGTTATTACCCCACAAAGACTGCTCAATGTTTCTAAAGTCTGTTCAGGTGAATGGAAGGAACTAAGAGTTGTCGGAGTGATGTGAAACAGGCATTTGAATACCCGGACGTAAGTGAACAGGCAGATCCCGGGTCCCCAAGCTCACCACACCACTCTGTCCTGAGCAGTGTTCATGTAGTCTATGTGTGCTCAGTCTGTGCTGTGTGTGTCTAGACAGTATCTGCCTATCCACACAAGGCAGAGCACATAATGATGCAATTAGCTAAAGCATTTCTCCCTTTGACCAGAAACATGGCTTACTTTCAGCTACCTCAACTACTACAAGAAGAACATGTGGTGCCTGGAGCCACAACAGCTCTAGGCTACCAGAACACTTCCTGAGAGGTCTAGTCATCCATCCAGACTTAAGTTGTTCCCTCTCCAGGCCAGGCTTGTGGACAGTGCACAGCTTGGCCTGCGAACCTGCAAACCACAGCTGTGAAACTTTATCCAGTGCGATGGTGTGTGTGTGGTGGTGGTGGTGGTGGTGGGAGGTCCACCAGCACCATGTTATCCTTCTTGGTGACTCTCCCGTGGTAGGTGGGCTTGAGCCATGGCTAATGCTTGTTAACTCTATTGGGAGAAAAAGGGAAAAAACAGTAAGATTGAAATCGCTGCTTCAGTGTTCTGCTGCCTTTGAAGATGATCATGTGTTATCTGGCTTCTGCACAAGTGCACACACTTACAGGAAAGCAAAGCCAGGCACATAAATCAAGGAGAGCAAAGAGACTGATCATCTGAAAAGGGCAAACTGTGGTTTGATTATGGGAGTGAATCATGTAAAATCTAACCCAGATCATGAATACAGAAATTGACTCCTTCCCTCCACAAGAGACTCCTGAAACATGAGCTCTGACAGAGCGACCTCAGGAGGGTCATCATTCCCACCCTCTGTCCCCATGGAGGCAGAATGGGATGGCACAGTAGCAGGGATGCCTGAGGGCATTGACAGAATCTGGTAAATCTCACAGCAGCAAGGGCCCGTCTTCATCAAAGGGTTCATGGAACAGAAGGCACCTCAAATATGCAATGGGAGATGGGCAACTCATCCACTGCTGAGACCCCAGTATATTTTATATGAACCACACTAAGAAGGAAGCTGGGACAACTCAGGGGATTAACCCGAGGCAAACTGCTCACAAACAATGAAGACTCAGACACATCTCACCATGCTCTAGTTTTAGGGTTCTCTCTGTCTCTCTCTGTCTCTCTCTGTCTGTTTGTCTCTATCTCTGTCTCTCTGTGTGTCTCTCTCTTTCTGTCTCTGTCTCTCTCTGTCTCTCTCTGTGTCTCTGTCTGTCTGTCTGTCTGTCTCTCTCTGTCTGTCTCTGTCTGTCTCTGTCTCTCTGTCTCTCTCTCTCTCTCTCTCTCTCTCTCTGTCTCTCTCTCTCTCTCTCTCTCTCTCTCTCCAAGGTAAAAACCCTAGGCTGGCTTCAAATTTAACCTTCCTGCTTCTGCCTTCCAAACTGCTGGGATCTCAGCTGCACACCACGGAAACCCACTCCAGTCTTTCATTTTACAAGGCAAACTATTAGTTCGGCTTGTAACTAATAGCAACATTTGATACAAACTTGTATCGATGCTTTGTTTTGCTAATAAAATTACAAGCATAATAAAATAAAACTGAATTTTAGTCCAACATTTGAGTCCATAAGACTCTTAGTTTAACATTAAGTCACCTTGTTTTTTCCAGAATCACAAGGATATAAAAATAGTAAGCATAGTGAATTGTGGGGCACCTGCACTGTCCTAAAACAGAATGGGCAGGCTCACTGTAACAGAAAGGCTACAGCTGAAAATGGTTAACAAATTTCAGAGCAGAAAATAACTTTATGGCAATTCATTTCACCACCATTCTGGGATTCCAATTTTGTAATTCACAATTTCTCAATTTTTCCTTTAAGCTGGCAGTATAAGGAGAGATATTGCCATTTCCAGAGGCTGAACTTTTCAATAATTAATGAAGTATATTTTAATATCTCATCACATTCAATTTACATTATGAAACATTTATAGAAACAAGTGTGATATTTCTGTAATCATCCTCTCTCCAACCACCAGAAGATTATGGGCTGAAAGTCAAGGACCACATTGGCCATCTCAAAGCCCTAGGGCCTCACTCCACTGCATGCCAGAACATCAAAGCCAGCTGCATTCCTAACAGCACACCTAGCGATCACACCTGTTAGAGTGTGGGTTTTCTGGGTTTACTCTCAGGCAAAAATGATCTTTGTGACTACAGATCTTAATGATTAGAAACTTGATTTTAGAATCTATGAATGCCAGGCGGCAGTGGTGCATGCCTTAATCTCAATACTTGTGGCCTGGTCTACAGAACAAGTTCTAATATAGCCAGGGTCACTCAAGAAAACCTTGTCTCAGAAAAACAAAAAACAATCAGCAAGAACAGTGAACATCAGGGTTAACTTCAAATAGGAAAGTTTATCCCAGCACATCCTAGTTTTGTGGGCTGAAGAAGGCTGTTCTTCTGCCCAAGTCACACAAGCAAGAGATTCTGACAGGTTATTTTCAGATCCACAATGTGCCACAGAGCCTGACACCAATCACTCACGACATGTCTTCCTTCTTCTTCCCCTTTATACCTTTTATGTGTAGGAATCCATCGGCTGAAATAAAGACATTGACAGTGCTTCCTGTATCAGAATACCTATGCTGACCATACTGTAAGTTTCAACCATCTTTAATGCATTTCGACTATAAGTGAACCTATAAAATCCAAGACAAACTGAATCTTGGTCCATCTAAAGGCTCTGCAATCCTGGGATACTGCCACCAGGGGGCAGCAGGTGCTTGTGTGTGCATGCTTGATATTATGCTTTGATTAAAAAATAACCTGTAGCCCACCCCCTGGCTCCTAAAGGAGTATCAGCAGCCCCAGTTGAGATGCTAAGGGTGGAAAAGTACCAGTAAATATGTTCTAAATTCCTATTTAGGCATAGCGTCACATGCCCACAATCTTCTGCAATCTCAGGAGGCAGAGGCAAGAGGATCACAAGTTTCAGGGCAGCAAGGGCTTTAAAGCAAGTCTAGTCAAAAACAAGTGAGTACATGTAAGGTCTCTAGCTGACTCTTTATTGCCCAAAATACACTGGAACAGGGCAGGGGCTGGAGAGTCAGCTCAGTGGTTAGGAGCATTTGCTGTTCTTGCAGAAGACCTAGGTTTAGTTAGTTCTCAGCACCCACATGGTGGCTCATCCTCTGCGTGGGCACCAGGCACACACATGGTGTGCAGAATGCATGCAGGCAGCACACACACAAACACACAAATATATAAATCCAAAAACAAAGCTGAACACTAAAACAGGTTGGTACTGTTTGGAGAGCGAGTATCCCCTTAAGGTCTGGATGCTCTAACTTGCTCATCAGCCTGTGGTATCATTGGGAGGTGGCAAAACCTTCAGGAGTTGGGACTGGATGGTAATTTGGGGGTGTGTTCTCAAACAGAATGGTGGCCCCACTCCCTCTGTGTCCTCACTGTTTCCTCTCTGTTTTCCAACCCGTGTGTGAGGGGGGGTCACTTCAGATATGCTGCTGATGTATCAGTTATTTACAGTACGGTTCATAACAAACAGTAAAGTTACAGTTATGAGGGAGCAACTGAAGTTTTATGGCTGTAAGTTACCAAACCATGAGGAACTGTATTAAAGGGTGACAGCATTAAGAAGATTGAAAACCACAGCCCTAGAAGGTCAACAGCCTCCAGGACAGGCCCTAGGCAGTGATATAATCAGCAAGGCTCAGAAAGAAGAGCCAATGGACGGCAGACCGCAACTCTGAACCTATATGCCAGTGCACCTTTCCTCATTTAGGGTGATTTTCTCACATACTTTTCACAGCAACAGAAACCTGACAGAAGGGGGCTGGAGAGATGCTTTAGTGGTTAAGAGCACTGACTGCTCCTCCAAAGATACTGAGTTCAAATCCCAGCAACCACATCATGGCTCACAACCATCCATAACGAAATCTGCCTCTCTCTTCTCAAGTGTCTGAAGACAACTATAGTGTACTTACATATAATGAATAAATAAATCTTTAAAAAAAATTTTAAAAAAAGGAAAGCAGAAGGATGTCTGCAGAGATCCAAACTGGAAAGGCCCACTCTTGGGGCTGGAGATGGCTCAGCCATAAGGTTCAAGTATTGCTTTTGCAGAGGACCGAAATTTGGTTTGAAGCATTTTCTGTCCCAACACAGACCCACATACAAAAACACACAGAGACATAGTTTAAAATAATAAAAAACAAACCTTTAAAAAGAAGAGACATTCTCAGGCCACCAACATAGTTTAGCAGATAGAAGCACTTGCTGCCAAGCCTGACAGCCTGAGTCTCAGCCCAGGAACCCACAGTGGAGGAGGGGACAAATCCCAGCAAGCTATCCTTTGACCTCCATATGCACAATGGGGTGCGTACTCACATGCACTTGCACACACACACACCAATAATAACCGTAACTATAAAATGTAAAAATAAAAAAGATGGCGCACGCCTTTAATCCCAGCACTTGGGAGGCAGAGGCAGGCAGATTTCTGAGTTCAAGGCCAGCCTGGTCTACAAAGTGAACTCCAGGACAGCCAGGGCTATACAGAGAAACCCTGTCTCGAAAAACCAAAAAATAAAATAAAATAAAATAAAATAAAATAAAATAAAAAAGACAATGGGCTGGAGAGATAGCTCAGCAGGTAAGAACACTGACTGCTCTTCGAGAGGTCCTGATGTCAATTCCACCATCTGTAATGGGATGCGATGCCCTCTTCTGGAGTGTCTGAAGACAGCAACAGTGTACTCATATACATAAAAATATATAAATAATTCTTTTTTAAAAATATAAAGTAAGGAAAAATTAAAAGACTCTCAGACTTAGTATTGTCTCCATGTATAAATTCTGTCCAGTTCAGACCTTGTGGGCCCCTAGCCAGCTGAGTGTCAGAGATCCTTAATTTCTCATAGCTGTGTGCTGCAGGCAATCTTCTACCTCCTGTGCAGAAGGAAAGCTACTAGGTGCTGGGCTCTCAGAACACCTGGGTAGAACCCAAACATCAACTCCAAATGCACTCCAATCCACGTGAGCTCTGCTCATCAGTGTCTCTGCCACCAGTGTGGTAGTGAGCCTGCACACAGTGAGTGTTACTTCACAGTGAGGACCAACACACATAGGCAGCTGCCAACACAAACGTGACCACTCCAATACCAAGGTCAAGCAGAGCAAAGCAAGATCTCTCCCTCCAGAGAAGCACTTACTGTGGGTTTGTAGCTTGCCTGATCTGATCATGAGCTCCAGGCCAGTCAGAATGGCACAACACAGTGAATGCTGGGATTAAAGGCAAATACTGCCACGCCAGAACTAAAACATTACAAAGAGCAGGAGGTCAGAAGAAGCAGGAGCCCTGGGGTAGGAATGGATGGGGTAGTGGCCGAATTCTGCTCAGCCTGGTGGAACTGCATGGAGTGGGGTAAAGAGGGAAGGGTGCCAGATTTTTTCCTTCTTTTTTTTTCTGCAGAGGTGTTTTGGTACCCAGGGTCTCAGGATGCTAAGCAGTGCTGGGAGTGAGTGATGCGGTGGTTACCTCGGTAACCACCACAGACCTGAGGGCTGGCAGCCCTAAGACACACATGAATAAAACAAAAACAAAAACAAAAACAAAACAAAACATTAAGAAGACTTAAGCCAAGCGTTTCTCATGATGATATTTTAAATCCATGTATTTATGCATGGCTCATGTAATACTTTTTAAATAAACAAATGTAGAGATGATTGGTAATGTCACCTGAGATCTCTAATACTGGAAGGAGGGAGATAGCTCAGTAGGTAATGTCACTGCTGTACAAGTGAAAGACCAACAATATGAAGACTCCCCACGTTCTGACTCAGGATAGGTGACACCCCAAATCACTCATTAGAAATGGTCTTGATGCAAACTGCAAGAGAAAGGCAAAAACCTTTAGAAAGGCAAAAACCGCAAACACATGGCATCCTGGAACAATGGGGCAAGTTCTACTCCCTGCCATTAGTGAGGCCTATTTTGGACACAGGTCTAGAGGCTTAAATAATATTTCACTCTCTCTCAGGATCTTTCACAAGCACAAGGATCTGAGGAAAATAGCTATGTATGGTGGGGTGCACCTCCCCCCCCCACACCCCCAGTACACTGGGAATCCATGGAGCTTATTGACCAACTAACTGAACTGTCTCCAGATTCAGAGAAGGACCCTGTCACATAAGGAGGAGAGTGATAGGGAAAGGCATCTGACATCAGCATCTGGCCTCCCTCAGCCACACATAGCTGCCCATGTGCACATGCTACACACAGAGGTGGGAGATCTCAAGTGCTCAAGTGAGTGTATTTCAGATAATGGCGATGGGGTTGATCACCCAGTGCATTGGGAATAATGCCAGACATGGGCATTATTCATTATCTCTAGGCCCAGGCCTACATGATCTAAGTATTAACATGAGAAGCTCATAGAAGTCTAAGGCTCGCCTAAAAAGCCTGCATAGATCATGAGAGGGCTTAGAGACCTCATACGGACTAAGCTTAGCATAAGCCCAGTCTGGAGTCCAGACGCCTGGGGCATGGTCTGTGCCATACAAACACATCACCAGTCTCAGACAGGTTGATGTAACTTTTCATGACCCACATTTATAGTGATCTTGCTCTCCTTTAAAAATAAGGTTAATTTCAAGGAGACATAAGAGACATTTACTTTATGATGGAATCCATTCATTAAGGCAGAGGAGGCAAGTTCACAGCAGGAGGTGGTGGGAAGGAGACCTGTCTCTCAGGGAAGCTTCCAGACTCCCAACTTTCACCACTCTGCTTGTTAAAAGAAAAAGTTCCCCCAAAAAACATCCAAATTTGCCTGGATCTGAGTTTTAACACACAGATAAGTTTGTCTAAACACACTTGAAGGCCGTTCACGGGAAGTGATTGGCTTATTTCCCTCTCCAGTGGCATGAAGTCATCACTGCTACTGGGTGACTCCTGGGGAGAGATGAACAATGTCTAGACAGCCCATAAAGAGTACCACCAACAGAACAAAGACACCCTCCCACCCAGGTAAGACTCAGTGGACCAGGGAGTTTTTGGGGTTACTCATGGGAGCACGGTGACTCAAAAGCTGCTTCACCATAGAAAACCCCACCCCAGGGTCAGTGAGGATCCCTAAAGGCTATGTGCCTGGAGCTCTTTTCTGGGCTTGGAGGGGGCTCAGCACAGCATAAAGGCTAATTCTGATTTTCTAGTTGGTTGGATCTGGAATTAACTATGAGACACACCTCTGTGTGGGTCTATAGAGGTGTTTCTAGGGTGGATGAAGATTCCTAAAGCAAACAGAAGTTCAAGGCAAATATACTGCTATTTGTTTGCCTACCTTCATTCCTTGTTGGTGAGTGTGCCTATCCCATTCCTTTGAGAAGCCCAGTTTTTCAGCCTTTCAGAATGGGCTGAAGTCAGATACTCTCCAGGAATGCCCAAGGCCTTCCACACCAGATTGGAACTGCTAAGGCATCCAGCATCATGGATAGAGGAACCACTGGGTCCATATCATGGAAGTCAATGCAACCTGTCTTCCTTATCATATGTATTCTGTCTCAGATCCTCTCCTAAAGAACCCTGACTAACACATGTGTTATTGTGTGAAATCCTGGAGGGCAGGTGTTCCTGTCTCTGTCTCCCATGTAGGGAGCTGGTATGACTGGCTGAAACCTCCATCTCTGAACTTCTCTGATGCTCTCTTCCAGAGAAACAAATGCCACTATCCTTGAATCAGACAAGAAAGTATGACATGACAGAGTAGGCAGCTGCCCTTTAAGATGCAAATTCAGCCTCCCCAGAAGTAACACACCTCTACCTCCCACAGCTCCCATACCTATGCCTCCCACTCCAAAACCTCCCACAACTTCCATTCCTGTATCTCTCATGTCTCTACCATCCACACCTCTACCTCCCACACCTTGGTAACCTCCCATAGTCACTTTGGTTCCAGAGCAAGAGGTCTGGTTCCATTTGCAAATCTGACCTGCTTGCAGAGGTGATCTCCACCTTTCTGTCCCCAGACTGTAAATGTTGGGGACAGCTACTCTAACTCACTCTCTCGAATAAGAGAAGGTGGTACACAGGGTCCCTCCTTGCGTACAACCTCCTCCTCCTCCTCCCTCTTCCTCCTCCCTCCTCCTCCCATGTTTCTCCATCCTCCTTTTAACCCAAAAGAGATGGATGACTTACAAAGGGCAAATGAGTCAGAGATATGGAAGCAGAAAAAGAGAACGATTTTACTAAGTTATTATTCAAAGGTGCTTTCTGAGACAGAGAATAAGAGCAACCCTATCATTCACACAACAGATACCTGGGCAGGAGATCTGTGGTGTCAGCCAACAGCCATTGTGTAAGCAAGCAGTCCAGGAGCCTCAGGCTACCAGCTAGCTACCACAGAGGAAGGAGACTGCTGTGTACACACAAAAAAAGGGACATTTAGCCCAATGGTCAGAGAGGACACTGAGGTGGGATGGAAGCATGACTTCATCTGAGAAGATGGAGCCCTAACACTCTGTATCCCAGCTGTGGCTCTGCAAGGCGAGTGCATCCTAGATGGTTAGATATAAATTGAGAGAGCATGTGAGATTTTTTTTCTGCTTATATTTTTATTTCATACTTTAAACTTTACTTTATCCTAATATTGATGTATAGGTTATCACTGAATATTAAGTTGTGATTTTAATCTTCTTGAGGACAAGTTGTTCTTCATGTACATACAAATTCTTTGCAGAGTCCTGTAAATATATAAACAGAGCTTCTGCCAGAAAAACATCAGTCATTTTTATTAATAGTTAATAGGTCTTTATTTTATTAGGGGCTAGAAAAGTTTAAAAAATTGACTTATTTATTGTTATATAAAGTATTATAGGGAGATCAATAATTATAATTTTACTTTGTAATTTAGATGTCTATGTCTTTTAAGGTTTGATGAGCTCATTCTACAATAGCCAGTCCCTGTGAATTATATGGGATGTCAGTGGAATTTGGGAAACTAAGAGTCAAACACCAATTTTAATATGCCTTTTAAGTTTAAACAATGGTATTTTTTGATTTTGAGGTCTTGGCATTATAAACTAATAAAACAAATACTGTATCATATCTTTGAAAGTTTCCCCAGGTTAGGCAAAGACATAAATAACAATGAGAATTCAGTGTACATCCATACAGGAATAAAAGCAAACTTTCCAAAGACAGGACATGTGTAACATTTGTCTGTTTTAAATCACAGGGATATAGGCTCATCAGGGGTTAACTACCCAAGCTGAGCTAACAGCTTTGCAGGAATGCAGGAGCAGTTTTCTGAGTGCAATGGTGATTTGTAATGTAAGATCTTGCTAAGTTATCTTCATAGGAAAAGCAACAAGCTTTTGTTAAGAAATTAAACTAATCCTTACCTTCATGTATCTGATCAGGAAGCATAGAATGACCTTGCACATATCCAGTAGAGAAAAGACAATTTCTAATCTGAAGTGAGACTTGCAATTCTGTAAGTTGGGGTTCTGAAAATTGTAAAATATCTGTTCCACAGTTTTTAAAAGGGGGCTTGTCCTTCATATTTAAAACACAATGTATCTCAGATGCCTAGTGTTCAGGAAGTTGTATTCGGAGAGTATTTGAGGTACCTCCTTAAGCTGCAGCTGCTGTGCCTTACTCCCAGAGCATTCAGCAGCTGGTCCTTTCACTTTCAAGGTCAGTAGAGCTGTTGGGATGGGAAATGGGCAGGAGCAGAGCAGGGGTGTGGAGCAGGGGTGCAGTTTCTCCTGCCACACTCACAATTCTGTTATGGGTATCTTACCATTTTTAGGAAGTTTGAGATTCTATGAACCTGGGGGCTTTGCTGATGCTTGAATTAATTTTATACTTGCCAGAATATTTTTCTAAATAACCTCTTAGATTCTTGGCAGTATCTGTAGTTTGTACACAGGAGTTCTCTTTGCTAAAGCCTCAATAAAGCTCCTTGAACTCAAATTCTCCCATGTTTCTTAACTCCCCTGTTTCTCTGTTTGCTACTTCATTTCCCTTTTAACAGGGGACTGAATAGACATTCCAAAAGAGCTTTGTAGATATTAGTTATATGAGGGACCATTGCAGATTTCACCGAATTAGAAAATGTAGGTTATAAAGCACCATCAAATGGCTGTAAATATTAACATTTACTGAGTAAAATTACAGTCTCTATTAATTTTACACTGAGGTATATGCAGGCTTTGTTGTAAATACACCATTCAAAATGTGTCTTCATAGGCTTAGGTATTAATGTTACACCTTAGGTTTGAATGGAAAACAAAGACAAGATTGCTGCACAGTATGGCTGAGGAGAAGATATATTGTCGGTTCTGTTTAACCAGAGAATTGCCATAGAAAAACGAATTCCACCATGTGGGCAAGCTTTATTAGATATTACATTCTGACTAAGAGATGGACTTGGGTCACATGCTACAGAGGGTTGTATAGGCTATGAGGATTTATCATTTTCCTAAGACTTGCAACATGCAGCATTCCAAGAAGACACCTGTTTCTTGGGCTGGTGGTGCTAGAGGTTAATTTTTGGCATTTCAGTCTGAGGGAGAAAGCAGTCAGAGTTCTCTGGTTGGGGCCAGACTGAACCAGGCCATGAGATGTGGGTGAGGGGTATTGGGGATGAAAAGGGAGGATAGAAGGACTGGCCAAAGGAGAATCAAGATCCAAGAAAGCACCTAGACAACAATGTCTACATTGATATGTTAATAGGCACACCAGTTATCCATTCCTCCTGAATTTCTTTGAATCCTTCCAAGGTTCAACCCAGCTGTTCAGGCTCAAACTCCTCTCTAATGATGGAATTCAAATTGGCTTCTCTCAGCTTTGATTTCCATCACTCTGCTTGGCCTCATAAGAACTCTGGCAATATGTTCCAATCTTCTATTGACTTATCATTCTCTGGCTTGTTCTGTCTTCACCTGTGTCTAGCTTGTCCCCTCTTCTACCTGTCTCTGTAAAACTCTCCTGGGAAAACTGCCCCTTTCTCTGTACTGTTCTCCATGAAGTAATTTTCCTTTCCTCTGTCTTTTCTGGACAGTTGAGCATATCCAATTCTGTAAAATCTCTCTCTGATTTGTCACTATATCTGCCACTAAATTAAGCATCACTTTCAAACTTGGGTGCTTCTTTTTCCAATCTAACTTGACATTCCTTGTGTACAAAGGGCAAATCTATAATCCAGGCAGGATTGAAGGCATGTGCTAAGGGCTGAGCCACACTAGATCATAATCGCTAGTTTCCCTATGTGATCAAATATCCTGCAACTGAGTTCTATTTTATTGTCAATACATTGGGTCCTTAGTGAGTGCCCATAAGGCTTAGGCCCCATGCTGCTACTGGCTCAGCCAAGCATATTCTTGGGTTGAAAATGAGCTAAGTCATGCTCCATGTGTGAGAGCCTCATGGAAAGCCTTGTTTGATCAGGCTAGACCTCACCTGAATGGTGCTTTTCCTTTGCAAATACTTGACAACAGCATATAGTCGCTCTTGTGGCAGACTATGATTTTCTTAAGAGGAAAATTGGACCATTATGGCATAGCAGGCCTAATGTTGGGTGTGACCCTGTTTTGCCCCCTTGAGCAGCTATTTAGAGGCCTGGTTTTTGATATGGTGATGGCTCTAGTGTCTGGATATAAATCAGGGCTGTCTCATTTGTTATTGGTTGGAGTCAAATTTTGTGAGAATTCTGGTGAACCACTGTGTATTTCAGCATTCTAATATCTACCAGGCCTGATTAGCATACTACTTATCTGTGTGGTGTTTTATAGGTAGTCCTCCCTCTACTACATTCTACGTGTTGTCACTGTTGGATTCCATTTTGGCCCTGGTTTCAGCCCCTGCAGAAGCAGGACCTCTCTCCTCTCCCTGGAACTGCTGACAAGGAGCCAGCAACTATTATCTAAGCATTTGTAAAACCTTTACAAATCAATTGTACTCTTGGACATCACACTTATTATTTGAGTGTTATCCAACTCATGAGATACCTTTTTGCAACCTCCACCAAATTAACTACAAAAGGATCTTACTCCTAAATGTAAAATACTATGGGCACAACTTGTAGAAGATAGTTAGAAATACCACGGTTCTCTAAATTTTGCATCCTACCAAGGAATTTTCTATAAAACCACCTGCTCCAAATGTTCTGTGCCTATGCCGCCCTGCAGAGCCTACCTTTGATTCCAGGGAATGACCAGAACAAAACAAAACAAAACAAAACAAAACAAAACATCTCTTAGGAGACCACATCTGGCTTCCACTTACCACCTACACCCAGGGTGGACCCAATACACAACCTCCAGCTCTTAAGCTGCCTTCTCCTCCCTATTGTGGGCAGTCACCCTGGGCTCAACATGTTGCTTGCTACTTCTGAGATTGCCTGAGCTCTACTGACAGCACTCAGTAGGCACTTCTGCTTCTTCCTCCTGAAATCAAAATAGAGAAGTTGTATATGTAATTCCCAAAATTACCTTATATAGTTCAGATCCCCGGGAACCAGGTTACTGGTGGGAATGTTGAGATTTGTAGTTCTGTGGAAATAAGAAAGCCTAATGGGTAAATATGGTGACATAATTCATTTTTTATATATATGCCCCTGCATATGTGACTGGCCCCTTCCAACTGGAAATTCTCGGGAATTTTCCTGATGAAGTTCCATCTCTTGGTCTGTATTTAATATATAACAAATGATTACTTTATATATGGCCCAAATTGGTCAGTTGGTTTTCTGGTAAAAATCAGGATTGACATATAGACACCCTTACCGCGGTATCTCTACCCTAAATTTGCTCTTCAAGCCAAATACTGGAGAACTGACTTGAGCTGCCAGGCTCCATGGGTGTCCAGAGGACCACTTTTTCCCATCAGGCAGCTGAAGTGGGGTCCTCACAGAAGCAAGCATTCTCTAATAGAAGCTAAGATAAACAGTTATCCACATGATGGCTCATAATCATCTGTACTGAGTTCTGCTGCCCTTTTCTGTCCATGCACTCGTACCTGCTGCAGTCAGAACGTTGTATACATGAAAAATGTATGAAATAATTAAAAAACAAAAATTAAAAGTGTTTGAACTGTTTATTTATATACCTGTTCCATGTTGTGTATGTGGCAGTGAGAGGAAAAACTCATTGGTGTCTATTGTCTGCCTATACTATGTGAGTTCTAGAGATGAAAACCATGGCATGTTTTGTTTCAAGTGAAATCATTTGGCCATATTTGGGTTAATTTTTTTTTTATTTATGTGCTGGTGTGTGAGTATCCACATGCCACAGCCCAAGTGTCAATAAAAGAGAAAAGTTTGAAGGAGTAATGTGGGTCTCAACGATTCTGAGCTAAGGACATCAGGTTCAGCAGCAACCAACTCTAGCCACAGAAAGAATTTACTTTCAAGAACAACTACACAACAGACTTCACAAAAACCCTTACTTGAAAAGTATTAGTTTATACAGTCTGATATTTAAATAAACAATGGACTACATAGATGATCAGCATCCATGCTATACATTGCAGCAAAAAATACAGATCTCCAAGTGAAAATACAAAAGAAGATAACCAAAATTCATAGAATGCATATAATGGCCTAATAAAGATTTGTGAATAGATTATCTTCTATACATTAAACTTTAATATCTACTTCAAATATTTCAAAGTACAAACTCCCACAACAAATGGTGATCACCTTCACTACACTGAGTGAACATGGTAAACCATATTCTTCCTTCAAAGCCATGTTGACAAAAACAAGGAGCAAGATATTTTTTCTGGAAATTAAAGACAACTGTGATCTTTAAAGTCTGTATCAAAAGGTCACATGAATAGTGTTTTTCTCTTGTGTGAGCTCTTTCCTACATTTACTTGTGGTGAATACATTCTTTCTTGTTAAGACATCAAGGGGTCTACCTATAGAATTTTTCTTCATCATGAATTTGTTCATGTAACAGAAACCAAGCAAGTGGGCTTCAAGTCAGAAAAGTCAATCCTTCATTGTTGGTAGTATCATTTGGTAAGATTTAGGAAATACTGTCTTGCTGGATGCAATATATCACTTGGAGTGGGCTTGAGGTTTTATATCCATACACCATTTCCAGGTCCCACTCTCTGCTTCATTTTTTAGGTTTGCATATCATCTCTGACGATCCTGTTTTAGCTGCTATATGACACTTGTGATGTGACCTTCTTGGTGACTATATATTCCTCTCAACACTAAGCCAAGGATTTGGTAATATCTTAAGGTAACATAGTTAAATCCAGTCACACAAAATTATTGATTCTGGAGAAAAAAAAGTTTATAAGAAACAGCAATCTATTCAAATATTATGATCTCACTCTTGATTTTGTTTGCACCTGCAAACTCATTTGGAAAAACGCCCTAGGAATTTCAGCAAGAAGGCAAACACTATTATATGTTGCGTTAGACATTGAGTCTTATCACTGCAACAGAAAATACTCTAAATGCATAAAGCTTCACACATGGATGAGTTATTTCATGTAATTGAAGACTATTGTAAAACCTAAAAGTGTTACCTTCTTGTTTAAATTCCTAGGGTGTTTTTTTCTATGAGTTTGCAAGTGCAAACAAAATCTAGAGTGACATCATAATATTTGAATAGATTGTTGACACTTATCAGACATTTTTTTCTCCAGAATCAATAATTTTGTGTGACTGGATGTAACTATGTTATCTTAAGATATTACCAAATCTTTTATAGACATTTCTTTGCTACAGTGTGAATTTTTTCAGATCCTCCATACTTCAGGGATATGCAAAATCTCTAACAGATTCATTACACATTAAAGTTTGTACTCTTGAATAAAGGTACCAGGAAGTGCAATACATTACCAAACTGAATACATTAACAGGATTTCTCTGCAGTATTGCTTTTCTCATGATTTCTAACAACATTTGAAGGGTTTATCACATTGCTGATTCATAGGGTTTCTCTCCAATATGCATTTTTATATATGCTGAGATGTTATTTTTGTGCAGAGGCTTCTTCGTATTTGTTAGAACAGGCAGGCAAAATCCCAGACAAATCACACCAAGCCTCAGGTCTCATGTGGGAGGTTTTATTAGCAGAAGCAGCCTCTGAGAGGTGGTGAGAGGTGAGAAGAAGAGAAGGGGCTTTGGGACAGGGGAAGACTCTTTTATTCAGTCCATGAGGATGGGAAGCATGTGAAAGGGGAGTGGTGCCATGGCAACAGATGCAGGAGCAATGCTGTTGCATTCAGATGAGGACCCTCTTCACTGGGTCAGAAACCTGAATGTAAAGACACTTCTAGATGTCCACAGATGCACCTGGTGCTAACAACATTGTTTACATTTGTAGGATTTCTCTTCAGTATAAATTCTTTTTTGACATTTAGATCATAGTGACATGCAAAGGTTTTACCGCATTGATTACTTTTATAGGGTGTGTCTTCAGTATGAATTGTTTTCTTTTTGAAGACTCTAGAGACCAGTTTATTTTTTCCATATTGTGTCACAATCTAATCTTCTAGGACAATTGTCTGAGAGAGATGCAAAGGCAGATACAGTTTAACACAGTCTCTTTTACCAGAAAATATCAACCTAAAGGAACCACAATAATTTCATGTAAGCTTTAATTAAAATGCAGTATTGATAAAATGTTTTTTCAGTAACAACAACAACATTGATAATAACAAACAGACTCGATTAGCAGCTGAGGAATGCCCTTCATGTGTAAAATTTAATATTTGTGACCATTGTGATTCATGCAGTATTGCTGCAAAATCATGTTTGATGCATTGATAATACTCATGACCCTATTTTGAGAGGCTGAAGTATGTTCATGTCATTGTGGACACTTTCAGAAAAATTTCCCTTATGGACATTGATACAAACATAATCAATAAATTACCTAAGTACTGAGTCCAAAAAATATCACTAAAAACCCATCCAAAATAATGATTCTTTTTTCTCATCCCATATATCTTAGAGAGTTTCCATTCCCTCCACTCCTCTCAGATCCTCCCCACTTTCCATCCTTTCTGCATCAAAGCCCTTTCTGTCTCTCAGGAGGAAAACCTCAGAGACCCACTCATTGACAAATCTGCTCCAAAAACTAAGGTAAAAGTTATACTATATGCCAGAGGACAAGGCTCAAACCTATACAGACCCTATGCTTATTGCTTTATTCTCTGTAAGTTCACATGAACCTGGTTCATTTGATTCAGATAGCCTTTTCTCCTTGGGTCTCTTATGCCATGTGGCTATTTCACTCTTTCTCACATGCAGTTGCCTGACCTATTTTTGGGGATGTCTGATTTAAAGGTCTGTGTTCTAATGACTCTTGTCTTTACTTAACATCTGTGGGTAGGTGTCTGCATCTCTTCCTGCCTGACGCAGGAGGAAGCGTCTTGGATGGTGACAGATTAAGACACTGGTCTTGAGTATAACATAATATCATCAGCGATCACATTATTGATATTTTTCCTTGAGTGGTAATGTGTGTTTTTCCCCTGGGTCTTTATTTTATCTACTGTGTGGTTCCTAGCTACTCATACAGAATTGGGTATGAGTTTCAGCTTGCAGAGTAGGATTTAAGTCAAAAGAGACATTGGTTAGCTTTTCTTGCATGGTTTGTGCCATCATTCCCCTAGCATATCTGGCAGGTAGACAAGATTTTAGCCAAAGGTTTTGAGGCTAGGTTGCTTTTCACGTTTCTCGTTGTTAGCCTGTTTGGTAACTTCACATAACAAAGACAATATTATATAGGGAGGAAGGTTCAACTTCTCCATTTCCATTGAGTTCTCTGGATGATATGCTTGGTAATGGAGAACTGCTCTCATTTTTTTTTTTTTGTTTTTTTTTTTTTGTTTTTTCGAGACAGGGTTTTTCTGTGTAGCCCTGGCTGTCCTGGAACTCACTTTGTAGACCAGGCTGGCCTCGAACTCAGAAACCCGCCAGCCTCTGCCTCCCAAGTGCTGGGATTAAAGGCGTTTGCCACCATACCCGGCTAGCTGCTCTCAATTTTAACAGAACAAAGAGTTATCTTAGCAAGTGCCTAGGTTGCTTAGGGATCCAAGGGACACACTTAGCCAACAACTCAATTCAATAAAACTCAGGTAGTGCCGTGCACTGGTGGCACATGTCTTTAATCTCAGCACTTGGGAGGCAGAGGCAGTCGGATCTCTGAGTTCGAGGCCAGCCTGATCTACAGAGTAAGTTCCAGGACAGCCAGGATTACACAGAGAAACTCTGCCTCGAAAAACCAAAACCAAAACAAACAAACAAACAAAACCCTCAGGTAATGTACTAGAAAGCTCATTTGAAGCAAATACCAGGTCAGTTGGGTCTTCTTCACCCCCATTAGTAGGTCACTGAATTTTGATTGTCTTTATAGCATTTAGGAAGTATATACCACTGTACATTTCCATATCATCACTCAAATGCCCTTCTCAATTCCAACTGTCTCTCAGCATTTTCTCCTTCAACCTTAACTTCCCTCCCACTTTCTACCTCATTTACCCATTCACATCCCCATCTGCCTCCAGTCCATCCATGAAATCTATTTTATTTACTTCCACCAGGGAATCTGTGTGTCACTGTGTGCTCTGAAGTCAACTCTTCTATACGTAATATCTCTGAATACAATGGGCCTATGATTTGCCAGTTTATTATTTTAGCATTGGCTAATATCCACACATAAGTGAATATATTCCATATTTCTCCACCTGTGTCTTGCTTACGTCAGTAGATAATTTTTTTCTAGGTACATCTGTTTGCCTGAAGATTTTTGTTTTGCTTTGTTTTGTTTTGTTTTGTATTGTCTTTCAAGACAGGTTTTCTCTGTATAGTCCTGGCTGTCCTGGAACTCACTTTGTAGACCAAGCTGGCCTTGAACTCAGAAATCTGCCTGCCTCTGCCTCCCCCCAAGTGCTGGGATTAAAGGTGTGCACCACCACAGTCTGGCTTGCCTGAACATTTTTAATGTGAATATCTATCTATCTATCTATCTATCTATCTATCTATCTATCTATCTTTCATCAAAATAATGAACAGCTGCTATTAACTAGTAGCTGTCTTTCTAAAAACAGAGAAGTCAGAACTGAGTTCCACATCCAGAGTAAGTGGCCTCAGTTGCTGTGGGAATGCTAGGACAAAAACTGCAGGGCTTTCCTTGTTTCTCAGATTCTTCATTCCCTCCAGGTATCCAATGGTACCTATGAAAGGGGAAAGGAAATTGTTAAACTCCCTAACCACACAAAGGTCACAACAACCTTACCACTACTGATGTTAACTGCTGTACATCACAGCCTGTAATACTAGCAACAGTATCAAAACCAGTTCTCAAACACCTGTTTCCATTGACCCTTCCTGTCCTGACTGTCTAGCATACAGCCTGTGCTTGTCTGAAATCATATAGATATGAAACAGGAATCCATTCTTCATTAAATTCAGCTTTCTAAAGCAGTCATGCACCGTCTTAGCAAGTGTCTTGTGATGGTGCTGGAGGATCCTGGCTTTCATGTTCTGCACAGGAAGCTGACATAGGTTATTTTTCCTGGGCTGCCAGGATCATATGGATTCCTTTCTATGGGTGCCCTGAAGATGAGTAGCTTGTGTTCCACCACCAGAGAATTAATCCTTTCCCTTCCTGCTTCCAACCTGTCTATCTGAACCATGCTCTGCCTCACCCCATTTCACAACTAATTCTTGTTCATTGCAAGATTACACTTCTGTATGTCCAGATGTCCTGACACAAAATTATCCACTTTCTACCCCGGCTTCTCGTGAGCTGGCTTGGTATATTGACCAGACAGTTTTGGCAAAACTTTTCATACAGGTCATACCTCTTCAGGTGTTCTACTGTGAGAGCAATGAGCTATTGGCCTTCCAGAGTCAGTAGAACTGTGATTGACTGGGAGGCATACCCTATTCAGTTGTCCAGAATGCTCAAAGAAGCATTCTTTTTTCTAGCAACATTAATAACATATCTTAGTTTTTAATCAATGAATGGGATGGGCACTTTGAATTAGAATTGCTGCTGTACCACAGTGACCTCTGTTCCATCCTCAGCTGTAAAGGATGTGGATGTTGTATAGCGATTCTCGCCTATGTCTGAAGTCACCTATGACCTGTGATTGTGGAAGCTGCAATGATGATACTTTCTTCTCCATCACATATGTATTAGTGACTGGCACACCATCACAGAGCATAGATTACTACTGTGTCCATATATCTGTGACATCTCTGGCCTATGGAGACCCTTTGAGAATGGCGCTTGACTGTGTGTATCTATGTTTCCCTGCCTTCAGAGAACTGATTCTTGGGATTTTTGTGAATCACCCAGCACCTTCCATTTGGAAAGCCAGTAAACACCCTCTCACCTACATTCTGCGCATTTTCCTCATCTTCTGTTTCCTCGGCTCCTTGACATTCACAGGCCATTCAAACTCAGTCACTTTTATCGTGAGCCAAACCATGTTTGTAGGTGCATAGACTGGGATTTTTTTCCTAATCTTTTGGCCAAATTGTCTGTGGTTCTGGATGTCAAGAGTGTTCTTTTACTGATATTTATTCACACTATGAACATCATTATTAATACTTCATGTGTAGGCATTAGAATTTGTATCTCAAAAATTCTGGTCTCTAATTTCTGGTCTTTTCTTTTTTGTATTTTTCTGTGAAACATTTTGCTGACTGCTGATAAAGTATATTCTGTATGGGTCATTATAAATGAAAAACATCAAAAAGCTAAAATTTCAAAGGGAAGAAATTTTGTGCTCACCACTGAGTTTATTAGTCAGAATGAAAGACTATGATTGATGTTTATTGGTTAGGTGATAAAAGTATGGGGGTTTCTGCAAACACTAGGACTGAGACCAAAAGAAATCTAGTTCAAAGCTGGTTGTGGTAGCACACGCCTTTAATCCCAGCACTCGGGAGGCAGAGGCAGGCGGATTTCTGAGTTCGAGGCCAGCCTGGTCTACAAAGTGAGTTCCAGGACAGCCAGGGCTACACAGAGAAACCCTGTCTCGAAAAACCAAAAAAAAAAAAAAAAAAAAAAAAAGAAATCTAGTTCAATACCACTCTATAAGTATTTCAGCACTGGTTGTGGGTGTGTTGTGGGTTATTGCCAATGAAATTCTTGCAGCACTCAGGGAAAATCTATCCCAGTGAATATGTGAACAGCTCTGAAGTAAAAGGTCTCCTGGCAGTCAGAAGTCATGATATACCACAATGCCCCATGGAACAATTAACCACACAGAAGAGATTTAATGGGAAAAACACTGGAGGGAGACTGCCTCTGCTCGGGTGAGAAGCAGAAGAAATCTGAAAGGGAAGCATGCTTTGCTTAGGGTATTTTGTGGGGGGGCGGGGGGCGGGGGGGCGGGGGAGGGGACGGGGTAGGATTTTCAGGATTAGAAATATCTCTGGTTGGAGATTGCTGGGATTTAATGTTCTGAGTTTGAGTAAACTAAGGAATTTTTGAGTTATTAAAACTGGCAGGTAAACTCTAAATTTTCCCTGTAGACTCAGTGGTTGAGGCTGAGGGAAACTTCAAGATTCTGATCCCGGGCTGGTGAGATGGCTCAATGGGTAAGAGCACACCCGACTGCTCTTTCGAAGGTCCAGAGTTCAAATCCCAGCAACCACATGGTGGCTCACAACCATCCGTAACGAGATCTGGCGCCCTCTTCTGGAGTGTCTGAAGACAGCTACAGTGTACTTACATATAATAAATAAATAAATCTTGCCGGGCGTGGTGGCGCACGCCTTTAATCCCAGCACTCGGGAGGCAGAGGCAGGCGGATTTCTGAGTTCGAGGCCAGCCTGGTCTACAAAGTGAGTTCCAGGACAGCCAGGGCTACACAGAGAAACCCTGTCTCGAAAAACCAAAAAAAAAAAAAAAAAAAAAGATTCTGATCCCAGGGTTGTTTATTTTAGGATTACTTAAGTATAATTTTGGAAAGAAATTTCTTGGTAATAATTGTCTTAGTCCTCTGTGCACAATGAAGATGAAGGTGTGACTACCTCAAAAATCTTTTGCAAAGTACAGGTGTTTCTTTCTTAAAGTTGGATTCTAAAAATAAGGGCCTAGAGGAGGATCCAGCATACAGTGTAGAGGACACCAAGCTGTAAGGCACATGTCCCATGTCCCCCAAGGATGGTTTGTACTGATGGAGAAACAATGACCTAGGATTGTTGTCTGGGACAATTTAATAGTCTGGGACTTTCAGGTGTGGTCCTGCACTTCAACTACCACAGGTCACCAAGCTGCTTACTGCATCCATCCCTTCACTTCTGGTAAACAAACAAACAAACAAACAAACAAAAAAACAAGTGTACTTCTCTTGCACTGAAGAGCAAACTCTGTGATTTTACATTCCTGGTTACCCTAGAGTTTATTTTTGACCACAATTTCCTTTTGTTCTCTACAGGAAAAAAAAAAATTTTATGGATGTATCTAGTTCTTTGGATGTTAATGTTGTGTTGGTGTAAATGGAAAGACAGTCAAAAGATGTTTTCTAGAATATAAATTATGTTGTGGAGATATACAAAGTGTGATTACATTGCTTGACTCTATAGACATAAAACTTGCAAGTGCTGCTGGCATAATCCCAGCAATCAGAACACTGTGGCAGGTGTATTCCTCTTCATTTGAGGTCAGACTAGTCTACATCAAAGTGACAATCCAACCTGTGGGCCCCAATTTCCTCTTCTGGCCTGCTTGGATTCTCCACATGTATTGAGGTGAATTTCCTAACCTTTTCAGTGGGTATGTCTGTATTTTCAAATTTTTATTGGCAGAGAACTGAGTGCTAGCAGGATTTTTTTTTTTTTTTTTTTTTTTTTTTTTGGTTTTTCGAGACAGGGTTTCTCTGTATAGCCCTGGCTGTCCTGGAACTCACTCTGTAGACCAGGCTGGCCTCGAACTCAGAAATCCGCCTCCCGAATGCTGGGATTAAAGGCATGAGCCAACCATGCCCGTCTGGTAGCAGGATATTGATATTGACATTTCTATGGACCATCATGAGCTTTACATTTGTAAATACTCCTCTCACCCCTGCTGAGATACTTGAATGACAAGCAGCTCTCTATGCCTAAAGGCTATCTAGAGAAGTTCTCCTGATGTCTCACACCTCATTGCTTGTAAGAAAAAAACCTGACAACCAATTCCTGGGACAAGAATTGGAGGGCTGAATTTCTGGATATTAAAAGAGATGTAGAGAGGAGAATGTAGATGTAGGAGATTTAGTGGGAGACAGAGAAGAGAACAGATAGATGAGAACGGAGCAGGAGAGAGGTTAAGAGGTATCTATGTATGAGGTCATAGGCTTGAATTGTCTTAAATCTAAATGATAGCTGGGAGACTGCTCCAATGAAAGTTTTATGCTTTACACTATATAGAAACCTCCTTCTCATTATTTATAACACTGGTGTGTCCACAAACACTCCCAATATACTCATGTCCACACACACTTGTGTATATAGATATATAACATTTAACCAGAGTGCTTTTGGTATTTAAGTCAAATTAGACAATGATTGGTTATTCCCAGTAAATTCATGACATCACTGCCCTTAGCATATTTTGGGGGAAGAAAAAAATTATAGATCAACATCTTTTTGGTTGGTTCTGTGTATATATTTCATTTTATGTACCTTTCAAAGCACCTTCCATAAGGAGGACACTGGAACATAAGAGTCAATGTTCTTGCAGGCATCAGTTTGACCTTTTCATATACAGTGTTTTGTGTCAGCCCTGTCTTTAGCAATGAAGACTTATTGTCAGTTTGTGAAAAGCAACCCCTTTTGTTGTCAGTGGCCAGCATTCTTTGGGTATTTTTATGAAACCACTTTGGCTAGCAACTTTCTTGATGTAACACAGTGGAAAAGACAAGATAAACTGGAACTCCATCTCTTTCAGAATTCAGAGATTTCATTTGAAAAACCTTCAAGCTGGGCGTGGTGGCGCATGCCTTTAATCCCAGCACTCGGGAGGCAGAGGCAGGCGGATTTCTGAGTTCGAGGTCAGCCTGGTCTACAGAGTGAGTTCCAGGACAGCCAGGGCTACACAGCGAAACCCTGTCTTGAAAAACCAAAAAGAAAAAAAAAAAAAAAAAAAAGAAAAAGAAAAACCTTCATACACTTATAAGCTGGTACATTAAAAAAAATTTTGGGGTGGGGGATATATTACTAAGACTACATCCAGCATAACTCCATGGAGTCTTGATCCATGGTGCTTTCCTATGCATTGGCAAAACCATAAGTGTGACAATGTATTATATAAAAAAAAATCTTACCTTCTAATAGATGGGGAATTTTCCTGGACCTCACAACCAGAATTAATGTGTCTTGAAAAATTTAAGATTTAGCGCTGTGATCCTGTTTACTCAATTGAGGGTTTAGCACACTTTTCAAAGAACAGTATAAAAACTTACATTATTTTCCTGGGACTTCTCATGATATCAACTTTTAAAACCTAACTTGATGCATAGATACAATGGTAATTTATGTACTTTTTCAAGTCCTGCCCAGAAACTGCATGAGTGTCATTTGATGAAAGCATGAAATGCAGAGGCTTAAAGCATAGTTCAAAAATCCATATACAGTTATGGGTATTGGTTGATAAAAAGTCATGTTTATAAATATTGTTGTCTTGATCACTTGGCCCCTTGAAGCTAGTTACCTAATCCTTTCACTATCCCATTCTTTCCCCATGTGATGTTTCCCTTGATGATTTAGAAACACTCCAAAGCTCTCTCTTAAGGCTAGTCAGAGAGATACAAATAGACAACAGATTACACAGATAAACACAAACATGGAAACAAAAGGCAGACAGAAAGGGAGAGCTATAAAAGCAGCCTTCAGGAAGTTACAGATTTAAACTAACTGAACAGACACACAGAGGATGGAAGGCACAGGGAACATGAAGTAGAGAATTCAACTTTGTACTCACACTTAGTTAAATGCTCTGAGGGAAAGGCTTGTATTTCTTTCCTTATCTCAACACAGATGCATTATTAATCACCAGTATGTTTAATCTATTCACATATGAAGATTCAATTAACTTGTGACGTAGTTTTTGGTTTTTTTTTTTGTTTGTTTGTTTGTTTTTGCATAAGTACAATATGGGGAAAACTAAAACTTACTACAATGGGAAACAAGTAGCCCTGCCATCTGAAAGATGTCCAATAGGCACTGAACCCTGTTCTTTAAAGAGAGACCCCCAGGTCTGGGCTTGTGCTTCTGAGCTCTCACCTCCATGCTGAGCTAGATTCCATTTTAACCTCTCATAATCATCACAACAGGTTTTGAACCTATGAGGTCACATGAGAATCCTGGAACTCATTACAATCATGAAAAGAGTTGACTTCCTAGCAATAGTCTAATGAGACTTGGGTAGCTCTTGGGTCTCCTTTCCCCAGCTTATGCTGACATGCATGGGTGTACATAGAGTGTTACAGTGAACAATCAGGAAACCATTTATGAACAAACAGTGCAGTATGTATTGTAATTTTATTCTAGTTTTCTTTCTTTCATCCTTTCTTTCATCCTTTCTTTCATCCTTTCTTCCTTTCTTCCTTTCTTTCTTTCTTTCTTTCTTTCTTTCTTTCTTTCTTTCTTTCTTTCTTTCTTTCTTTCTTTCTTTCTCTCCTTCTTACTTCCTTTCCTTCCTTTTTTTTTTTTTGACAAAGATCAAGACAGTTTTCCAAAGGAGTTTCTCTTTATTGCCTCACCCTTCAAGCAGTAAATAATATTGTGTCTTGACCTAACATCATTTTAATTCATCATTTTCTTTGATTGAGGCATCCACCTCCTCTACTTTTTCTTTATGTCTGATAATCTGTCTCCCACAGGTTCTCTATGTATCATTTTTATTTGCCTTACTGCATTTTTCTCTTCAGGATTTTTTTTTTTTTTTTTTGCATTTCTAAGCACCTATTGAACTCAATTTTAATATTTTATATTGTCCTTATTTCCTTAGGCATCTGGTATTATTTTCTTGCCCATGATTTATTTTGTTCCTGTCTGAGTGGATTTACATGGTTTACAAACTTTAATGTCCTTGATCATGACTGTGGGTTTTCAATTCTTTGTCTTGGATATCACATAAATTGTGCTCCTTATAGGATACCTATATGGTTTGCGGTTTGAGCCAAGGACATTTTATCTAAGTTTCTGTTTGTTTTCGGTATCTGTTCTGAGCATCAGAATTCAGAGGGATTGCTTAATTGTGTGCATTTTTAGCCCAGAGGACTGGACTCACAATATGAGAAGTTAGACAGGATCCATTGTATCTGAAGGGTTAATAACCCAGGTGCAGTGTCTTACTACATCCAGTTCTGGTCTAGTCTGGCAGCAACCTAGTGGGGAAGCTGTGCAGAGTAGGTCCTGGGAAGTTTTGTGGAAGGCAGCTTGCAACAGAGTTGGAGGAGTGGTTTCTGATGGGAAATGTGTGATTCCTGCATGATTAGATGAGTTTCAGAAAAAGACAAATTAAAAGCAGAGGAACAAGCAAGCAAGCAAGCAAGCAAGCAAGCAAGGAGGCAAGCAAGCAAGCAAAAATCCAAACCTTCACATTGCTGTGAAGAATTGGGAAGCTAACTAATTAAAAGGTGCCGAAGTAGGCGGGCTTAGAAGAACTGCAGGAAGCTGCTGAATATTGGGCGGGTCCAGAAGGCGGGGCTAGGCAGAAGTGAAGGGAAATTCCGCGGTTTCATCATTCTCCTTGGATCTAGGCTGCCTCGTGGTCAGGAAGTCATGGAGGAAACTAGTGCCTAGTATTTGCGGAACCTGAAAACTTTCTTATGCAGCAGTGGTTACGTTGGCCTCCTAGAACATTGAGCAGCTGGTCCTGTCACCTTCCAGGTCAGAGGAGCTGTTGTACTGGTTAATGGGCAGGCGTGTGGAGCAGGGGTGCATTTTCTGTCGACATTCTCACAATTCAGTGTTTGCGGAACCTGAAAACTTCCTTAAGCTGCAGTTGCTGTACTGGCCTCCTAGGACATTCATCTGCTGGTCCTGTCACCTTCCAGGTCAGAGGAGCTGCTGTACTGGGAAATGAGCAGGAGTAGGGCAGGCGTGTGGAGCAGGGGTGCATTTTCAGACTCCACTCTCAAAATTTTGTTGTGGTATCTTACCGTTATCAGGAAGTTTGAGATTCTGTGACTTGGTTTCATGGTGATGTTTAAATTAATTTTATGGTTGTCAGAATCTTTTTTTCTCTTTTTTTTTCTTTTTCTTTTTTTTTTAAATAACCCCGTAGATCCTTGGCCGTCTCTGGAGTTTGTCTACCGGGATGGTTGTCTTTGCAAAAGCCTTAATAAAGCTCCTCGAATTCAAATTCATTCATGATTTCTTAACTCCCCTGTTCCTCCATTTGCCATTTCATTCCCCTTTCTCCAGGGAATTGAGTAGGCATCCTGAGAGACCATTGTAGATATTGGTCATATGGGGAACAGTGCAGATTTGATTGAATTAGAAAATATTCGCTATAAAGTACCGTTGAAAGACCCAAAACGTGAGGACTCTCCCACGTTCTGACTCAGGAGAGGCAACACCCCAAATCACTCGTGAGAAACGGTATTGATGCAAATTGCAAGAGGACTTTTATTTCAAGAGAGCTCTCGGGCCCACATTCATACACCATGCAGGGCTAGAGGACTGTGGTGTGCAGAGTAGCTGGGTAAGGGGGTATTTAAAGGAAGAAACCACAAGTCAAGGGGGTGGGGAGGGCGTTGTTGGAAAATACCAAAAGTACCAGTTAAGGGGAAAGTCAAGACTGCTGTCTATGAGCATCAATAACAATAGCGCGTTTGCATAGTGGGTTCCAGGAGTGGTCAGGGTGGGTCACTGTGACTTTCTTTGTATGAACACCCAGGAAGCAGGTGGGTGGAGGAATGTCACTATCTGTTTAATGATTAGCATACCTTGGGGCATTGAGTCACAAAGGCCTTATTCTTAAGCCTGGGCCTAAAGGCCTAGTTTTTGTTTTTATGTTTCACTTTTTAACTGTCATGTGGCTGTAAATATTAATATTAACATAGGAAAGTTATAATCTCCGTTAGTTTAACACTGAGGTATATGTAGTCTTTGATGTAAATACAGAATTGAGAAATGTGTCTTCATAGGCTTAGTTATTAATGTTACACCTTAGGTTTGAATAAAACATGAAGACAGGATTGCAGCAAGGTACAGCTGAGGAGAAGATACATAGTAGGTTCTGTCAACCCTGAGTGTCCGCAGAGAAAAACTAATTTGTACCATGTGGGCAAGTTTTATAAAATAATACATTCTGACCAAGAGATGGATTTGGTCACATGCTACAGGCATTTTATAGGCCACTGTAGTTTCCTATGAGGCTTTATTATTTTCCTAAGACATGCAACCTGCAGTAATGCAAGAAGATACCTGGTTCTTGTGCTGGTGGTTGGGTTAATTTTTGGCATTTCAGTCTAAGGGAGAAAGCATTCAGAGATATCTGGCTGGTTCCAAACTGAACAAGGCCATCAGGTGGGGGAGGGGAATTGAGGGTGAGATGGAGGATAGAGGGGCAGGCCAAGAGATAACCAGGAGCCAAGAAAACACCTACCCAACTCTGACGTCATTGATATGTTAACAGGCACCCCAGTCAGCCATTCCTCCTGAATTTCTTTGAATCCTTCCAAGGTTCAGACCAGCATGCTGTGAGAGAATGATTTCAGGTATTTTAATAAGTAGAAAACTTACTACGGTGTAAAACAAAATTAGACAGCACCTTTTGAGTAATTATGATTGCTCACTTACATAAGAAAAATGACTCCTTGATTCATGAAAAGCCCACGCACACTCATGGTCTGATGAGTTCTGCACTGTGGACTTGCAGGTGTGGGAATGCTTAGACCCTGCACTCAGGGCTTTTTTTCACAGACCTCTTGTTGGTGAAGTCCAACTGTCTGGATTGTGTGGATCAGAATAATTTTCTTCCATTCTTCCCTGCTTTTCTTCTTTGTTACTTGGAAAAGGACTCTGCATGTGTGTTAACTGTGTGACTGACTTGCACATCTCTAGGGTAAACTGAAATACTCAGAGAAAAAGAGACATTTTCATAATTTCTCCTCTTTCCCTCATGTTTATCCTTTTATCAGGTATTGATATCTCTCATTTGTGTTCCAAGAAACGTTGCAGGTTCATTCTGAATAATATTTTCCCATTTTCAGGTATTCATATGCTCAGCCAAATGTGCATAACTGTAAATCAACACTAAGAGCACTGGATGGTTAAGGTCAAGGAGACTCTCACAAAGGATCCAGGTATGTTAGAGGTATTGAACAAGGGGTAGAGTGGGGATCACCTGTTAGTAGAAAGAGGATATGAATTTGATTTTTCCAGATTCTATTTCCTTATTGATTCTGGAAAAGAATAATATTAGATGTGATGATATGGATTTCCCATGGTTGGCAGTGCTGTCAGTCGTCACTTGATGTCAATATTTAATGAATTTTGATGCTGGGAAATTGCTGTTGCCCATTGTAATCAAAGTTTCTTTATCCAGACAAGACAGTATTACATGACAGAGTAGGTAGCTGCCCTTTAAGATGCAATTTCAGCTACCCAGAAAGAACACACCTCTACTTCCCACAGCTCCCATACCTACACCTCCAACATCAAAACCTCCCACAACTTCCACTCCTGTATATCCCATGTTTCTACCACGCACACCTTCACCTCCCACACCTCGGTGACCTCCTACAGTCACTATGGTTCCAGAGCAAGAGTTCTGGTTCCATTTGCAAATCTGACCTGCTTGTAGAGATGCTCTCCACCTTAGTGTCCCCAGACTGGAAATGCTGGTGACAGCTACTCTAACTCCCTCTCTGGAAAATGAGAAGGTGGTACTCAGGGTCCCTGCTCCTGGATTACAGCCTTCTCCTCCTCCTCCACCTCCTCTTCCTCTTCCTCATGTTTCTCTGTTCTCCTTTCAACTCAAAAGAGATGGATGACTGACAAGGAGCCAATGAGTCAGAAATAAGGAAGCAGAAAGAGAATGATGTTGCCAACTTATTATTCAGAGGTGCTCTCTGAGACCGAGAATCAGAGCAACCCCATCAATCACAGAGCAGACGCCTTTGCAGGCGATCTGTGGTGTCAGCCATTGCATGAGCAATTGGACCAGGAGCCTATGGCTACCTGCTAGCCACCACAGAGGAAGGAAGCTGTGTAGACACAAAAAAAGGGGGACAATTAGCCCCGAGGTTAGAGAGGACACTCAGAACCTGCTTTGTTGCACAGGTTGGACTCCCTGTGAGTTCTACTTGGGCCAGACTCAAATCAGGAGAGAGATGAAGCCAGTAGACACTCAGTCTGGAGGCTGTACCCCTTTGCCACACTGAGGGTGGGAGGGAAAAATGAGCTCATCTGACTGGATGGAGCCCTAACACACAGTATCTCAGCCATGGCTCTGCAAGGCGAGTGCATCCTAGATGGATGGATATAAAATTGGGCAAGCATGTGAGACGTTTTTCCTCCTCATATTTTTATTTCTATTTTCCTTTTTTTGGTTTTTGATTTTTCAAGACAAGGTTTCTCTGTATAGCCCTGGCTGTCGTGGAATTCACTCTGTAGAACAGGCATGCCTTGAACTCAGAAATCTGCCTACCTCTGCCTCCCAAGTGCTGGGATTAAAGGCGTGTGTCACCATTGCCCAGCCTATATTTCTATTTAATAATCTCCTTGGGGACTGGTTTTTCCTCATGTACACACAAATTCTTTGCAGAGTCCTGTAAGTATATGAACAGAGGTTCTCCCAGAAAAATATCCAGTCATTTTTATTATCCAGTTAGTAGGTCTTTATTATATTAGGGGCTTGAATAGTTTAAAAAATGTACTCATTTATTGTTATATGAAGTATTATAAGGAGATCAATAATTATAATTTTATTTTGTAATTTGATGTCTATATCTGTTAAGGTTTGATGAGCTCATTCTACAATAGTCTGTTCCTGTGAATTATAGGGGATGTCAGTGGAATATGAGAAACTAAGAGTCGAACACCAATTTTAATACACCTTTTAAGTTTAAACAATGGTATTTTTTGATTTTGAGGTCTTGGCATTATAAACTAATGAAACAAATACTGTATCATATCTTTGAAAGTTTCCCCAGGTTAGGCAAAGACATAAATAACAATGAGAATTCAGTGTACATCCATACAGGAATAAAAGCAAACTTTCCAAAGACAGGACATGTGTAACATTTGTCTGTTTTAAATCACAAGGATATAGGCTCATCAGGGGTTAACTACCCAAGCTGAGCTAACAGATTTGCAGGAATGCAGGAGCAGTTTTCTGAGTGCAATGGTGATTTGTAATGTAAGATCTTGCTAAGTTATCTTCATAGGAAAAGCAACAAGCTGTTGTTAAAAAATTAAACTAATCCTTACCTTCATGTATGTGACCAAGAAGCATAGAATGAACTTGAACATGTCCATTAGAGGAAAGGCAATTTCTAAATTGAAGCAAGGCTTGTAATTCTGAAAGGTGGGGCTAAAGTTGTAAAATACCTGTTATACAGTTTTTTGGTTTTTTTTTTTAAAGGTTTATTTATTTATTATATGTAAGTACACTGTAGCTGTCTTCAGACACTCCAGAAGAGGGCACCAGATCTCGTTACGGATGGTTGTGAGCCACCATGTGGTTGCTGGGATTTGAACTCTGGACCTTCGGAAGAGCAGTTGGGTGCTCTTACCCACTGAGCCATCTCACCAGCCCCTTATACAGTTTTTTTTAAAGGGGGCTTGTCCTTCATATATAAAAGACAATGTATCTCAGCTGCATCATGGTCAGGAAGTGGTAGTGGGAGAGTAGTCTGGAGTATTTGTGGTACCTCCTTAAGCTGCAGTTGCTGTGCCTTACTCACAGAACACTCAGCAGCTGGTCCTTTCAACTTCAAGGTCAGAGCAGCTGTTGGGCTGGGAAATGGGCAGAAGCAGAACAGGGGTGTGGTCAGGGGTGCATTTTCTGCTACTACTCTCACAATTCTGTTGAGGATATCTTACCATTTTTGGGAAGTTTGAGATACTATGAACCTGGGGTTTTGGGTGATGTTTTAATTAATTTTATAATTTCCAGAATATTTTTCTAAAATAACCTCTTAGATCCTTGGCAGTATCTGTATTTTGTACACAGGAGTTCTCTTTGCTAAAGCCTTAATAAAGCTCCTTGAACTCAAATTCTCCCATCTTTCTTAACTCCCCTGTTTCTCCTTTTGCTATTTCATTTCCTTTTCTCCAGGGGACTGAATAGGCATCCCAAGAGAGCTTTTTAGATATTAGTCATATGAGGGACCATTGCAGATTTGATTGAATTAGAACATGTAGGTTATAAAGTACCATCATATGACTGTAAATATTAACATTTACTGAATAAAGTTACACTCTCCATTAATTTTACACTGAGGTATACGCAGGCCTTGATGTAAATACACCATTCAGAATACGTCTTCACAGATTTAGATATTAATGTTACATCTTAGGTTTGAATGAAAATGAAAACAAGATTGCTGCAAATTATGACTGAGAAGAACATATATTGTATGTTCTGTTAACCCAGAGTATCACCAGAGCAAAACCAATTCCACCATGTGACAAACTTCATTAATATTTATATTGTGACTAAGATATGGACTTTCATCACAGGCTACAGGGGGTTGTATAGGGCGTTGTAATTTCCTATGAGGCTGAAAGGCCCACAACGTGAGGACTCCCCCACGTTCTGACTCAAGAGAGGCGACACCCCAAAATCACCCACAAGAAATGGTCTTGCTGCAAACTGCAAGAGGATTTTTATTCAAGAGCTCTCTCGGGTTCACAGTCATACGCCACGCAGGGGTAGAGGACTGTGGCACCCCGAGTAGCTGGATAAGGGGGTATTTAAAGGAAGAAACCACAACTCAAGGAAGTGGGGAGGGCGTTGTTGGAAGATACCAAAGATACTAGTTAAGAGTCACAAGGAAGTGCAAAGTCACAAGTGTCACAAGGAATACCTGGTAATTGTTCAGGTTAACTTTTAAGACAGTTTCTAAGAGCCCCTAACAATAGCACATTCTTCGAATGAACACTCTTTGAACCCAGGAAGCAGGTGGGTGGAGGAATGTCGCTATCTGTTTTATGATTAGCATACCTTGGAGCATTGAGTCACAAAGGTCACATTCCCAAGCCTGGGCCTAAAGGCCTAGAATTTTGTTTTTCCGTTTTACTTTTTCAAGGCTTTATTATTTTCCTAAGACTTGCAATATGCAGCATTCCAAGAACTTTCCTGTTTCTTAGGCTGGTGGTGCTTAGAGGTTAATTTTTGGCATTTCAGTCTGAGGGAGAAAGCAGTCTAAGTTCTCTGGTTGGATCCAGACTGAACCAGACCATGGTATGTGAGTGAGGGGTATTGACAATAAGAAAGGAGGATAGAGGGGCTGGCCAAAGGAGAATCAGGAGCCAAGAAAGCACCTAGGCAACAATGTCTGCATTGATATGTGAACAGGCACCCCAGATAGCTTTTCTTCCTGAATTTCTTTGAATACTTCCAAAGTTCAGCCCAGCATGCTTTGAGAGAATGATATCAGGCTAAAATATTTTTACATGTAGACAACTTCCTGTAGGTTAAGACAGAATTAGATAGCATTTTAAAATAATTTTGATTGCTCACTTACATGAGAAAAATTGCTCCTTAGTTCATGAAAAGCACTCTGCCTATGCACATTCATGTTTTGTTGAATTCTGCAATGTGAACTTCTTGCAGATGTGGGAATGCTTAGACCCTGCACTCAGGGTCTTTTTCAGAGACCTCTTGTTGGAGAAGATCAACTGTCTGCATTCTTTTCTTTTTCAATTTTTATTAGATATTTTCTTCATTTACATTTCAAATGCAATCCCGAAAGTCCCTTATACCCTCCCGCCCCCCTTCTCCCCTACTCACCCATTCCCTGGTGTTCTTGGCCCTGGTGTTCCCCTGTACTGGGGCATATAAAGTTTGCAAGACCAATCAAGGTGCCTCGCTTCCCAATGATGGCCGACTAGGCCGTCTTCTGCTACATATGCAGCTAGAGGCACAAGCTCTGGGGTTACTGGTTAGTTCATGTTGTTGTTCCACCTATAGGGTTGCAGACCCCTTCAGCTCCTTGGGTACTTTCTCTACCTCCTCCATGGGGGGCCCTGTGTTCCATCCAATAGATGACTGTGAGCACGCACTTCTGTATTTGCCAGGCACTGCCATAGCCTCAAAAGAGACAGCTATATCAGGGTTCTTTCAGCAAAATCTTGCTGGCATATGCAATAGTGTCTTTGTTTGGTGGCTGATTATGGGATGGATCCCCAGATGGGGCAATCTCTGAATGGTCCATCCTTTTGTCTCAGCTCCAAACTCTTTCTCTTTAACTCCTTCCACGGGTATTTTCTTTCTTATTCTAAGAAGGAATGAAGTATCCACGTGTTAGTCTTTCTTTTTCTTGATTTTCTTGTGTTTTGCAAATTGTATCTTGGGTATTCTAAGTTTCTGGGCTAATATTGACTTATCAGTGAGTGCATATCAAGTGAGTTGTTTTTTTTTTTTTAAATCATCTTGAGATAGTTTAATAACTTTTTTTGGGGGGGGGGTTGAGACAGGGTTTCTCTGTGTAGCCCTGGCTGTCCTGGCACTCACTTTGTAGACCAGGCTAGCCTCGAACTCAGAAATCCGCCTGCCTCTGCCTCCCGAGTGCTGGGATTAAAGGTGTGGGCCACCACGTCCGGCAATAACTTTTTAAAAAAGAGATTTAATTATTATAATTAAGTACACTGTTGTTGTCTTCAGACATACCAGAAGAGGGTGTCAGATCTCATTACAAATGGTTGTGAGTCACGATGTGGTTGCTGGGATTTGAACTCAGGACCTTCCGAAGAGCAGTCAGTGCTCTTACCCACTAAGCCATCTCACCAGCACCTCAAGTGACTTCTTTTGTGATGGGGTTACCTCACTCAGGATGATATTTTTCTGATACATCCATTTACCTAAGAATTTCATAAATTCATTGTTTTTAATAGGTGAGTAGCACTCCATCTTGTAAATGTACCACATTTTCTGTATCCATTCCTCTGTTGAGGGACATCTGGGTCCTTTCAGCTTATGGCTATTAAACATAGTGGAACATGTCATAGGCTGCTATGAACATAGTGGAACATGGGTCCTCTTTACCAGTTGGACTATCTTGTGGGTATATGCCCAGGAGAGGTATTGCTGGATCTTCTGGTAGTACTGTGTACAATTTTCTGAGGAACCACCAGACTAATTTCCAGAGTGGTTGTACAAACTTGCAATTTCACCGTCAATGGAGGAGTGTTCCTCTTTCTCTACATTCTTGCCAGCATCTGCTTTCACCTGAATTTTTGATCTTAGCCATTCTGACTGGTGTGAGGTGGAGTTTCAGGGTTGTTTTGATTTGCATTTCCCTGAGGATTAAGGATGTTGAACATTTTTTCAGGTGCTTCTCAACCATTCAGTTTAGGAAGTTGTTTCCTGATCCAACAAATTCAAAGCTATTCTCCCCTTTTTGTTCCATTAGATTAAGTATTTCTGGATTTATAATGAGGTCTTTGCTTCACTTGGACTTGAGTATTATGCAGAGTGGTAAATACGGATCTATATGCTTTTTTCTACTTGCTGACATCCAGGTAGACCAGCATCATTCATAGAAGATGTTCTCCCTTTTCCGTTGTATAGTTTTAGCTTCTTTGCCAAAATTTAAGTGTCCGTAGGTGTGTGGATCTATTTTTGGGTCTCCTATTGAATTCCACTAATCCACCTACTTATTTCTATACCAGTATCATACAAATTTTATTACTATTTTTCTGCCATACAGCTTTAAGTTACAGAAATTGAAAGCTCCAGAATTTCTTTTTTGTTCTTCAAGAATATTTTATCTATCCTGTGGGGTTTTTTTTTGTTTTTGTTTTTGTTTTTGTTTTCTTTGTTGTGCCATACAACTTTGAGAATATTTCTTTCAAGATATGTGAAGATTTGTGCTAAAATTTTGATGAGAATTGTACTGAATGTCTAGATTGCTTTTTGGTAAGATGGACATATTCATTATGTTAATCCTATTGATACATGAACAAGGAGATCTTTCCACGTTCTGATATCTTCCTGTTTCTTTTTTTTTTTTTTTTTTTTTTTTGGTTTTTTGAGACAGGGTTTCTCTGTGTAGCCCTGGCTGTCCTGGAACTCACTTTGTAGACCAGGCTGGCCTTGAACTCAGAAATCCGCCTGCCTCTGCCTCCCGAGTGCTGGGATTAAAGGTGTGCGCCACCACGCCCGGCTCCTGTTTCTTTTTTAAGATACTTTAAGTTCTTCTCATACAGGTTTTCACTTGCTTGTTTAGAGGTAACTGAGGATATTTTCTTTTGTTTTTGGCTAAAGTGGAGGGTTCTGTTTCCATAACTTCTTTTTCAACCCTTTTAATTAATTGTGTTTAGGAGGGCTAAGGCTTTCTTTAAGTTAATTGTGTATGCAGACACTTCGCTAAAATGTTTATCAACTGTAATTTTCTGGTAGAATTTTTTGGCTCACTTATATACACTATCATATCATCTGAATTTCTTCTTTTCCAAATTGTATCCCCTTGATCTCTTAAGCTGCTTTATTGCTTGAGCTAATATTTCTAGTACTCTACTGAAGAGATGAGGGGAGAGTGGACAGCCTTTTCTTGTCCCTGATTTTAATGGAAATGCTTGAAATTTCTCTCTATTTAGTTTGATTTTGGGTATTAGATTGCTAAACATTGCCTATATTTTGTCTAGGTATACCTGTTGCGTTCTGTCCCTCCAAACTTATCATAAAGGGGTGTTGAATTTTCCAGACACATTTTTGGCGTCTGGTGAGATATTTATGTGGTGTTTTTCTTTCACTTTTTTTTTTCCTATGATGCATTATTGTGATTGCTTATCATGGTTGTCCACTTGACTCAACCTGGAATGCACTACCATCGATAAATAGAGGGAATACCTGTGATCAAGATCTGTGGCTTTAAAAAACAGGCTTCTGCCTTCCATCGTGAAATGGGATGAAAACACTTTTATTTGGACTTTGAGGCCATAGAGGCCATGAGATGGTTAGGCTTAGATAACATTGTATATGTCTTTAATTTCAGGAGATTAGGGCAAGGAGAACTCTGAGATCAAGGCCAGCCTGACACAGATCAAATTACAAAGCAAGTCATGGTTGTATACACCATTAATGTAGAGCATACCTTCTGCTGGAGGCCTGCATAAAGCTGATGAAAGAAGGATGTCTCACTCTTCTTCACCTGCTTGCACTTACTTGCCAGCACATCTGTTGGAACTTACTTCTTCAGGAATCCTGGTTATTCAGAAGACCAGGCAAGACATATAGCATCATGGGACTGCGCTAAATTCTTGTACTTCTTGTTCACTGATTTCCATTGTAGGGCTTGTTGGACTGTAGACTGCAAGTTATTAGTATAAACTCTCTTGATATATAGAGATATTCCATAAGTTCTGTGACTACAGAAAACCATGAGTAATACAATTATGTTGGTATATTTTCTAAAAAGATTAACTTATTTATTGTGTATAGTTTTCTGTCTGCATATATGCCTGCATACCACAAGAGGGTGCCAGATCACATTATAGATGGTTATGACCCATTGTTTCCTGGGAATTGAACTGAGGATCTCTGGGAGAGCAGTCAGTTCTCTTAACCCTCTGAGCTATCTCTCGAGCCCTGTGGATTTTTATATATTGATCCACCCCTGCATTCCTGGAAATATTGGTATTAGTTCTTCTTTGACAGTCGGTTATAATTGTGCACTAAAATCATCTAGCCCAGGACATTTCTCTTTTGGTTCGGAGACTATTTATGACTTCTTCTATTGCATTAGGGGTTATAAGTTAATTCAGGTATTTTACCTTTTCTTGATTAAGCTTTGGTAATTGTTATATGTCTAGAAAGTCATCCATTTCCTTCCCAATTTTGTGGAATATAGGTTTTTCAAGAAAGACATAATTATTTTTTGAACTTCCTCACTGTCCATAGATATGTCTGTTTTTCAATTTCCAATTGTCTTAAATTGGATACTGTCTCTCTGACTTTTAGTTAGTTTGGCTAAGGGTTTGTGTAAGTTGTTGATTTTTTTTTTTTTTTTCCAAAGAACCAGCTCGTGGTTTCCTTGATTCTTTCTGTTGTTCTTTGTTTCTTTTTCGCTACTGTTTTTTTTTTTTTTTTTGCTTTCATTCATTTTATTAATTAACTATTTCATGTATTTACATTCCAAATATTGGCCCCTCTTCTTAGACCCCATTCCATGAATTCTACACTACATAAACCCTAGCCTTTGCATCTGAGAGTGCTCACCCACCGATCCACCCACTCCTACCTCATACTACTAGCATGCTACATCACTGGGGCATCAAGTATGGAGCCCTCTTTTTTATTTCTTAATGTCATTTGTCTCATACATTCTGTTTTATTTTCATTCCTCCTGGCATCTCCCCATTAGGACTGACCATTCCGGAGATGGTACTAAGGACTTGTTTCAGTAAAACTCCAACACCAATAGCCCAGCAAATAACACAGAACTCAGTTACAATATTTAAAACCTGCATGACTTGGGCAGATATTCCACTACACTATTGTATTCTCCAGCTTTTAGACCCCTTGCTATCTGTGGCTTCTCAGGTCCATGTGTTCTTCTCCATCTTTCTTCCACCCTTTCTTCCTCTAACTTCCCCTGCCTCCTTCATCTCCTTGTCTGCCCCTTCTTTTTCTGTCTTTCCCTCTCTAAAATCTCCAGCCCCACATTCCCCTTCTATTGCCCAATCACAAACTCTGGCCTTTATGCAATCAATTAAAATGGAGTGAAGGTTCACATGAAATTACATAAGTATATTCTACTGTTCATTGGGGCAGCCCCTCTTGAGGAAGCAGAATAAGCATTAAAGTAAAAATAGCACCAGGGCAATCCACATTGTGTTCAATCCCTTTTGTTCAACTAAAAGGATCTTTTCTCTCACATATAAATTGAGCACAACTCTTTAATTATGAAAATTTAAAAGTAAAAGTACCCTAAACACCCAGACCATCCATCTTCTCCATTTAGATAAAGCTCTACCATCTATCCTAACTTGAAAGGCTTACAATTCTATACCTGAATTATTTCCTGGTTTTAACTTGTATCTGAAAACCATCCTCTCAAATATATATCATGTCAGTCAATGCTAAACATCTTGAGTTAGCTATGAGTGTACAACAAGTCTTCAGCACCTGTAAGAAAGAAATCCAAGCATGTCCTAAATATTACCTGAAAATATAGGAAGCATAAAACATAGCTTCCAAAACCCAACCAAACTGTGGACACAGTTGACAACCTGGACAGTCCCTCATTCCTCAAAATGGGGGAGCATCAGTCTTCAGCCTTCTGGCCAGGATCATCTGTCAGAACTTTGTAAAGCAGAATTTTGAAGGACTGCTTATCCTGTCTTGGCAGATTTATTAGTTGCTCTTCAACATAGTATGTCCTTTTCCCGGATGGGACTTCTGTCTGTAGATGAAGTGAGGCAATTCTTCTCTGGTGGCTATCTCACCACAACTGGAGCAACTCCACAGTTGTGCATTTCATGTTTATACAAAGAATGGGATGTTGTCAGGAGCAGACATGTGTCTAGTCAAATGATATTTAAAAATGAAATTGCCTTATTGTCGTATTCTGTGGGATTCTGATGCCTTGAAAACTATTTATCTATGCAAAGTATATCTGAACTGTTAAGCTTGACAACTCTCAACCATTTCTGATTGAAATATCTCAAAAAAACCTTTATAATTAACTCAGGACTATGATTCTGTTACCTGACCCTTAACTTGTATTTTCAATCATCTAAAAATAGTTTGTAATAGCAGACATAGAAGGACCCAGTCTAAGCTTTGTATTCTTAAACGTGTTACATGGGTACAAATCCTATCTAATAACAATAATATTACTCCCAATTTTTACATTAATCTATGAATTTCATACCATTGAAAACCTTAACTGTATTGAAATAAATTCTGTAGAAATGTAAGAAATTATAAGTTCAATACTACATCAATTATAAGGATTTCTATCACTGTAAGATATGGCCATGCAGTGTTTTTAAGAGTAAAGTTGACAACCTATTCTTATTTGTCTAGTATTCTAATTTCTATATTACTATATCCCATCTTTATCTTCCCTACCACTTTTATTTACAAAGAAGGAAGGATAGAGAAGGGGAAAGGAAAGATAGACGTCCCTGAGTCTAAGCTCTCTAGCTCCCTCCCTGTCTAAATCTACAATATTTGTAAAATATTCCTAAAAATGATAACATATCTATGATTCATAAAATAACCAGAACCATCCACCACAACATAAGATCTGATACGATGATCTTCTTTTGTCTGCTTATAGCTGCATTGAGGTGAAAAAATCCCTTCTGTGGGCTGAAGGGACAAAACAGGAAAATTGGTTTGGTCAAAGGAGGACTAGTTAGTGTCATTTGCCTTCCAGGCATTATGTGCTGAGAAAGTTCATCGCTTAGATGAAATCTTGACTATGGCATTCTGAAAGGCTGAACAGGTGATCTAGATATTCTTGAAAAGTTTTGGAAACAACTATTTAGAAGAAACAGCTTCAATGTACTTGAGGTAGAATCAAACAAGGAGACAGAATGGAAGGTTGCATAATCTCAGCATCCTGGAGTGTGGATCTTATCAGTGCTGTCTTTCTCTTCTTTCATCCTGCACTATACAAAACTTACAAGCAACATATAATTCTGGAAAGACGTTCATATGGAGCATGCAGGGTGCACAGACTGATTAGTTAAGATCAATAAAGGAAGACAACTGCCTTTCTTCAGAGATTAGTTTGACCACATAGTCAAACTACAATATACATGTCCATTCATGCCATCTTAAAGGATGGTATGTAAAAAGTCATGAGAATTTTGTACCCAGTAAGGGTTATTGGGTGTGTATAGACATTTTAGTCAAAGCCAGTTCCAGAGCTGTCTCTATATACAGAGACATAAACATCAGGTGTATATAGCATCTAGCTTGTTGATTGTGTTAGTCTCCCCAAATAAAATCCCTTAGGTTCTTCCTTTTCATCAGTGGCATGAATATAAGTTTCTCTGTTCTGGAAACCTGGACTGAGGCAGGAGTTCTATCCCCATACATTTTGTTCTGAGAACATTTGAGACCCTGATACATGGATGAGGGTTTTCTTTCAAGCCAAGAAATTCATGGTGAATTCGGGTGACACAGACTGAACTCAGGTGGTCCCTCAACCGGCAGGAGAATCAAAGTTTCAGTATTCAGGTGGCAAGGAGTCGGTGTTGAGTGTCAATCAGACAAGAGTACAAGGGAGTGTTGATCTGAATGTAAGTTCTCAAAGTGAGCGTCAGCCTTATAATACAGAAGAAAAAAAGGAAGTGAGGTGACACATCACTCACGGTACATTGAGGTTACTCTATTCTTAATGACTCTTTACACAAAACAGAAGAATGTATACATAAAGACTGGCAGGATCTAGGCAATGTAACAACTGAGACAAAGTCAGCTCTATCTAAGGTCAGCTATATTCTTAGAAGCCAGGTGTGAAGTCATTACACTCCTGGGGCAAGGGCTTTCATGTGCAAGCCATAGTTCTAATTCTGATTTATTGTTTATCCCACCACCTACCAGCTCTTAGTAAATACCTAGCTATGTTATTCCTCTGGGCTAGTGAAAGTATGTGCTAGGGAATTCTGGTCTAGCTAATGTTCTCATGAATACTCTAGTTCCTCCTAAAACCACAGCAGGATCTTCTTCCTAAACCATTGTAAATTCCTGAATATGGGAGTGACTTGGCTGTTATTCTAAGTGATTTTGTGGGGGACTTTCTTCTATTAAGTAATGTAGTCTGCCATACATAACTATAATAAGAATTCTAAACTTACTTTGTTAAGCTTGCTCTGAAATCCCTAACTCTACATATAGTAGATAGTAATGCTTTATTTCTTTCAATATCTCTCTTTCAATACTGGAGTCAATTCTTCTGTATAGGTCATAGTTACTAAATTCCAAGCCCAGTGTAGGCTCAAGGACTGCCTAGGACATTGATGAAGGCCAGGACGCAGAGTTCAACCTAATTAAGTATTTGAGAAATCATTCCGTGGAGGCACCTATAATAGAACAATACTGAAAGAAAGCACACAGAACCATTCACCAACTATTACAAGGATGAATCTGAAACAAATCTGTTTATGGGATGCCAGAATCGTTCCAAGAGACAAGTTTCCTTGAAACAATATGCCTCAGGACTGAGGCCAAGCTTTTGGGCCTGTCATGCAGTTTTTACTGGAGTGGGTGTGGCATTATGGTATAGTTCCCCACCACCTCTTTAGTTCTGATTCTTTTGACATCATTACTAATTTAATTTTTTCCATAGAGGAAGTTGTTGCTACTCACAATAAATATTGTTAGAAATAGGCAAGTGTATATGTGTCCATAACTGCCTCTTCTCCAGCCATCTTAGCCTTGGCAGACTCATTGGATGGTGATGAGAATGAGTGAAATCATTTGAAGGCATCTGAATGCTTGGTATTAACTGCAAGCCTCCGACCTCCACAGGATGCATGGCATGAACTTTGTGCCAGGGATAATTCTGCCTTCCCACACTTAAGAATCTTTCCTCAATTTCGCAGCCTCCTCTGGTCGGGCTCCAACAATCTCCTGCCTTGCAGCTACCTCTTTAGGCCCACAGGACCTGACCCGAGGCTTTAAAAGGGGATCACCCACAATTGTAAGGACTGCTGTCTATGCAGGGCCTCATTCCCCTGAGTCCAAATGTGATCCTTAACTTACTCAGGTAGAGGCTTTGTTTCTCCTAAAATTCCTCAGCTTTGATGATCAGGGACTAAACCCTGTCTATAAACATTGGGCTTTCCTACCCAGCAAAACCCCCTTCCATTAGTATAGTGGAGTGGTACCCTAACCTCATAATGTCAGTCACCTGTTCCCTTGCTGACACAGGGCTGAGGATATGTTTGTGTTTTTCCCCAGGAATCCACAACACCAGGATGAATGGCAGTATGGGACACCCAACCATCCAGGGAAAAGTAGAAAAGGGACGAACCCTGCTCCTCCTCAGAACTTTTGCGTGAGGAGGCTGCACTTGTAGGAGATAAGTCTCTACTTGTCTGTGATCCCTGTATTCATACCATTTGCTTTATACACTATTAAGTACAAAATATTTCCCAGGCCTATGAACAAACTGTCCCATTTCAGCAAGGAGCTAACATAGTCTTAAATGATTCAGTACTCTCAGAAAAAGTATATCCTTGCTCAATGAGAGCAGGGTTTCCATTCTTGCTTTTGATATGGGGTTCATTGGAAAAGTTTGGGACAACTTAAAAAGGTCTTTTGACACATCCTGGATGGTATCTTATGCTATAATGGGAATAATGATAATAATAAGAATAATAATTAGTATTGCTTAAGTGTCTTGTACAACACATCTCTTGGCAATGCTCTATTTGCATAGGTATGCTTCAACTACTGATGGTTTTTGAGTATCTAGACTAAGGCCTACCCAGAGAGGCTATTATAGCTTAGCTCATAGAAATTCTCAGGGTTCTGTTTAGGTTCCCTCCTTACACCCTGATATGCCCTCTGGGATGGCTGTCCTTTCAGGGCTGGTAGTCAATGAAGGGTAAGAAACTTTTTGGCAGCTCAAAAATAAGACACACATAATCAACCATATGGAAGGACATCTGAGGTGGGGCCAAAAAACTCTGACTCCTATTGTGCTATCAAAAATTAAAATAAGCCAGGTAGTGGTGACACGTACCTTTCATCCCAGCCCTTGGGAGGCAGAGGCAGTGGATTTCTGAGTTTGAGGACAGCCTGTTCCACAGAGTGAGTTCTAGGACAGCCAGTGCTATACAGAGAAACAATCTTATTTTCAAATAAGATTTATTATTCAAATTGTTCTTTTAGTACATCTTGAAATGACAATATCTTTCCAAGGAGAAAGAAGACATTATTTATTGATGTAAAGACTAAGCTTGTTTGAGCATCTGTGAGAAGGCTCAGTGTGAAATTTCTGTAGGATGCAAAGCTAGAAAGCTGACTGACCTTGATCAATATGTAAAAAATATGCAGGGGCTAGAGTTATGGCTCTGTGGGTAAGAACATTGAATACTCCTCCTGAGGTTATGAGTTCAGTTCCCAGCAACCACATGGTGGCTCACAACCATCTGTAATGGGATTTGATGCCCTCTTCTGGTGTGTCTAAAGAGAGCTATAGTGTTTTCATATACATAAAATGAATAAATCTTTAACAAAATGTCCAATGTAGACTGCACAAAGTTGTCTTCCAATCTGCATGTATCAGTTATGGCGTAAATCACTGTAAAAATATGAGTATCTCTGTCTCTCTGTCTTTCTCTCTCTCTGTCTCTCTGTCTCTCTGTGTCTCTCTACCTCTCTCTCTACCTCTCTCTCTCTCTCTCTCTCTTATATCACTAATGGCCAAAATCACTGTATTAATACCATACAAACGCATACACTTGCACGCGGGCACACACACACACACACACACACCCCATAAATGTTTCCTTTTAATTTTATTGCTGTTACAGTATCTACCATCTCTAGATAATTCCCTTAGAAGTCACGATTTGAAGATGCAGTGCCAAAACATAACTAATGGGAACATGAAGAAACATGAAGTATCAAATAATATTCACATAGCCATAGCAAGTGAGGTATATTGTGAAATATGCAGTTGATTGCTGATTATTCTCCTTGGTTCCATCTCTGATTGATGAGCTATTTAATGTTTTTGATATTCTCTTCTATTAAACATCTGAACATTAACATTGTTAAATATGTTGACAAAACGGTAAATGTTAGGGTTACATCTTCTACCATTGGACATGTACTCAGGAGGCTGACACATGAAAATAGAGTTCAAAGGTAGCCTTGCCTAATGATTGACATCCAAATCAGCCTGGATAGCAAGCATCATCTCTAGGGATTTTGTGAAAATCTGAAAAACAAAACCAGGAACAACCACACAACACCCTTCACAAACACCTTACTTGGAAAGTATGAGTATACACAGTCTGATATTTAAATAAACAGTGGATGACAGAGATGATCAGCATGCATGCTATACATTGGGGCCGGGGATCACCAAGTGAAAATGCAAAAGAAGATGACCAAGATCCACAGAAGAAATATAACAATGGCCTAATAAAGTTTTGTGAATTAATTTCCCTCATATACGTTAAACTTTAAAATCGGCTTCAAATATTTCAAAATACAAACTCCCACAACTATTAATGATCACGAGAGACAACTATGATGTTTAGTCTTCATCAAAAGGTCACATGAATAGTGTTTTTCTCTTGTGTGAGTTCTTCGTACATTTACTTGTGAATGCATTCATTCCTGTTAAGGCATCTAAAAGCTTACTTACAGAATTTTTCTTTATCATGAATTTGTTAGTGTAACAGAAACAATACTGCATGAGTCACAAGGGTAACAGAAATCATTTCTTCATATTTGTTAGAACAGGCAGGCAAAATCCCGGACATATCACACCAAGCTTCAGGTGCCATGTGGGAGGATTTATTGGCAGAAGCAGCCTCTGAGAATGGTGAGAGGTCAGAAGAACAGAAGTGTCTGTGCGACGAGGGAACACTCTTTTATTCAGTCCATGAGAATGGGAAGCATGTGAAAGAGAAGTGGTGCCATGTTAACAGATGCAGAGGAAGTGTTGTTGCCTACAGATGAGGAGTGTCCTCACTGGGTCTAGAAGATGGCTGTAAAGACACTTCTAGCTGTCCACAGATGCACCTGATGCACATTGCTTTTATTTGTAGGATTTCTCTTCAATATAAGCTCTTTTATGACATTTTTGTGATAGTGACATGAAAAGGCTTTACTGCATTTATCCTGAGCTTTTGTCCCCGCCGGCAAGAACACACTCAGGACAACCGGAATCTTCTGCAGCAAAAGGCTTTATTGCTTACTTCTCAGGAGGAAGACCCCGAACCCAGAAAATGGCGCTGCTTATATAGCCCGCAGCGTGACGCTTCAGCACCTGATGTGGCGTGACAGCTCCTGATTCATTGCTAGCCCATCACCCCATTACTACTCCCTGAAATGGGCAGTGACTAGGCGTGAATTCACTCTTGCACTTGCGCATAAGGCTTGTTTACTAGTTAGGCGCAGTGGAAGCCAGCACCATCTTATAATGGCGATTGCTCACAGCACAGCTCTCCACATGCATTGATTACTTTTATACGGTTTGGCTTTAGTGTGAATTCTTTTCTTTTTGTAGACTCTAGAGACCAGTTTTTTTTTTTTTTTCATATTGTGTCCCAGTCTAATCTTGTAGGACATTTGTCTGAGGGAAATGCAAAGGCAGATGCAGATGAACACATTCTCTTTTCCTTGGGAATGTCGACTTAAAGGAAGCTCAAATGTTTTATGCAAACTTCCATTAATATGCAGCATTGAGGGGCTGGTGAGATGGCTCAGTGGGTAAGAGCACCCGACTGCTCTTCCAAAGGTCCAGAGTTCAAATCCCAGCAACCACATGGTGGCTAACAACCATCCGTAACGAGATCTGGCGCCCTCTTCTGGAGTGTCTGAAGACAGCTACAGTGTACTTACATATAATAAATAAATAAATCTTTAAAAAAAAATATACAGCATTGATAAAATGAGTTTCAATAACAACAACAAACAGACTCCTTAACAGAGGTGGAATGCTCCTCATGTGCAAAATTTAATATTTGTAACCCTTGTGACTCACGCAGTACTGTTGCAAAATCATGTTTTGCACATTAGTAACTCTCACAATCCTAGTTTGAGAGGCTGAAGTATGCTCATGTCATTGTGAACACTTTCAGAACAATTACCCTTGTGCATTGATGCAAAATATTCAACACAATACTCAAATACTGAATCCAGAAAACATCACTAAGAATCTATCCAAAATGATGAAGATTGTTTTCTCATCCAATATATCTTGAAGAGTTTTCATTCCCTCTACTCTTCTCAGTTCCTGTCTACTTTTCCTTTGTTCTGGATCAAACCCCTTTCTGTCTCTCAGTAGGAAAACAAACAAACAAACAAAAAACAAACAAAAAAAATCCATAGACTCACTAATTAACAAATCTGCCCCCCAAAATCCAAGGTAAAAGTTATAATATATTTCAAAAGAACTGGTGCAGGCATTAGTATTTGTACATCACAAATTCTAGTTGCAAATTTCTGGTATATATTTGGGCAACTTTGTTTGAAGCATTTTGCTGGGTGCTGATAAAGTATATTTTCTATGGGTCGTTATAAGTGAAGATATCAAGAAGCTAACATTTCAAAGGGGAAGAAGTTTTTTGACTCAGCTGTGAGTTCATTAGTCAGAATGAAAGCCTACGATTGATGTTTACTGGATAGGTGATATAAATGTGGGAGTCTCAGCCGGGTGTGGTGGCGCACGCCTTTAATCCCAGCACTCGGGAGGCAGAGGCAGGCGGATTTCTGAGTTCGAGGCCAGTCTGGTCTACAAAGTGAGCTCCAGGACAGCCAGAGCTATAAAGAGAAACCCTGTCTCGAAAAACAAAAACAAAAACAAACAAACAAAAAAAAATGTGGGAGTCTCTGCAAACACTAGTTCTGGTAGAGTAACAACCCATGAGACAAAAAAGAAATCTAGTTCAATACCACTCTGTAATTATTTCAGCACTGGTTGTGGGTTATAGCCAATGAAATTCCTACAGCACACAGAGAAAATCTTTCCCATTACCTGTGTTAACATCTGAAGTAAAAAGTCTCCTGGTACTCAAAAGTCAAGATAAACTACAAAGCCCCATGGGACAATTAACCACACACAAGATAATGACTGGGAAGAACACTGGAGAGAGCCTGCCCCTGCTCAGGTGGTAAGCAGAAGAGAAATGAGTGGGAGGCAGGCTTTGTATAGGGTTTAGTTGTAGGTGATGGATTTTCAGGATTGGAAATATCTGTGGTTGGAGATTGCTGGTATTTTGTGTCCTGAGCTTGAGCAAACTCAGGGATTTCTGAGTAGTTAAAACCAGTAAGTATGCTATCCATTCTCCCTGTAGACAATGTTGAGTGTAACTTTAGATTCTGACCCCAGGGTGGCTTATTTTTAGGAATAATTAAGCACAGTATAATTTTGGAAAGAAAGTTCTTGGTAATAATTGTCTCAATCCTCTGTGCACAGTGAAGATGAAAGTGTGACTACCTCAAAAGTCTTTTGCAAAGTACATGTGAGTCTTTCTTAAAGTTGGATTCTAAAACTAAAGGGCCTAGAGGAGGATCAAGCATACAGTGTTGAGGACACCAAGCTACAAGGTACATGTCACATCTCCTGCAAGGCTGGTTTGTATTGCCTGAGAAACAATGATCAAGGGAAGATTGACTGGGACAATTTCATAGTTTGGGACCTTCAGGTGTTTTTTGGCACTACATCTAGCACAGCTCACCATGCTACTTGCTACCTACATTCCCTCACTTCTGGTCAGAAAAAAAGTGTACTTCTCTTCCCCTGAAGAGAGAACTCTGGGGTTTTATATTCCTGGTTAACTTAGAGCTTATTTTTGACCACAAGGTCCTTTTGCTCTCTACAGAAAAAATATATTTTATGGATGTTTCTAGTTCTTAAGATGTTAATGTTGTGTTAGAGTAAATAGAAAGATAGTGAAATATTTTTTTTTAAAGATTTATTTATTTATTATTATATGTAAGTACACTGTAGCTGTCTTCAGACACTCCAGAAGAGGGAGTCAGATCTCGTTACGGATGGTTGTGAGCCACCATGTGGTTGCTGGGATTTGAACTCCTGACCTTCGGAAGAGCAGTCGGGTGCTCTTACCCACTGAGCCATCTCACCAGCCCAGTCAAATATTTTTAAAGAATATAAATTATGTTGTTCAGGTATACAAAGTGTGATTACATTGCTTGACTCTATAGACATCAAACATGCAAGTGCTGCTGGCATAATCCCAGCAATCAGAACATTGGGGTAGGTGTATTATTCTTTATTTGAGGCCAGACTATTCTATGTCAAAGTGACTTTCCACCCTGTGGGCCCCAATTTCCTCTTTTGGCCTTTCTGAACTCTTCACATGGGTTGAAGTTAATTTTCCAAACTTTTATGCAGGTGTGTCTGTGTATTTTTAAATGTTTACTGCTATATTGGTAGAGAACTAAGTGCTAGCAGGATCTTGTTATTGTCATTTCTATAGCCCATCACCAGGCTTACATTTGTAAATACTTGTCTCCACACCTGCTGAGATATTTTAATGGCAGGCAGCTCTCTATGCCTATAGGTATTCCACAGAATTCTGGAGATGTCTCAAACCTGATTGCTTGTAAGAAAAAACCTAACATTCAATTCCTGGGACATGAATTGGAGGGTGGAATTTCTGGATGGAAAAAGTGATGTAGGGAAGAAAAAGCAGGTGGAACAGATTTAGTGTGAGACAGAGAAGAGAACAGATAAGTCGGAACAGGAACAGAGAGGTTAAGAGCAAGCTACACATGAGGTCATAGGCTTGAATAGTCTGAAATTTAAATGATCGTTGGTAGACTGCTCCAATGAAAGGCCTATGCTTTAAATTATATAGAAAACTCCTTCACATAATTTATAACACTGGTGTGTGCACAAGTACTCCCATTACACTCACGTACATATGCAATGTGCATATATATATATATATATATATATATATATATATTTTGGAGGAAGGACATATTTTGGAGGAAGGACATATTTTGGAGGAAGGACAAATTTTAGATCAATTTTTTTTTGTTTGTTCTGTGTATAATATTTCACTTTTTGTACCTTGCAAAGCTCTTTTCATAATGAGGACTGTGGAACATAAGAGCCAAAGTTCTTGGAGGCACCAGCTTGACCTCTTCATACACAATGAGTTGTGTGAGTCTGCTTGTTAACAATGAAGACTTATTTTCAGTTTCTAAAAAAGCAACACCTTTATTGTCAATGCCCTGCAGTGTTTGCTTATATTTATGAAACCACTTTGTAGAACAACTCAGTTGATAAAACCCAGTGGAAAAGACAAGATCAACTGGAGCTCCATCTCTGTCAGAATTCATAGACTTCATTAGAATCACTTTCATACACTTATAAGCTGATTCGTGTTTTTTTTTTTTTTTTTTTAATTCCAAACATCTTATTAAGAATACAGCCAGCCAAAGTCCATGGAGTCTTGTACCATGGTGCTTTTCTATGCATTGGCAGAGCCACAAGTGTGGCAATGCAGTGTACAAAAGTTCTTACCTTCTAATAGATGGTGATTTTCTTGGACCTTACAACCAGAGTTAATGCAACTTGAAGAAATTTAAGATTTAAAACTCCAGTTCTACTGTGTATTCAACTTTATGGTTTTAGCATTTTTTTCAAAGAACTATGTAAAAACAAACGTTATTTTCCTTGTATTTCTCTTGTTATCAACTTTTAAAACCAAACGTGATGCATTGGTGCAATGATGATTTATTGATACAATGGTAATTTATGTACTTTTTCAAGGCATGTTCAGAAACTGCCTGAGTGTCATTTGCTGAAAGCATGAAATGCAGAGGCTTAGCATAACTTTCCAAAATGAATATACCATTATGTGTACTGATTGATAAACGGTGATGTCTGTAATCACTTGGAGCCAGTTACCTCATCCTTTTTTAAAACTCTGTTAAAGATTTCTGTATACTATACCATTCCTTCCCCACATAATGGGGTTTTCTTGATGTTCCTGAAAATATTGCAAAGGTCTTTCTTAAGACCAGCAATGGAGATACAAAAGCCAACAGACATACACACAAAGTACACAGATAGACACAAACATGGAGACAGAAGGCAGACACACACGAAGAGAGAGATACACAAGGCAGTATTCATCAAGTTACAGATTTAAATTAACTGAATAGACACACAGGATGGAAGGCTCTGATAAGAGGAGGTAGAGAATACAACTTTGGATTCACAGTTAGTTAAATTACCTCTGAGGGAAAGGCTATTGATTCTTTCCTTAACTCAGATGCATTATTAATTACCAGTGTATTTAATCTGTTCACATATGCAGAATCAATTAACTTGTGACATAATTTTTCTCTCTCTCTCTCTTTTTTTTTTGCATAAGCACAATATGGGAAAATATAAAACTCACCACAATGGGTAACAAGTAGCCCTGCATTCTGGAAGGTGTCCACGGGCTCAGAACCCTGTTCTCTAAAGAAAGACCATCAGGTCTGGGCTTGTGCTTCTGAGCTCTCACTTCCATGCTGGCCTAGAATCCATTTTAACTCTCACTGTCAACACAAAGTGTTTGAACCTCAGAAGTCACAAGAAAATCCTGGAACTCATTACTTTTATGAAAAGAGTTGACCTCATACCATATTCTCTAAGGGGACTTTGGTAATTCTTGAGTCTTCTTTTCCCAGCCTATGAAGATATGCATGGGTGTACATAGAGTATTATAGAGCACAGTCAGGGAATCTTCTATGAACAAATGGCTAAATAGTGCAGTATGTATTGTAGGTCTTTTTCTATTTCCTTCCTTCCTTCTTTCCTTCCTTCCTTCCTTCCTTCCTTCCTTCCTTCCTTCCTTCCTTCCTTCCTTCCTCTCTTCCTCCCTTCCTTCTTTCCTTTCTTTATTCTTTCTTTTGACAAAAATCTAGACGCTTATTCAAAGAAATTTTTCTTTATTGCCTCACCCTTCAAGCAGTAAATAATATTGTGCCTAAAGCTGACATCATTTTAATTCATCATTTTCTTTGACTAAGGTATCCAGCTCCTCTACCTTTTGTCCAAGTCTAATAATCTGTCTCTCACTCGTTCTCTATGAGTTATTATTATTTGTCTTACTGCATTTTCTTTTAGGCTCTTTTCCTTGTTTATTTCTAAGCACATATTGAACTCAATTTTCATATCCTATGTTGTCCTCCTTGCCTTCAGGCTTTTGCTATTATTCTCTTGCCCACGAATCATTTTGTTCCTGTCCTCTTTCAGTTGATTTACGTGGCTTACACACTTTGATCTCTTTGATCATGACTCTGGGTTTTCAATTCTTTACCTAGGATATCATGTAAATTGCTCTCCTTATAAGATACATACACAGTTGATACTTTGAGCCAAAGACATTTTATCTTAGTTTTACTTTGTTTTGGGTATTGAGCATAAGAATTCAGAGGGACTGCTTAATTGTGTGCATTTTTAGACTAGACTCATAATGTGAGAAGTTAGGCAGGATCTATTGTATCTGAAGGATTCAGAACCCAGGTGCAGTGTCCTACTACATTCAATTCTGGTCTAGCCTGGCAGCAACCTTGTGGGAAGCTGAGCGGAGTAGGTCCTGAGAAGTTGTGTTTCCACAACAGAGTTGGAGGAGTGGTTCCTGATGGTGAGGGTGGGCCTCCTGCATGATTAGTTAAGTTTAAGAAAAAGACAAAATAAAAACAAAGAATCAATCAATCAAAAAATCAATCAATGAATTAAATAAGCAAGCAAGGAGGCAAAAGTCCAAACCAACAAAAATTGCTCTGAAGAACTGGGAAGCTAATTAATTAAAAATTCCTGAAGGAGGTGGGCTTAGAAGAACAGCAGGAAGCTGCTGAGTATTGGGCGTGTCCAGAAGGAGTGGCTCTGAGGAACCAAGAGGAAGTGACTGGAATTTCCGCCATTCCAGCATTCTCAATGTATCTCGGCTGCCTCGTGGTCAGGAAGTCATGGAAGGAGACTAGTGTCTAGTGTTTGCAGAACTTGAAAACTTCCTTAAGCTGCAGTTGCTGTGCTGGCCCCCTAGGATATTCAGCAGCTGGTCCTGTCACCTGCCAGATCAGAGGTGCTGTTGGGCTGGGAAATGGGTAGGAGCGGGACAGGCGTGTGGAGCAGGGGTGCATTTTCTGTTGCCACCCTTACAATTCTGTTGTGGATATCTTACCATTATCAGGAAGTTTGAGTTCCTGTGAATTGAGTTTATGGTGATGTTTTAATTTTATGGTTGCCAGAATATTTTTCTAAAACAACCCTGTAGATCCTTGGCCCTCTCTGGACTTTGTATACTGGGAGGGTTGTCTTTGCAAAGGCCTTAATAAAGCTCCTCGAATTCAAATTCGTTCATGCTTTCTTAACTCCCCTGTTCCTCCATTTGCCATTTTATTTCCCTTTCTCCAGGGAACTGAGTAGGCATCCGGAGAGAGCTTTGTAGGTATTTGTCATATGGGGACAAGTACAGATTTGATCGAATTAGAAAATATTCCTTATAAAGCACCATCATATGGCTGTAAATATTAACATTAACCAAGCAAAGTTATAGTCTCCGTTAGCTGAACACAGAGGTATATGCATACTTTGATGTAAATACATCATTGAGAAATGTGTCTCCGTATGCTTTGTTATTAATGTCATACCTTAGGTTTGAATAAAACATGAAGACAGGATTGCAGCAAGGTACTTGTGAGGAGAAATTTCCTTAAGGAAATGAGGATAACATAGGATATGAAAATTGAATTCAGTAGGTGGTTATAAATACAAAAGAAAAGAAAAGAAAGAAGACCCTGAAAAGAAAATGCAGTAAGGTAAATAATAATCATTCATAGAGAATGTGTGTGAGACAGATTATCAGACTTGAAGATATATAGTAGGTTCTGTTAACCCTGAGTGTCACCAGAGAAAAACCAATTCCACCATGTGGGCCAGCTTTATCAAATAATACATCGCGACCAAGAGATAGACTTTGGTCAAATGCTACAGGCATTTTATAGGCAACTGTAGTTTCCTATGAGGCTTTATTATTTTCCTAAGACATGCAACCTGCAGCACTTCAAGAAGATACCTGGTTCTTGGGCTGGTGGTGAGGTTAATTTTTGATGTTTCAGTCTGAGGAAGAAAGCATTCAGAGATATCTGGTTGGGTTGAGACTGAACCAGGCTATCAGGTGGAGGGAGGGGAATTGAGGATGTGTTGGAGGATAGAGGGGCAGGTCAAGAGATTACCAGCAGCCAAGAAAGCACCTATCCAACTATGACTTAATTGATATGTTAACAGGTACCCCAGGTAGCCATTCTTCCTGAATTTCTTTGAATTTTTCCAAGGTTCAGCCCAGCATGCTCTGCAGTGATGCTTTCAGGAATAGATATTTTAATGAGTGGAAAATTTACTATGGATTCTTTTTCTTTTTGTTTTTGATTTTTTTCGAGACAGGGTTTCTCTGTGTAGCCCTGGCTGTCCTGGAACTCACTTTGTAGACCAGGCTGGCCTCGAACTCAGAAATCTGCCTGCCTCTGCCTCCCAAGTGCTGGGATTAAAGGCGTGCCACCGCCAGGCTTTTACTATGGAATAAGACAAAATTAGACAACATCTTTTGAATAATCTTGATCACTTACTTACTGGATTACTGTCTGGATTCTGGATCAGGATAATTTTCTTCCAGTCTTCCCTCCTCCTCTTCTGTGTTGCTTGGAAAAAGACTCTGTTTGTGTGTTAACTGTGTGACTGACTCTCACATCTTTAGGGTAAACTGGAATACTCGGAGAAAAATAGGTATTCTCATGATATCTTCTCTTTCCTTCATATTTATCCTTTTCTCGGGCATTGACGTCTTTCATTTTTGTTCCATGAACAGTTCCATGTTCATTCTAAACTATATTTTCTCATTTCCAGGTCTCCATATGCTCAGTCAAATCTCCATAACTGTAAATTAACACTAAGAGCACTGGATCGTTAAGGTCAAGGAGACTTTCACAAAGGATCCAGGTATGTTAGAGGTATTGAACAAGGGGTGGAGTGGGGCTCACCTGCCAGTACAAAGAGGACATGAATTTGATTTTGCCAGATTCTATTTCCTTAATGATTTCTGGAAAAGAATAATATTTGATGTGATGATATGGATTTACCATGGAAGGCAGTGCTGTCAGCTGTCACTTGATGTCAATATTTAATTAATTTTGATCCTGGGAAATTGCTGCTGCCCATTGAAATCAAAGTTTCTTTTACCCAGATTGAAAGCAGCATCAGGCTATGGGTGTGACAAGGGCAATTTATACATAAAGCAAATATCATCAGTAGATTCCCTCCTAGGGCCAGTGACCTTCATTACTGGATTTTTAGGCAGATTTTCACTGTAATCTATGAATTTTTTTTCCTGTGGAACTTGAAACAGAAAACCTGTTACCCACAGATAGTCTTGCCAGTATCATAAAAATTTCCATGCCTTGTCTGGCAGATTCAGATTGCAGCAAGTAGGTTGCAAACCTGAGTAAGACATTGATAACTCTGCTTCCTGCCCCAATTTGCCTTGCAGTTTTTGTCACTATGGAAGTTACCACCAGGGTGTCTAAGATGTCTGCTGACAGTGTCTGATATGAGGTGGTTTTCTCCAGAAGGTGTACTTGCTTTCTGAATCACCTATTCTGTCCACTCTAAATGTTTTCCTGTCCTTGACCTGTGTTCTTATTGATGTTCTGTGTTGCATTAATCCACATTAGAGTGGAATAATTATTTTTGACCTTCTCTGTACTGGTTGCTTTAGTTTTGAGTCTGTTTGCCTTATTTCTGAGGTATGTTTCTTCTCTTCTATTCTTGAGAGCTTTCATACTGAGCAGTGTCTACTTTTTACCACAGGGCTGTATAAGTAAGTTTCATTCTCCTATTGTCAGTGTAATTTGAGAGGATTCCTGCCTACATCTATTAACCTAGGTCTAGTCATGTAAGCTTCTAGTCTCCATACAGTATTATCTAGGCCTAGTGTGTTTTCAGCCTCTGAAAGTTGCTGCTGAATAAGCTCCGCCTTTCTCTCTCTCTCTCTCTCTCTCCCTTTCTTTCTTTCTTTCTTTCTTTCTTTCTTTCTTTCTTTCTTTCTTTCTTTCTTTCTTTCTTTCTTTCTTTCTTTCTTTCTTTCTTTTTGGTTTTTCGAGACAGGGCTTCTCAGTGTAGCCCTGGCTGTCCTGGAACTCACTCTGTAGACCAGGCTGGCCTCGAACTCAGAAATCCATCTGCCTCTGCCTCCCAAGTGCTGGGATTAAAGGCGTGTGCCACCAAGCCTGGCAAGCTCCCCCTTTCTTATTCCTTCTCAATGCTTAACTAGCTGATTCAACTCGGTTTTTCCAGCTCAAACTCCTCTCCAAGCTGAGTTCTTCTCTCAGACACTGGATTGTTCCACTTGGCCTTAAATTAACTGTAGAAATCTTTTCTCATCTTCTGGCTCCTTCTCTTTCTCCTGCTAATTCTGTCTTTACCTGTTCCTAGCATGTTCTCTCTTCACTCTGATACTGTAAAACTTTCAGAACTCACGTGCAGTGTCTTAGTACATCCAGCTCTTGTCTTTTCTGGCAGCAACATTGTGGGGAAGCTGTGCAGAGTAGGTCCAGAGAAGTTGTGTGAAAGGCAGCCTGCAACAGAGTTGGAGGAGTGGTTCCTGCTGGGGAGGGTGGGCTTCATGCATGATTAAATAAGTTTAAGAAAAAGACAAAATAAAAACGAAGAATCAACCAATCAATCAATGAATTCAGTAAGCAAGCAAGCAAGCAAAAATCCAAAACAATAAAAATTGCTGTGAAGAACTGGGAAGCTAATTAATTAAAAGGTTCTGAAGTAGGTGGGCTTAGAAGAATTGCAGGAAGCTGCTGAATATTGGGTGGGTTCAGAAGGAGGGGCTCTGAGGAGCCAGGCAGAAATGACAGGAAGTCCCGCCTTTTCAGCATTCTCCTTGTACCTTGGCTGCCTCGTGGTCAGGAAGTCCTAGAGGCAGACTAGTGCCTAGTGTGTGGGGAACCTGAAAACTTCCTTAAGCTGCAGTTGCTGTGCTGGCCTCCTAGGATATTCAGCAGCTGGTCCTGTCGCCTTCCAGGTCAGAGGAGCTGTTGGACTGGGAAATGGGCAGGAGCAGGGCAGGCTTGTGGAGCAGGGGTGCATTTTCTGTCGCTACTCTCACAATTTTGTTGTGGATATCTTACCATTGTCAGGAAGTTTGAGATCCTGTGAATTGGGTTCATGGTGATGTTTTAATCAATTTTCTGGTTGCCAAAATATTTTTCTAAAGTATCCCTGTAGATCCTTGGCTGCATCTGGAGTTTGTATACTGGGAGGTTTGTCTTTGCAAAAGCCTTTATAAAGCTCCTGTAATTCAAATTCGTTCATGCTTTCTTAACTCCCCCGTTCCTCCAATGGCCATTTCATTTCCCTTTCTTCAGGGAACTGAGTAGGCATCCTTAGAGAGCTTTGTAGATATTTGCCATATGGCAATCAGTGGAGATTTGATTGAATGAGAAAATTTAAGTTATAAAGCACCATCATATGGCTGTAAATATTTTTTTAAAGATTTATTCATTTATTATATGCAAGTACACTGTAGCTATCTTTCAGACACTCAGCAGAAGAGGGCGTCAGATCTCGTTACGGATGGATGTGAGCCACCATGTGGTTGCTGGGATTTGAACTCTGGACCTTCGGAAGAGCAGTCGGGTGCTCTTACCCACTGAGCCATCTCACCAGCCCTTTTTTTTTTTTTTTTTAAATTTATTCATTATATCCAAGTACACTGTAGCTGTCTTCAGATGCACCAGAAGAGGGCATCAGATCTCATTATGGATGGTTGTGAGCCACCATGTGGTTGCTGGGATTTGAACTCAGGACCTTCGGAAGAGCAGTCAGTGCTCTTAACCACTAAGCCATCTCTCTAGTCCACGGCTGTAAATATTAACATTAACCTAGCAAAGTTATAGTCTCCATTAGTTTCACACTGAGGCATATGCACTCTTTGATGTAAATACAGCATTCAGTGATTCGTCTTAGTGAAAGATTTCACTAAGAATATTTGATGTGATGATATGGATTTCCCATGGTAGGCAGTGCTGTCAGCTGTCACTTCGTGTCAATATTTAATTAATTTTGATGCTGGGAAATTGCTGTTGCTCATTGAAATCAAAGTTTCTTTTTTTTTTTTTTTTTTTTTTTTTTTGGTTTTTTGAGACAGGGTTTCTCTGTGTAGCCCTGGCTGTCCTGGAACTCACTTTGTAGACCAGGCTGGCCTCGAACTCGGAAATCCGTCTGCCTCTGCCTCCCGAGTGCTGGGATTAAAGGCGTGGGCCACCACGCCCGGCTCTCAAAGTTTCTTTTACTCAGACTGAAATCAGCATCAGTTAATGTGTTTGAAAAGGGCCATTTACACATGAAGCAGATATCAATCCTGGATTCCCTCCCGGGGCCTGTGACCTTCCTTATTGGATTTTAGCCAGATTCTCTGTTTAGTCTATGTATGTTTTTCCTGAGGAGCCAGCCTCAGCTTGAACAGGAAAGCCTTTTGTTACACACAGATAGTCTTGCCACTATGATACTGAAGGCCATGCCTTGCCTGGCAGACTGAGATTGTAGCATACAGGATACAAATCTGGGTATGGCCATTGATAACTCTGCCTCCTGCCCCAGTTTGCATAGCAGTTTCTGGACACTGATTGCTACCACCAGAGAGTCCATCCACAGTATTTGTTGACAGAGTGAATGGTCTGATCTGAGTTGTTCTTCTCCAGAAGATGCACTTGCTTTCTGAATCACATCTTCGGTCCAATCTACATGATTTTAAGTCCTTGAATTGTGTTCACACTGATGCAGTTGGTTGAATTTGGCCTTATTATATTGGGGATACCAACAAGAGCTTGCTGACAGGAGGCTGATATAGCTGTCTCCTGAGAGGCTCTATTAGTGCCTGACAAATACAGAAGTGGGTTCTCACAGTCATCCATTGGACAGTGTAGAGGGTCCCCAATGAAAGAGCTAGAGAAATTACCCAGAGACCTGATGGGGTTTACAGCCCCATAGTAGGAACAACAATAGGAACTAACCAGTATCCCTAGAGCTCCCTGAAACTAAACCACCAACCGAAAAACAAAACAAAACAAAAAACCAAAACCCAAAAAACAACAACAACAAAAAAACCCAAAACATATTGTGGGACTCATGGCTCTAGCTGCATATGTAGGTGATGATGGCCTAGTCGATCATCAATGGGAGGAGAGGCCCTTGGACCTGTGAAAGTTCTATGCCAGAGTATAGGGGAACACTAGGGCCAGGAAACAGGAGAGGATGGGTTCTTTAGAATGGGGAGGGGGAGAGGATAGAGGATTTTTGGAGAGGATACTAGGAAAGGGATTAACATTTGAAATGTAAATAAAGAAAATATCTAATACAAAATGGAAAAAAAAAGGATGGAATAATGACTTTCCTGCCTTTTCTGGACTGTTTGGTTTAGTTTCAAGTCTCTTTCCATTTGTTTTCTGAGGTGTGTTTCTTCTCTTCTTACATTCTAGAAAGCTTTTATAGTGAGTGGTATTAGATTTTCCACAGGACCTTAAAAGTAACTTGTATTTTCCTATTATAATTGTAGTCTGGGAGGCTTACTGCCTCCGTCTACTTACCTTGGCCTAGTCCTAGAAGCCTCTAGCCCCTAAACAATCTTATCTGGTCATAGAGTGTTTTCACCCTCAGAAATTTCCTGCTGAATAAGCTCCCCTTTGTTTGTTCATTTCAACTCTTGTTTTTTTTGTTTTTTTGTTTTTTGTTTTGGTTTCGAGACAGGGTTTCTCTGTGTAGAGTCCTGGGTGCCCTGGAACTCATTCTGCAGACCAGGCTGCCCTCGAACTCAGAAATATGCTGGGATTAAAGGCATGTGCCACCACTGCCTGACCTCATTTCAACTCTTTTTTTTTTTTTTGGTTTTTCGAGACAGGGTTTCTCTGTGTAGCCCTGGCTGTCCTGGCACTCACTTTGTAGACCAGGCTGGCCTCGAACTCAGAAATCCGCCTGCCTCTGCCTCCCGAGTGCTGGGATTAAAGGCGTGCGCCACCACGCCCGGCTTCATTTCAACTCTTAACTGTCTGGTTCAACTCACTGTTCAGGCTCAAACTACTCTCCCAGGTGACTCATTCAGCCTGGTTCTTCTCGCAGACACAGAATTGCTCTGCTTGGCCTTAAATTAACTGTAGCAATCTTTTTTAAATCTTCTGGCTCCTTCTCTTTCTCCTGCTCATTCTGTCTTTACCTGTGCCTAGCATGTTCTCTCTTCAGCCTGAGTCTGTAAAACTCTCCCAGTAAAACTGTGTCCTTCTCCTTCTCTGTGGCTGTACTCTCTCAACTGTACTGTACTGCTGCCCATACATTCTACTGTATTCCGTTACCATTCTCTTTTTCCTGTACGGTCTTTCTCTTCCTCAAGTAGCTTACCCCTCCTCTCTCACCTCAGGAGTGTTGGACATATCCTGTTCTCTAAGATCTTTCTCTAATATTTCACATGTTCTGCCATTCAATTTGATAATACTTTAAAAATGTGAACCTCCTTCTTCTTAGTAAATGTACTTTTGTTGTTTGGGATTGAAGCGAATCCTAAAGGCTTGCTTGTATTCCAACCACAGTGAGGAAAGTTGTGTGCCTTGTGCTGGACCACACCCTAAGTCGGAACAGCCTTGAATATCCCTATACAATATGATGTCATTTTCGTTTGGCATTCTTCTTCTTCCTGGACTGAAAACCAAGATTCACAAATAATAGACTTAATTATGTAGATAGCTGTGTTATCTATTCTGACTTTTACTAAGATTTTTATTGTGAACTTCTTTGATGATAGGTCAATGAAAATCTGTTCTTTGTGAGATTGCATTCCTTAGCATATGCGATCTAGAAGGTTTGCGGGCATTGTGAGTGGCAAAATCTGGTTCATATTGTTCTCCATTCCTTGTATGGGAGAGAGCTTTACTATGTTGTACATGAGGAATATTTCCTACTTTTCTTATATTCATTCATTCATTCTTCACAATAAATGTCTTATTTCCTAAGTTCTCATGAAAATTTTATGTCTTATTCTTTTGTGCATATTTTCATTAGTTTATTTTCTATGTAGTTTTTTGAGTAAAAAAGGTGTCTTAATATATTACTATGTTCAAATGTATGTTTTACACTGTCAATACTTGTAGCCACTTTTCTGGATTTCACATTAAAGTTGCCAGTTATTTTCTCTCAGGGCTTGAAAAATATGATTCCATGTTCTTCTGATTTTAATGTATGGATAAATATTTAGTACTACTGTATGCTAATATAATCATCTCTTTTAATGGTAAGGGATAGGAAAAGACAGCTTTAAAGAGATAAACATTGTTACAGCACTTAGATGTGACAATAGGAAGATACAAGTGGGAGTACAGGAATCCAATATTTAAGAGACTTTCCTAGGAAATGCTAGACTAGAATGCTATGGCCTTCTAGTACTCAAGAGTCCCAATGTCTGAACACTGCATGTTGCTATTTGAATTTATCTACTTTGAAAAGGTTGTGAAAGCCGGGCGTGGTGGTGCATGCCTTTAATCCCAGCACTCAGGAGGCAGAGGCAGGCGGATTTCTGAGTTCGAGCCCAGCCTGGTCTACAGAGTGAGTTCCAGGACAGCCAGGGCTACACAGAGAAACCCTGTCTCGAAAAAAACCAACCAAAAAAAAAAGAAAGGTTGTGAAGAAACAAGTGATAGTAAACTGACTGGAAGGCTCAAGCGTGTGGAATTGTGTCTATTCAGAATCAGGTATGTATTTGAGGAAAAGTCAGTTGCAAGATTTAAAGTCGAAGCCCTAGTGTTCATATTGACTTCATGGTGGAAGTAGGTATTCCATGGGTTATTCTTCCCATTCTAGAATGAGCTCTTGTTCAGTCTCCATGAAATGGAAGATGTGCTTTTCCTGTTATACAATTAGACAAAACAATTCCAGGACACACATTTATTTTATGTATTTCTTCCTTTGAATTTAAAGTACAGCATCTGTCACTGGAGCAGGAATTTATGGTCTGTTGTTGGTTGAAATGACAACGATACTCAGCCTGTATGTCACAGGTAAGAGTCATGAAGTGACATACTTTGAAAAATGTCCTCATTTCTCCCTGAAAATTCATGTGTTCCTATGCCCATTTTTATTACACACTTGATGCTGTCTGCAAATGCCCAGGGCATCAAGTTTTGAGTATTGTAAATTTATGACAGCAATGTAATTTTCCCTGCATCTCCAATTTCTGTTTTACAGAAATTCCTGTTGTCAGTAAATTTTCCATCACACGAATTAGGGATTATACTCATTTCATGCATATTACAATTGTTAGAATATTCACAGAGCAACATTCTGGTAGAGGATTTGCATTACCTGGTTTCTTTGGTTTTGCAGATATTACAGAGTTCCTAGAGTTTACTCTAATCTGTGCTAACTAAATCTCCTAGTGCTTGCTTTTTCAGGTGAATGGCCTTTGCACATGAAGTGTCCCAGAGTGCTTACACAGTTACCATCTCTTCTATCCCTGTCTCACCCCTTGTTATTCATGTTTTCATCCTATCCTTGTGTTTCATGTATGTTCTGAAGAAGGTTTTAGATGGGTATCCATGCTGTCATATATTCATAATTCCATGTTCCATGGTAAATGACAGCATGGGTTTCTATAACTCCACTTCCTCCTTCTTTTACAGTCTTTCCTTTACCCCACTGCTGGCTTTTTATTCAGCTCTCTCTGAATTGGCAGTTTTCCTTTACAAACCATGTTTGTCTGACTTAGGCTGAAAGCACCAACAACTTAAATGTTTCCGTATTTCTACATATAGCAGTATGTCAGTTATAAATTCACTTTTCAGACTGTGATCTTTAGAGCAACTTTTGACCAGCTTCCAGTGCCATGTCTGTATTTCCTTTGTAGGTTGACCTCAGTTCAAACCAGTAAAGTTTCTGTTACCTACCTGTCACTACTGCGCTGGTCAACATACATTGATAGGTTGGTATTACAGCACAAAGGTCAGCATCTAGGGAGAACCATAATGACAATTTACACCCATCAACCTACAGAGCCCCCTTTAGCAGTTTGTATGCTAAACCAGCACATCCAAGATCCTTTTAGGCACTGAGTGGTCTTCTCACTTATCAGATTATTCTTTAGGAATGTATAAATCCAAATCATATATTTTTTTGTATTTTTCTTGTATTATTCTATAGCATGTTAAGTGTTTTATCAGATTGGATTATTTTCTTGGGATACTTGCATGTCTTGAGTTGAAGAATTATATATCTTGAAATTTGAGAAAAATTGTCTTCCTCATATCCTTATTTGAACACTGAAAACATTCTAAGTCTTACTTGCTCTGTGCAAGCACTGCTGTACTGTGATAAGTTATTGTGGAGGCTTTGCACATCCTTGTTTGTCTACTGAGTAGAGTAGAATGATGACAGCTGTCTTCAGTGTGTGTAATGATAGGCTTAGGATGTTGGCTATTATCCTCATTAGACTCAGTAATGTTCCTTCTGTTCCACATTCTTCAGAGCTTTCATAGTGATCCACTGTGATATTTTGCCCTAGGCCTTTCATAGCTATATTGACATATATCTATCAGTGAGCTTTCTCCCACTGATTGTACATAATTTATGCCTTGAGTTGTTTGGTTTGTGCTTGTTGAAACAGTTTTGAGTCACTGTCATGAAATCAAGTTGAGTTAACTTTCTGCATCTGTTAGAGAGAAACATTTTAAAACTTACACTGGCGCACCCATACTGTTATTATTTTCTGTGTGCATGTTTTCGTGGTCATTTGCTTTTGGACCCAGGTAAGGTCAGCTTTGTGTGATGGCTGTACCATATTCCCCTACTTTCTGTGTTCTGCACTTTCTGGTCAAATTTCTTGTGGGATTTTTCAGAAGAAATTTGTGAATTTGGTGCAGCATTTGATTGTTCCTGAGAAAGTGCTAGAAGGAACACTGAGAGCCTAGGTTTCTGCTCTTGATTATTCCCTGGCCTAGTGTTTATTGTTCCTAGGAAATCAATATTTCCCTTGTCAATTCTCATTCATTTTCTGACATTCCATGGTACTCGGTAATCTGCTTTTTCTCATCGTCAATCTATACTTCTGAGGCCGGGGCGTTGAAAGAGATCATTCATACACCTGTTAAATGCCAAGAGAAATATTTGACATGAGAGAAATATAAGGTCAATGAAATACATAAAAAGCACTAAATATTTGCTGATATCATGGTCATGACAACTTTCTTCTGTAATAGTATCTCCATGTTCAGAATGAATTCTTTTTTTTTTTTTTTTTTTTTTTTTTTTAGTTTATCGAGACAGGGTTTCACTGTGTAGGCCTGGCTGTTCTGGAACTCACTCTGTAGACCAGGCTGGTCTTGAACTCAGAGATCCACCTGCCTCTGCCTCTGCCTCCAGAGTGCTGGGATTAAAGGCGTGTGCTACCATGCCCGGCCCAAGTGAATTCTTATGCTTTTATTAATGCATAAACATATTTATGTATTTGTGCATACATGTGTTTGTATGTGTATTGGTATGTATGCCAGGAGACCATTATCACACTTTCTGTCTTTCATGTGAACCTACCTACAAGAGTGGTGGCCAGAGATGAAATCTGTAACAGCTAGGCTCCGAAGATTGTCATTGTATTCATATTTATTACTGATTGGGAACCTGAGAACTACCTGGAACAATGCCACAATGCAGATCCATGCTTATTCAGTAAGATGTTCCAACTGTGATAATATTTTAACAGATTGGTATAATGAAGGAATCGTTCCAAGGACATTACCCTCAAATGATTCATTTTATCCCTGTGTATATATATTCTCCCTGGCAGCCATCAGTGAGTTTCTACCATGTCTCCTCTGTGATTTTGTATGTCAATATATTTTATGCAATATGCTCTCAGCATAAAATATATTCATAGTAACACTATTCATAAAATTGCATATAGGAGTTATATACAAGTCAATTGTCATTTTTACACTAAAGACCCTTAACTTGATTTTTAAAGTAAAGTTTCTAAAATTTTCTCTGCACCCCATCCCATCCCTCCTCCCCACCCTACCAAGAGGATGTCCCCACACCTCACCATTCCACCAGGCTTCCCCAATCCCTGGCACTTCAAGTCTCTGGAGGGTTAGGTGCATCTTCTTTCACTGAGGTCAGACCAGGCAGTCACCCACTGTTTATTTATCATGGTCATCATATCAGCTGCTGTATATGTCCCGGTTGTTGGGCCCTTTTCTGAGAGATCTTGGGGGGGTCCAGTTCAGTTGAGACTGCTGGCATATGGATGGGGCCACCCTCCTCCTCAGCTTCTTCTGGCCTTTCCCCAATTCAACCACAGGGGTCATTGGCTTCCATCCATTGGTTGGGTGCTAGAATCTGCATCTGACTCACCTGATTGTTGAACCTCTTAGAGGGCAGCCATGCCAAGCTCCTGTCTATAAGCACACCACAGTATGAATAACAGTGTCACTGCCCTTTGCCTCCCCCTTGATATGGATCCTTATTTGGGCCTGTCCATGGACCTCCTTTCTCTCATGTACTTCTGCAGTTTTGTCCCTGGATATCCTTCAAACCGGAACAATTCTGGATCAGAGGTTTTGTGTATAGGATTGCAACTCCATCACTCCACTTGATGCCTGTCCCTCCACTGGAGGTGGACTCTACAAGTTCCCCCTCTCCACTGTAGAGCACTTTATCCAAGGTCTCTCCCTTTGAGTCCTGGGAGTCTCTCACCTCCTAGGTCTTTGGAACATGTGACATGGACCTCCACAGCCTACCTCCTGAGGCTGTCTATTTCCATTTTTTTAAACTGGTTCTCGGGGCTTCTGTCCTCCCCCCATACCTAATAATGCCTTATCATGTTTCCCCTTCCCCTCTCTGTCCCTGCTCCCAATCAGGTCCCTCCCTTCTTCTTCCCCCATGACTGCTTTCTTCTCTCCCAAGTGGGATTGAGACATCCTCACTAGGTTCCTTGAGCATTTAACCCTTTTTAATTATTTACGTTGTATTATATACTTTTTTTTGGCTTATATCCATTTATTAGTGTGTACATACTATGCATGTCCTTTTTGGTTCTGAGTTACCTCACTCAGGATGGAATTTTCTAGTTCAATCCATTTTCCTCCAAACCTCCTGATGTCATTGTTCTTAATAGATGAATAATATTCCTTTGTGTGAATGAATCATGTTTAAGTATCGATTCTTCCATTGTGGAGCATATGGGTTGTTTCCAGCTCCTGGCTATCACAAATAAGGCCATTCTGAACATAGTGGAACAGAAGCCTCTATGTCATGGTGGAGCATCTTTTGTGTATATACCTAAGAGTGGTATAGCTGGGTTTTAAGGTATATCTATTTCCAATTTTCTGAGGAATTTCCAGATGGATTTCCAGAATAGTTGACCAGTTTGCAATTCCACAAGCAATGGAGGATTGGTCCTCTTTCTCCACATCCTGGCCAGCATGTGCTGTCACCCGAGTTTTTTGTTTTTTGTTTAAGATTTATTTATTTATTATATGTAAGTACACTGTAGATGTCCTCAGATACTCCAGAAAAGGGCATCAGATTTCATTAAGGATGGTTGTGAGCCACCATGTGGTTGCTGGGATTTGAACTCGGGACCTTCGGAAGTGCAGTCGGCATTCTTAACCACTGAGCCATCTCGCCAGCCTGTCACCCGAGTTTTTGATCTTAGCCATTGTGATTGGTGGAAGGTGGAATCTCAGTGTTGCTTTGATTTATATTTTTCTGATCACTAAGGACTTTGAATATTGCTTTTGAAGTTTCTCAGCCTTCCACAGTTGCTCCATTGTGGATTCTCTGTTTAGGTATCTACCCCTTTATTTGATTGGGTTGTTTGGTTTCTTGGTGGTTAGCTTCTTGAGTCCTTTATATATATTGGATATTAGCCCTGTATCAAGTGTGGGGATAGAGAAGAATTTTTTCCCAATCTGTAGGTTGCCACTTTGTCCTATTTACTATGAACTTTGACTTACAAAAGCTTTCTAGTTTCATGAGGTCCCATTTGTCAATTCGTGATCTTAGAGCCTGAGCCATTGGAGTTCTTTTTGGAAATTTCCTCCTGTGACAGTAAGTTTGAGGCTCTTTCCCATTTTTTCTTTTTTTTTTTTAAGATTTTATTTATTATATCTAAGTACACTGTAGCTATCTTCAGATACACCAGAAGAGGGCGTCAGATCTCATTATGGGTGGTTGTGAGCCACCATGTGGTTGCTGGGATTTGAATTCAGGGCCTTTGGAAGAGCAGTGCTCTTAACTTCCGAGCCATCTCTCCAGTCACCCCCCACCTTTATCTTCTATTTCCTTGATTGCATCTTGTTTTATGTTGAGTTCCTTGATCCACTTGAACTTGAGCTTTGTGCAAGGTGACAAATGTGGATCTATTTTCATTTTTCTACATACAGACTGCTTGTTAGACCAGCACTGTTTATTGAAGATGATTTCTTTTTTCCATTATATATTTTTGGCTTCTTTGTCAAAGATCAATTGTCTGTAAGTGTGTGGTTTAATTTCTGGGCCTTAAGTTCTATCCATTGATCAATCTGTCTGTCTCTGTACCAGTACATGCAGTTTTTATCACTATTGCTCTGTAGTAACCTGTAACGTTATAAAAAGAAATGAAGTGCACTGTTTTTTAAACATAGCAGCTCCTATGTAGTTTGCTTGTGTGTGCTTTCTGGTTGCTAAATCTAGATATAGAGGCTAGTTTTAAGTGAGAAATTACCTTTCTGTTTTTCAACTCCTTCACAGACTAAATTTGGCTGCCTGGAAATATCTCTGTGGATAGATCTTGTACACATAGGTGTGTCTTGCTCTATCTCCTGAATCCTGGTGTTAAAGATGTGTCCCATGATACCTGGACCTAACATTTTCCTCATTAGAACTTGATCTGTTCTAGGTTGTTCTTGGACTTTGAAACTTGCCTGCATTTTCAAACTCAAACCAGAATCTTAAGTGGGTCAAATTTTGTCTGAGATCATCACTCTCTCACTTCCTGGTACTCCTTTATTCCTCACACCATGAGTCTTGTTTTTTAAACCATCCCTTCCCCTTTACTGACTCATTAGTGTAGCTACCTCTGTAATTTTAGGTACTTGGAGCCCCTTATACACATCATATTGCATGTTCATATTTTGCATAGTTGAGGAATGTTGGGCAGTGGGTGCAGGGAATTAAAGGGGAATCCCCTGTCTCACCAGAGCTCCAGTGCTCTGGGCAAGTGGACAGCACTCTCTATGAGGCCCAGTTGGGTGTCTGGTTGTGGGAAGCCATGGGTCTCCAGTCTGCAGGGGTAGAGAGGGAGCAGTTTGTTGTCTCTGGGCCTCACAGAAGCCACAGACAACAGGACCTCTGTCATGGACATCCCAGATGTCACTGTATGTTGTGGAAGAGCTGAGAACGAAGTGAGGGCCCTGGGGATAACTGGGTCATCCTGGGGGCTGAAGGGAGAAGGGAGCAGGGGTATAAGGCACTCAGTGTTTCCTAGGATGTGAGAGTCTTTAGTCTGGTCTGGTGACTGGAAACACTGAGAGGCTTTGCTGCTGGAGGTGACACGTGGCTCTTTAGGGTCAGGCCTATTCCAATCATTGAAGAACAGCGGGTCTTGATGAGCAGAGAGATGGTCCCTGGTTTTAAAGTGTTTACTGTAGAAAGTCAGAAAGAGGAAGAAGAGTAGGGAAATAGAAGCCAGCCATGGCCATGTGGAGAGATGGAGGAGAGGATAGGGAGGAGGAGAGCTAGAGATGAGAATTAAGAGATTTAAGAGCTTAAGGAGAGAGAGAGGAGGGGCCAAACAGCCCCTTTTATAGCGGGCTGGGTTACCTACCTAGCTGTTGCAGTATACTGTGGGGAGGAGCATACTTGGCTATTGTCAGGTAACTGTGAGGGTGCAGTTTAGCCAGAATGCCAGGGACTTGGGACATTGTCAATATGACAGATAGTCACAGGATTATTGAGTTGTGGGTTCCGTGTTGTCAGACACCTGTGTCTGGGAACGTAGCTCACTGTTCTATCCCTTGTAGAGTTTTCTACTGGGTCTCCAAAGTAAGCTTTGCTCAATTAGAACACAGGCTGCCTTTCACAGTCCCACAGAGAAAAGCTCTAAAGAATAGCTTTTATTTTAAATTATATAATCTTCAACTCATGTTTTCATAGTTCTTTCCCACAGCCTTAAGGGCTGACCTGAAGGCCATAGCATTACCGTTTTTCTGAGGAATAACAGACAAATTTTTGCTTCATGGAATCTCCCTTGGCAGGGAGAACATTCCCCAATAACATAGGCAGGGAGTACAAGCCTTATGCCTACAGGAGCCATCTGAACCTGAGAAATCTCACATACTGTTGAACCTACTCCATTCGATTTCTATGACAGACCTGGCCGTCAGACTTTTACTGTTGAACCTACTCCATTCGATTTCTATGACAGACCTGGCAGACAGACTTTTATTTATTTCTTTAAACTTTTATTTAACTATAGGTGTGTTCTTCTGCATGCCTATATGAGACCAGTGGAGCCCAGAAGTCATCACAAAATGCATCACACAGGATTCAGACAAAAATCATACCTTGTTTTGTGTGTAGAAAGAAAGAATTAGTCTGTGTTTCTTTTCATGAACAGCAAGTGCCCTTTACCCCTGAGTCATCTCTCCAGCCCAGAGGTTTACATTTCTGCTACAGTTTTATGATAGAACCTGAATATAACCCTGAGTTCTATTTTTTATTAAAAAATGAAGGAAGAGTCAGAAATAATAGTAATCTGTGCCATCCATAATCATGTTAGATGAATGAGCTCAAATAATAAAGATAAGAATAGTGATCAAGTCAAAGAATCATAAATGGTTCTGATCCTTGTAGCCTATAATAATGTTAGATGAGTAAGCTCAAATGATAAAGCAAAGAATAATTCTGGAGTCAAAAGACCTAGACTTCAAGTTGGACAGTCATAGATTTATGAACAATAATGTATCCATAATTAATGAATAATTAGTATAATAATTATACAACCTAAAACGTTCCTTTCCATTATAAAACAGCACTCTATATTACCATTGTGTTGTCACATAACCCATTTATTTACTCGTATACTTCTAAGTATTCTGAAGGTAAACACGTGTGGAATTTACGAAATTATTATCTGTTTTACTTTTGTCATGTATTAGAAAATGGTGCATAATATTAATGCTACAAAAATGTTTTGTTTTTTTTTTTGTTTGTTTTTTGTTTTTGTTTGTTTGTTTTTTTTTTTTTTTGGTTTTTTGAGACAGGGTTTCTCTGTATAGCTCTGGTTGTCCTGGAACTCACTTTGTAGACCAGGCTGGCCTCGAACTCAGAAATCCGCCTGCCTCTGCCTCTTGTTTGTTTTTTTGAGATAGGGTTTTTCTGTATAGCCCTGGCTGTCCTGTAACTCACTCTGTAGACCAGGCTGGCCTCCAACTCAGAAATCTTCCTGCCTCTGCCTCCTGAGTGCTGAAATTAAAGGCATGAGCCACCATGACCGGCTTAATATTTTTATTTATTTCACTAAATATTCTCAAATTAATTCTTCAATACATATTTCAATTCTTCATGAAAATATGCTTATGGAATTGTATCACAAGGTATATTATTCTATGTCTTGCTTCTAATGGCCATTTTATACTCTGATTTTACAGTTTTTATCTGCTTAGATAGAAAGAAAATTATTTCTTTTAAGTAATCCTTGAATTTTGACCCCCATACTCTATTTCTTTGGTCTAGAAAGGATACAGCATTGTATATAGGCCTTCAAATCTCAACTGAGCATTTGAGACTAGAGTCTGACTGTTGACACCCAACTGCATACAGGATAGATACAGGGTCCACATTTGATCAAAGCTGACAGTTGTAGATATTTTTAGTCACCATCATTTATGATCTGAGATGTGATACTGTGATCAATATTGTTATTAAAAAAGTCTTCTTAAAGATGTCTATTAAGTGTTTTTAAAGATATTCCTGCATCCAGACCTCAAATGTGTACTTTATTATATCTCAATATTTGCTGAATGTGAGGCCATTATGTCACCTACTTTTCACTAAAAGTAGAGACACAATATAGATTATGATGATTTTAGATGATATCATTTCTTAAAATGGCCTTATAATTCTTATGACCTAACATATATTCTGTTCTTGATTAGCTTTCAGAATATGACATGATTTGTTTTTTCCTCTAAAAGGGAACCTTAAATCCAATCATAATATGTTTTTCTATATTTTCATCTGCTGCTTTCCTAAAGCACCATGATCAAGGAAAGTAATTGAAGAAAAAGACCACGTTGGGTAATGCTTCCAGAGGATAACTATCCACCATGGTAAGAAGGCCTGACAGCAAATAACCATGTTTTTGAAATAGACAGCTGAGAGATCACATCCTCACCTCCAGTCATTAAGGAGGAAGAGAGAACTAAGATGGCTTTGGTCTACTCTTTTTCTCAGAGCCTACCACCAGTGTCATTCTTTATTCAGTAAGGTTCCACAACTAAATTTTTGAAAACATTGTGACCAATTGGGGTTCCAACTTCAAAAGTGAGACATATTCATTCAGAACTATATCAGCAGTCTTCTAACATTCTCTCACATTTTAGCCAGTTTTGATATCAACATAGTAAATATAACTTTAATTTCTCGTTTGGGTTTCCTGTTTGGTTAGTTAGTTAGTGTGTTTGTTTGTGAGACAGAATCTCACTCTTCAGACTTGACTCTCATGTATCCTGATATAGAGACAAGAATGGCTTCTAGCTCACATAAATTTGCCTGCCTGAGCACCCTGAGTGCTAGGATGAAAGACCTTCCCCACTATATTAGGCTTTAATCAAACATTTATCTTTTAATATTTCTGCTAACATGCAACAAGAATTTTGTTCATTTGTGTCACCTAACTTACTTGATTGACTGAGGCAGCTCTTTCAGCTTCCATTGGAACATTGATGTTTGTCTTCTGCATGCTCTATCTTTGTGAATTGGCCCTCCATTGAGTTACCATCCTGCTTAGAGTTCATTTCTCATTTCATTCATATTGAGGATTCCTTAGATGTTTATATGACTGGGTGCAATGTTAACATCCTGCATTATCAAAATTATTTCCTTAGCCACTTGCAGGACTTCTCTTGTCTTTCATTCAGTTAGTTCCTGTCCTCTTTGAGTTCCTGTGCTTGTTTCCTCTTTATGTCCATTGACCTCATTGAATGGTGTTCAAATTGTATTTTTTCTTCTGTCTCTTGAGTTTGTTTCATCATTCTTCTTGTCATGAGCAACGGTATTGCATTTTTGATTTGGGGTAGGTAAGTTCTATTACCATTGTCAAATTGCTTTAGTTCCAGCCTCTAAGTTTCCTTTTGCTGTGTGGCATTAGGTCAGTTGGCAGGGATATCCATCTGAGATGTTATGGTTAATCATTGAAAATCTAATATGGTGGACAGGAACTTTTTTACAGCTTCTTACTAAGTCCAGTTCTGTTCTATGCAGGTAGCAAACATGCGTTGGTGTAGAACAGGCCTTGAACATCCTGGCAGCTATTTGGAAGTCTGCTTGAGCTGAGTGGGAAGAATAGGTCTGGGTGTGCTGTGTAAAATTGGTTTGTTGAATTTCCTAGTCTGGGCAGAGTTAGAGATGAAACATAACCTTAAACACAGACATTTTGGGTTGTGCTTGTGGAGTCCCCATGCCCTCAAAGTCTTGAGGGACTTAAAAAAGAGTCTCTCCTAAGGAACCTCCAGTATCCACAAGCTGTGCCTCTGTCTCCAGAGTGCAGGGAATAAAACCCAGAGTCTCTATGCCCAGTTTTGTATTCACTGCCAGGATTCCTTATCAAACTTTGCTCATATGTGCAGGCTGTCTGTGAATGAATTTTGTGTTAGAGAGCTTACAGTGAAATGCTGAAAATATAAAGAAGATTTCAAGGAAGCTATGGTTTTATTTCTTCATGCATGTCCTTTTGGAAGTTGTTAGGTTCCTTTCATTTTTGTTCCATGATTAATTCAGGAACTGATCAGGGTAAAATACTGTCACCATGAACTTAACGTTTCTCTATGCCTCTGAGTTTTGAGTGAGCTCTGATTGGAAGTGGGTCTCATGTTATCCAACCTAAAATGCTACCTAAATATCAGTCTTAATTGTATCATCCTTAGGAAACTGTTTGTAGCATTCTCTCTCTTTTTTTTTCTCTTTATCTACTGAGACCTGTACTTTGTTAAAAATGCAGGTACTTTCTGAAGATTATCATTCATATGTATGTGTATACATATATATGTATATATTTAGTGATTCATATGTGTGTGTGTGTGTGTGTGTATATATATATATATATATATATATATATATATATATATATATATAGTGATTCAGAATTTTTTTTTTCTAGACAAAGTTTCACTGTATAGCCCTGGTTGTGCTATAACTCACTTTGTGGACCATGCTTGCCTCGAACTTAGAAATCTGCCTGCCTCTGCCTCCCGAGAGCTGGGATTAAAGTCACTATGCCCGGCTTTTCTTTGCTTGTTTGTTTGTTTCAAGACAGGGTTTCTCTGTGTAGCCCTGGCTGTCCTGAAACTCACTTTCTAGACCAGGCTGGCCTCAAACTCAGAAATCTGCCTTCCTCTGCCTCCCATGTGCAATTCAGAATTTTAAATCATGAGTTCTTCAATATCAAAAGAATTTGCCAAGAACAAAGATTCTGCTTGTGCATTTTGTTTATTTATGCAACACACCATTATTGAAAAATTTAAATTAAATTTCTTCCTTTTCTAAAATTGTTTCTGTTTTCTTTGTGTTTCTCAAATGTCTATAGCCAGTTGTCTTGTTTTCATTTGTTTTGTTTTCTTGTTCTTTCATGTATATGAGTGATTAGTCTGCATGCATGTTGGTGAATCACACAGGGGCTGGGTCTGCAGAGTATGGAAGAAGGCATTGAATACTCTGGCTTGAGAGCTGCCATTTGTGTGTTGTTATGAGACTCCAGTCACCTGGAAGACACAGTGCTCCTAAACAGTAATCCTCACTCCATCCCCTGTAGGTAGATTAGAAATATATTAAGTTCAATTGAGAAGACTGTGAACCTTTGTCTTGTTATGCTGTCTGTTTGGTTCTGCACAGTTTCTTTTTCTTGAACAGAAAACCAGGATTCACAATTAATACTCTCCATTATATAGATATGTTTCATCTAATATGACTTGTAATATGGATTTTATAGTGAAGTTTTCAGAAGATTGCTGGATGAAGTAATGATATTTCTGAGATTTTATTCCTTAGGACTTTACTCTAAAACATTTTTCTTGTATTGTGGGTAGTATATATGTTTCACATTGTTCTCTGTTACTTCTGTGGTACATAGTTTTCCTGTGTTGTACATGAGTTCTCTTATATTGATTTATTCCTCACAAGAACTCTCTTATTTCTTCTGCCTTCATACAAACTTCATTATCTACTTCCTTTGTTCATATTTTCATATATTTATTATCTAAGATAGCTGACTTAAGAACTAGTCTTTAATAATTTACTACATTCATATGTTCCTTAAACACTGTCAATATGAGTAGCCACTTTTCCAGAAAGTAACAGATTTTGCAGGTGTTTTCATTCAGGGCTTGAAAAAATATAATTCCCTGCTCCATTGATTTTAATCAGTAAGTATTTATTACTACTGTATGGTATCACAATGTAGCCTATTTTGGTGTTAAGGGATTTAATCAATGAATAAGTATTTATTACTACTGTATGGTATCACAATGTAGCCTATTTTGGTGATAAGGGATAGGACAAGACAACTGGAATAAGATGCACATGGTTATATCACGTAGATGTGACAATAGCTGGGGGTACATCTGGGAGCTGAAGAAACCAAATGTATAGAGACATTCCTCATGAACACTAGATGAGAATGTTATGGCCTTGTGTGACCACCTCATATAGCTATTTGACCTTTGTCTGCTTTAAAAATATTTGATGTAACAAGTCATAGTAAACTTATCTGGAAGGCTAAAAAGTGAAGAATTATGCCTATTCAGAAAAAGGTGTGTATTTGAGGAAATGTCAGTTTCAAGTTTTAACGTAGAAGCTGTATTTTCCTCATGACTTCATGGAGGAAGCATTTAAAACCATGGGTACACTGGTAGATATACATTGCCAGACAGATTGGTATTTCAGCACAAAGATCAGCGTGTAGGGAGAGCGAATGATGACTCCTTACACCTAGCAGACAAGAGAGGTCTTTTATTAGGTTGTATGCCACAGCAGCATGTCCAAGTCCTTTTTAGACAATGAGGAGTCTTCTGATATATCAGATTATTCTCCATGAAAATATAAAGCCAAGTGATATTTTCTTGTATTTTCAGTAGCTTATTAAGTGTATTATCAGATTGAAGTGTTCTCTTTAAATATTTGTAGTTCTTGAGTTGAAGAATTATGTTTCTTGTAATTTGAGAAAACGTACCTTCTCTGTATCCTTATTTGACACATTGAAAATCTTCCAGGTATTATTTGTAAGCACTACTGCACTGTGAAAAGGTAGTGTGGTGGCTTTGCACATCCTGGTCTCTTTTCTGAAAAAAGGAGTAGAATGATGACAGCTGTCTTTATCTTTTGTAGCGAGAGATGTAGGATGTTGGCTATTATCTTCCTTAGACTGAGGAATATTCCTTTTGTTCTCACAATACCCAGAGCTTTCAAGGTGATCCACTGTGATATTTTTCCCCAGGCTTTTTGTAACTGTATCTTCATGGTTACGAGCCTTCTCTCACTGTACATACATTGTGCTATGACTTGTTTTGTTTATGCCTGTTGGAATAGTCTTGCATCTCTGGCATGAAATCAAGTAGAGTTCACTTTCTGCATCCACCCGAAAGATTCTTTTTTCCATGGACATTGATGCACCTTGACTGTTACTTTTTCCTTTGTACATATTTTATGGTCATTTGTTTTGGAACCAAATAAAGCCAGCTTTTTGTGATGACTGTACAATATACCCCCTTTTCTGTCTTCTGCAATAGTTTAGTCTCTTTGCAAGATTATTGTGGGATTTTCTAAATCAACTTGTGAATTCTGAGATACATCTATTTAGTTTTCATGCAGTGTTTGAAGAAACACTTAGGACCTGGGTGTCAACATTTTCTATTACGTGGCCTAGTGTCACTACCTAGAAAGTTTTTTTCTAAGAAATCCTAATTTTCCTCATCAATTCTCATTAATTGGCATCTACTAGCCCTTAGTCTTTGACTCTAGTCCAGAAATATAAGTTTTCACTAATAACCCTGAGTATCAGTACTTTATAGCAGGTATCCATGTGCTCTGTGTTTGTGCCTGACGACTCCTGAAATTAGAAATCATCCTCAGATTATACTCATATTCTTTATCAGTCAAAATGTATCATGTCGGTAGAAACATTGGCAAGAGCCCTGGTATTACTTTGCTTTATTTTTTTAATGTGGTTTAGCATGGTCTCTAATGGCATTTAATTTATTTCATTATTTAATCCTTGATGTGAAATTTAAGAAGAATTTGAATGTTTGCTCCTCACCAAGGATCTGGGAGAAGAACAACTAAAAGAATGAGTGCCTCTCTGGTAAACCCTCCACAGGTCAGTATCCTGTCTTCATATCTTTTTAAAATCCCTTTTACATTAAGAACATTCAAGAGTTTTATTATCTGTATGTTGAATATTATCTAAGGGGATTATTTTCTATGCTCTTCATTTTCCTGAGTGATAATGAAAATTTAAGTATTTGGTTTCTCACGTATATAATAGCTTTATATTTTCACTGGTTTATATACTGTGAAGACATATAATTACGATCAAACTGCATGTCTCAAAGAGCATCTATTGGAAATGATGCTCAAAAAATATATTGATGACTATTTCCTACGTTGGATAAAGTTATATTAGTCTGGAAGTAAAGTCTCTTGTCCCACATAAATTGCAATACAGGAATGGTCAGGTTTTCAGACACAAGCTTATGAATGTGGATATGTAAATATGTAGAAACTCACATCACTAAGCAATATATGGAAGAGTAGAATTTGTAGTCGCATAAAATTATATGAGGCCCACCGTCTTGAATTTTCTTTTCTTTTTTTTTTTTCAAGATAGGGTTTCTCTGTGTAGCCCTGGATGTCCTGGAACTCACTCTGTAGACCAGGCTGGCCTCGTACTCAGAAATTCACCTGCCTCTGCCTCCCGAGGGAGGCAGAGGATTAAAGGCGTGCGTCACCACGCCCGGCTCTCTCAAAATATATTGCAGCTCACTATTATACCTGACTTCAGTCTCCAAGGTTTGGTGCTGAACTCAATGTTTTACGGGCAGAATGTGCAATTCTATACACATAAAAACATTCAGATGAACATGTATATACCTACAGAAAATAGTATTGCAATAAAAATAGAAACATTGCCACAGCCCTTCAGCTTTCCCTATGTAATGCATTGCTTGGCTGAAGAGGAATAACATAGGGTATATCAACCTGTCTTCCTTCTAAAGAAAAGGAAACAAAAAATAGAAAGGACATTCACTTACACTTGAAAATTGATGGTTTATGCACAGCACCAAGGCTATCCTCTCTAGAAAAATGTTTCAAATGTATTTCATGTGATGAACTACAAAGGTCAAGACCCCAGGACTTACACTACTTCTAAGGACTGGTACAAAAACAAAAGGAAAATAAACATGTCACAGGGACAGTATCTATCTATCTATCTATATATATATATATATATATATATATATATATAGAGAGAGAGAGAGAGAGAGAGAGAATTAAATTAGGTTTCTATACAGAAACAGCAAGTACCTTTACATCTTGGTATTTTTTTTTTCATGCCCTAGGTTTATAATTTGAGGCTCATTTGTACAATAGACAGTATATAACCTGTGTATTTTAGTTTTTGATAAACAAAGCAAGAAATGTAAATCATACTTCTCTATGCAATCTCAAATTCTGATACACAAATGGTCAAATTCTGACGAAAAGAAAGTTAAAATTGGGGGATTAAAAATTTCAGTTATTTAATATTCATGAAGAGTTAGAATAATTCTTCATCAATTTGAAAACACAATTTGAGCAAAGAAAATGATTGTAGTTCATTGGAATGCATTGCCACCTATGACATTTGCTTACACACCCATAACTAATCATTCTTCAGTGAAAGGCCATATGGCAGTTATGAAATTGTTATGCTGTGTATTGCTCATGCCAACTTACATAAAGTATGAAGTGATTTTAATGCTCACAAATACTGGTTTTTCTACTTTATGGTTTTGAATATATTTTCCAAAAATAACTTCCCAAAGCATTTGGTTCTCTGTGTCATACAGAATGTTCAGTGCTCTGTTGTTGCAGTTTTATGTTGTTTAACACAAAACCTCTGACATTCAGTCCATCCATTAATTCTGCATTTCATATTCTGATTCTACCTGTTTGCTCTAGAAAGGATGTAGCTTTGTAGTTAGGCATCAGATTGTCAAATAGATATGATATACTACAGTCATGGAAGACACAGCTGCACAAGGACTCAGCTAGTCTCCATATTTGATAAAGGTAGATATTGTAAAATTTGAAAACATATTTTTTGTCATCATAATTGATGATCTATGATTCTTTTTTATATCAGCCTATCTTTTATAAATGTACATTATGGCATCTAGACATCAAATGTACATCTTATATTCTGTAAATGTTTACTGATTTTGACATTGTTATATCAATCATTCTCAGAGAAAGATAAATCTAAAAAAGTCTATGAGTATTATAGAATTTATCTGTTATTAAAGTTAAAGTTTGTTTTTCTTCAATATATGTTGGTTACATTTGCCGGAATGTATGCATATGTGCTATGTAGTACTCAGTAGAGATCACTGGATTTTTAAAGGATTGGTTTTAACCATCTACTATTTAGTGCCATGTGAGTGCTGGGAAACAAATTTCTTTTTTTTTTTAAGACTTATTTATTTATTCATTTATTTATTTATTTATTTATTATAGTAAGTACACTGTAGCTGTCTTCAGACACTCCAGAAGAGGGAGTCAGATCTCGTTACGGATGGTTGTGATCCACCATGTGGTTGCTGGGATTTGAACTCTGAACCTTTGGAAGAGCAGTCGGGTGCTCTTACCCACTGAACCATCTCACCAGCCCGGGAAACAATTTTCATAATAGAGGACTTGAAAAGATATGATACATTCCAAACTGCCCACAATACTTTTGAACAAGGTTATGGTAGCAAACCTTTCATTTGCTGCCACTAAGGTCTCAGTAACCAAAGAAAATTGAAGAATATGAGAGCCTTTTTTAATGCAAGCAGTACGCTAAATCATTCTATAGGTTGTCTGTGGTAACGCAATAATTCATATCTTCAGACACAACTCCATGAACTTTTAGAATACATTTGTCGATCAATATCTTCTTGCCTCATTTATATCACAAGGTGTATCTTAATTAGTTCCTTTTTAACATACGAAAGCAATTTTGTCCATAGCACCTAAGAAGTTTTCTGTTACAGGATCTGTTAACCTTCAACGATGTGGCTTTGAACTTTTCATTGGAGGAATGGGAATGTCTCAATTTAGCTCAGAGGACATTGTACATGGAAGTAATGTTGGAGAATTACAACAATCTGTTATTTGTTGGTAAGAATGCACTTCTTGTTGAATTCCTGATTCTTTCTTTGAATTTTCCTACTTTGTGTTTATATAAACTCTCTGAAATATCTAGAGACCCCCCAAATGAGGGAAATTATAGTAAAAATCATAATTTTCATTGTTTCATTTACATTTCTCTGATTACTTTGGGAAAGTAACCAGTGCTCTATTCTCTGAGGTCTCTCCTCCCCACTTATCTAGCTCCAGTCAAGACTTTCACTTTCAAGAAAAATTAAGCAATCAGAATAAGGAATTGTATTTTTATACATATAATAATTGGAGTATTTTATTCTTACCACTGCTTTATACTATTCTCTTACTTATGATTTTAAAAAATGCACAAGATTTCAAGTGGATATATTGTTTGTGTGGAGATTTTATTATTATTATTATTATTATTATTATTATTATTATTATTATCTGTTTGACATTTGGTCTCTGTGTTTTGTTCTGGGACAACCGGATCTTTATCCTAACATTTTGGATGTTGAAACAGGACTATATAGTGGTTTCTAAGGACAATTTCATTTGCATCATAAATTCATACCTGACCAAAGCTATAAAGTATCACTCTGAAACCTATTGTAACTTTAAAATTAGAGCTGTATTGTTCAGAGATCTACTTTCTGACATTTCATTACAGATGGATCACTTACATATCCTAGTTTCTGCAAAGTACAATATTTTTTTCTTAAATGTTATTTTAATTATTACATTACAAATGATATACCCCTTGCAGTTCCCCTTCTACAAACCACTTATTCTATCCACCCTACTCCATGCTTGTATGAGGGTGCTTCACCCATCCACAACAGCTTCACTGCCCTAGGATTCTTCTATGCTGGGGCATCTAGCCTTTAGAGGTCCAAAGGCCTCTCTTCCAATTGATGACAGATAAGGCGATGCTGTATTATGTAAGCTGCTGGAGCCATTGGCCACTCCATGTGTAGTCTTTGGCAGGTTGTTTAGTTCTTGAGTGCTTTGGGGTATCTGGTTGGTTGATATTGTTGTTCTTTCTATGAGGTTGTAAACACCTTCAGCTCCTTCAGTCCTTCACATAACTTTACTTTGGGGTCACTCTGCTCCATCTGATGGTTGGCTGCAAGCATCTGCATTTATTTTGGTCAGGTTCTGGCAGAGCCTCTCCAGGAGTCAGCTATATCACGTTTCAGTTAAGAAGCATTTTACGGCATCAGCCATAATATCACTGTTTGATGTCTATAGATGGGATTAATCCCCAGGTGGGGCAGTCTCTGGATGGCCTTTCCTTCAGTCTCTGCTCCACTCTTTACCCCTGCATTTCCTTTAGATAGGAGCAATTCTGCGTTAACCTTTTTTATATGGGTTGCTGTTACCATTTTAAAGTAACACTTAGAAGACTATTATCAATTCTTGACATTTGATATATATCAGATTTGAGGGACATCTGAGGATCCATGCAATGATTAAAAAAAAAAAAAAAAGGAGAAACCTCTCTTGAGAGTATGAATACATTAGAACACTGATTATTGAATCATACTTACTCCTCATATAAGTAATCCCTATTATCCCTAATTCCCACTTTTTTCAGAAAATCAACGCATCTGTGGAAAAAATGAGTCAGTCTTGGATCAAGACATACAGCACATTGTCAATGAGCATGGGCATATCCGAAAGAAGTTTTCTAAATGTAATGAGCTTAGAAATGTGATTCATGAATCCTCCGAAAGTACACCTTATAACACTAAGCAAAGAGATGCCACTCTCCAATCCTCAAACCTAAAAAGACATAAAACTGGGACCACTAAAGAAGTTTGCACATATAAAGACTGTGTAGACTGTTTAAAGGGGTCTTCTATCATTAGTCTCAATCAAGGAACCCACATAGAGAAGAAAGAACACAACAGAAATAAAAATCTTGATGAGGTTTTGGTTTCTAAACATAAACCCGTTGTGAGACAAAACAAAAGTGAAATGAACACTTACACTAGTGGTGAATTTGACAAATGCTTTACTCAGAGTGTCAGTCTTCAAAGTCAGCACAGAATTTATCCAGGAAAGAAATCTTACAAATATAGTGAAAGTGACAAATGCTTTACCCAACCTTGCCATCTTAGTATTCATCATAGAATTCATTCAGGAGAGAAACCTTACAAATGTAGTGAATGCGACAAATGCTTTACTGACAAAGGCAGTCTGAGAGTTCATCAGAGAATTCATACAGGAGAGAAACCTTACAAATGCAGTGAGTGTGACAAATGCTTTACTGACAAAGGCTATCTGAGAGCTCATCAGAGAATTCATACAGGAGAGAAACCGTACAAATGCAGTGAGTGTGACAAATGCTTTACCCAACCATTCCCTCTTAGTATTCATCGTAGAATTCATTCAGGAGAGAAACCTTACAAATGTAGTGAATGCGACAAATGCTTTACTGACAAAGGCAGTCTGAGAGTTCATCAGAGAATTCATACAGGAGAGAAACCGTACAAATGCAGTGAGTGTGACAAATGGTTTACCCAACCATCCCATCTTAGTATTCATCGTAGAATTCATTCAGGAGAGAAACCTTACAAATGTAGTGAATGCGACAAATGCTTTACTGACAAAGGCAGTCTGAGAGTTCATCAGAGAATTCATACAGGAGAGAAACCGTACAAATGCAGTGAGTGTGACAAATGGTTTACCCAACCATCCCATCTTAGTATTCATCGTAGAATTCATTCAGGAGAGAAACCTTACAAATGTAGTGAATGCGACAAATGCTTTACTGACAAAGGCAGTCTGAGAGTTCATCAGAGAATTCATACAGGAGAGAAACCGTACAAATGCAGTGAGTGTGACAAATGGTTTACCCAACCATCCCATCTTAGTATTCATCGTAGAATTCATTCAGGAGAGAAACCTTACAAATGTAGTGAATGTGACAAATGTTTTACTGACAATTTCGGTCTGCGAAGGCATCAGAGAATTCTTACAGGAGAGAAACCTTATAAATGCAGTGAATGTGACAAATGCTTTACCCAAAAATCATATCAGTATTCATCAGAGAATTCATACAGGAGAGAAACCGTACAAATGCAGTGAATGTGACAAATGCTTTACCCAACAATGCCGTCTTAGTATTCATCAGAAAATTCATTCAGGAGAGAAACCTTACAAATGCAATGAATGCGACAAATGCTTTACTGAAAAAGGCAAACTGAGAAGGCATCAGAGAATTCATACAGGAGAGAAACCTTACAAATGCAGTGAATGTGACAAATGCTTTACTGGAAAACACAGTCTGAGAAGGCATCAGAGAATTCATACAGGAGAGAAACCTTACAAATGTAATGAATGTGACAAATGATTTACCTGAAAATCACATCTTAGTACTCATCAGAGAATTCATACAGGAGAGAAACCTTACAAATGTAGTGAATTTGACAAATGCTTTACTGAGAAAGTCAATCTGAGAAGGCATCAGAGAACTCATACAGGGGAGAATTCTTACAAATGTATTGAATGTGACAAATGGTTTGCCCAGAAATCCTATCTTGTTTTTAATCACAGAATTCATACATTAAAGAAACCTTACAAATGCAGTCAATGTGACAAATGATTTTCCCACAAACTGAGTCTGAGAATGCATCAGAGAATTCATACAGTAGAGAAAACTTACAAAAATGCAGTGAATGTGATAAATGCTTTACTAATAAAGGCAGACTGAGAATCAGATAATTTATAAATTTTGAAAAAAACCTTACAAGTATTTTGTACGTGATAAATGCAGTACCCACAACATCAGTCTGACAAATCAACAGATATTTCAAACAGTAGAGCAACATTATAAATGAAATGAATGAGATAATCCTTTAACAAGAAATATCATCTTAAAATTCATTGGAGAATTCTTCCAAAAGGGAAATTTTTCAAATACATTGACTGTTTGAATCCTTTATTTTGGCCTATCTCTTAGAATGTAACAGATAATGTATATAGGCAAGAATCTTAACAAATAAAATAAATGCTGAAATATCTTTGACTTCATTTCAGTGCAGAAAAAATATGTAAAAAAAAATTTTATGGGAAAAATAGTTCTCCTGGGGAAATGTGGCATATGTTTCACACGGGTAATATTCTTTTCAACAGTTAGTGCTCCACACTAGAGAAATATTATGAATCTGAAAACTTTTGAGAACCTTCATGCAATGTTCAAATCTTAGATAATGTCAATTATGAAGCTGGCAGTAACTGAATATATGATAATGAAGAAATATTTTCATTAAACTTTTACTTGTTCACCCTCAAATATTATATGATGAAGTCAGGTGTGAAAGCCAGAAGAATATGATGTTGTGCAACAATTCATGGAGATAGAAATGATCCATTCCAAAAGGAAACTAAATAAAGAGTGTACTATTGCCTTCAAAATATCTAATAAAACTGGCAGCATGTTGTATATTTAATTCAAATGAAGAAATTGACACAAATTATACTTGATAGTATATTTGACAATCTGAGCCACCATGACTGCATGTTCTTAATCCTATAATATACCTACAGATGTGAAGTGTGCTTTGAGTATCCAGTATTCATTATTCTTATCACGTCAATGTGACAAATGATTTATTGGTTTCACGTTTCAGGATAGTAACTGACTATGAGTCCCTTATGCTCTGTCAACATCTCCTTCCTCATTGCCCTGTAAATAAAGCTGAATATTTTAATAAGGTTGACTTGGCTGTTTTCAGTTTGCACTTACGATAATTAGATGAATAAATGTTGCATCATCGCTGGAACTATTTCTCATAAAGTATTTGCTGAAGTCATGAATATTTTCTGTAAACCTGTAACTTAAACTTAATACTTGTGATTTTCAGCTGGTCAATAACAACCTTGACCCACAAATGAATAATATGAATTGTATATAAGTGTTTAGCATTAGAAAATTTAACAACAGTGTATTAGAGATGATGATTTGTGTTAACTTAAAACGGAAGATTCTATGCAATATTCCAGGCTTACTGCGCAATCAGTACTAGGTTTATTAAAACAAACAAACAATCAAAGACAACAACAAAAAAACAAAACCAAACAACAAAACAGGAAACAAAAAACATGTAAAGGCATTTAGAACCTCAACAGTAAGTCTGCACTCTCTCTCTACTCTCTCTCTCTCTCTCTCTCTCTCTCTCTCTCTTTCTCTCTCTCTTGACTCAAGGGAATATGAGATAAAATACTACCAAAAATAAATGAAAATATAGCTTCATAGTTTTCAGGGATATCCATCCTGACTGTGCTATGTCCCTGCACAACTCCAAAGCTCTCTCCAGGGACACGTATAACAAGTCATTATGGTGTCCTGTCCTATTGTTCCTCATACTCCACTCTACCTCAAGGACTGACTAAGATTTCCATTCTTGTCCTAAATCATTTAGGAGATGCTCACATTTTACACACCTTAGAATGTACATTTTGGAGAAAAATACAACAACTCACTATTAAGGTATTAATCTCCTTTTTATTTCATATGTGAGTTTATCCATACAAATAGCATGAATCTGTAAATCTTAAAAGAAGTACCCTTTGTATGGTAGATGAGGTAAAATCTCATGCACAGTTTAGAAATCCAAACCTCCAGGAAATACATTTGGAAATACTGAAAAAAGATGAAAAATATTTATGCCAAGCAAAAGCATTTTATTAGAACATTTATAGTAAATTCAGGAAGACTCAGAAAATTAGGATCTAAGAAAATGTCATATGTTAAAATGAACAAATCTATTATCACTACACATTTTCCTTGATCTAAACATAATAAGGACAAATTTCAACTTGTGAGAAACTTAGTGATAACTATGTTATTCTCAGTAGTGGAAATTGTTGAACAAATCTATATCACTACACATTTTTCCTTGATTTAAAAAAAATAAGGGAAATTCTCAACTTTTGAGAAACTTAGTGAAAACAATATGTTATTCTTAGTATTGGAAATTGTTGACCTCTTCCTTAGTAGGATCAAACTACTAATAGACACTTTAGAGGCCCTTGTTTTCAAATGATCATTGGTATTTTCTATCAAGTGCTGCATCAGGGATGCTGATGCTCACACACCAGGCAATTTAAATTTAGGCTTCTGAAATAGCCCTTAACAGTCAGGAAATTACAACCACCTGGACAATCTCTGGATATTCCCGTTTCTTATGTTGCATGATTCTAGGCCCCACTGCCTGATGCCTTAGAGATCCTTATCCCAAATCTTCAGATATTTCCAGTGTCAGTGTAAAGTTCCAAATTGTGCACAGCAAATACACAACTTACCTTTTGCCCCTCATACAATATGATTGTCTTCATTCTATAAACATTTATACACCTGCTTCTTGTCTATGGTACAACAAGAATATGGTGAGGGTGTACAACATAGGTTCAGGTAGACTCACTGTTGGAATTATGTAGAAGACATGTGCAGATTGAAAAAGATGAAAGTCATTGGCTTAGGGAAATTAATAATATCATGTTTGAAGACCAAGAAAACAGGCTCACCAAATTTGGAAACATTCACTATTTGTGGATGAGCATTGTAAGATACACAATTAGAGCCACACTACAGAAGACTAATGGACATTCCCAGAAGACCTTCCAGTGGCTACAATTTTAGTAACCCAGCAGGACTAGGGCAGTACCTTGCATGGAAAGAAAATATCTCTTTAGCAGCAGGACAACTGGTGGGAGAACATGGGGATGGGAAACATTAGGAGTAGGTGGGAAGAATCATTTCTTGATTGAAACTGCTTTTTTAACAGGAGGATTCCTCAGAGAAACTGAGGGACTGAAGGAAATGGAGTGGGATCAGAATCCCCTCCTTGTCAGGAGTCTGCAAGCTGCAAGGTGTGGAACTAGGAGTAGAGCACACTGCCATGGGTCTCACAACAATGTAAAAATTCCCTTCATCTGCACTGTTGCCAGTTTAGGCCTTAGGAATTTTTTTCAGTCACTAGAGCAGTGGCAGGAACTGCAACCAAGAAGTCATGGAAACTCCCAGGTCAAAGGAATTGCTAGGCTAGTGGGCAGAAAGGCATTGCACCACGATTGAGTCCACTTTCTCTGCTGCTCATAAGAACTCTGACCCTCAAATTCTACTGGGCATTTCTTAACTGTGTTGGTAAATTGCTGACTGTGTATGCTTGACTTGTCCTGATATTTTTCATTTATCCTATTGTGTGGATATTTCCAGAGTAATTTCTAAGAGGATGAACTTGTCTTTTTTTTTTTTTTTTTTTTCATTTTTTTTTTATCATGGTTATATTTCCCTGGTGGTTGGAACAAAGCTGGTATTATTCACATCCATCCATGGTTTCTAACTCTTCTATTGTATCACTTTCCTAGTCAAGATTATTGGAGATTATGCATTCCCATGATGTCTTTAAATATTATTCTCTTAAGGACTATTTGAATTTTGATTGAATCTCAAGCAATATTTTAGCAATTTCTTTTCAGTTTTACCTGTCTTTAAGTTGTGGTTGTATAAATATGGCTTAAACAACAAAACACTCCTGGACTTCAGCTCAGTGGTTGCCTCTACGTATCTGCAACAGTGTCAATAAGCTCCTGATAGAGTCTGTCAGTGGACAGTCATGTCAGGCTCTTTCTGAGCACAACATGGCTTCAGTAATAGTGTCAAGGTGTTTTTTTTTTTTTTTCCTGCCCATAGGATGGATTGATCAAGGCAGTGGATGGCATTTTCTTCAGTCTCTGCTCCACTTTTGTCACTACATACAATTAGATATGAACAATTCTGGGTCCAAATTTTGAAGATGGTCGGGTGCCCCCATGCCTCAAATAGGGGCCATGCTTTCTACTGGAGATATTCTATTTAGGTTCCGTCTACCCACTCTTGAACATTTCGGCTAAGGTCATCCCCAATGAGGTTTGGGAGACTTCCACATCCATCTTGTCTGGGACTATCTAGATATTTGCCCTGCTCTTCATTCCCACACTGTTGTATGTTTCTATTAATACTCCAGGCCCTCTGGCCTTCTCTCCTGTCTCCCCACATACCTGATCCTGCCCCCGATTGTCCCTGATTCTCCCTCTTTTATCCACATCCCTCCCTTCTTCTGCCTCCTGGGATTATTTTGTTTCTCCTTCTATGTGGAATTGAAGTATCCACAATTTGGCATTCCTTCTAATTAAATTTTATGTGGTCTGTGAGTTGTGTATAATGGTATTCTGATCTTTTTGCCAAATAACTACTTATCAATGAGGACATAACATGTATGTCCTTTTGAGCCTGGGTTCCTCACTCAGGATGACATTTTCTAGTTCTCTCCATTTGCCTGCAAATTTCATGATGTTCTCAGTTTTAATAGATGAGCAGTATTCCATTGTGTTATTGAACCACATTTTTTCTACATCCATTCCTTGGTTGAAGAACATCTGGTTGTTTCCAGATTTTGGCTAATACAAATATGGCAGTTATGGACATAGTGGAGCATGTGTCCTTGTGTTATTGTGTATCTTCTTTTGTGTATATGCCCAGTAGTGGAATATCTGGGTCTTCATGTAGAATTATTTCCAATTTTCTGAGGTACTGCCAGATTGATTTCCAGAGTGGTTGTACCAGTTTGCAATCCCAGAAGCAATAGTGGAGTGTAACTCTTTCTCCACACCCTTGTCACCATGTGTTGTCACTTGAGTTCTTGATCTTTGCAATTCTAATTGGTGTATGGTAGAATCTCAGGGTCATCTGATCTTACTAGAAAAGCATATACTCAACAACACTGCAGCAATCTAGAAGAAACAGATGATATTCTAGATAGATATATTGTGTCCAGTTAAATCAAGATGAGGTAAACTATCTAAACAGTCCAGAAACCCCTAAGGCATTGGACTCTGCTGCCCTCAGAACTAGGGTACACCCATAACCATGACAGTGAACCCTTCTGTGAGGTCACAGAGGCCAAGCCTCACTCTGTTTAGGAAAGCTCAAAGGGTGTCCAGGTACACAGGTGCCTTTTGGACTGGTATCAAATTGATTGAAATTTTGGCCTCTAGCCTGTCTCTTCACCACCATTAAACACAGCTTGTAATAGGATTTCCCAGAAAGCAGCATTTCAGGAAGTTTCCCTCCTGGGCCTCATCATGATAGTTGATGACTTCTGAGAATGTCACTAAAGAAACAACTGATATGATCCTACACACACGCACACACACACACACACACACACACAGACTCATTCACAAATACATTAACAGACATAAATATAAATATGTTAAGTAGATGAAGAAGGGATGTGATATCAATGTCTGTGGCCATGCAGGAAATGGCCTATGAGTTGAAAATAAAGATTTCTAGGAAGGTTTACATGTTTGAAAGAAAACACAGAGAAGGTCCTGGAAAGCACTTCCTTATGGACCTGTGTAACATATGTTCCCTGAAATAATGGCATAGGGGGCAATGTAAGTAGTTGATCACTTATGAGCGTGAGTTTTGAGTCTTAAAAGCAGGTACTGACTTGACAGTTTCTTCCAGAGGCCTCCCTTCCTGGCACGTGTATGGTGTCTTCTCGTTGAGACTATATATAGCATGACAGGCACCCTTGTATTTACTGCTGTTCTGGCTTAACAGAACTCCTGTTGTGTCAAATAAGGAACACCTCAAGAACTTCACAGAGCCCTTGTGACTGCCATTCAGGTCCTTGCTCCTGCTCTTTCCTGCATGCCTTTATACCTGAAGGCACATGTACTCCTGTATATACACTTCCAGACCATGCACACTAACATACAATTTAAACATAATTATGTATAGTGTGTAGGGTTAGGAAGAGTGCTGGAATAATATATCCTGTTTGTGGGACGATGGGCTATACACAAACAGTCTGGTCTCCAGTCAAGCTGAGGTCTGAACTCTGGGACCCGGTGGTGATAATTCACCTACATGGGATGGAGGGAATTCTCTCATGTCTCCTGGAACTCTGGCTCATGTCAAAGTTACCGTCCCCTCAGCCCACACAGGAGAAGCATGGTTAGTAGTCATATAGGCAATGTTCCAAGCTTCTAACCTTCAGGCTAGACTCATCCCCAGTTACCTAGCAACAGTAAAGATAACAGCATACCATAAAAAGGGCTGTTTGACCCCTCCTCACTCTCTGACTCCTCTTGCTCTTAATCTCCTTACTCTCCTCTCTTCTTTCCTCTCTCTTTGTCTCTCTCCCTCTTACTCTCTAGACTTTCTTCTCTATCTCCCTTTCCCCCTTTGTCTCCTCTTGACCATGGCCGGTCTCTCTCTCTTTTACCTTCTATCCTTTCTCCTTGCCTTTCTATAATAAAGGTCTTAAACCATAGACTGTCTCTGCTCATCAAGGCCCGCTGCACAGACTCTCACCTGTGTGGGAACCTCTCTCCCTCAGCCCTCACTCCCATAACCCCGGGGCTACAGGGTGTTACTCCAGGGCCCCTTGTTGGGGGCTGCCCCTTGTCCACCCCCTATTGAGTGGGGTCAGTGGCTTAAATGCCCACCTGGGGCCGAGTGGAAAGTGTCTGGCAGCCCTCCCATGTCTGCCTGCCCAGAGCATAGGTAGAACTCTGGCGGGACGTGGGCTATCCTCCCTCCCCCCCTTCCCCAGCCTCTCTTTTAGTTCCCACACCTGTTGAGTACCTGCTTTCGGTCATGCTGGAGACAACCCCTGGACATACAAGACAAGATTATTACTGTGAAGAAGCAAAGTCCTTTCAGAAGCCTAGAGTAGGACCCTGGACACAATGGACTGCCATAGCTGATAGTTGTCCATGGCTTAGGGCACAACATCCGAGCTTCATCCTGCACTAGTCTGGAACCTAGAGTCTTTTCATGTGGTACAAGCTGGGTGTGACCATTCCCTAGGCTTATTTCTGGTGAGTTGTAGGTGTTGTCTCCCTGAGTACTTGTTTGGCAAGTTCTTTAGCATGTGCATATGCACACACACACACACACACACACACACACACACACCCTGCTGATACTGCAACAGTTTCTACTGCTTTAGCACAGGCCCTGCTAAAGGTCACTTCAAGGACCACATTAGGCTTCATACACTTCCTCACTCCTATCTCCCAGTACAGCACAATGAGGTTTAGTCAGGACTTCATCATGGGGATCTGTATATATTTCTCCCAACATACAGCCCAACAAACCTTCAGTTCCTTCCAGATCCCATCCCATCTCTGAGCTCCCTCACACCAATACCACAGCCTTTAACCATGGCAACAGGCTATATGAGGTAACAGAGGCTGACCATACCTCTCTCCAGCTTCTTCCCATGTGCCTAGATGTAACATGAGGAACGACCGTGCTTTCTCTCTTAACATAAAGTACCCTGACTTGTGTAACTACAACTGGTGAGCTGTAGGTGTTGTCTGAGTACTTGTTTGGCAAGTTCTTTAGCATGCGCATATGCACAGACACACAGACACACACACACACACACATACACACACACACACACACACACACACACACACACCTTTCTGATACTTACAGCAACTGTTTATACTTATTTGTAGCAAGATATGTGGCATCATTCCATGTCCTCCTCATGCACTTTCACACATATGGATGTGGACCTGCAGACATGAGCACATACGTAAAAACGTATACAACACACCTACAAAATGAAAACATGTATTTAAGTATAGAATGAGAGAGGAAGGTGCTGTCATGGCGTTTCCCATGATACTGGCATTGATGTTTGACTCATATTGTGGCAGCTCTCTGAGTACACATGCAAAGATTGCTACTGCCAGGGACTGAAGTCACCAGGGAAGATCAGATACCAGTGTCAGGGATGCTCTGCCTCCTTCCCTGGACAAGCTATGTGTGATGGTCAAATATGGGTGTGGCAAAAGCACTGTTCCCTCCTTCCTGGTCTAGGCTGGGGGCTCAAGTCCATGTCCATATATATATATGGCTTCTTTCCAAGGCCTCTCCTCCTGGTGAGTGAGGGGTTCTTCTTCCTACAGTCTTGAGTGGCCATTCCCACTACTGTGAGACTTCTGATCTGTTTCTAGCTCCCCTTAGCTCTCTTGAAGACAGTCTTAGAGCTGTCTTCAATCAGAAACACTTTAAGTCCCTCTCCCTATTTCTGCCTCCCCCACTTAAGACCCCAGTGAAGAAGTGCCTCGCACTGAGTGAGCTACTCACGTGATGAATTTCAGGTAGTCCATCCCAGAAAACAGCCCAAGTCTAGGCAGACACACGTGCTCAGTGGGAATCCCAGCCCTCCTTGCTAGACTCTGAGTTATCCTCAGGCTAAGCACTCTGCTATTACTAAGGCAGGGATTTACCCTGTGATGTCACAGAGGGCTCACCTCATGGCACTCTGAGAATCACAAGGGACATCAGTTGCTCAGTCATCTCCTAGTTTGGTCCATCCTGTTCTCTACACAACTGTTTCAAGCATCTTTGGAAACACTTAGCTTTGGGAAAGTAGCCGAACGTGTTTCTCAGACACTTCCCTGGGAATCACCTACAAGCATCTGCTGTCAGCCCTCCATCTTCCCACATTACCTACATCCTTGAGAGGAGGAAGACAGTGGATAGCACTGCTTCCTCAGCTCAAGTGTCTGTCCTCATCATCTCAGATCCTCTATTGCCATCATGGTTTATTGCTGCCCCTCAGCCCACAGGATGCCATCGTCTGCCCCTTGTCTCTGACTCCAACTGTAACCATACATACATAATACATGTAATTAATTTTTCTCTTATTTTAAACTACCCAATCCATCACATTTGTTAAAGAAAATGACTTAGCTTATATACTAGAGAAATGGCTCAGTGGCTAAGATCACTCGCTGCTCTTACAGGGGACCTGAGTTTTAACCACAGCAACCACATGGCATGGCTCACAACCATCTAAACAGCTCCAGGAGATTCAATGCTCTCTTTTGGCCTTCTTGGGTACTTAAGTGCACAAGCCCACATTCAAATATATACATAGATATATAATTTTTAAAGTAAGCAGCCAGTGAGAAGCACCTGAAAAAATGTTCAGCATCCTTAATCATCAGGGAAATGCAAATCAAAACAACCCTGAGATTCCACCTCACACCAGCCCGAATGGCTAAGATCAAAAATTTAGGTGACAGCAGATGCTGGCGAGGATGTGGAGAAAGAGGAACACTCCTCTACTTTTGGTGGAATTGCAAGCTTGGACAACCACTCTGGAAATCAGTCTGGCGGTTCCTCAGAAAATTGGACATAGTACTACCGGAGGATCCCACAATACCTCTCCTGGGCATATATCCAGAAGATGTTCCAACCGGTAAGAAGGACACATGCTCAACTATGTTCATAGCAGCCTTATTTGTAATAGCCAGAAGCTGGAAAGAACTCAGATGCCCCTCAACAGAGGAATGTATACAGAAAATGTGGTACATTTACACAACGGAGTACTATTCAGCTATTAAAAAGAATGAATTATGAAATTCCTAGGCAAATGGATGGACCTGGAGGGCATCATCCTGAGTGAGGTAACCCAATCACAAAAGAACTCACACAATATGTACTCACTGATAAGTGGATATTAGCCCAGAAACTTAGGATACCCAAGATATAACATACAATTTGCGAAACATATGACACTCAAGAAGAACGAAGACCAAAGTGTGGACAATCCACCCCTTCTTAGAACTGGGAACAAAACACCCATGGAAGGAGTTACAGAGACAAAGTTCAGAGCTTAGACGAAAGGATGGACCATATAGAGATGGATATCCGGGTATCCATCCCATAATCAGCTTCCAAACGCTGACACCACTGCATATACTAGCAAGATTTTGCTGAAAGGACCCAGATATAGCTGTCTCTTGTGAGACTTTGCCGGGGCCTAGCAAACACAGAAGTGGATGCTCACTGTCAGCTATTGGATGGATCACAGGGCCCCCAATGGAGGAGCTAGAGAAAGTACCCAAGGAGCTAAAGGGGTCTGCAACCCTATAGGTGGAACAACAATATGATCTAACCAGTACCCCCTGGAGCTCATGTCTCCAGCTGCATATGTATCAGAAGATGACCTAGTCAGTCATCAGTGGAAAGAGAGGCCCATTGGTCTTGCAAACTTTATATGCCTCAGTACAGGGGAACACTAGGGCCAAGAAGTGGGAGTGGGGTGGAACGGTTTGGGGGACTTTTGGGGTAGCATTGGAAATGTAAATGAAGTAAATACCTAATTAAAAAAATAATAATAAAATAAAAATGGCTATTATCAGAAAACAAAAATAACAATTGTCAGCCAAACTGTAAAAGCAAAGTTAAAACATTGCTACATGCCTATTCTTGGTGGAAACTTAAAATGTTGTTGTCTCTGAATGAAATAAAAATACAGTCGTAGCTGGGCAGTGGTGGCGCATACCTTTAATCCCAGCACTTGGGAGGCAGAGGTAGGCGGATTTCTGAGTTCAAGGCCAACCTGTTCTACAGAGTGAATTCCAGGACAGCTAGGGCTACACAGAGAACTCCTGTCTTGAAAATCAAAACAAAAACAGAAACAAAAACAAAACAAACAAAACAACAACAAACAAACCAAAACCAACCCCCCCCCCAAAAAAAAAAGCAGCCAGGACATGGCAGCACATACCTTTAATCCCAAATCAGAGACAAGCAGACCTTTTGAGTTTGAGGACAACCTGGTATATGCAGCAAATCTCAGAATAGCCAAGGCTACACAGAGAAACCCTGTCTTGAAGAAACAAAAAAAAATCAATAACAACAATAATAATAAATAAACAATTTAAAAAAGAAAGTGGTTTATCTTGCCACTTCTCTGTTATAAGATCCTAGCAATTGTAGAGCTAAACAACTAGCTATAAGAACAGTACAAAGACTAACCAATTCCTACTACGTTTATAGTTAGTCTAATACTGCAACAGTGAATTAGAGATTAGCCTGAAAAGGGACAGTCTCAGGCAGCATAAGAACCTGAGGTTCCTGGGACTCTGAGAGCCAGCCATGTCTGTGCAGCTGAAAACACAGGGAAACCAGAATACTGAAATGGTAGGCAGAGTTCAGTTCTCTTGTTCTAGGTTCTTTAGACTGTAAATGAAAAGAAAACTCAGTTCAGAATTAATCCACTGGATAGAGATTTCTAGACTATATTGTAGAATTATAGAACTTAAGAGAAAAAACCAAAACTGTATGGTAATTTGAATAGGAATGGCCCCCACAAGGCTCAAATATTTGAATGCTTGGTCATTAGGGAGTGTCACTACTTAAAGAGATTCGGAGGTATGGCCTTGCTGGAGGAAGTGTGTCACTAGGGGTGGACTTTAGAGTTTCAGAAGCCCAAGCCAGGCCCAGTGACTCTATTTTCCCGATGCTTGTGGATCTGAATATAGAACTCTCATTTTTCCCGTACCACAATGTCTTTGCACAGGCTACCATGCTTCCTAGCCATGATGACAATGAACTAAACCTCTAAAACTGTAAGCCAGCCACAATTAAATGCTTTCCTTTTTAAGAATTGTTATGATATTGGTGTTTCTTCACAGCAATAGAACACTGACTAAGACACTTAGGAAGATTAAAATTATCGAAATGTCATTGGGTCTCCCTAATTATTTTTTCCTCCCTCCTTTCTTTTTCTCTCTTCCCAACTTTCCTTAGCCATACCTACTCTATCCTTCCTCATCTCTCTGCTGTTGTACCTCTCAATGAGGTCTAGGTTAACCCATGTGCCATCTTTCATGTATTATAGGTTAGAGTTGGCGGTAGAGCCGTGGACTCATGCCTCTCCAATTTTTCTACCAGAAAAAAAGGGGGTCCTATTTTCTTGGTTCTTATTTTAACCCTCCAGAGAATCCATTTGAGCCTGGCTTGGATCCAGTGCTCATTCCATGGTGGGGAAGAAGAACATGAGAAATGGGCTGTAGTCAAGTCCTACTGTTAGGGCAGCGGGTGGGGAATCTCCCCCAGAACAGAATACAGTTCCAGTGAAGTCGGGGAGGCATGATGGCTATGAGAACCCTGAAAGAGCCATGAACTTAGAAGAGGAAGGCAGATTTTAGAAGCATTTCGAACAACAAAGAAAAAATTGTGCATAGGAATTGCACCCATAGGTGCTAGAAAGACGTGCCTCCAGCTGTCCCCTATCATAGGATATAACACAGTTGCCCTTCAATGATTAGAACAGCCCTGCCTTCCCTGAGGGAAGATGGAAGAAAAGCTAAAAGGTAGTATAGAAAGAAAAGACAGTATTCCTCCTCACAGAAAGTGAGTTCCAAGACTCATCACCCCAGAAGTACACTTTCTCTCAGGCAGAAAGTCCTTACTGTGCCAAGAGGATCCCTGTAGAGCTCCAAAAGCCACTCAGTGTCTGCCTTATAGCCATCTACTGATCCATCTTGAGAACTTCTGTGGCCTTAGCAATGTGTGGGAAGAGATACACTGAAACACTCTGTCTTAGTCAGGGTTTCTATTCCTGAACAAAACATCATGACCAAGAAGCAAGTTGGGGAGAAAGGGTTTATTCAGCTTACACTTTCCACATTGCTGTTCATCACCAAAGGATATCAGGACTGGAACTCAAGCAGGTCAGGAAGCAGGAGCTGATTCAGAGCCCATGGAGGGATGTTCTTTACTCGCTTCCCCTGGCTTGCTCAGCCTGCTCTCTTATAGAACCTAAGACCCAGAGATGGCACCACCCACAAGGGGCCTTTCCTCTTGATCACTAATTGAGAAAATGCCCCATAGCTGGATCTCATGGAGGCATTTCCTCAACTGAAGCTCCTTTCTCTGTGATAACTTCAGCTTGTGTCAAGTTGACACATAAAACCAGCCAGTACAAATGGTATATCTACTAGTACCAGTTTTCATAAGCCACACCACCTGATTTTAGATTTTATTCCTCTTCTGAGTTTCCTTTCCCCTCATACATTTGTTTTTATTCCCAAGTCATCAAAACGGGTTTTGCCTTGAGCTCTTCAGGGAAAACAGGACAGAAATTAATTCATTGATGCTTATGTCAGTCACTGTCTAAAATGCTTCTTATGTATGATGACTTCAGTCAATAGCTATTTAAGTTAATTTAAATTCTAAGAAATAATATTAAATATACTAGACACTGGTCCAGACATCATTGCTTCAAACTCTGTAAATAGCTTCTGAATTTTCGTTTGTAAGTCAAAGACACAAACCTAAAGGCATTCATTTTTTTTTCTGACTAATTTCTTTGCAATTATGTAATGTTTGGCACATTCATGCTACACACGTCTTTGAAGCTAATGCTATTAAGGAAATGCTACTAAATCAACTATAAAGTAAGAATTTCTCCTCTCATTTATGGATATTTATTTTTTTAATTTTACAGATTTGTTGATGCTAGACAGTCTTCTTAGTTTTTAAACTATCTGGAGTCTTAAATACTATGTAGTGTTTCTCCAGGAGGTGGAGTGTTAGACTAGAGAAATTTTTTATAGAAAACATAAATCACCTAATGGGCTCCCTAATTCTTTTAATTGCATCAATTCAGCAGAATCCAATTACACTAGACCTCAAGAGGCAGATATATTTTACTGATTGCATTACCATAATAATGATGGCATAGTGACAATGGCGAGCGTTTCTAATTCCTCTCATTCTAACATGGCTTATCAAGCCAAGCCGTACATGAAGCCTCCTGGCATTTCTGAAAGAGAAATCATGCACACAAATAGCAAAGAAAGAGCTGCCTCTGAAAGTCTCCACCTCCCAGGAGTCTTCTGCCTCATGGAAAAGAATGTCCTTCCTGACTTTGGTAATAAGCCAAGAGCCACGTGACCACTTCCAGTCTGGGAACTGGTCAGATTGCTAATGTCCTCCCAGGGACACCAACTCCTGCTTTACACGTCTGTCTCTCAGGTCCCTCCCTGCTTTAAAACCCCTGGTTGGACCTGGCCTTGATAGAAGCATCTTCTTAAGCCCTAGTGCTGGGATCAAATTTGCTGAGACCATTTGGAGCATATGGCTCAGACAACTCTTGATGCACACTCTGGATCTCAAAACTGCGAGTTGCAGAACAGCAGCCTAGTGGGGTAGACTCCTCTTCCCACCCTCTATCCACTGTTGGTTGGCTGCAGTGCTAGTGTCCTGAAAGGTCACAATTTAGGTGACATCCCAGAGCTGGGTCTCAGCAGAAGTCTGCTCAAAGCCATCAAGGAGCCTAGGAGAGTACTGCTCCTGAGATGCACAGAATCATCCATCCATCTTCCTCTTCACTCTTCAAATGAGAAAGTTAAAGCCTAGGAAGGCTTTGTGACTTGTTGACATCACACAGATGTTCAGTGGCAAAAATGAGGATAACTGCTGTCCCACCTGTCCCTTCTTCACACTGGACATCCAGAGCTAGTTTTTAGGAGACTCCTAATGATCATCATAAAGAGAAAAAGAAGACATAAAGTTCTGCCCATGACTGTAGAGAAGGTATGAGGTTGTTTCAGAATGGTATTGTAGCAATCGAAGCATAGCCTCAGAGGACTAATTGACTGGCTGGCTAGCTGGCTGACTTCTTACATTTTTATAACACTTTGAATTGGATTTGGGGAAAGCACCTCTTTGCCACACATTTTCACCCTTAGAAGTGCATAATCAGGAGATGGACAGTCTACTATGACCCAGGCCACCTCTGGCCTCATTTAATTAATATAATAATTAGAATAAGCATTAATAAATTTGCAGCATGATGGAAGCATATTTGAGAAATCATGGAGCATGTGAAGGACTAAGAAGAGCCCAGCCAAACACAGGCAGGGAGAAGGGGGAGACAGTCTCATAGCTCTCCTGACTCTAGAATGCTGTCCCTCTCCTTTCTAGCCCCAAGTCTTTCGTTCTCTCCTGGCTTGTCCACCTGTGGCTAGCTGCACTGTTCAGTGAGTGTTCCGTGCATAAGACAAACACCAGGTCACACATTCAAGCAGCTGCCTTAGCAACCTCATTGCCTACCCTATCACACACAAAGGTTCTGCTGACTCTCACTTGTTCTGAAGGTTCCGATACAGATGAAAGAACTTTTAATCCTCTTTCTCTTCCTTAAGTATTTCTCTAAGTCAGTAGGACTCAGGAGCAACTTAGGGCCAAACCAAGTCTAGATAAAAGACAAAGTGACTTCTCATTGCATCTGAGACTAGTAGCTGGTCAGAAGTTGCCATACAGTGAAGGACACAAGGTTTTCAGCTATGTGGTTCCAGGAGCTGTTCATGTTGAGCTCAGATTTCTCAGGACAGTGAGAAATAGACCAAGGCATGAAGATACAGAGACCTAGGAGGAGCATCTGATCTCTTTTTTGTTGGCTTCAGAACCAGGCTTCCTCACTCCAACCTGATGGCCTTGACAGTCTACAGTGCTTCAGTCAATGGAATTATTCATCTAACACTCCCTCAAGATGGCCTGGTAGTCCACCAGTGGGAGAAGAGGCTCTTGGTCTTGTGAAGATTATATGCCCCAGTACAGGGGAATGCCAGGGCCAGGAAGTGGGAATTGCTTGTTACTGTCTTAAAGGACAATGGGAACTTATCTTCTTAGGAGATGGCATGTCTACATAAGAGTAACGCACATAGTGCTTTAAAGTATAAAGTCAGATTACTCAGTCATATATCCATAACTGCCTCATTCCCACCCCATATCACCGAGCATGCTCCTTGGCCCTTCTTTTGATGGGGGATGAGGAGTTGGTAAAGTGCTTTCTTTATAAACGTGAGGGCCTGGGGTCATATTAACAACCTCAGGCAGATCCTTGGCACCTGTTCATCAGCCCCTAACCTACACACCAAGTTCCAGATCAGTGAAAGTCTCTATCTCAAAAGAAACAAACAGAATCCCTCTTTTCTTCCGATCCTGTTTTCTTGGTGATAAATGTTTCTCTCCATGCCCCCCTTCCTTTATTTCAATTTTGCTTTTGTTTTTATCTGTTTCTTTGATTGACTCAATTTCCTCTTTTCATACCTCTCTCTCACTGGCTTAGCATTCTGTGAGCTATACTAACTGTACAGAATGGGGGATCTAGTAATATCTGTGACACCCCTGTTTATGTTTCACAAATGAGTTTCCAATCTCTGAATATTCACACCTACTTCTATTGCATTTCAAAGAGACAAAAATGCATTCAGGTTATTTATCACTGTAGTGTCCTTTGTCTAATATAACATATATATGTAATTAATATAATTATATTAGTTATAGTAACTCTTACTAGTAACACTGTATTTTATATTCTATTCTACATTCTATATCATATTATCAAGTATATTAATTATTATATTATTTTATATATTACATGTTATATATTTTATATTATATATCATATATATTATGGTATATATGCTATATGTTATCTGTTGTATATGATATATTATGTATTATGTATTGTATATTATTATATAACTATATTAGTCATAGTAAATATTAGAGAGAGAGAGAGAGCACGCACCAATATAAAAAAAGACTGATTTTTGTTCTTATAATTATATTAGAAAACGTCTTGCCATGTAGTCTGATCTGCTCAGAACTTGCTATTGAGAACAAACTAGCTCTAAGCCTTCAATCCCCCTGCCTAACCCTCCTACTCTTTGGCATTACAGAATGAGTACCACCATGCCTGCCTACTTGTTAATTTGGATCACTCATATTGCAATAGTATCTTTTCCTATTTCTATGACCAAATATCTGATAAACAACTTTTAAAGAAAAAGCATTTTTCTCATATTATGATTATTGCTGTTATTCTCACATATACCTTAAAAAATACAGTCCATCATTTCAGGGAAAGAAAGGCACGTTACATCACATTACAGCCACAGCCAGAAGATGAATGCTGCTGCTCTGCCCACTTTCTCCTTTTTGTTCGTCCTGGAGCCCCAGCCCAGGACTGCCCACACTCAAGCTAGGTCTTCTCTTCTCATTTAACCTATCCAGACAAACCTAAACATGTGGGCCTGGGTACCAGAGGTTTTCCACAGAGATCTCTGGCCAGTCCTGCTGCGAGGGTTCCTGTGAAGGGAAGTGAGTGCAGGCAGGGAGATGAAGTCTCTGCCTTTTCTTCCAGGTCGCTCAGTAACTCCAAGCTGGCCATGCACTGAGTCTTGTCTGGCTGAGCCTACGAGAAGCCAAACCAGTGAGGCCTGTGGAAGGACCTCAGGGAGATCTTCTTCTGGAGAGAAAATCTCTTCTCAAGTGTTACAGCTTTTGGAACAAAAAACTCAGGGGACAGAGTAGTTCTCGCTCACCTTTAATTTCCTGGATAGAATTTATATGCTGTTTTGGGGGTGATTCAGGCTTAGACAGCAGGTACCTCTCATTGGGTTGGACTGAGAGTTTGGGGGAAACCTTATTTGCATGTGGGAAGGCTTGGTGGTGCTCCTAAATGACTGATAGCCACACACCTCTCTTGTGGGGGCTGTGGAGGTGGTAACTTTGATAGGAGCCGAGGGTCCAGAAGACATGATCGAATGCCTTCCGTCCCATATAGGTAGAAATCACTACCCGGGGTTCAAGACCTATGCTCGACTGGAGACCAGGCTGTCTATGTGCAGCCCATTGCTCCACATAAACATACTTTGTCTCCACGATGATTCTAAAACCAATCAGGTAGACAATGAAGATTAACCATTGTAATAATACTGTGTGCCAATTTACAATGCATTCTAGCTGTTAGGTAACTGATTAATTCTCATTTTTACATTTGATTTCGTTGGTTTGTTGGTAGTGCTAGGGATATAACTTAGAGTCCCAACATGTTAGACAGGAGTTCTAGCACTAGGTCACACCCCTATCTGTCATCTTTACTATTTTTAAATTGCTCCTTAATTTATACCACTTTCTCTGCCACAAGAGGTATACACAAACATTTGAACGCATTGTTAAGTAAATATACAAAATAGTATATTCTAATTTATATCTTCAGTCCCATGAGACAGTAATCAAAACGAACACAGCACCAAGGAGTAATTGCCCTCCTGGTACACTCCGTTTTCTATCATGCTGATTCTGGACATGAATCAGAAACTACATGGTGACCTTGATGTTTCAAAGTCCAACCACTTGTAACACCAACGCTCATTTTCTGCCCTCAAGCAGCTTGTCTACCACTTCAAACACAATTAGTCTCAGAGTTAAAAAGGAAAACATCCCAGTGCCTCCTGTTCAGTTCTGATGTTCGGCTTTGAAAACTTCAAAGAAATCCCAAAGTTTGTGGAACATGCCAGCAATGCTAGTACTTCCAAGGGAGAGGTAGAAAGCTACTGTGTTTGAAGGCAGTCTGGGACCCATACTGAAATGCTGAACCCAAAAATAAAACAACTGCAAAGAACACAAAATAATAACAAATTAGAATTTTTTTATTTAAATACCTTGATGAAGACACCATGTACATGAGAAACAGGGTTCAGAGGCCCCTGAGTTGAAACTGACCTGAAAGTCTCCTCTCTGAGGACTAGCTTTCATGACATCAGAAGTCATCATACAAGCTTCCAAAGGATGGAGGCAACCAATTGTCCTTCCCAGCCATGACACCTATGAACCACATAAACAACCAGCATAGCATGATAACTGCAATGGTGAAGTAGTGCCACACATAGCTTGGTGGTAGCCAACAGCTCTCTAATTTGATTTAGGACTTGCTCATCAAGGAGGCCATGTTGGTGCTGGAAATTAACTAACACCTTAGTGCTAGTAAAGTACTGGTTACCAGAGGATAATCTATACAACCAAAGATTTACTAAACCAGCATAATCTCTAACAGTTTATGAACATTTATTTTCACCCTCATTAGAGAAACTTCTTTTTGCAACATACAGACACTGCCACAATTAAAACACAACCTATCAAAACCCAGAGTTGTGGAGCCTTGTCTCATTGGATACACCTACAAAATGTTCCCAATCTGAAAGTTTAGGAAACACTACAGAAGAAAGGTCAGGGAGTTTGCTATGAGATTGTGTCTCCTAGTAACATGAGAATCTACACCTATAATCTCATCAACATGACTCTCCAAATTGGAACCAAACCAGGATGACACGAACAAACATGCCAAACAGGATGGAGACGAAAAAACCCATGAGGCTTCAACACTGAGTGCTACAGTCAACTGGATACGGTTTATATACAGTTTAGGGGGTGATTCAGGATTCAATAGCAGGTGAGTCAGGAGTTGGGGAGGTTGTCTTTTCCAGGCAAGAGCACCCCAAATGCTAATCTGGTTCTAAACTGAAAACATATATACAGGTAGCGTGTGTGTGTGTGTGTGTGTGTGTGTGTGTGTGTACACACACACAAATATATAGATAGAGAGATGATATAGGGATAGACATAGATATGTATGTATGTGTACTTACATGAATACAGCAACAGTTGGAAAACAAAGAGGCTATGAATTTGAAGGCAAGTAGGAAGTTGGAAGGCAATATGGGAGAGTTTGGAGGTAGAAATAGAAAGGGAAAATATTATAATAAAATTATAACTTCAAAACAAAACAAAACAACAACAAACCCCTTTGAAGAAAGCCTACTTTGGTGATCCATGCCTGTAAAGCACTTACAAAGCTAACATAGAAACTTACTGGATTTGAAGCCATCCTGGGTCACATAACAAAAACAAAAACAGTACATTTTTTAAAAAAATATATAAGTCTATTTAGTGGAGGCCAACTCTAGAGTTTTTCCATGTTAGGCAAGTGCTCTAATCCCTGGGCTATACTACACCCCACTCCTACAGGGTTTGCTGTATTTGGTTTAGTTAGTTCCAGAATCAGAAAGTGATGTGGCCTTGATGGTTGATCTTCAACATATAGAGAAAGGATAAAGGGTCAGTTTTGTTTGTTTTTCTTTATAAGTCAGCTTGAAGCTGTGTGTTAAGATAAACCACTAATTTCACCGCTTTTTGCTTTCTTAGCAAAAAAGACCTAGGCCTGGTAGCTCACAGACCTGCTTCAGATTCCTAAGTAGCTTGCACCACAATGCCAGGTTACACTGGGGATTTTTTTTTTTTTTTAATATTGACAATTTTTACTTTCCTGTTTGGTGATTTTTTTTTTCCCTTTAGTGCAATGTCTGAGATATCTAGCAATGAAGCATTGTGAAATTCCATAAACTTGCACTGTTTACAGACCTGATTGCCCTGCCGTGGCACTGCTTCTGATGTTAACAGAGTTTAAGGTACAAACCTGGGCCCTAGCAGCCTTAAAAAGCAAGATTTGCATGCCAGTCCTCAGTATACCAACTACAGGCGCATGCACTAGTGAAAATCAGAGAAAAGGGATTTATTCAACTAGACACATTGGGAAGGGAACAAATTCAGGAGTCCACACACCATATGAATACCTTCTAGATCTTGAGATATACATACATGCGTACATTCATGCATGCATGCATACATACATATTGCACACACACATTCAGTTCTGTGATTCCACACATCATTATTCCAGCTCCCATGTCTCCTGCAAGGTCATCTGAGATAAGCTGTCAGACCTATGTGTGACCAATGTGAAATCTCTTTCTGGTTGGCATTATTCAGTAGCTAGACTGGGATTAGGAGCCTGGGCGGTTGTTGAGGAGAGACCCCTCCCCACAGGCTTTGGACCCTTCCTCCTATTTCCCTGGTAAACTGGAAAGATCAACACCATAACCAGTCTTCCTTAGACATCCTAGTCAAAAGTGTGGAATACCTATGGCTCTAAATGGAGATGTAACGTTCTCAAGTGACCCATGAGTGAAACATAATATTCTTCCCTCCCTTAAGAGTTAATTCACTGTCAAGCGTCTGGCATGGAGTCCTCTCCACAGAATATCTGATTCATGTGAAGACATGCTTGGGAAAGGGGAGGAGTAATTATCCTCTTAATGACATAAGTAGTTACCTTCCCTTCCTATAGTCATTATGCAGCTTCCCTCTGGGCAACACTGTCCAGGTTATCTAATATCTGGGTCAACATTTCTTTTTCCTTTTTTTTTTTTTTTTGAGTAACTGTCTTTCAGATATTGTCCAAAAGTTTAAGTATGCTTTTCCAGAGACTCTGGGTTCTCTCTCTCTCTCTCTCTCTCTCTCTCTCTCTCTCTCTCTCTCTCTCTCTCTCTGTCTCTGTCTCTTGCATGTGTGTAAGCTCTCGCTCTCTTACTTTCTCATCTCAACACCCCCTTTTATTAAAAATATACTTTGTCTCATATATTCTCACCAAAGACACTAGAATTTAAGAGCGATGGTTCTATGCAGGCACCAGCTCACCCTCTCCAAGTTTAATGAGTTGTGTAGGTGTTGTCTTCAGCAATAGGGCTTGCTGTCAGTTTGCAGAGAGCAACCTACTGTCTTGGCAACACCCAGGGTTATTTGGGAATTTCTGTAGGACCCTTTTGGCCAACAACTCAACAGGATGCATTCCCAGAACTGGAAGCTTCATTTGGTGTCAAGACATGGCTAGTTGAGTCTCCTTTTCCCTCATCATTTGGGAACTTTTTTAGGATGGCCTTCATATATTTTAGAAAGTCACTGAACTGGGTTCCCATACTGTCCCTCAAATGCCTGCCAATTCTAGCTGTCTTTCACTGGATTCCTTTCCTCAACCCCATTTCCCCTCCTCAAACCCCACATTCCTCTCTGGGTCTATGATTAGCATTTATTTGATGGCTAATATTTACATATAAGCAAATACATACCATATTTATCTTTCTGGGTCTGAGTAACTTCACTCTGAATGACTTTTTTCAAGTTCTATCTATTTGCTTACAAACTTCATGATGTCATTTTTAACAGTTGAATAATACTCTATTGTATAAATGTACCATATTTTCTTTATCCATTCATCTGTTGACATCTAGGTTATCTCCATTTTCTGGCTATTATGAATAAAGATACAATGAAAATGGTTGAGCAAGTGTCCTTGTGGTAGGATGAAGTGTCCTTTGGGTATGTGGCTGAGAGTGGTATAGCTGGGTCTTGAGATAGATTCCCATCTTTCAGAGGAACCCCACGTATTGATTTCCGTAATGGCTGTGCAAGTGTGCACTCCACCAGCAATGGAGGCTCCTCCAAGTTTCTCTTGTGCCACATCTCTGCCATCATATGCTCTCACTTGTGTTATTAATCTTAACCATTCTGACAAGTCTAAGACAGAATTTTAAATTAGTTTTGTGTTTGTTCTTTAATGGCTAAGGATGATGAACATTTCTTTAGGTGTTTCTCAACCATCTGAGATCTCTCTATTGAGAATTCTGTTTAGATCTGTTTCTCATTTTTTAATTGGTTTATTTGTATTTTACTTTATATATTTTAGATACTAGCCCTCTATTGGATGTGGAATTGGTTAAAAAAAAAATCTTTTCCCATTATGTAGGCTGTTACATGGTGTGATTGATGGTGCCCTTGTCTTACAGAAAGTTTTCAATTTTTTGAGGTCCTGTTTATTAATTCTTGATCTTAGAGCCTAAACTAATGGTGTTCTGGTCAGATAGACTTCTACTGTGCCAATGACTTTAAGGGTAGTCCCCATTTTCTCTTTTATTAGGTTCAGTGTAACTAGTTTTTTTTAAATATTTATTCATTTATTTATTCATTTATTTATTTATTTATTATATGTAAGGATACTGTAGCTGTCTTCAGACACTCCAGAAGAGGGCATCAGATTTCGTTATGGATGGTTGTGAGCCACCATTTGGTTGCTGGGATTTGAACTCAGGACCTTTGGAAGAGCAGTCAGCACTGTTAACCGCTGAGCCATCTCACCAGCCCAGTGTAACTAGTTTTATGTTAAAGTCTTTGAATCATTTGGAGTTGAGTTTTGTGAAAAGTAGTAAGTATGGATCTATTTTCATTCTTCTACATTGAGCTTTCTAAATCTTCTGAATCCCCACCTGATCTTCAGCCATGCAGCTGCTTGCTGACATCCTTGCTTAATTTGAAAGGTATGACTTTCTCTCAATCTCCCTCTCCCTGGCAACTGCTAAGATTTGCAACTTGCTTGATTGTTATTTTTCTCTCAAGATCTAATAAAGGGCCCTTTCTTTTCCTAACAAGTCCACTTTTAATTCACTTTATTAACAAGACTAAGAACTTTGAAAAGAAACTCAGTTTCTCCAGTAACATGTACAACCATAAAGGGACATTAAAACGTTTCTCAGGGGATATAGCAGGTGATCTTGTTCCAGGACTTTAGGTGGGTAAGCACTTGCTGGTGGATCAAACCTACAGTGAATACTCTCTGAATAAGCTTTCTCTAGGAGGATTCAATCTCCAGGCTTTATCACTCTGTCTTGTCTCAGGCATATAAGCCTTTTGAACTGACTCTGTCTCCTGTGAAGGAGGGAAAAGGTTCCTATTTTCGCCCATCCCTGCCTCCCTTTAGTAGCGATAAGAGCAAACTATGGAGTATATATGCAATGCCTCCCTCCACCCCACCCTCTCTGCTCTGTCACCATTCCCCATGATGCCCCAGTAGAGCAGTGCAAAGTACTGGGTATATTTCCTATTCCTCCTCATTTCCTTCAGTGTTTCCATTGCCTTGGATTATCTTCATGTTCTTTATGGTATGGAACTCATTCTCGTGGATGATTCCTTGTTTCTTTCTGACTCACTGCTTAGCTATTTTAGACATATATTTCCAACCACCTGCCCCTGCTCCATGCACACATGTCTTCTGTTACATGCATGCTAACCTAACTCAGGTGTTCTTTTATTAAGAAGAAGGATGACCATCTTCTTAGAAGAAGGCTACCGAGACAAAGTTTGGAGCTAAGATGAGAGGATGGACTACCCAGAGACTACCCTACCTGGGGATCCGTCCCATAATCAGCCACCAAACCCAGATACTATTGCATATGCCAGCAAGATTTTGATGAAGGGATCCTCGAATAGCTGTCTCGTATGAGGCTATGCCAGTGCCTGGCAAATACAGAAGTGGATGCTCACAATGTGATGGAACACAGGGCCCCTAATGAAGGAGCTTGAGAAAGTACACAAGGAGCTGAAGGGGTCTGCAACCCTATAGGAGGAACAACAATATGAACTAACAAGTACCCCCAGAGCTTGTGTCTCTAGCTGCATATGTAGCAGAAGATCGCCTAGTCGGCCATCACTGGGAAGAGAAGCCCCTTGGTATTGCAAACTTTATATGCCCCAGTATAGGGGAATGCCAGGGACAAGAAGCAGGAGTGGGTGGGTAGGGGAGCAGGGCAGGGAGAGGGTATAGGGAACTTTTGGGATAGCATTTGAAATTTGAAATGTATATAAAGAAAATATCGAATTAAAAAAAAAGAAGGGTGACCATATTTATGAAATGTATTCTGGATGTTCCTATAGTCATGTGATAAAGTAAATGCATATCTTTTTTAAAAATTTACATCCCAATAAATGTCCCCTCTTCCTAGTCCCTCCCCCATAAGGTCACTCCCCTCATGCCCCTTCCCCTTCTCCTTTGAGAGGGTGCCCCCCATTCCCTGAGTATCCTCCCACTCTGCAGAGTTAGGCTCATCCTCTCACACTGAGGCCAGACAACAGATTTAGGGACAGCCTCTGCTCTAGTTGTTCGGAAACCCACATGGAGACATCTGTTACATGTGTGTGTATGGGTTCTGGGGGACTTGGTCTCGCCGGTGTATACTCTGGTTAGTGGTTCAGTCTTTGAAAGCTCCTAAGAGTCTAAGTTAGTTTGCTGTTTTTCTTCCTGTGGAGTTCCTATCCCCTTCAGGACCTTCAATCCTTCCCCAACTCTTCCATAAAAGTTCCTGACCTCTGTCCAATATTTGGCTGTTGGTATCTGCATCTGTTTTAGTCCACTGCTACGTAGAGCCTCTCAGAGGACAGTTATGCCAGGTTCCTATCTGCAAGAATAGCAGACTATCATTAATAGTATCAGGGACTGGTGCTTGCCCATGGATGGGGCTCAAGCTGGGCCAGTTATTGGTTGACTATTTCCTCAATCTCTGCTCCATCTTTGTCCCTGCATTTCTTGTAAACTGGATAAATTTGGTGGGTTGGTACCCTTACCCCTCCACTGGGGGTCCTGCCATATACCCATTGTTATACTTCTAAACTAAGGTCATCTGACTAACTCCTGGGAGCGTCTACTATCCCAGGTCTCTGGCTCATCCTTGAGATTCTGCCCAATCTCCAGTCTCTACTACTGGCAGCTGCAGATTTCAAGTCATTCTCTGGATGTTCTGGCCCTCTCTCCTGTCTCTCCCTACACTTAATCCTGACCCTCCCATTTCCCTGCAAAACCACCCCGAAGTTCCCTCCCTTCCTCTGCCTCCTATAACTATTTTATTCCCCATTCTGAGATTCAGGCATCCTCACATGGGCCTTCCTTCTTGTTTAGCTTCTTTGGGTCTGTGGGGTATATCCTGAGTATCCTGTACTTTATGGCTAATATACAATTATTAGTAAGTACATACCATGTATGTTCTTCTGGGTCTGGAAAACTAGGTCACTCAGGATAATATTTTTTTAGTTCTATTCATTAAAAATTCATGATGTCCTTGTTTTTAATAGTAGAGTAGTATTCAGTTGTGGAAATAACCACATTTTCTTTATCCACTCGGTGTTTTAGGGACATCTGGGTTGTTTCCAGTTTCTGGATATTACTAATAAAGCTGCTATGAACATCATAGAGCATATGTCCTTGTGGTATGGGGGATCATCTTTTGAGTAAATGCCCAGGAGCCATATAGCTGGGTCTTGAGGTAGAACTACTTCCACTGCCAGATTGATTTCCAGAGTCGTTATACAAGTTTGCATTCCCACCAACAATAAATGAGTGTTCCAATTTCTTTAAATCCTTGCTAGCATGTGATATCACTTGAGTTTTAGAACTCAGTCATTCCAATTGCTGTAAGATAGAATCTTGGTGTCATTTGATTTGCATTTCCTTGAGGACTAAGGATGTTGAACTTTTCTTTAGGTGCTTCTTGTCCATCCAAGATTTCCCTGTTGAAAATTCTGTTTAGATCTGTATTCTATTTTTAAATTGGGTTGATTTGTTACAGTATAACTTCTTGAGTTTCTTATATATTTTAGATATTAGCCCTCTGTCAGACATCTGTTAGTAAAGATCTTTTTCCAATCTGTAGGCTTTACAGAAGATTTTCAGTTTCACGAGTTCCCATTTATCAATTGTTGATCTTGGAGCCTGAGCAACTAGTATTCCGTTGAGGAAGTAGTCTCCTGACCAGTTTGTTAAATGCTATTTCCGACTTTCTCTTCTATTTGATTTAGTGTATCCTGTTTTCCATTGAGATTCTTGATCCACTTGGACTTGAGTTTTGCGTAAGGTGATAAATATGGATCTATTTGCATTCTTCTACATGCAGACACTCAGTTAGACGAGCACGATTTGTTGATACTTTCTCTTATCCATTACATAGTTTTGGCTTCCTTTTCAAAAATCAGGTGTCCATAGGTGTGTGAGTTTATTTCTGGTCTTTGATACGATTCCATTAATCAACCTGTCTGTCTCTGTACTAATACCTTACAGGTTTTTTTTTTTTTTTTTATCACAATTGCTTTGTAGTACAGCTTGAGATCAGGGGTGGTGGTTATTTTATTATTCAATATTGTTTTAGCTGTCCTGGGTTTTTTATTTTTCCATACAAAGTTGAGAATTGCTATTTCAAGGACTGTAAAAAAATTGTGTTGAAATTGATGGGAATTGCATTGAATCTGTAGATTGCTTTTGGCAAGAAGCTCATTTTACTATTTTACAAAGTTTCTTCAGAAACTTTAAGTTCTTTTTCTACAGGTCTTCCACTTACTTGGTTAGAGTTACACAAAGATAGTTTATATTAGTTGTGGCCATTGTGAAAGGTGTTGTTTTCCTAATTTCTTTCTCAGACTTTTTGTCATTTGTATAATAGACCTCTACTGATTTCTTTGTATTTTGTATCTAGCCCCTTTGCTGAAGGTATTTATCAGCTGAAGAAGTTCCCTGGTACTTCAGTGGGCAGGGGTTGGATGTGCTTATGTACACTATCATATCGTCAGTGAATAATGATACTTTGGCTTCTTTCTTTCTGATTTATATTCCCTTGATCTATTTTTGTTGTCTTATTGCTCTAGCTAGAACATCAAATACTATATTGAATAGATAGTGAGTGGGCAGCCTTGTCTTGTCCCTGATTTTAGTGGGATTGCGTTAAGGTTTTCTCCATTTAATTTGATATTAGCTATTGGCTTGCTGTGTCTTGCTTTTTTTTTCAGATTTATTTATTATTATATCTAAGTACACTGTAGCTGTCTTCAGATGCACCAGAAGAGGGTGTCAGATCTCATTACGGATGGTTGTGAGCCACCATGTGGTTGCTGGGATTTGAACTCATGACCTTCAGAAGAGCAGCCGGTGGTCTTAACCACTAAGCCATCCCTCCAGCTCTGTGTCTTGCTTTTATTATGTTTCAGTATATATCTTGTGTTCATGATCTCTCCAAGACTTTTAACATGAAGGGGTGTTATATTTTGTCACAGCCTTTTTCAGCATCTAATGAGATGATCACATGATTTTTTTCTTTCAGTTATTGCATCCATGTTCATAAAAGAAATTGGTCTGAAATTTTCTTTATTGAGTCTGTGTGCTTTAGGTATCAGTGTGACTGTTGCCTCATAGAATGAATTTGGCCATGTTCCTTTTGTTTCCATGTTGTAGAATTGTTTGAGGAGAATTGGTATTAGCTCTTCTTTGAAATTCTGGTAAAATTCTGTGCTAAAACCCTATAACCCTGGGATTTTTTTATTTTTCTTGTGGAACTTTTAATGACTGTTTATATTTCCTTAGGGCTTATAGGACTGGTTAGTTTATCTGATCTTGATTTAACTTTGGTAAATGGTACCTGTCTAGAAAATCATCCATTTCATTTAGATTTTCCAGTTTTGTGGAGTACAGGCTTTTGAACCTTGTGGTGTTTTTTTTTTTTTTTTTTTTTTTTTTTTTTTTTTAATTTCCTCAGTTTCTGTTGTTATATCTCCCTTTTCATTTCTGATCTTGATAATTTGGATACTGTTTCTTCTCTGCCTTACAGTTGGTTTGGCTAAGAGTTTATCTATCTTGTTGATTTTTCTCAAAGAATCATCTCTTAGTTATGTAGATTCTTTGTTACTTTTCTTTTCTTTGTTGATTCTTTGCTACTAATTGATTGATTTCAGCCCTGAGTTTGATTATTTCTTGTCTTCTACTCCTCTTTAGTGTGTTTGCTTCTTTTTCTTCTAAAGCTTTCAGCTTTCAGGTTTGCCACTGTTAGTTGAGCTTTCTCCACTTTTTAAATGAAAGCATTTAGTGCTATGAACTTTCCTCTTAGCATTGCTCTCTATAAGTTTGGATATGCTGTGCCCTCATTTTCATTAAATTCTAGAAAGTATTTACTTTACTTCTTTATTTCTTCCTTGACCCAGTAATCATTCAGTAGAGAGTTATTCAGTTTCCATGAATTTGTAGATTTTCTGTTGTTTCTATTGTTGTTGAAGTTAGGCTTTAATCCATGGTGATCTTAAAAGATGTAAGGGATGCAATAGCGCTCCATAGCCAAATACCTCCAGGAAAACACTGGTCTTTCAGGAGTGTGGAAACACCTGTGAGCACAAGTAAGACCACCACTTATGCTCAGAGGGACCAGCCCAGAGCCCTCATGACACAGGATCCGAGGAACAGCCGGGGACAGGATCCTTCCAGTTTCCATCTGCACTGGGAGCTGATCCTGTGCCACAGTGATCCATACCCAAATACTGTCAGGAAAGAACTGAACTCCCAGGAGCGCCAATGCACCTGTGAGCACAGGGAAGACCACAACGTCTGCTCAAAATCCTGGCCCAAGAGCGACCCACCCAGAGCGATCAGGACACAGGAACCAAGGCACAGCCTGGGACAGGATCCTTCTGCATCCCAGAGCTGACCCTGTGCCATAGCCCCAATTACCCAAATTTTTCCCAGAGAGAACTAGTCTCCCAGGAGTTACACAGGCTTGCAGGAGGGACAAGACACAGTCAGAGACAGAAAGACCAGCTAACACTAGAGATAACCAGATGGCAAGAGGCAAGGGCAAGGACATAAGCAACAGAAAACCAAGGCTACTTGGCATAATTAGAACCTAGTTCTCCTACCACAGTGAGCCATGAATACCCCAACACACAGGAAAAGCAAGACTCTGTTTAAAATCACATCTCATGATGATGATAGAGGACTGTAAGAAGGATATAAATAACTACCTTAAAGACATACAGAAGAACACAGGTTAGCAGGTAGAAGCTCGTAAAGAAAAAACACAAAATTCTCTTTAAAGATAGCAGGAAAACACAACCAAACAGGGGAAGGGATTGAACAAAACCATCCAGGATTAAAAATGGAAATAGAAACAATAAAGAAATCACAAAGGGAGATAACCTTGGAGTTAGAAAACCTAGGAAAGAGATCAGGAGTCATAGATACAAGCATCACCAACAGAATAGAAGAGAGAATCTCAGGTGTAGAAGACACCATAGAAAACATTGACACAACTGGAAAAGAAAATGCAAAAAGCAAAAAGCTGCTAACACTAAACATCCTGGAAACCCAGGAAACAATGAAAAGACCAAACCTAAGGATAATAGGTATAGAAGAGAGTGAAGAGTTCCAAATTAAAGGGCCAGTAAATATCTTCAATAAAATTATAGAAGAAAACTTCCCTAGCCTAAAGAAAGGGACATGTATGCCCATGAACATACAAGAAGCCTACAGAACTCCAAATAGATTGAACCAGAAAAGAAATTCCCATCACATAATAGTCAAAACACCAAATGTACAAAACCAAGAAATAATATTAAAACCAGTAAGGGAAAAAGGTCAAGTAACATAAAGGCAGATGTATCAGAATTACACCAGACTTCTCACCAGAGACTATGAAAGCTAGAATATTCTGGGCCGATGTCATACAGTCCCTAAGAGAACAGAAATACCAACCCAGGCTACTATGCCCAGCAAAACTCTCAATTACCATAGGTGGAGAAACCAAGATATTTCATGACAAAAACAAATGTACACAATACCTTTCCACAAATCCAGCCCTACAAAGGATAAAAGATTGAAAACTCCAACACAAGAAGGGAAACTACACCCTAGAAAAAGTAAGAAAGCAACCTTTCAACAAACCCATAAGAAGATAGCCACACAAACACAAAAAAAATAATATTAAAAATAACAGGAAGCAACAAGCACTTTTCCTTAATATCTCTTGACATTATTGGACTCAACTTCCCAATATAAGACATAGAATAACAGACTGGATATGTAAACAGGACCCAATATTTTGCTGCATACAGGAAAGTCACCTCAGTGTCAAAGACAGATGCTTGCTCAGAGTTAAGGGCTGGAAGACAAATTTCTAAGCAAATGGCCCCAAGAAACAAGTTGGAGTAGCCATTCTAATATCAAATAAAATCAACTTTCAACCAAAAGTTATCAAAAAAGATAAGGAAGGATACTTCATACTTGTCAAAGGAAAAATCTACCAAGATGAACTCTCAATTCTGAACATCTATGCTTCAAATGCAAGGGCACTCACATTCATAAAATAAACTTTACTAAAGCACACATTACACCTCACACAATAATAGTGGGAGACTTCAACACCCCCCTCTCAGCAATGGGCAGATCATGGAAACACAAACTAAACAGATACACAGTGAAACTAACAGAAGTTATAAACCAAATGGATTTAACAGATATCTATAGAACATTTTATCCTAAAACAAAAGGATATACCTTCTCCTCAGCACCTCATGGTACCTTCTCCATAAATGACCATATAATCGGTCACAAAACAGGCCTCAACAGATCCAAGAAGATTGAAATAATCCCCTGCATCCTATCAGATCACTATGGACGAAGGCTGGTCTTTAGTAGCTACAAAAACAACAGAAAGCCCACATACATGTAGAAGCTGAACAACATTCTACTCAGTGATAACTTGGTCAAGAAAGAAATAAAGAAAGAAATTGAAGACTTTACAATTTAATGAAAATGAAGGTACAACATACCCAAAACTTATGGGACACAATGAAAGCAGTTGTAAGAAGAAAACTCATAGCTCTGAGTGCCTCCAAAAAGAAACTGGAGAGAGCATGCACTAGTAGCTTAACAGCACACCTGAAAGTTCTAGAACAAAAAGAAGCAAATACACCCAAGAGGAGTAGAAGGCAGGAAATAATCAAATTCAGGGCTAAAATCAACCAAGTAGAAACAAAAAGAACTATACAAAGAATCTACAAAACCCGAAACTGGTTCTTTGGGAAAATCAATGAGATAGAGGTTTTGTACATTATCATGGTAGAGATTCTGGTGGCATACAGGCAAACATGGTAGCTGAGAGTTCCATATCCAGTTCTGCAGGCAGTAGGTAGACAGAGCCAATGGGCCTTCCTTAGGTTTTTTTAAAACATCAAAGCCTATCTCCAATAATACACTTTCTCCAACAAAGCCACCCTCCTAAGCCTTTCAGATAATGCCACTGCCTGGTGATTAAATATTCAAATCTAAGAGCCTATCAGGCCTTTCTTTTTCAACCACTACATTTAGCATAGGGCTTCTGATTTTGATGGATTATTTTACTTAATATGTCTCCTGTGCTCTAAGGGAAATTTAGGGGATTATCTATCAGTCATAGGTCAGAATAGACAGTTTTTTTCTTTTTGGAACTGCACTTGATAGCTCCAAATCCTTACAGAAAAAAAAAAATGATGCCATATCTGAAATAGACAATCCTATTTTTGTTATGTCAAGGAATACATTTTTTTAAAAGTAAAGCTTGACTTCTCCAGATTTAGATCCTTTGAGGGACTAACCTTGCCTGTCAGGAAGTTGAGTCCTTGCCATTAAGGTATATCTGGAATAGGATGCTAGTTCCCAGGAAGCTTTCAATTGGTTCTTACAAACCAAAGTAGTTCTTGAATTGAGGAGTGTATGCTACTGCTGATTCTCAGCTCTATTGATTTTCCTGGCTATTCCACATTTCTCACTATTTTTTTTTTTAAACTCAAGCCTGGCATGAAGTCTAATCTTTGATGTCAATGTGACTGCATCTGAAAGCAACTAAAATTCAAGATTCCGACGAGGGATTTCCTTAATCAGACAACTTGAATTCAGAAGACCTACCATAAACCTTCTGGTGGTAGCTCATATTAAAACATGGAAGTGGGAAGCTTTGCCTCTTTCCTGCCGGCCTTCACTTTCACTGGCAAGTTTATCTATCCTGTTCCTGAGCCATTCAGTCTCCGGTTTTAGAACCTACTTCTTTGGGATTCCAGAGCAGACTGAAAACTGGCAGCTCTGTAGGACCTCCCTGGGATTCCAGCACTAGATTGAGACTGCAGAGACATCTACTCTCAGGGACTGAACAAATATTGCATGTTTGACCTTTCAATTGCAGACATGGAAATATGTATTGATATTATATTATATTATATTATATTATATTATATTATATTATATTATATTATATTACATGTTTCCTATATTGTATCAACTCTTTTCATTTAGAAAATCATGGCTTATATTGCCAATAAATAAGAGAAGAAAATGTTTAAAAGTATATAAGTATAAAATTGGGGGGGTTGTTGTTGTTTGTTTGTTTGTTTGTTTGTTTGTTTTTGAGACAGGGTTTCTCTGTGTAGTCTTGGATGTCCTAGAACTCACTCTGTAGACCAGGCTGGCCTTGAACTCAGAAATTCACCTGCCTCTAGCTCCTTCAATTTCTCATATGGTAAGTGTTCGTCCAAAATCAAAAAGCTAGGAAGCCTAAAGACGTCATGGAAGGTCTTAGTAAGTTACATGAGGTATATAAATAATGAAACATATGGTATGTATAATATTTTCTGAGATCAAAGCTGAACTTATTAATAACAAAGTTCTATTTAAATCAGTATATTTCTCTTATGATCTATTCTTTTACAAGGATACAATTACAAACATTTACAAGGATTTAAAAATTTAAAAACTGTCTAATCAAGATAATGAAAAACTATTTCTTAACAAAATCAGGATTTACTTGAAATGTTTGGTTCTACTTAAGCTTTATCCAAATGTTACACTACAGTTAGAAAGTACAAGATCGATGTAACTGATGTTCTCAGTGTTGAGTAGACATGCTTGGAGGCTTTAATAGTTTGAACAAGGATGACCTCTGTTTAAGCTTAACAAGGATGTTCCAACACTTGGTCTCCAGTTGGTGATGCTGTTTGGGAAGGTTTGGGAATGGCGACCTTGTGGGAGGAAATGTGTTACTATAGACTGGAGAGGGATTTGAGATTTTAAAGATTCCATGCCACACTTGGCTTTGTGTTGCAGTTCAAGATGTGCATGGTCCTCTTCCTGCTGCTGCCATGCCATCCGCACCATTATGAACTCCAAACTTGAGGGCAATAAGCCAAAATAAACATTTATTTGTTTTTGTATAAGTTGCCACAGTCATGGTGTGGCATGTGTTTGAACCAAGTGTTCAAACCTCTGATCTACAGAGGCCATCCTCATTCAAACTCTTACAGCCTCCAAATCTGTTTATTCAACATCCAGAAGGCTACATCAATCTTTTATTTTTAACTTTAGTATTCCATTTAGGTAAAGCTTAAGTAAAACTAAACATTTAAAGTAAATCCCGATTTTGTTAAGAAATAGTTTTTAAATGATTACAGAAATATAATATAGGAATTCAACCCAGAGAATCGATTGTTGCTGTAGTGAACCTAACCATATTAGGTTCTGGAGGAATGAAGAAATTTTGGAACTGTGGAAAATAAAAGCAGTTGAATGATGTAAGCAGTGGTTATTGGGCCATCCTTATAGGAAACAGAAAGACAGTAATATTGGTAGCAATGTGGATTATGGAGGCCCAATGAGGTTTCAGAGGGAACAAGTTCAGCAGCAGAGCTAGAGACAACACCTGTGAGATTGGCAAAGAATTTGGCTGCCTTTTGCACTTTTCCTAAAAATTGTCTGAGAGTAAATTTAAAGTAACACACTATTTTTTTTTTATGGAAACAATTTAAGAAAGCATAATATTTAGTCTGCAATATGGATATTATTAGCAATAAATGAAAAGGAGCAAGTGGAATAAAAGGAAATACAAATGTAGTTTTGAAGAGAACATGATCACCACTGAACTAAGCATTACAGCCAAGAGCTGAGCATAAGTGCTATTAACAAGAGCATCTCTGGGGCTGGTGAGATGGCTCAGCCGTTAAGAGCACTGGATGTCCTTCAAAGGACTGGGGTTCAATTCTCACCAACCACATGGAAGCTCCCAAACTGTAACTCTAACACCTTCACACGGATATATATGCAGGCAAAACACCCATGCACCTAAAATAAGAAATGAATAAACAAACAAATAAATAAATAAGCCCCTGCTCTGCCCTGGAACAAAGGGAAGGCTGTCCTCAGAGCAAAATCCCACTTAGCTAAGCATACAACTTGTGAAACAAAAAGTGTTGAGGAACGTTCTTCTCCTAGAAAATATTATGATATGGCCAGGAAGTGGAATACAGTAGTTTGAATAGCAGTGTCCCCCACAGGCTCAAATGTTTGGATACTCTCGGTTACTGATTCTGTTTGGGGAGTTCTAAGATATGACATGGGAGGCAGAATATGAGTGTTTAAAATTTCCATGTTACTTATGGTTCACTCACTGTTTTGTGCTTGCAGTTGTTCAAGATATTAGCTCTCTGCTTCCTGCTCCTGCTGCCCTGCCTGTCACCATCATATGAACATTTAACTTTCTTAGTTACTTTTCTATTGCTGTGAAAACACACCATGACCAAGGCAACTAATAAGAGAGCTTATTGGGAGCTTACAGTTTCAGAGGGTGAGTCCATGACCATCATGGTGCAGAACACAGCAGCAGCAGGCAAACATGGCACTGGAGCAGTAGCTGAGAGTTTATATCCTTATTCACCAGCATGAAGCAGAGAGAAGGGGGGCTAACTATGATAGTGTGGGCTTTTAATACTTGAAAGGCTAACCCTAGTGACACACCTCCAGTGACCATACCTCCTAGTCCCCCCAAATAGTTCTGTAAACTGGAGACCAAACATTCAAATAGATGAGCCTATGTGGGCCATTTTCATTTGAAGCATCACATTACCGTTCTGGACCATAAAACAAAATAAACTCTTTTTCTGTAAGTTGTCTTTGTCATGGTCTTTTATTACAGCAACCAAAAGTAACTAAGAGGGAGGTCTGTACCAATGTGGACAGCAGAACTAAATGGAAGTCACTGTATTCTGATCTTTGCCTTGCAAGGTCAACCAGGTCCCAGGAAATCATGAGGAATCTCTCCTAAGGTCCTGCAGCTCTGTCTCCTTGGTCAGAGAAGCTGTGGAAACCCTGATGTTTGACTCTATTCAACATTCATTCTCCAAAGGGGATAGTCAACATGGAGAAATGGCTTCAGTGCTTCTAAAGTGATATGGTCAGCGAGATCCCAACTCATCTCAACAGATAATAACAACTGGTAAACAAACAAACAAAAAACAACCCAATACAAAAAGAACAGGATCCAAAACTAACTGACCCCTGAGTATCATGTCCCTAATTTTGACTACTGCATGATCTTAAAGACCTTCTACACTTTTTGACATTTGTCTTAGTTAAGGTTTTATTGCTATAAAGAGACACCATGACCAAGACTTATCAAGGAAAACATTTAATTGGGTCTTATTAATTAAAAAAACATTTAATTTAAATACAGAGGTTTAGTCCATTATCACCATGGCAGGAAGCATGGCAGCCTGCAGGCAAACATGGTGCTGAAGAAGGAACTGAGAATTCTACATTTTGATCCAAAAAACAGCCAGAAGGAAACTCTTCTATGCAGGCAGCCAGGTCTCATTCATACTGGATAGAGCCTGAGCATAGGAGGAGACCTCAAAGCCCACCTACACAGTGACACACTTCCTCCAACAAGGCCACAACTCCTAATAGTGCCATTTCCTATGAACCAAGCATATTCAAATCAACACAGCATCTATACTACAGGAAAGTACTCTATAATCTGTCAAAAGAGATTTGTAAGCATCAACCCAGCCACGGCACCACTGTCTACAAAGGTACCCTGCTTACAAGATATGCTAGTAAAATGGTGACACAAAACTTGTAGGAATTACCAAGCAATATCTTCTTTGACTGACAGTCCACTAGGAAACCCCATGAAAGAGGAGACAGCAAGAGTTTAAGAAACAGAGGGGGGCGCCTGGAGACTCGGGAGGCTAGTGGGACCCTGCAGAAGTTGTCAGTCAACGCCTTCCTCCACCCACCCCCACCCCCCCCGCGAGGACCTTCGGGCCGCGGGAGCGCGCACGCACGCGCACAGAGTCCCCCCTCCCCCCCCCCCCCCCCCCCCCGCCCGAGCCAGCCACCCTCTCAAGTTGTAGCAGTTGCTTCCCGGGCGTGCTCCGTGGGCGGCAGGTGAGCGCGGGAGGCTGAGCAAGGGCAACGCTCCATGGATCCAAGGATCGGGGTGCGGGTGGCCACCCCGGGCGATGAGGGGCCATCGCTGACAGGAGAACGAGCTCTCGGCGGCAGCTCGGGCGGACCCGCGATGGAAGAGCCCCGGGAGGAGGCTCCCGGCCCGGCGGACAGCGCGGGCGGCAGCTGCTGAAGACCTTGGACTCCGCGCGCTAAGGGGCCGTGAGGCGCGCCCGGCGTCCGCACCCGCGCGCTCGTCCCAGCGGTCGTCACTTCGGGCTCGCCTCCGCCCGCCCTCGTCGCCCGGCGTCAGTAACTTGTGCGGCCCGCGCGCCCCCGCCCTCCCCTCCGCCAGCCCCGGGAGGCGGCCTTGCGGCGCGGGGATGCGGCAGTGAGGCGCAGTCCGGTGAGGAGCAGCTCGCGGACCACGAGCGCGGCGCGGCCGGGGCCCGGGACACAGGGGCGCAGGCCTGCTGTGCCCGTCCTCCGCCGATTGCCCCTGGGTTGCCGAGATGTCGTAGCGGTCGCCGCCCGCACCTGTTGCCTGCGCCACTATCTCGGCCTTGGAGAAAGTGGACAGCTTCACCCGGAAATCGGTGCGCAAGGCGCAGAGGCAGAAGCGCTCTCAGGGCTCATCACAGTTCCGCAGCCAGGGCAGCCAGGCGGAGCTGCACCCCCTGCCCCAGCTCAAAGATGCCACTTTAAATGATGACCCCACACTTGAGGCCTCTTGGCCTCACATACAGCTTGGTGTATGAATTCTTCTTAAGATTCTTGGAGAGTGTTGATTTCCAGCCCAGCATTGCAAAGTGATACATTGATCAGAAGTTTGTCCAACAGCTCCTGGAGCTTTTTGATAGTGAAGAGCCACGGGAGCGAGACTTCCTGAAGACCCATCCTGCATCGGATTTATGGCAAGTTCCTTGGCCTGAGAGCTTTCATCAGAAAGCAGATTAACAACATTATCCTCAAGTTTATATATGAAACGGAACATTTCAATGGTGTGGCTGAGCTCCTTGAAATATTGGAAAGTATCATCAATGGCTTTGCATTGCCAGTGAAAGCAGAGCATAAGCAGTTTCTAATGAAGGTTCTTATTCCTATGCATACTGCAAAAGGATTGGCCTTGTTTCACGCACAGCTGGCGTACTGTGTTGTGCAGTTCCTGGAGAAAGACACAACGCTGACAGAGCCGGTAATCAGAGGACTGCTGAAATTTTGGCCAAAAACATGAAGTCAAAAAGAGGTGATGTTTTAGGAGAAATTGAAGATATCTTAGATGTCATTGAACCAACACAATTCAAAAAATTGAAGAGCCGCTTTTTAAGCAGATATCCAAATGTGTCTCCAGCTCTCATTTCCAGGTTGCAGAAAGAGCACTGTACTTCTGGAATAATGAATATATTCTTAGTTTGATTGAAGAAAATATTGATAAAATCCTACCAATCATGTTTGCCAGCTTGTATAAAATGTCCAAAGAACACTGGAATCAGCCTATTGTAGCACTGGTGTGTAATGTGCTGAAAACCCTCATGGAGATGAAAGGCAAGCTTTTTGACGACGTTACTAGTTCCTACAAAGCCAAAGCCGAAAGACAGAGAGAGAATGTGAGCGCCCTACTCGCCAGCAAAGCAGAGGCCACAACAGGATCCTTCTGCAACACGTTTATTTGGAGAGCATTGACTGCATAGGCAAGAAGACCCAGAGCCCAGAACTGGTGCTACTTATATAGGTCTAGGAGAGGCGTGTCTCACACCCGGATTGGTTATGCATTCTACCTCATTTGCATGTCCCTCATCTGATTGGTTATACTCTCTTAGTACCTCACAGAGCCTCATTATCATACCTCATTTGCATGTCTCTCATCTGATTGGTTATACTCTCTTAGTACCTCACAGAACCTCATTATCATACCTCATTTGCATGTCTCTCATCTGATTGGTGATTCTCTCTCAGTACCTCACCTGAGCCTCATTATCATGCCCAGGGCCAGGCAGTGACTTGGTGAAAAACTTTTACACATTGGTTGTTTACCCAGACTTATGCGCAGTAGCCAGTGGTAGCTAGCACCACCTTGTAATGGCATATGTGGCTTCCCACAAGAGAAGAAAGAACTGGAACGGGAAGAGTTATGGAAAAAACTAGAAGAGCTGCAGCTGAAGAAGGCTCTAGAGAAACAGAATAATGCTTACAACATGCACAGTATTTGCAGCAGTACCAGTGCCAAATAAAGATCAGCTCCCCCTGCTGGTTGGTAGTTTTGTACATTTTTTTTTTTTTTGGAATATATAAAAACTTCAGAGCAGACCTCATCAGTATAATATAATTAGGAGGCCAGTTTTTCCTGGCAAGCGTAAAAGCAAAACAATTATGGACTAAAACATAGCCCTGTGCTGTATCACGGCCACAGTATATTGTAAACTCTGTCTAATCATGGATTGTGTCACTGTCTCTGTTGAGAGAGGTGATCGTGGGAGTGGCAAGCGTGTGTTGCGACCTGAGCCCAGTTGTGCTGCACACACAGATGAAGCCCTCCTCTGCACACTTCCTTTATCATGTGTTTTCACCGTGCTGCACACCTTGGTGCTGCACACCTTGAGAGTAGTTGAGGAAAGAGTCTCGTAAGATAAGCAGAGGTGTTGCCCTTCCCTCACCTCTCCTAGAGAGGTGTGGGCAGGGGACAAGAGCCCAGCCTCATTAAAGACACTGCCATACTCTGGGTTTTACAACATCTGACATTTCCAGGCTTCTGAAGCACAAAGTATTAAAGTTGGGGGGAAAGTAAGCCAAAATTCTGATGTTCCCAAATCCCCGCTTCAGCAGCAGCACCCTGGAGCTTGTGTGGAGCAGCACAGGCCACGGGTGGACCCAAGGCTCGCCTCCTTCATTCCTCTCCTCCAAGGCTGGAGGCAGGGCCTTCCCAGTCCTCACCCTGCTAGTCCCCAGGCCTGCCTGCCTGCAGGGTGGAGCTCTGAGTCCCTCCCACAGTGTGATGCAGACTGCTAGCTATCACTGCCTGGCTTTATTTAAAGGAACTGCAGCAGGTGTCCTCAGAGTTGACTATGTAGAAGCTTTGTCTGTTTTTACCTGTCAGGTATTTTTCACACTTATTGTTACCAGTACCATTCCAGCCACTTGCCTTGCAGTTGTATGGAAAACTGTTTTATAATGAGAGATCTTCACTGGGGATTGAGCAGCATTTAATAGAGTCTATGTTTGTATTACAAAAAGAAAGAAAGAAAGAAAGAAAGAAAGAAAGAAAGAAAGAAAGAACGAAAGAACGAAAGAACGAAAGAACGAAAGAACGAAAGAACGAAAGAACGAAAGAAAGAAAGAAAGAAAGAAAGAAAGAAAGAAAGAAAGAAGAGAAACAGAGGGGGACTACTGGAGAGATGGCACAGCAGTTAAGAGCACTGACTGCTCTTCCAAAGATCCTGAGTTCAATTCCCAGCAACTACATGGTGGCTCACAACCATCTGTAGTGGAATCCAATGCCCTCTTCTGATGTGTCTGAAGACAGCTAAAGAGTATTCACAAACATTAAATAAATAAATAAATCTTTCAAAAGAGAGAAAAAGACAGAGACAGAGGAGGTAAGGGACATTGAGAAAACAAGACCCTGTAAACTAACAATGTCTGCACACATATGAACTCAGAGAAACTGAGGCAGCATGCACAGGGCCTGCAGAGGTCTGTACCAGATTTGGTCCTAGAGCTGAAAAGAAAGTGAACACATGACCCCATTCCTAAGCCACTACTAGCAACCTCCAGTTGATAACCACTTTAAAATGAAAGTTTGGTTTTTTCCCCAAGGGAATATCACTGGGGAAACAAACTACTCTTTGAGAGTAATCTGCATGCCCAGGAGTAAATGACCAGCAGAAAACAAATTCAAAGGCATCTTTGGAGGTTCCTTGTCTCATAAAGTTGTATTGGAGCCTTTCCATGTTTCTTCTCTAGGTCCTTTTATGCATATATTATGACTTCCAGCTTAGTGTTTTTATGGGATTCCTGAGTATGTGATGTGTATATATCTATTTCTTGTGCTATGCCTTTTCTTGGTCTCATTTTTTTTCTTTTGGCTTGTTTGTTTTGTCCTATTCTTATCCATTAGTCTTGTTTTATCATTAAAATAATACAATACAATACAGTACAGTACAATACAATGCAATACAATGCAGTACAATATTATTACCCTTTAGACGACTGTTATCTGTTAAAAGACAAAAAGGAGGCCGGGCATGGTGGCGCACGCCTTTAATCCCAGCCCTCGGGAGGCAGAGGCAGGCAGATTTCTGAGTTCGAGGCCAGCCTGGTCTACAGAGTGAGTTCCAGGACGGCCAGGGCTACACAGAGAAACCCTGTCTCAAAAACCAAAACCAAAACCAAAAAAAAAAAAAAAAAAAAAAAGACAAAAAGGAATGTGGATGGTAAGGGAGGTGGGGAGAAACTGAGAGGAGTAGAGGGAGGAGAAATTATAATCAGGATATATTATGTAAGAAAAATGTATTTTTAATAAAAGGAGAAAATGATTAGTATACTGTCTAGTTTTTATTGTCAACTTGACATAGGCTACAGTCACCTTGGAAGTATGAATATAAATTGAGAATTTGCCTATACAGATTGGCTTGTGGCATATTTGGGGCATTGTCTTTATTACTGGTTGACATAGGAGGCCCAGGCCCACCATTTGAAGTACTATGACCTGGGTTTTATAAAAGGGTAGCTCAGCAGGCCTGGGAGCAAACCAGCAAGCAGCATTCCTTGGTGGCGTCTGCTTCAAGCTCCTACCTTAAGGTCTGGCCTTGGCTTCCCTCAGTGATAGACTGGAATCTGTCAGATGAAGTAAACCCTTTCATCTCCAAGATGCAACAGAAACTCAACGAAAGCCTCTCCCCTCTCTGTCTGCCTCTCTGTCTCTGTCTCTGTCTATCTCTGTCTCTATCTCTGTCCCTCTCTGTCTCTCTCAGTCTCTCTGTCTGTCTGTCTCTCTATGTCTCTCTGTCTGTCTGTCTGTCTGTCTGTCTCTGTATGTCTGTCTCTCTCTCTCTTCCACTCCCTCTCTCTCTCTCTCTCATCAATTCAAGGAATCTTAGACATGATGATTAATTTCATATAAACTATTATAGGAACAACCATTTCTTCATCTGATTTTTTTTTTCTGGGCAAGAAACTGCTGCTATATACAAGACACCATGTTTGGCTTAATTTCAACACTGCAGCTGAAAGGCAATGCCTGGGCCAGAAGACAGGGATTTAAGAAAGGATTTCTGCTTTCTTGATTGCTTTCTTCCCTCAAATGAACATATTTGCAATCTATATATGAGAACATGACTAAAAGGTAGAATAGGACAGGGTCATGATTGGGACAACTGGAGTGGCCAACCCACCCCCTCCTCATTGCCCCACTTCAGTTCCTGCCATGAGTCTTACACAAAGACCCTAGGCCAGCAGTTTGCTGGTGCCCTGCTTCTCAAGACCTCTTGCTTCGTTCTCTAAAGCTCACATCTATAAACTGACAACAAACGCCTTTTTAAACTTTTCTTCCTGTGAACAAGAGCTCCTGAAAAGACTGATGGAGCCTGGATGTGGTGGCAGACCTCTTTAAACTGAGTATTCGGGAAGCAAAGGCAAGAGGATCTCTGAGTTTAATGCCAGCTCCATCTATAGAACCTGTTCCAGGAAAGCCAGGGTTACACAGAGAATTCCTGTCTCAAAAAAACCAACACTCCCAGCCCCCTCCAAAAAAGGACGATTGCTTACAGAAAGGGGTTGACATATCAGAACTCCAATACTCTGGAGAGATTGGAATGCTACAGGACTAGAGGACTAGAGGCTTACTAACTTGTCTACCAGGGCCAGCTCTAAGACACTGCCCCAGGCAAGGTGCGGGGTCTGCTCTCCCAGATGCTGAAGCCAGCAAGGGGCAGGGCCATTAGCATAGGAAATTTATGAGCATCTGATCAGAAAGACACTGAAGATGAGAGGCTTTTGTTACTTTCAACCATTAATGTGGAGGTGTCTGAGAGAATACCTCATGATGATCAATGGCCTTATAGGGAAACTGGAGAAATGTTCCTCTTTCTTGGGTTAAAAGTGTTGACTCAAAACCACATCTCTAACCTTAAGGGAATAAAAGACAGTTTTTCTGAAATCATTTTGGGTGACCATGGCCTAGGAACACAGACTTTACCTCAAATTCATGTTCAAATGTAGAAACAGTTTCATGAAGTATTATAGCTTTATAGAACAAAAAGTCATAAATCAAAGCAAGTTTAAAATACCGTGGAGTTATAGCAGAGGAGTAGGTACATAGAAATTGAGGAATCTTTTTTATAGGCCCAAGATACTATTGAATAACCTGCTTAGTTTTGAGGTTGGTAGAAGCTTGCAGTCTGGTAAATTAATAAATATTTATCCATTAGACACAGGGTGTTAGTTCTGACACCATGGCAAGACTAATACTTGCCCAAGATAAGGTATTTAGCTTCTGGACCTACCACATTCCAGTCTTTCCACAGTGCTGAAATTCTAGTCACTCAGTTTCTGCAAATAAAGCTGCTTTTTGGAAACTCTCCTTTGCAGTCCTCTTTGTTAGCCAACCAAATATTTTTTGAGTGGGGTCACATATTATTTATTAAATATCATAAGTTCCCACATAGCTAAGCAACTCATTGCTAGGATCTGATGTAGAGGCTGAGTAGAGCAAGACAGCATCTTCTGGAAAGAAGAATAGGTAATAGGTAATGTAACCTTTTAAATTATCTGATATTAATACCAATAAAGACAGGAGAAGTGTAAACTGAGGATAAAGCAGGCTCAGCAAGGTAACTTTCTTTTCTGTTTTTTTTTTTTTTTTTTTTTTTTTTTTTTTTTTTTTTGGTTTTTCGAGACAGGGTTTTTCTGTATAGCCCTGGCTGTCCTGGAACTCACTTTGTAGACCAGGCTGGCCTCGAACTCAGAAATCCGCCTGCCTCTGCCTCCCGAGGGCTGGGATTAAAGGCGTGCGCCACCACGCCCGGCTAACTTTCTTTTCTTAATTACATACAAAATATCTATTTACAATCCTTATCCTATAGTCTACCTTTCTCTTGAGCTCCTCCAAACCCAAAAGGGCTCCTCAGTTCTCTTTGTTAGAATAGTGCTTTGCCTGTGTCCTGCCAGCTGCTTTTCTGTTGCTCTTTTCTGAGAGAGAGAGAGAGACAGACAGACAGACAGACAGACAGACTATGAAAGGTCCAATTACATATAAAAGAAGTCTCTGCCTCCTCCCCTACACCCTTGGATGGGGATGGGGAGTCTCCAAGCCAAGTCAGTAGTGGCTAAGTCATTTCAAGTTTATGGCGGGTTAGCTCTAGAGCACCCAGCTGACTTTGTCAGGGGTCATACATCAAGAAACACAAGCCTTCTCCCAAGCAACTTGCCTTAACATGGACAGGGACTTTCCATGCCTTAGCATTCTTATCTATGGAGGCTTTTAGAGGCACGCCTAAACTGCATCTCTTCAGAACACACCTAACAGCAACTGAATAATGCTATACCTATTTAAGCTTTGACATCTTGCTAATAATTAGCATTTCTACATACAATAATCAAATATCCTGTAACAGGTAAAGGCCACTAAGAAACAAAATCCTGGATGATGTTAAACCATCTGCTCATGATGCAGATCTGAATGATTTTCTTATGCTCTTTATCTGACATAGCACATGAACTGGGATGACTATATCTACAATCAAATAATTAAAGACACAATTTGACCTAATGGAGCGAAGCTAACAAATGAAGGAAAGATGTATTTAAAATAACCAAAATGTACATATTTACCTAGATTGACTATATTTCCCTGTGTTTATAGTTATTTGTACTGTATGAGCTATCTTACTCATATTTAAGTGGCTGGAAATGACACCTCCAATCACTTTAGTATTGTCTTCCCTTTTTATTTGTAAAATACAAACATTCTTTAATGATTTTTTAAAAGGCTGGATAATTGCACTATAGAACTTTTTAGATAATAGTTAAAACTAGAAACATCAATACTTAATGTATAAATCAACATAGGGGTTGTTATTTAAGATTGCTATCTTTTGTCTAATTCTAAACCTTTGGTTATCTACAGCTAGAGTAAAGAGAATTAAAGTTATATTTAAAAACTAGATTTTAAAATTTTATCCAAACTATACTGTGTAATGAGTGTATATAGGACAGTAAAAACCTTGGATCTCTTAAATGTTAGATTTGGAATAACGTATGGGCTTAGGGTAAGTTAGCAGTCATAGCTACAAGGCATAATTAAATGAAAGGACATTATATCTTCACTTGTAACTTCTCTAAGACCAAGATTATTTTATCACTTAAAGATATATTGGTGGAACAACTAAATATCATAAAAAAATTAAATCTTGTGGAAAGCCGCTCCCACATTCGCCATTACAAGATGGCACATGAGCTGGGTGTTTGAACAAGTAAAAAGGCTTACTGCACATGTCTCTGGATAGTCCCTGTCCGCGAGGACATACATCCGTTAAGTACGTTATCTTGTCCGTTTGGAAATGGCCCTGTGAGGATGCGCCACGTCAGAGGCGGGACAAAAATTCTATATAAGGCACAGGGCTGGGTTCCTCAGAGTCTTCGCATCCGTGTGTAAGCTTATGCTCTCCCTCTCAAGATGCATTAAAGCTTGGCTGCAGAAGGATCCTACTTGTGTGCCGTGTCGTTCTTGCTGGTCGAGTCGGACGCGCGCAAGAAGTGGTGCCGAAAACCCGGGACTTCGAGACATCGTTCGCACCACCGGAGACCCCTCAGCGTTGAGGTGGATTCAGAACTGCAGTGGACTCCGCCCGGAGAGGTGTGTCGGATTTTTTTCTAATCTTGGTCTTCAACTGTCTCCACCTTGGGAGGGTTTGCCCGAGGCGGCGGTGTTAGTGATCGGTGTTAGTGATCGGAGTCTTCTTCCTTTTCTTCCTGGTGTTGTATTGTTGAGGGTTGCGGATAAGTCCGATGTAGATAAGCGGCCCTGCGACCGTTGACATTTCGGCCGTTGATCTCCTGTCAAATCTCCTGTCAAATCTCCTGTCAGATCTCCTGTCAGACGGACGTAGATAAGCCGCGAGGAGGTAGAAATCTGCCGTGCTACGTAAGTCGGGTGTAGATAAACCGCAGGCACCATCTACAATGGGTTCGTCCCAATCTGTGGTTCAAGCCCTTGATAACCTTCTTAAACAAAGGGACATTAAGATTGCACCCCGCACACTTAAAAATTTTGTGAAGGAAGTTGACCGTGTGGCGCCATGGTACGCCTGCTCCGGATCACTTTCCCGCGCCTCGTGGAAAAAATTGGGAAAAGATCTAGATAGAAAACTGTTAGAGGACGATCTTCACCCTGGGACCAAGGCCATTTGGAAGATGGTTAACAACTGTCTAGAGGATGAAACCTGCGGTTCAGTAAGACAGGAAGGCCAGCACACGTTAGAATCAGTCCAAGATAGCATGTCAGAAACCGAGCGGAGTGAGAGGTTGGGTGCTCGAGCACATACAAAAGGGATATCCAAGAAAAGAGAAAAGGGACCCCCCGGAAAAGGTAAAAAAGGGGGAGAGAAGCCTGGTCAACCTATAAGGTTGGATCACCCTTCTAATAATAAGAAAAAAGGGGAGAGTATCTACCCAGTAAGGGAACTTCAAGAACTGAAAATTAGCTCAAGTTCAAGCGACGAACTTGACTCCTCTGAGGAAGAGGACTTAGAGGAAGCTGCAGCTAGATATGAAGAAGAGAGGTATCACCCTGATGAAAGGATCCCAAGGTATAAAAATAAAAAACAGCCCCCACTCCAACAACGCATGCAGCTTACCCCTACTGCCCCACCCCCTTATGGGGCACGACCCGCATCTTCTTCACTTCTTTCTGAAAAAACCCGCCATAAAGTGACACAAGCCTTCCCCGTTTTCGATAATGGGGAAGGAGGTAGGGTTTATGCACCCATAGAATATAATCAAATTAAGGAACTTGCGGAGTCGGTAAGGAAATATGGGGTGACGGGGAGCTTTACATTGATGCAACTAGATAGATTGGCCATAAATCCGCTCACTCCTTCAGATTGGCAGATGATTACCAAAGCTGTTTTACCAACCATGGGACAGTATATGGAATGGAAAGCCCTATGGCATGAGGCAGCCCAAAATCTAGCTAGGTTTAATGCGGCAGCACTCACCCCAGAGCAACGCGATTGGACCTTCGACCTGTTAACAGGGCAAGGCCTGTATGCGGCTGATCAAAACAACTATGCATGGGGAGCTTATGCGCAAGTTGCACATTCTGCTATTAGGGCATGGAAAGCTCTATCAAACAAGGGTGAGGCCAATCAACAATTATCAAAAATTATTCAGGGCCCCCAAGAGCCCTTCTCCAATTTTGTGGCAAGAATGACAGAAGCGGCTGAGAGAATTTTTGGGGACTCTGAGGCCGCAAACCCCTTAATAGAACAGTTAATTTTTGAACAAGCCACACAGGAGTGCCGAGCAGCTATAGCCCCTAGAAAGAGCAAAGGCTTACAGGATTGGCTTAGAGTTTGTCGTGAGTTGGGGGGACCCCTTACTAATGCAGGCCTGGCGGCTGCAATTCTTCAGTCGCAAAAGCAAGCAACAAGACAAAAGGGACATAAAACATGTTATAATTGTGGCAAGCCTGGCCATCTCAAAAGAGACTGCAGGGCCCCTCCTCGTGAGAGGAGGGTCCTTACCCTATGCACCAAGTGCGGTAAGGGTTATCATAGGGCAGATCAATGTCGGTCTGTCAGAGATATCAATGGCAGGCTACTTGCACCACAGGAGGCTAATGATACTAAAGAGTTTCCTCGTGTAACAAAAAACGGGAAACCGGGCCCCCGGTCCCAGGGCCCCCAAAGATATGGGAACCGATTTGTCAGGACCCAGGAAGCAACCAGAGAGGAGGCCCAGGAAGACCCTCAAGGGTGGACCTGCGTGCCGCCACCGACTTCCTACTAATGCCCCAAATGAACATTCAACCGGTCCCGGTGGAGTCTGTATTATCTTTGCCCCCGGGGACCATGGGCCTTATTCTTGGTCGAGGTTCGCTCACCTTACAAGGCTTGGTGGTACACCCAGGAGTGGTGGATCGCCAACACTCTCCTGAGATTCAAGTCCTATGTTCCAGCCCTCGGGGAGTCTTCTCTATTAACAAAGGGGACAGGATTGCCCAGCTATTGCTCCTCCCTGATAACGCCAGAGAGGAGCCTGTGGGACAGGATGTGAAGAAAATGGGTTCCTCCGGAAGTGATTCGGCCTACTTAGTGGTATCATTAAATAGCAGACCTAAGCTCCGCCTTAAGATAAATGGGAAAGAATTCGAGGGCATTCTAGATACCGGAGCAGACAAAAGTATAATTTCCACACATTGGTGGCCCAAAACTTGGCCCACCACAGAATCATCTCATTCGTTACAAGGTCTGGGATACCAATCCTGTCCCACTATAAGTTCTGTTGCTTTAACCTGGAGATCCCCCGAAGGTCAGCAGGGAAAATTTGTACCCTATGTGCTCCCGCTCCCGGTTAACCTCTGGGGAAGGGATATCATGCAGCACATGAGTCTCGTCTTGTCTAATGAGACAGTTTCCTTAGAAGGCAACTATTCAGATAGAGCAAAGCATATCATGACCAAGATGGGTTATAGAGATGGGGAGGGACTGGGTGCACAAGGACAGGGACGAATAACGCCTATTGCACCAAAGGAAAATTATAAAAAACAGGGACTGGGTTTTTCCTAGGGGCCGCTGAGATAGCACAACCTATACCATGGAAAACAGAGGACCCGGTGTGGGTTCCTCAGTGGCCTTTATCCTCTGAAAAATTAGAGGCAGTAACACAATTAATAAAAGAACAGTTAAATTTAGGACACATCGAGCCATCTGTCTCTCCTTGGAATACTCCCATATTTGTTATTAAAAAGAAATCTGGAAAATGGAGGTTGCTTCATGACTTAAGGGCCATTAATGCACAAATGAAGTTATTTGGCCCCGTGCAACGTGGTTTGCCGGTGTTATCTGCCCTGCCGCGAAAATGGAATTTAATTATTATAGATATTAAGGATTGCTTTTTTTTTATACCATTATGCCCTGAGGATAGGCCTCGTTTTGCCTTCACAGTTCCCTCATTCAATCATATGGAACCAGATAGAAGATATCAATGGAAAGTTTTGCCCCAGGGCATGTCCAATAGTCCCACCATGTGTCAGCTTTATGTACAAAGGGCTCTTAGCCCAATAAAGGAACAATTTCCTTCTTTAATTTTAATACATTATATGGATGATGTTCTTTTGTGTCACAAAGACCTGAGCCTATTAAAAAGGGCATACCCCTGTTTGTTGGACACTCTTCAACGGTGGGGTTTGCAAATAGCTGCAGAAAAGGTGCAGGTTTCTGATACAGGACAGTTTCTAGGGTCGAAAATTACCCCAGACAGGATTGCACCCCAGAAAATAGAAATACGGAGGGACCATCTTCATACTTTAAATGATTTTCAAAAGTTGCTGGGAGATATTAATTGGCTTAGACCCTTTTTGAAAATCCCCTCGGCGGAGTTGAAACCTTTATTTGAAATATTGGAAGGGGATTCTCATATTTCCTCCCCTAGAGCCCTTACTCCAGCTGCTGACCAGGCGTTGCGAGCAGTTGAGGGGGCTTTGCAGGAGGCCCAATTGCATCGCATTAATGATACTCAACCTTTTGATTTGTGTGTTTTTAAGACAACCCAATTGCCGACTGCAGTTTTATGGCAGGGTGGACCTCTACTGTGGGTCCACCCAAATGCTTCCCCTGCTAAAATAATAGAATGGTATCCTAATGCAGTTGCACAGCTTGCCCTTAGGGGCCTGAAAGCAGCTATTACCCACTTTGGAAAAAACCCAGATACCTTAATTGTGCCTTACACCGCTGTACAAGTTCAAACTCTGGCAGCCACCTCCGATGACTGGGCAGTCTTGGTTACCTCCTTTGAAGGACAGATAGATAATCATTATCCCAAGCATCCCATCTTACAGTTTGCCCAGAATCAGCCTGTTGTGTTTCCACGTGTGACATCTAAATCCCCACTTGAAGATGGGGCCGTGGTATATACTGATGGGTCAAAAACCGGCATAAGTGCCTATGTCCACAATGGGGAGGTCACCTCTAAACAGTTTGGTGAGAATTCTCCTCAAGTAGTGGAGTGTCTTGTGGTCCTGGAGGTTTTAAAAACCTTTTCAGGAGCCCTTAATATTGTGTCTGACTCTCATTATGTGGTTAATGCTGTAAATCTTTTAGAAGTGGCTGGGGTGATTAGGTCATCTAGCAAGGTTGCCCATATTTTTCAGCAAATACAGCTAGTCCTATTAGCCAGAAAATTTCCAGTCTATATTACTCATGTCAGGGCCCACTCGGGCCTGCCTGGGCCCATGGCTCAGGGAAATGATATGGCAGACAAAGCTACAAAAATGGTGGCTGCAGCCTTATCGTCTCCAATAGAAACTGCCAGGAGGTTTCACAACAAATTTCATGTGACGGCTGAAACTCTGCGTCGTCGCTTCTCCTTGACAAGAAAGGAGGCCCGTGACATTGTCATTCAGTGTCAAAACTGTTGTGAGTTTCTGCCAGAACCCCACGTAGGAATTAACCCACGTGGCATTCGACCCCTACAGGTCTGGCAGATGGACGTTACCCATGTCCCCTCCTTTGGCAAACTTCAGTACCTCCACGTGTCCATTGACACGTGCTCGGGTATCATGTCTGCTTCTCCCCTAACTGGAGAAAAGGCCTCACATGTGATTCAACATTGCTTTGAGGCACGGAGTGCTTGGGGGAAACCCAAACTCCTCAAGACTGATAATGGTCCAGCTTATACATCTCAAAAATTCCAACAGTTCTGCCGTCAGATGGACGTGACCCACTTGACTGGACTTCCATACAACCCTCAAGGACAGGGTATTGTTGAGCGGGCGCACCGCACCCTCAAATCCTATCTAATAAAACAGAAAGGGGGAGTCGAGGAGGCTCTACCCCGAGTACCAAGAGTGTCTGTGTCTATGGCACTCTTTACACTCAATTTTTTAAATCTTGATGCTCATGGCCATACTGCGGCTGAACGTCATTACTCAGAGCCAGATAGGCCCAAAGAAAGGGTTAAATGGAAAGATGTTTTGAATAACAAATGGAAGGGCCCGGATCCCATATTGATCAGATCCAGGGGAGCCGTATGTGTCTTTCCACAGGATGAAGCCAATCCTTTTTGGATCCCTGCCCGCCTTACGAGAACAATCCATCAGGCGGTAGAAGAACCCATTGTGACGGAGCTGGACATGGATGATCCTACTTCTGGAAATGATGACACTGGGAGGAACTCAAAGATCAGGGAGTAACCCACATCAGATCTATAATGTGACTTGGACTAGTTCTAATTTGTTAACAGGAGTTGTTGCTAATAAGACTGTTTTGCAGGGTGCCCTAAAAGAGGCTTTTCCAACCCTTTATGTAGATTTGTGTGATCTGGTTGGTAATGAATGGGATCCCTCTGATCATGATCCATCTGGAGATTATGGATGCCAATATATTAATCAAAGAGAATTTACCAGAGAATTTGACATCTATGTTTGCCCTGGTCATAAGGTGTCACCTCATTGTGGGGGTCCGGCAGAGGGCTATAGTAAAGTATGGGGGTGTGAGACCACGGGGCATGCTTATTGGAATCCCTCATCTACATGGGATTTCATTACTGTTAAGAGAGGAAATACACCTGGCTATACTTATGGGGGGAGAGGAAAATGGAAATGCACGAAGGATGGAAGGAGGGTTGATTGTGGCCCCTGCTATGATTCTTTAAAAACTAGCCATATCGGAGCCACCCCTGGGGGCCGATGTAATCCATTGGTAATTACCTTTACTGAGGCAGGAAAGAAAGCTAACTGGGATGGCCCAAAAAGTTGGGGTCTGAGATTGTACCGTACCGGTCATGATCCGGTCGCCATTTTTTCTATAAGTAGAAGTTATACAAATATATCTTCTCATTCCCAGTCCTCTGGCTATCTTGTCCCGCCAGAAGGGACTTATTGGGCCTGTAGTGCTGGCCTTACCCCCTGCGTTTCCCTTGCTACCTTAAATTTTACCAGTATTCTTTGTGTTATGGTAACCCTATGGCCTAGGATTATTTATCATCCCATAAGTCATGTTGTGGAAGCCTATGAGAATGCCGGCCCCCCGACGTCTTAAGAGAGATCCCGCTTCTATTACCTTAGCGGTGTTATTGGGAGGCCTGGCCACAGGCGGCATCACTGCTGGTATAGGCACAGGGGCGGTAGCGCTTAATAATATTCATCAGCTCAAAATTTTGCAACAAGCTATGCATGAGGATATAAAGGAAATTGAAAAATCAATTACTAATTGAGAGACGAGTTTATCCTCTTTGGAAGTGTGCCACCCTAAAAGAAGAATGCTGTTTCTGGGTTGATAAGACCGGATTAGTGCGATACAGCATGGCAAAATTGAGAACTCGCCTTGCACAGAGACAAAAAATCTTTGATGCCGATAAAGGATGGTTTGAGGGCTGGTTCAGTCAGTCCCCCTGGATGACAACTTTGATTTCCACACTCGTGGGATCAGTTGTGATGCTTCTTTTGATACTTATGATAGGATCTTGCCTGTTTAAAAAGGTGGTGTCTCTCCTGTGGGAACGTGTACAAGTGCTTGAGATAATGGCTATGTATGAACGCCTTTAAATGATGCTGTTTTATTTGTTGCTAAAATAGGATTGCTGCCTATGAGAGAGAGGATATTAAGAATAACCAGCATTGATTGCGAAATTGCTTGAGGCTGCAGAAACCTGGAATTACCTCAGAATGAAGACAGGAAAAACGAAGAAAGGGATTGTGGGAGGCAGGGTGGATTGAATAGGATTGTCCCGGTGGTTGAGCGTGGCCAATACTCACAGGGCATTCAAAATTTCAAGATTTGTCAGGAAAGAAAGAAAGATACTATTACCATATCTTATGAGGCTTGGATGGGGACCTTCTAGAGAAGTGTGGAGCCGAACTTGGACCCAGTATGTATAGTAAAAGGTCGCTGGCCACTCAGCTCTTGCACCCCACGAGGCTAGTCTCATTGCACAGGACAGAGTGAGTGCGCTTCAGCAGCCCAAGGAGAGTTGCGAGGCTAAGCACTGCAGTGGAAGGGGCAAAGCGGCTGTTAAAACCTCTTCCAGGAGGGCGTGTCATCTATACGAAGGTTATATGTCCAAGTTTCCTTCTCCCAGGAAAAACGACATAGGGTCAGGCCAGGGTTCCTCTGGGCGAAGAGTCTAAGAGGAGGACCCTGTGTAAGACCTATCTTGCACACTGGGAATTTGACCTCCACCCTCACTCTCGATTGCTTGGGTGGCCTTAAAATTAAAACAAAAGGAGGAGATGTGGAAAGCCGCTCCCACATTCGCCATTACAAGATGGCACATGAGCTGGGTGTTTGAACAAGTAAAAAGGCTTACTGCACATGTCTCTGGATAGTCCCTGTCCGCGAGGACATACATCCGTTAAGTACGTTATCTTGTCCGTTTGGAAATGGCCCTGTGAGGATGCGCCACGTCAGAGGCGGGACAAAAATTCTATATAAGGCACAGGGCTGGGTTCCTCAGAGTCTTCGCATCCGTGTGTAAGCTTATGCTCTCCCTCTCAAGATGCATTAAAGCTTGGCTGCAGAAGGATCCTACTTGTGTGCCGTGTCGTTCTTGCTGGTCGAGTCGGACGCGCGCAAGAAAATCTAAGAAATATAAACATTGAGAGAAACATTTGGTTCTTGGGGTACTCAATTGTCAGCTAAGAGGAGTACCATCCAGCTACTTTAAGTTCACATGCCTGTGCTCTCAGACAATGAGAGAAAGCTCACTGTCTTCTAGGAAATGGGTTAAAATTATCTGGATACACTCCAGTTCTTTTAATAAGAATTAATCTTCTGTGTGATTTTATTTTTCTTTTAAGTAATGAATTCTTGTCCACCCTGCCTCCCTGCCTTGTCCCCCATCCCACTTCCCCCTCCCTCCCTCCCTTTGAGAAAGACTCTGTAGGTAATTTTGAATTTTAGTAACCAAAGTTAAAAGTCATTTACAATATTAGTTTACATTATTAGTTTATTTAATAGACCAAGTCTTATAAACAAATTTAAATATTTGTCCATTAAAACAAGTTTTACAAGTTTAATTCACGAGGAGTTTTCTAAGTAGTGTTGACATAAAAACTACAGCTATAGAAATGGCTCAGCGGTTAAGAGCACTGACTGCTCTTCCAAAGGTTCTGAGTTCAATTCCTAGCAACCACATGGTGGCTTACAGCCATCTGTAATAGGATCTGATGCCTTCTTCTGTGTGTCTGAAGACAGCTACAGTGTACTTATATACATAAAATAATTTTTTATAAGACCCTACAGCTCTTATCTTAAAAGGAATAAGTAATAATTTATTTTGGATCCATTTGAGTGGCTGTGTCTCCAGAGAACATATCTGTGTCATTACAAACTGTTCCAATGGAGAAGTAGTTTCATGACATTTTTATAGTTTTACAAGACAAAGACAGTCATACATCAAAGCAAGTTTAAAACACATTAGTGGGTTCAAAGAGGCAGGTACAAGGAGATGGGGGAGCTTAATCTACAGGCCAAGATGCTATCTGATATCACGCTTAGTTCTGGGGTTGGTGGGAGCTAATGATATACTAAGTCAATAATTTTAAACGGTCTTATTTATAATCAAAAGATGTCAGAGTCTGAGTAGGGCAACAGAAGGCTCTTCAGGAAGGCTAAAACTATCTCAGATAAATAGCCTGTAAAACTGCAAGATTCCAGTCTCTCCACAGTATTGAAATTTCAATTGGAACATCAGTTTCTCTGCAAATCCAGACTTTTTCAGGAATTTGTCATTCATAGCCAGACACAGACCTTTTTTCAGAAACTGTCATTTACCGTATGTATCATTCTCTAAACAGATCTTGTTGTTGTTGTTGTTTGTTGTTGTTAAACCAGTGACCCTCCAAAAAGAAAAGGCTTTGTCCAATGAAGGGGAAAAAACCCTAAAACTTAATCATAGGTTTTTAAAATCCATATACCAAAACAGTAAAATGCAGATAACAATTTTAATAAGGTCATTTAAAAATGAAAGTTCAGGGGGCTTTTTCTAAACCACATACACACACATACACACACACACACACACACACACATCATATCTTAGATATGTAACAATTATAAACACAGGTAAATTATATTTGTAGTTTTTGTTTTCTTAAATAAATTTAAGTTAATTACTTGTTAAATGTTTCAATTATTATGATTAGTACCTTGAAACACTTTTTATTAGAAAAAGTATTTGCTTTTATTAGTGTTTATAAAGCATCCAAAGTAGGATAAAGTTTATCATTTATGACTATCATTTTCACTTTTAACCTAAAAACAGGAGAAAAAATTTTAAATATATCATTGTGGGGTTAATTAGGCTACTTAACATTAAGCTTATTTAAACTCTAAAGATGTATTAGTAAGCCTCCAAGTAGGTTTTTGAAATGACAATTAAAAAAATACTCAAGAGGTGGCATTTATATTGGCATTGTTAAAATCAGGGTCTTAAAAAAACTGTTAGGTAAAAATTTTTCTTAGAATAATTTAATGTTTGTATTCACATACACGTTCACACACATATGAAACATATACAAAAGCACAGACATAAATTGTCTTCTTGACCTTTGGAGTAGAGTTTACTATTTCAAGGAAGTGCAATTGTTCATAGGAAGAATATATCCTGCAGCAGGAGCAACCACCTCTTAAAGTTCATATATGTCTCAAGCAATTTGAGCCATGTGGTAGAACCAGAACTAAAATAAGGATCAAGGAGATAGCATCTAGACCAGAACTATGTGAGTATGTATATCTTGTCCCTAAAAGTAGATTTAAAATTCTAACTTAAAAACTCAAGTTAATTGTTCCCCAAAGAGATTTAGAGCCATTAGCTGTCTCTATTTTACCTATGTGGTTGCGTTAATTAAATAGACTTTTTCTCATTTACCATTATTTTGTTCTTTTAAATTTCAGTTTTATTAGGAGCCAAAATAAATCTGGGTCAAGTTTACAACTTTAGTTTACATGAGCACTTACTTATAAGCCAATTTGGTACTAAGTATATTATGAAAAATAAATAAGCACGGCTTTCTTTAGCAAGTATAGTAAGACAGTTTGGAGGAGTAAATGTTTCTCCAGTTTTCCCAAATACTTGCAAGTTAGTAATTATTACCATAAAACTGGCTAGAATACCAGAATGTGGTTTATCTTTAAATATTTCCTTCCTTTTGAACACCTTCTGTGATGGTTATTCTTGGTTATCAACCTGTCTACATCTGGAATTAACTAAAACTCAAAATGTCTGGATACAATTGAGAGGGATTTTTGTTTTGTTTTGCTTTGCTTTGTTTTGTTTTGTCTCGTTTTGTTTTGCTTAATTGGGTCATTTGAAGTGAGAAGGTCAAATCTTTGTGGTGGAAAGACCCACCTTTAATTTAGACCACACCTTCTGTTGACAGTCTGTATAAAGGACATAGAAGAAGGAAGCATTCTCTCTTTCTCTCTCTCTCTCTGTATATATTTATGTATGTATGTACGTATGTATCCCTGTTTCTTACATCCCTTCCTTGCAAATCCACTCCTTCATTGGCATTAGAGCCCACTTCTTCAGGATTATGGTATATACTGAGGACCAGCTGAGATATCCAGTCTCATGGACTGAACAACTACTGAATTCTTAGACCTTCAGTATACAGACATACACATAGAGCCATTGTTGGGCTAGATGGACTACAACCTGTCAGTCCTTCTAATAAATCGTGTGTGTGTGTGTGTGTGTGTGTGTGTGTGAGAGAGAGAGAGAGAGAGAGAGAGAGAGAGAGAGAGAGAGAGAGAGTCATTCTATAAATTGTTACTCTAGGAAATCCAGACTAATATAACAATATTCCTTCTTAAATGCTCACACACACACACACAAATACACACTTTTTTTTTCTTTTCTCCTGAAAAATCGCCTGGAGATGCTAGGAAGGAAACTTGTTTAGAATCAGTTTCATGTTTTACTTTCAGGATTGACTTTCTCAGCTTTTACCCTGAGACTGTCTTCTACATGTTTGTACATATATAAGGATGCTCCAGAAACTGGGTGAACCAATAAACTTCATCCTGTGAATGTTAACTTTAGCAGCTGTGTCTCCAGAGATTGACTGACTAGAATTTTAGTACTGAGGGAAGATTGGAATGTTCCAGTCCCAAAGGGTAATTAGCTTATGTTGAGCTAGTTCTAGCTTCCAAAACAGACACCCTTTGTCTACCTCTGCGTCTGAATTAATGCCCTGTGACTAAGAGATAAAAACACTTTAGAGTTTACTAATTTAGCAAACCACTAGCACCTATCAACCCCAAAGCTAAGGAGTGTCACCAAACAGCATCTAAGGCTTATAGACAATGTATTTTAAACGTGCCCTGATTAACCTAATTCTGTGTTCCTGAGCTGTGTTTTCTTAGTTAGGGTTTCCATTGCTGTAAAGAGACACCATGACCAAAGCCACTCTTATAAAGACAAACATTTGATTGGGGGTAGCTTACAGTTTCAGAGGTTCAGTCCATTATCATCACAGCAGGTAGCACGGCAGAATCCAGGCAGACAAGGTGCTGGAGAAGGAACTGAGAGTTCTGCATCTTGAACTGACTGCATCCAGGAGAGACTGTCTCCCAGGCAGCTAGGAGGAGGGTCTCATTGTCCACCCCCACAGTGACACACTTCCTCCAACAAAGCCATACCTCCTAACAGTGCCACTCCCTAGGACAAGCATATTCAAACCACCACAGTTGTTATGTTTCATACTGCGGTATGATTGTGGTGGCGGTGACGGGACAGTTAGTGAGCCTAGACAAGGTATCCCTCTGAGGAATCACACCATCCAACAGGCCTCCTATAAAGAAGATCTGTTAGGGGCAGGGGGAGGGCTGGAAAGGGGCAGAAAAAGGAGGGGAGAAAGATAAAAAGAGGAGAAGAGGGAGAGGCAAGCCAGGAACATGTGGGGACAAGAAAGAGAGAGTGAAGGAGAGAGAGTGTGGGGTAGCAGTCTTCTTATAAGCTGAGGCACCTGGCTTGTTCCAGGAAGCAGGTGATGATGTAAGCTGTTGCTAAGTCACTGTTGCTAGGCTCCCAGGAGGAGCCGAGTGGAATTGTCTGTAAGCCAATAAAGGTCACTCATACCTACTCCAGAATAAACTATCTCTTATTCCCTTTAAGATTAGAGCTGTGGTTTTTGCATTGACAATTAGGGATCCCAATCTGGGTTCTGAGAATGATCTTTCTTTTGGAGGAATCACACGAATGGAAGCCAGGTTCCAGCAAGGACCCATTCTTGGAGTCCAGACAGCCTGATGTTACCTTCTCCGCTGATGTTGGTAAGCACTTCCTGGGTCTCCAGACATCCGTTGGTTTGGTTGACTATCCATTTTGGAGTTTCTGAGCTGGTTAAGTAGGACCCCCTTTAGATCTGCTCTCTAAGTATGGGATTTAATGGATCTAGTTTGTTTATTTGCTTTGAAATGTTTGCTCTAGAAAAACTGTTCTAGACATTTAGTTTGGCTTGTTTACTTGCTTGCTTTTGAATCTCCAGAGACAGTTTAGATTCTGGCTGTTTAACTCATTTTTCAGATTTTGTTTGCTTTTGGAACTTTAAAGACATTTTGGTTTTTAAAAAGTTTGTCTTAGTTTTCTTTGTCTTTGACATGCATTGATTCATTGTCTTTTGGCCTTTGTCTCCTGACTCTCCTCTTCAAATGCATAGGGATGTGTTTGGAGATGAAACTGCTGTCTGGTACTCCAGTGGCTTATGCGTGATAGTTGCTGACTAACTTGCAAGTATTTGAACAAATGGAAAGATCTAAAGACAATATAAACTTTTGCTACCTCCAAACTGGTATATCTCCTGTGCTTAACAATGCCCTAAGGCATTGGTTCTCAACCTGGGGGTCACAACACCTTTGGGTCCCATGTCAGATGTTCTGCATATCCAATATTTACATTATGAATTAAAATCAAAGCAGAATTATAGCTATAAAGTAGCAATGACATAATTTTATGGCTAGGGGGTCTGTCTTAGTCAAGGTTTCTATTCCTGCACAAACATCATGACCAAGAAGCAAGTTGGGGAGGAAAGGGTTTATTCAGCTTACACTTCCATACTGCTGTTCATCACCAAGGAAGTCAGGACTGGAATTCAAGCAGGTCAGGAAGCAGGAGCTGATGCAGAGTCCATGGAGGTACTGCTTCCCCTGGCTTGCTCAGCCTGCTCTCTTATAGAACCAAGACTACCAGCCCAGAGATGGTACCACCCACAAGGGGCACTCCCACCTTGATCACTAATTGAGAAAATGCCCCACAGCTGGATCTCATGAAGGCATTTCCCCAACTGAAGCTCCTTTCTTTGTGATAACTCCAGCCTGTGTCAAGTTGACACAAAACTGGCCAGTACAGGGTCACCACATGTGAAACTATATTAAAAGGTCACAATATTAGGAAGGTTGAGATCCACTGCCCAAAGGATTAAAATTTTTAAAGATAAAATAGGAAACATTCTTTAATTAAAATGTGAAACTGGGTGGGCTGCCTTGTCTAGCCTCAATAGGAGAAGACACAGTTAGGCCTCCTGCAATTTGATCTGCCAAGGGAGTTGATATCCACAGGAGGCCTCCCCTTCACTGAGGAGAAAGGGAGAGGGTACTGGGGAGAAGGGAGGTGAGGCAGAGGGACTAGGAGAGAAGAGGGAGAGAAAGCTATGATTGGGATGTAAAGTAAATATTAATTAATGAAAAATGTAAGTGAACCATAAAAAACTAATAAAATTGGTAATTCATTACAATAAAGAACTCTTTTAAAACTCCATGTGGATTAAGTTATATGCTAAAATAAAAATAATATCTAAAAATGTTTCATTTATACCAAAACTAAGGACAGAATCTACAATACATTCTCATTCTTGACTCTCTCTTTCTTTCTTTCTTTCTTTCGTTCGTTCGTTCTTTCTTTCTTTCTTTCTTTCTTTCTTTCTTTCTTTCTTCCTTCCTTCCTTCCTTCCTTCCTTCCTTCCTTCTTCCCTCCCTCCCTCCCTCCCTCCCTTCCTCCCTCCCTCCCTCCCTGCCTTCCTTCCTTCCTCCCTTCCTTCCTTTCTTTCTTTTCCTCTCTCTTTCTTATAAAATCTGACACACACACACACACACACACCCTGCCATGTAACTGGTGTGGCAGATACAAGGACATTATAAAGAGACTGTCTGTCAATATGATAATTAGACTGTTGAAAGAATAAAAACTTGCTAAGAATAAAGGAGTTTCCTGTGACTCTCATCTTCAGGGAAAGAAAGAGCAGCAACCAGAGAGTAAACTTGTCTCCCAGAAAGAGACTTCACACAATTCTAGTATCTTGTCAGGCCACAATGGAGGATGAGACTAAAACCTAGACAAGGAAGAGTCAAAGATGGGAGTGACTAGAACTGCTTAGCTGTGGAAATCCTTAGCCCTCTCTTTAAATTGTATGCTCACTTCAGGACCCTAAAAACGGACTTGAGGGGTGTGTTAGACTACTTTGTCCCTCTTCCCAAAGTGGCTCCATTGAGTAGATCTCCCTTTTCTACTTTCCATTTTTTATTTTGGCTCTTTTTATTGGCTTTTTGAGAAGTGGCTACACCAACCTCCAACTTGGTCACAAGTTGCGATCTCCAAGTGTCACCAGACACTAACTCAGACCCACTCAGACACAGTGTACAGCCTTTATAGACTTTATTCAAGCTATCTGGGACCATACCCAAGAATTTGGGGATCTAGGTGTGCCACCAAGTGTCCAGAACCCAGGTTTCTAATGGCAGAGACCTGTCTAGGAATTTTGCTCAGGAGCTGCAGGGTGGGCTTTGCAGAGTAAATTATTGAATCTGAGCAGTTTTAACAGAAGTTAATATAAGCATTAGCCAGCAGGAGGGGGTTGCTCACAAACAGGCAGCTAAGATGAACGGTTAGCTGGAGGAGGTTCCAAGGATAAGTTAGCTCGGGTAGCCTGACCTTTGGTTCCTTGAATAGACTGGGTAGTCTTCTATGGGATTCTCCATCAAAGAGATCAGATGTTAAACCTGGGATGGCCTCAGTAAGAATAAAAGATGGAGGAACCTCTCTCTGCACTCTCTTATTCAGTCACACAATTTGATAACACCTCTGCATTTTAAGCTACATACACATAAGCACATGAATGCACACACACACACACACACACGAACTCATGCATACATACAGGCACACACACAGGTACACATACATACCAAAAGGAAGGAGCGAATGAAGAGGAAGAAGGGGAAGAGAGAGAGAGAGAGAGAGAGAGAGAGAGAGAGAGAGAGAGAGAGAGAGAGAGAGAGAGAGAGAGAGAGGAACTACCTTTCGTCTTCATGACAAGCTTTACCTTTTGATCTTCTGTTATTAAGCCTCTCTCACATCTCAAAGAAACAGAGATAAACTTTCTACTTTTTTTTTCTGAACTGGGTGTACCTAGCTTCATGTCATTGTGTCATGTGTATCCATGACAAGTGTTTTAGTGTGTTTTTGGTTGTTTTCATATGTTGTTTGTGTTAAAAAGTTGTTTTTGTTTTTGTTTTGACAAACTGTCCATTTCAGTTCTCCTTTTTAAAAATTTATTTTCCTAATGTGATAAAATTGCTTTTCTCATGCCCAATTAAAATACACATGCATATTCACAAATTTAAATAGTGTGATCATATATATCAAGCAATCATATATCAAGCACTTATAAAATACTACTGTATATATTTCGGTACTTTAAAAACCCATTAAACCCATTAAAATAATATCTTTGGGGACCTGCCTGCTGCTAGGTCACACCGTGCTTTGTGGGCCAAGGACACCCAGAGTCCTGCCCACTTCCACGATACTCATTGGCACAGATGAATGGAGGGCACCCAGAGGCCAGCCCACAGCCACACAACATTGGCTGGCTGTAGACACATAGAGGCCCCCCAGCTTCTTGGACCTACTTCAGAGGAAGCCAGTACAATGTACAAGTATGTAGTGGAGAGATGGTAGAGAAAGAGAAGCAGAACATTTTGAGCATTGTGAAGAGAGGTAGAACTGGAGACACGAGGGTCTGCGTCCATGGCCACGCCAACAGCAGGATTCTGTATCGATATTTGAAAAACCATGTGAATGTCCCTGGTCTGTGCCTCTGCCTGGGAGCACACTGATGTCCAGGGGTTTTCAGAGCTGGCCCCACCTCTCACTGGGCCCACTTCCTACCTGTGGCAGCACTCTGGAGAGCAGCCCTGCACCTCATCTGGCCAGCAAAACAAGAGCTGGCCCTGGTGGCATGGTATGGGTGAGCCAGCCCCGAGGGCGTGAGTGTGGGAGAGCTTGCTTCTGCTTGTACTAGGAAGATGCCCTCGCTCCCTTTGCCCCTCACTACCTTCAGAAATGGAGAGAGGTGGCTCCAGGGTCATGAGAGCAGGAGAACTGGCCCTGTCCTTCACTGGCTGAAGCACTCGGGAGAGCGGACCCAGTACCTCACCTGGGCAGCACAGTTTGATCTGGCACTGGGGTAGCAGTGCAGGTGAACCTGCTTGGAGGACAGGAGAGCTGTATTTAAACCAATTTAAACTTATGCCTGAGTAGTTTACAAAGAACGAGATTCAGACTTTGGTTATCTTATTTGGTTTTGACAATTACTAGGTTATAACTCCCAATCTACTTTCCTAAAGGCTGGCTGGCTGGCCTGCCTACCTCCCCAGTGGGGTTCCCCAAACACTTGCTGTTTCTCCTGGCCCTGTGCTCATGTCTCCTGTCTCCTCCCATAGTGCTTCCTCCCTCTCCTCCTTGTTCTCCTCTCTCCTCATTTCTCTACCCCCAGTCAGGAAACTCAAAACCTGCCTACCTCTAATCCCTCCAGTAATTGACTGTAGCCATTTTTACTTAGCCAATAGTTTTAAATTCAGAAACAAGGTTTGCACAAGGCCCACACCTTCAGGTACAGAATTTAGTATTAAATACATAGTAACAGACCAAACCTCAAGAGAGAGCAGGAGAGCTGATTCTGCCCCTTGCCAGCTGCAGCACTGGGTGAGCTAGCCAGGGCAGTGCTGGAGAGCTCACCCTGGTGGTGTGGGTGCAGGAGAGCTGGCAGGCTGACTAACTCAGCTATCCCCTAGGTTCAGATCCAGGGCTTTGAGTTGGGCCACTCCAACATCTACCTCACCTCTGAACAGCTGGAGCCTGTGAAAGGGCTGGTCCTGTAGATCAAAGCTATAGCTTACACAATGAGATGTTTTCTATGCTGTATTTATTATTATTATTATTATTATTATTATTATTATTATTTTATTTTAGGGAGGAGGTTGCAAGGGCAGAAAGCAGATATGAAGAGATGGGGAGATGAGTGGAATTGGGGTACATGATGAAATTCACAAAGAATCAAAAAGTTTTTTAAAACAATAATAATATATTTGGAAATGTTAAATGTTTCATAAACCTTAAAATGCTTATTGTTTTAAAAAATAACATTTAAAAAAAACTTTAAAAAAAGAAGTGGGAGAAAAGAAAAAATAACATTTGTTGGGTCTAGATTTCATTAAGCTATAAAAGTTAATGTCATATACATAATATTGATCAGGATTTCCTTCCAAAACAGAATCTAAATATACATACTATTTCATCTCATATATATATAAAGAATAACATAAAATTCATATTATTTCTTCAAAATACTCTTGTTTATTTTTTAAGTCTAAGTTTGTTTAATGAATGCTACAACTTTGAGCCAGAGGATTCTCACTCCCATCTGTCTATGCTTTTGACCATTATACACAGCTATCTTGCCTTGAGGACATTGTGGCAGTTTTGCATCATTCATAAATTGTTTTGATGGTTATCCCAGTGATGACTTATCTTATTTCTTGTTTTTTTTTGTTTGTTTGTTTGTTTTTTCTTCTTGTTTTTTTTATAAAGATTTAGTTATTTATTATATGTAAGTACACTGTAGCTGTCTTTGGACACTCCAAAAGAGGGCATCAGATCTCATTATGGATGGTTGTGAGCCACCATGTGGTTGCTGGGATTTGAACTCAGGACCTTTGGAAGAGCAGTTAGAGCTCTTAACTGTTGAGCCATCTCACCAGCCACCCTTATTGTTTCTTTAATGGTCTAAGTCACTTTTCTACATTTAATATAAAAAGAATAATTGAGTAGGCCAAACTATTGTTAGTATAAAACTGTTAAGTGTATTTATGTTTGTATGTATCTGTTTTTGTTTGCTTGTTTGTTTGTTTTTGTACTGGACCATCTATAAATTAATAGATTTATATGTTTACTGAAGATCTCTATTTTGTTTCCTTTTCACAATGAGGATTATAGGAAATGTAATACAAACAAATAAATTTTGTCTTTCTTTTTTTTGGTGGTTTTGATTTTTTTTTTTTTTTTGTGATAGTTTCTGGGACTCTGCCTTCTGGGTGCTGGAATTAAAGCCATGCACCATGACTAACCACCCAGCTATTAAATGTCTATTATGTATGAATATATATATGGTTATATGTTTTGTTGTTGTTTTCATAATACATGTCAACATAAAACCCAGAGTACTCATCTTAAAGGGACCACATCTTAAAGGGGGATGATTAATATGAGTTTTTAAATAAAACATTTTCAAATCTGCTTTTAGGGTAAGATATACATACTGGCACTGTACTGGTCTAGATGCTATCTCTTTGATCCTTATTCCACTTCTGGCCTGGATGGCTTGAGGATATACATTACCTTGACCCATATTTCTTGAGGCCATACATTAACTTTAAGAGATGGTTGCTCCTTCTGTAGGATATGATCCTCCTGTGCACTCCCTTGAAATACTAAACTCTATTGCAAAGATTAAAAGTATGATTTATGCCTGTGCTTTTGTATACATATCACATATGTGGGAATAGACATATGAATATGAACGCTTTGAAGATGTTTATGTGTTTCTTCTTACTACTTCTGCCTCTTTAAAGTCAAACGAATGGGCTTTTCAAGAACTATGTAAGAGATAACTCTAAATAACTTTTTAAATTATCATTTAAGAACCTACTTTAAGGCTTATACAGATATTTTAGACTTTACAGATTATTAATGTATTGCAACATAATGATATATTTTTAAAAATTAGTGATCCTTGTTATTAGCTTAAAATGAATAATTAAGTCAAACTCTATCCTGATCTGGATGTCTTATCATACTTTGTTACCTCTTAAGTACAATAAAAGTAAATGCTGTTTCTAACAACAAAACTCCATGTCCTCTTACACTGCATAATGGCTTAAATTTTAACACATACTTAATTTAAATTTGGTCACAAAACTACTAATGTATTCTAACTACTTATAACTATTAGATATCTAAATCACCATATTTTATGTGTTTTAGATAAAGTCTCTTGGTCTTCCATTTTTAATTAACACATTAAAATTGTTTTCTAAATTTCATGATAGCAAGAAGAATGTTAAAACTGATGTATATTGTAAAAAATTATTTAAAAACTGGATATATTTGTTAATAAGTTAAAAATAACATAGAGCTTCTGGTTTCCATCTGCTCCTGGAGCTGACTCTGTGCCACAGCTCTCCAAACCCAAATTCCTCTGGGAGAGAGCTGGTCTTCCAGGAGTGCTGACACACCTGAGAGCACAGGTAAGACCACCACTTCTGCTCAAATACCCAGCCCAAGAGGGATCCTCCTGGAGCCCTCAGGGCACAGGAACAGAGGAGCAGCCTGAGACCAGATGCTTCTAGAATCTATATGCATCTGGAGCTGACCTTGAGCCACAGCTCTCCATACCCAAATCCCACCAGGAGAGAACCAGTCTCCCAGGAGTGCTGACAAACAGGCTTACAGGAGGGACAAGCCACAGTTAGAGACAGAAAGACCAGAAAACACCACAGAAAACGAGATGGCAATAGGCAGGCACAAGAATATAAGCAACAGTAACCAAGGCTACTTGGCATCATCGGAACCCAGTTCTCCCATCACAGCAAGCCTTGGATACCCCAACACACAGGAAAAGTAAGACTCTGTTTAAAATCACTTCTCATGGTGATGATAAAGGAATTTAAGAAGAACATAAATAACTCACTTAAAGAAATACAGGAGAACTCAGATAAACAGCCAGAAGCCCTTCAAGAGGAAACACAAAAATCCCTTAAGGAATTACAGGTAAATACAACCAAACAAGCAAAGGAATTGAACAAAATCATCCAGGATCTAAAAATGGAAGTAGAAACAATAAAGAAATCACAAAGGAATACAAACTTGGAGACAAAAAACCTAGGAAAGAGATCAGGAGTCATAGATGCAAGCATCACCAATAGAATACAAGAGATAGAAGAGAGAATCTCAGGTGCAGAAGATACCACAGAAAACATGGACACAAGAGTCAGAGACAATGCAAAAAGCAAAGAGCTCCTAACCAAAAAACAACCCCAGGAAATCCAGGATACAATGAGAACACCAAACTTAGGGATAATAGGTATAGAAGAGAGTGGAGATTCCCAACATAAAGGGCCAGTAAATATCTTCAACAACATTATAGAAGAAAATTTCCATAACCTAAAGAAAGAGATACCCATGAACATACAAGAAGTCTACAGAACTCCAAATAGGTTGGACCAGAAAAGAAATTCTTCCTGTCACTTAATAGTCAAAACACAAAATGCACTAAACAAAGAAAGAATATTAAAGCAGTAAGAGGAAAAGGTCAAGTAACATATAAAGGCAGACCTATCAGAATTGCACCAGACTTCTCACCAGACTATGAAAACTAGAAGATCCTGGGCCAATGTCATACAAACCCTGAGAGAAGAACAATGCCAGCCCAGGCTAATATAGCCAGCAAAACTCTCAATTATCATAGATGGAGAAACCAAGATACTCCATGACAAAACCAAATTTACATAATATCTCTCCACAAATCCAGCCCTACAACAGGTAGAAGATGGAAAACTTCAACACAATAAGGGAAACTCCACCCTAGAAATAGCAAGAAAGTAATCATCTTTCAACAAGCCCAAAAGAAGTTAGCCATACAAACATAATTCCACCTCTATCAACAAAAACAACTGGTAGCAACAATCACCACTCCTTAATATCTCTTAACATCAATGACTCCATTCCCCAATAAAAAGACTCAGACTGGTTACTCCTCCAGAGAGCCAAATAACCCTATCAAAAAAAGGGGGGGGAGGGGAATAGAACTAAACAGAGAATTCTCAACGGAGGAAACACGAATGGCTGAGAAGCACCTAAAGAAATGTTCAAGATCACTAATTGTCAGGCTTATGTAAATCAAAACAACTGACCTCACACCAGTCAGAATGGCTAAGGTGAAAAGCTCAAGTGACAGCAGATGCTGGCGATCATGTGGAGAAAGAAAAACACTCCTCCGTTGCTGCTGGGATTGCAAGCTGGTACAACCACTCTGGATATCAGTCTGGAAGTTCCTCAGAAAATTGGACATAGTGCTACCTGAGGACCCAGCTATACCACTCATGGGCATATATCCAGAATATGCTCCAAGGTTTAATAAGGACACATGCTCTACTATGTTCATAGCAGCCATATTTATAATAACCAGCAGCTGAAAACAACCTAGATGTCCCTCAACAGAGGAATGGATACAAAAAAAAATGTGGTACATTTATACAATGGAGTACTACTCAGCTATGAAAAGCAATGTCTTCACAGAATTAACAGGCAAATGGATAGATCTAGAAAATATAATCCTGGGTGAGGTAACTCAGTCACAAACGAACACACATGGTATCTACTCACTGATAAGTGGATATTAGGCAAAGATTGTGGAATACCCATGATACAACTCACATGAAGTTCAAGAGGAAGGAAGGCCAAAGAGTGGATGCTTCAGTCCTATTTAGAAGAAGGAACAATATAATCAAGGGACATAGAGAGTGGGAAGAACTTGGGAGGAAGAGAAGAGAGGGAGGGGAAAAGAGGTGAAGAATCAGGTATGGGAGGAGATGGAGAAGATGTACAGAGGGTCAGGAAATTGAACAGAAGTATGTAGCAATGGGGGGTGGGGAACTGGGGGTTAGCAACTAGAAAGTTCCAGATGCCAGGAAAGCAAGAGCCACCCAGAACCCCAAGGGAATGATTTTAGGTGAAATACCCCACAAAGGAGGGGGAGAACCTGTAGGTCAAAACATATCCAGAGGTTAGGCAAGCCCCACCCCATCCCACCCCCGGTTGAGTGATGGGGCCACCCACCCATCTCCCAAATTTTAATCCAGAATTGCTCCTGTCTAAAGGAAATACAGGGACAAAGAGCAGAATAGAGACTAAAGGAAAGGCCATCCAGAGGCAGCCCCACCTGGGGATCCATCCCACATGTAGACAACAAACCCAGACACTATTGCTGATGCCAAGAAGTGCTTGCTGACAGGAGCCTGATACAGCAATCTCCTGAGAGGCTCTGCCAGATCATGACCAATAGAGATGCGGATGCTTGCAGTCAACCATCGGACTGAACACACGACCCCAGTGGAGGAGTTAGGGGAAGGACTGAAGGAGCTGAAGGGACTTTATCTGACATCAATGTGAGGGGAGGCCCTTGGTCCTGAGATGGCTTGATGCCCTAGGGTAGAGGAATGCTAGGGTGGTGGTATTGGGGGGGTAGCCTCATAGGAGAAGGGTTGGGGTGGGGATAGGGGAGTTTCAGTGGGGAAACCAGGAAAGGGGATAACATTTGAAATGTAAACAAATAAAATATCCAATAAAAAAAAGAAAAAAGAAAAGTCTTTTCTAAGCATGTCATAAGATAAAGGTGGAACACTCCATGAAAAATTAGGGACAATTTGAAAACCTTGGAGAAATGCCCTACAACATTCATAGCAAAAGTGTCAATACTCCTATATATATATATATATAAGAAAATCAATAGGGAAAAATCGATATAAAGAAAACCCAGTAGAACGTACTATGGTAAAGATAAAATAAACAATACATTTCTGCTTATCATTACCAGTAACACAGGGAATAAAACTGAAATATTAAGAATTAAATATCCATTTTCTATGTAAAAATAATATAGAGGTTGTAAAATTTAATTTAATCCAAAACTCTAAGATAAAGTTAATGCTTGATTTTTTGCATCCATATTCTTAAATATTAATTTGTTCTTAGTAATATTTACCAAAAACAAAAGAAATTTAAAAACTTTTATTTTACCCTTTTACTAAATGGTCACTTAAAATCTGTGTCTCAAGTTAGCTTTTCTTATCCAAATTATACAGAAGACATCAGTCTAAAAGTCTAGTAGAAATATTCACAATGTTCTTTTTTTTTATAAAACTTCTTTTTTTTTTAAGATTTATTTATTTATTATATGTAAGTACACTGTAGCTGTCTTCAGATACTCCAGAAGAGGAAGTCAGATCTTGTTACAGATGGTTGTGAGCCACCATGTGGTTGCTGGGATTTGAACTCCGGACCTTTGGAAGAGCAGTCAGGTGCTCTTACCCACTGAGCCATCTCACCAGCCCTTCACAATGTTTTATAACTTAAGTAGTGATGTTTCTTGATTTAATTAGTATCTTAGCAGTCCTATAATACAATTAGCTAAGATTAAAAAGTTAAACAATTTGTATCTTACTAATAAGAAAGGGGGAAGGATAATGCTGCACTGACTTCTCCCAAAGTCCCTTTCTAACCATTTAAATGTTAGTTCATATATTACAATAATTATAAATACAGGGGAAATACAAAGTCAATCTGGTTACAAAGTTTGGTTTTAGACATGTTTCCTTTTTTTTTTTTTTTTTTTTTTGGTTTTTCGAGACAGGGTTTCTCTGTATAGCCCTGGCTGTCCTGGCACTCACTTTGTAGACCAGGCTGGCCTCGAACTCAGAAATCCACCTGCCTCTAGACATGTTTCCTTTTTGACCTTCACTCCATTTTATCAAACTGTGTTGTTGATTACTTAATTTAGGTATAGTCATCTTAGCTCACATGTTATGTCAGGTACAGAGAGTATAAAAAAAATAATTCAGGTGGGGATCCTGAACGAATGGATTGATATGATTTAGGATTTTGTTTCTTAATAGCCTTTACCAGCTATTCTCTCTCCTGAAGATGCTGTCCTGCCCACTATTCAGCCTCATCTACATCAGGTCCTATGAATGAGCTTCCTAGTTGTGAGGGAACTTATGATATTTAATAAATAACATGTGGCATCACTTCTGACCAAAATGTGATGCTTTGTAGACAAGGGAATTGTGAATGACAACTCCTGAGAGGAGGCTGTGTCTGAACAGACCGATTAGATCTGCAATACCATGGAGAGAGTGGAATGGTGCAGGCTAATTACCTTGTCTTGGGCAAGTTTTAGCGAGCCCTCCTCCCAGTAGCCATACCTTAACCACCTCTGTGTCAGAACTAACATTCTGTGACTAATAGATAAAAACCTTTTGAAATTTACTAACTTAGCAGACTCCTAGCTTCTACCAACCCCAAAGCTACAAATGTCATCCAACTAAATTTGCCTTGATTTTGACTTTCTTTGTTCTGTAAAACTGTGAAATTGCTTCCATATTGGGACATAGAGTCTGGGGTAACTTCAATCTGTGTTCCTGGACAATGGTCACTTGAAATGGCTTCAGAATAAACTGTCCTCTTATTTCCTTTAATATGAGAGCTGTGGTGTTTTTGCTTTACCATTTTCTCATTATCTGTGAATTTCATTTTTTGAATTAAAGAGATAAGAACTCAGGGGCCACTGACTTAGTGGAAGTTTTGTGTGACCATGGGTATCTGAGACCTTAAATCCTGAATTGAAGTCCATCTGAGGAAAGCTTGCTTCTATCAAACTCAAAGTGTATCTATCCACTTTTCTGAATCAGCAGCAAGCTTCAGCCTTTTCCTACCTCAACATGAGATCCTGGGGGAGATTCCATTTCCTTGATAACCATTTCTTCAATAGTCTGGTATTGAAGATACCTAGAATAGGACGTGTGTTTCTCTGTAGAACTTTGCTTCTTCCAGGACTGCCACACTGCTGCGTGCTCCCAGACAAAAACCTCGCTCTTTCCTTCTTTCTTTCTTTCCCACTAGCAATCTAGGAGGGTCTTCTTTCTCATCATCCTCTCCAACATGTGTTGTTAACTTAAGTTTTGATCTTAGTCATTCTGATTGGTATAAGGTGGAATCTTAGGGTCATTTTGATTTGCATTTCTCTGATCACTAAGGACTTTGAAAATTTCCTTAGGTGCTTCTCAGCCATTCGAGATTCCTCAGTTGTGAAAACTCTGTTTAGTTCTATACCCCAATTTTTGATTGGGTTGTTTGTTTGGTTGGAGATTAACTTCTTGAGGTATTTATATGCTTTGAATCTTAGCTCTTTATTGGATGTAGGGTTAGTGAAAAAAAAATTCCCAATCTGTATTTGGCCGATTTGTCTGACTGACTATTCCCTTTGCCTTACAGAAGCTTTCCAGTTTTATGAGGTCCCTTTTATCAATTCTTGATATTATAGCTTGAGCTATTGGACTTCTGTTTAGGAAATTTACCCCTGTGTCAATAAATTCAAGGATCTTTCCCACATTCTTATCTATTATTTTCAGTGTATCTGGTTTTATGCTGTGGTCTTGATAAACTTGGACTTGAGCTTTATGCGAGTTGACAAATATTGGTCTATTTTTATTCTTCTACATACAGACAGCCAGTTAGACCAGCACTATTTATTGAAGATGCTTTCCTTTTTCCATTGTAATTTTGGCATCTTTGTCAAAGATCAAGTATCCATAAGTGTGTGGTTTTATTTCTGGGTCTTCAATTCTATTCCATTGATCAACATGCCTGTCTCTGTAACAATACCATGCAGTTTTTTTTATCACTATTGCTCTGTAGTAAAGCTTGATGTCAGGGATGGTGATTGCTCAAGCTGTCTCACCCAAGAGGAATAGAAGGCAGGAAATAGTCAAACTCAGGGCAGAAATCAACCAAAAAGAAACAAAGAAAACAATGCAAAGAATCAGAAAACCAAAAGCTGGCACTTTGAGAGAATCAACAAGATTGATAAATCCCTAGCCAAAACTGTCTAAACAGGCCCATACTGCACAAGGAAATAGAAGAAGTTATTAAAATCCTCCCACCCAAGAGGCAGTATCCAAATTACCAAAATCAGAAATGAAAAGGGAGACATAACAACACAAATGGAGGCAATTCAAAAAAATCTTCAGATCCTATTATAAAAGCCTATACTCAACAAAACTAGAAAATCTAGATGAAATGGATGGTTTTCTAGACAGATGACACATACCAAAGTTAAATCAAGAGCAGGTAAACTATCTACACAGGCCCATACTGCATAAGGAAATACAAGTCATTAAAATCCTCCCACCCCCCAAAAGCCCAGGGTTACATGGATTCAGTACAAAATTCTATTAGACCTTCAAAGAAGACCTGATACCAATTTTCTCAAACTATTCCATAAATCAGAAAGAGAAGGAACACTACCTAACTCATTTTATGAAGCCACAATTACTCTGACACGTAAACCACAGAAGGACCTAACTAAAAATGAGAACTTTATAACAATCTTGCTTTTGATTATCAATGCAAAAATACTCAATAAAATTCTTGCAACTGAATCCAAGAACATATCAAAACCATCATTCAACATGATTAAGTAGGCTTCATCCCAGGGATGCAAGGTTGTTTCAATATACGAAAATCCATCAATGTAACCCACTATGTAAACAAACTCAAAGAAAAAAAATCACATTATCGTCTCCTTACATGCAGAAAAAGCATTTGACAAAATACAATATCCCTTCATGTTAAAAGTATGGGAGATATCAGGAATTCAAGGCCCATCCCTAAACAGAGTAAAAGCAATTTACTGTAAACCAACAGCCAATATTAAATTAAATAGACATGCTTGAAGCAAACCCACTGAAATCAGGGATAAGATATAGATGTCCACTCTCCCCATATCTATTCAATATAGTACTTGAAGTGTTAGCTAGAATAATAACACAACAAAAAGAGATCAAGAGAATACAAATTGACAAAGAAGAAATAAGGCTATCACTAATGGCATATGATATGATAGTATACATAAACGGCCCCAACATTTATATCAGAGAACTCCCCCAGCTGATAACTCACTTCAGCAAAGTGGCTGTGTAAAATATTAACTCAAATAAATCAGTAGCCTTCCTTTATACAAATGATAAACAGACTGAGAAAGAAATTAGGGGAACAACTCCCTTCACAATAGCTACAAATAATATAAATTATCTTGCAGAAACTCTAACCAAACAAGTGAAAGACCTGTGTGACAGTAACTTCAAGTCTCTCAAGAAAGAAATTGAAGGTTCTATGCCCTAGTATAGGGGAATATCAGGGCCAGGAAGGGGAGTGGGTGGGTTGGGGAGCAGGGGGAGGAGGAAAGGGATAATGGATTTTCTCAGGGGGAACTAGGAAAGGAGATAACATTAAAAATGTAAATAAAGAAAATATCTAATAAAAAAAGAATAAATACAAAAAAGGAGAAAGAAATTGAAGAATATCTCAGAGAATTGAGAGATCTCTGATGTTCATGGATTGGCAGAATTAACATAGTAAAAATGGCCATCCTACCAAAGGCAATCTATAGATTCAATGTAATCCCCATCAAAATCCTAACACATTTCTTCAAATATATGGAAGGAGCAGGTCTCAAAATCATTTGGAAAGGTGAAAAATCCAGAATAGTGAAAACAGTTCTTAACAATAAATCATTCAAATGTAACCATTAGGATTTACTTTTGAGAATGGACACGTGCCATTGATATTTGTCACTTAGTATAAATTTTCTGATAGTTCCATACATTTTCTTGCCAATTTTCTCATTTCAGTTTTCTTTGTAGCTAAATAAAATTCCACTTGGAAGTGCATTACTTTTTCATTAGACATGTTTCATTCGATAGATCCCAATTATGGCTGGTCATTGCACCTCCTTTCCCTCAGTCTCTTCTCTATTTTTGTCTCTTCTGTTCTTTTACAGAAACTATTTTGGGTCAGAATCTTTGACTGTTGGATGGCAATCCCGTCTGTCCACTTGATGCTGTCTTTCTACTGGAGATGGACTATTTGAATTTCCTCTACCCACTCACTGTACAGTATTTTATCTAAGGTCTTTCCCTTTGATTTTTGAGATTCTCTCACCTCCAAGGTGAGAGCACCCTAGAGGCTCCTTTCTGGCTACAGGAGATGGCCTCTTAAGAAATCATATCCCCAAAGAAGCAAGTCACAGCTAAAGTCACCTCCACTGATTCTTGAGAGCCTTCCTTATACTTCCTTATAGTCTCTGTCTCATCCTGAACATGCCCCACACCTCCTCACCATAGTCAGTTGCAGATTTCCATTCATTTTCATGGACATCTGGCCATCTCTTCTGTCTTTCCAAACACCTGATTATGAATTGCCCTCCCCAACCCCTCTCCATCCCAGCTCCCTTCCTCCATCTTCCTCTTATGACTATTTTATTCCTCTTTCTAAGTGAGATTCAAACTTCTTCCCTTGGTCCTTCCTTCGTATTTAGTTTCTTTGTGTCTATGGAATGTAACATGTTACCTGTATTTTTTTTTTTTGGCTAATATCCACTTTTAAGTGAGTATATGTCATCCATGTTGTTTTTGGACTAAGTTACCTCACTCAGGATGATATTCTCAAGTTACATCCATTTCCCTGCAAAATTCATGATGTCTTGGTTATTAGTAGCTGAATAGTATTCCATTGTGTAAATGTACCACATTCTCCTTATCTACTCTTCAGTGAGAGACATCTTTCCAGTTCTGCCTATTATGAATAAAGCTTCTATGAACATAGTCTAGCAAGTGTTTTGTGGGATATTGGAGCATCATTTGGGCATATGCCCATTAGTGGTATAGCTGGGTCTTTAGGTAGAACTTCTTCCGTTTTTCTGCAAACACACACACACACACACACACACACACACACACACACACACCACACACACAGACACAGACACACACACAATTGATTTTCCAAGTGGTTGAATAAATTTTCACTGCCACCAGCAATGAAAGAGTTGTTCCCCTTGCTCCACATCCTCAGCAGCATATTCTAACTTTTTTTATCTTAGCCATTCTGATGGGTGTAAGATGGAGGCTGAAAAGGACTTGCTTTTGACAAAAATGTCAAACCCAAACAATGGAAAAAGAAAGTATCTTCAAAAAATGGTGCTGACTTAATTGAATGTCAACATTTGGAAGAATGTAAATAGATACATATCTGCCACCATGCACAAAATTCAAATCCAAGGGGATCAAAGACCTTAATATAAAGCTGGATATACTAAGTCTAACGGAAAAGAATGTGGGGAATAATCTTGAACTCATGGGTATAGGAGACAACTTTCTGAACAGAACACCAATGGCTCAGGTTGTAAGACAAACTATTAATAAGTGGGAACCTTTGAAGCTGAAAGGCTTCTGTAAGGCAACTATATTGTAAATAAGACAAAACAACAGATAACAGAATGGGAAAAGACCTTCACCAACCCTACATATGACAGTGGGCTACTATCCAAAATATATAAAGTACTCGAGAAGTCAGCCACCAACAAACCAAATAACCCAATTTAAAAATGTGATACAGAACTAAACAGAATTCTCAACAGAGGTACAACAGTGCACCCATGAGGAGGACCCAGCTCTGCTGTGCTCATGCCATTGGGATTACCTCACTTGCAAGCCCCATATGCAGGGACAGCTCTACTGTGCTGTGAGATGCAGGGCCTGCTGTCTCAGCTGCTAGGAAGGTGAGGATCAGAATCAGCTCTGCTGCTCTCATGACTCCCTTGAAGCCAACTCATCTGCCCCCAGGTAGAATCAAGGCACAGTCTCCTGCCACCTTCTGACCCACCTTCCCTTTATCTGCCCAGTTATCAGCTCTCCTTTATTTTATAAATTTAGGTGGGGAGCTGGTTTACAAGAAATCACCTGAGTGCAGACTCAGTCCTTGTTCACAACCACTCACAGGAGAATGGAATTAACATCAAATATAATTAGCTCCCGGGCTATTCATAACATTTCCCCCTTCTGTCCAATTAAAAGACTATTTTATCTCATATATAATTGAACATAACTATTATTATTTTGTAATTTATAAAGTACTAGAGACCTAACACCCAGTCCATCATCTTTGTTAATTAAACAGAACCTCTGTCATGGATCTTTACTTAAAAGACTTATAATTCTACATCTGGATATATCTTGGCTTATATATCTTGGCTTTATATCTTCTACATCATATATATCTTGGCATATATATATGAATGCCATCTTAAAACCATCCTCTCAGAACTGTTCTTCTCAAAGTAAAAAACCTGGGTTGGCTAGGAGACTACGCAGATTTTCAACCCCATCAGAAATCCAAGAATGACTGATATTAACTGAAAATATAAAGAAAGCCTAACACAGCTTCCAAAACTTAGCCAATTTACAGAGATCACAGATCACTTGGACAGTCCCTTACTTCAACATGTTGGAGCATTTGTATTTAGCTTATTGCCCAGGGTCATCTGACAGACTTAGAGAAACAGAAATATTTTTTTTAATATTTTTTATTAGATATTTTCCTCGTTTACATTTCCAATGCTATCCCAAAAGTCCCCCATACCCTCTCCCCGAGAAACAGAAATATTAAGGAGTAGCTTACTAAGGGGACCCACTTAGCCAACTCAGGTAGTTTACTAGAAAGCTCACTTGAGGAACGGATCCGGATTAAGGGTTGGAGGCGGGTCCTGGGCACGAGCGGTTCCGACCCCGCACCCCTATCCCGCCCTCTGCGCCGAATCCGAGTGGCCCCCAGCCAAGCGGGCCCCCACTTCTCGGCCCGACCCAGACCCTTCTGCGCCTCCCTTGGCCTTTGTCCGGCGCCAGGAGCCCGGCCCCGCGCTCCCTGGCGGCCGACGGTGCCCGGGCCCGCGTCAGCCTCCTGGCTCCGTACGCGAGCTCGGGGATCTGCGGCCTCCGTGGCCCCCCTCTCCAGCCCGCCCTGTCGTGGAGCCCGGCGGGGCGGCGGCTGCCAGGGCGGGGTTTGCGGTGCTCAGGAGAGGCCCCGGCTCCGCCCCGGGCCTGCCAAAGGGGGAGAACGGAGCGGTCGGCAGCCGGGTCGGGTCGGGGCCCCTCCCGAGAGGAGAGTGGAGCGGCAGCGGCGGCAGAAATGATGGAAGAACTGCATAGCCTGGACCCACGAAGGCAGGAATTACTAGAGGCCAGGTTCACTGGAGTTGGTGTGAGTAAGGGACCACTCAACAGTGAGTCTTCCAAGCAGAGTTTGTGCAGCGTGGGGTCCTTGAGTGAAAAAGAAGTAGAGACTCCTGAGAAAAAGCAGAATGACCAGCGAAATCGGAAAAGGAAAGCTGAGCCATGACACTAGCCAAGGGAAAGGCACTTCTAGGGGGACATAAACTTAGTGATTCCTTTGAGTTTGCTGGGGGAAGCGGGCCAGGAACCAGCCCTGGCAGAAGAGTTCCACCAGATGCATGATCCTCAGAGCAACATTCCTTATCCAATCCCTTACCGCGTGGAGTAGAACAGCCTCTGTATGGTTTAGATGGCAGTGCAGCAAAGGAGGCCTCAGAAGAGCAGTCTGCTCTGCCCACCCTCATGTCAGTGATGTTAGTAAAACAGAGACTTGACACAGAGCAGTTGGCACCACAGGGAGCTGGCCTCTGCTTCACTTTCATCTCTGCTCAACAAAATAGTCCTTCTTCTATGGGTTCCAGTGTTTGAAAGTGTCCTGTGATTGTGGAAGCTGCAATGATGATACTTTCTTTTTGTTGTTTTGTTGTTCTTTGTTTTTTGAGACAGGTTTTTTGTGTGTTTGTTTGTTTGTTTCTTTGGTTTTTTGGTTTTTTGAGACAGGGTTTCTCTGTAAAGCCCTGGCTGTCCTGGAACTCACTTTGTAGACCAGGCTGGCCTAGGACTCATAAATTCCCCTGCTTCTGCCTCCCAAGTGCTGGGATTGAAGGCGTGTGCCACCATTCCCAGCGATGATAATGTCTTTTCTCCATCACATGCTTATTATTGCGTGAAGTGTTCAGAGGATTGGCACACCATCACAGAGCATAGATTACTATTGCATCCATACACCTTTGACATCTCTGGCCTATGGAGACCCTTTGAGAATGGATTTTGCCTATATGCGTCTATGTTTCCCTGCCTTCAGAGGTCTGATTCTTGGGATTTTTGTGAATAACACAGCACCTTCCATTTGGAAAGCCAGTAAGTACCCTCTCATCTACATTCTGCCCATTTCTCTCATCTTCTCTTTCCTTGGCTTCATGATATTCACAGGCCATTCAAACTCGGTCATTTTTATCATGAGGCAAACCATAGACTGGGATTTTTTTCCGTTAAACTTTTGGCCAAGTAGATCTTGGTTCTGGATTTCAGAGTGGTTTTGTTTTTTGGTTATTTTTTGTTTGTTTGTTTGTTATTGTTTTTTTTTTTTTTTGAAACAGGGTTTCTCTTTATAGCCCTGGCTGTCTTGGACCTTACTTTGTAGACCAGGTTGGCCTCAAACTCAGAAATCCGCCTGCCTCTGCTTCCTGAGTGATGGGATTAAAAGTCATGGGCCAACATGCCTGGCTCAGAGTGTTCTTTTACTGAAATTTATTCACAGCATGAACATCATCATTAATAGTTCATGTGTAGGCATTAATAGTTGTACCTCACAAATTATAGTCTCAAATTTCTGGTCGTTTCTGCATTTTTCTGTGAAACATTTTGCTGCCTTCTGGTAAAGTATATTCTCTATAGGTCATTATAAATGAAAAACATCAAAAAGCTAAAATTTCAAAGGGAAGAAATTTTGTGCTCTAAACTGAGTTCATTAGTCAGAATGAAAGACTATGATTGATGTTTACTGGTTAGGTGATATAAGTATGAGGGTCTCTGCAAATACTAGGTCTGGTAGAATAACAAGCCATGAGACCAAAAGAAATCTAGTTCAATACCACTCTATAAATATTTCTACACTGGTTGTGGTTGTTTTGTGGGTTATTGCCAATGAAATTCTAGCAGCAATCAGGGAAAATCTTTCCCAGTGAATATGTGAACAGTTTTGAAGTAAAAGGTCTCCTGACAGACAGAAGCCATGATATACCACAACGTCCCATGGAACAATGAACCACACACAAGAAATTTATTGGGAAAACACTACAAGGAGGCTGCCTCTGTTCAGGTGAGAAGCCCAAGAGAAATGAGTGGGAGGCAGGCTTTGCATAGTTTAATTTTTGGGGGTGGGTGTGGGGGAAGGATTTTCAGAATTGGAAATAGCACTGGTTGGAGATTGCCTGGATTTTATGTTCTGAATTTGAGTAAAATAAGGAGTTTCTGAGTTATTAAAACTGGGAAGTAAACTATAAGTTTTCCCGGTAGACTCAGTTGCCAATGCTGAGTGAAATTTCAAGATTCTGATCTCAGGGTTGTTTATTTTAGGAACAAGTAAGCACAGTATAATTTTGGAAAGAAATTTTTTGGTAATAATTGTCTCAATTGTCTATATACAATGAAGATGAATGTGTGGCTACTTCAAAGGTCTTTTGCAAAGTACATGTGAGTCTTTCTTTAAAGTTGGATTCTAAAACTAAAGAGCCTAGAGGAGGATCAAGCATACAGTGTAGAGGACACCAAGCTGTAAGGTACATGTCCTATATCCCCCAAGGATGGTTTGTACTGCTGGAGAAACAATGATCTAGGATGATTGTCTGGGACAATTTAATAGTCTGGGGCTTCCAGGTGTGGTCTGCCACTACAATCTACCACAGGTCACCAACCTGCTTACTACATCCACTCTTTTACTTCTGGTTAAAAAAAAAAAAAGTGTACTTCTCTTGCACTGAAGAGAAAACGCTGTGGTTTTACATTCCTGGTTAACTTAGAGCTTATTCTTGACCATAATTTCCTTTGCCCTCTACAGAAAAAATATATTTTATGGTTGTTTCTAGTTCGTAGGATGTTAATGTTGTGTTAGTGTAAATGGAAAGACAGTCAAAAGATGTTTTCTAGAATATAAATTATGTTGTGGAGATATACAAAGTGTGATTACATTGCTTGACTCTATAGACATAAAACTTGCAAGTGTTGCTGACATAATTCCAGCAATCAGAACACTGTGGCAGGTGTATTCCTCTTCATTTGAGGTCAGACTACTCTACATCAAAGTGACATTCCAACCTGTGGGCCCCAATTTCCTCTTCTGGCCTGCTTGGATTCTCCACATGTATTGAGGTGAATTTCCTAACCTTTTCAGTGGGTGTGTCTGTATTTTCAAATTTTTATTGGCAGAGAACTAAGTGCTAGCAGGATCTTGATATTGTCATTTCTATGGTCCATCACCAGCTTTACATTTGTAAATACTCCTCTCACCCCTGCTGACATACTTGAATGGTAAGCAGCTCTCTGGATTGCCTCAAGGCTGCTTGAGGCAGAGAAGTTCTGGTGATGTTTCACACCTGATTGCTTTGAAGAAAAAACCTGACATCCAATTCCTGGGACAAGAATTGGAGGGCTGAATTTCTGGATATTAAAAGAGATGTAGAGAGGAGAATGCAGATGTAGGAGATTTAGTGGGAGACAGAGAAGAGAACAGATAGATGAGAACGGAGCAGGAGAGAGGTTAAGTGGTATCTATGTATGAGGTCATAGGCTTGAATTGTCTTAAATCTAAATGATAGCTGGGAGACTGCTCCAATGAAAGTTTTATGCTTTACACTATATAGAAACCTTGTAATTATTTATAACACTGCTGTGTCCACAAACACTCCCAATATACGCATGTCCACACACACTTGTGTATATAGATATATAGCATTTAACCAGAGTGCTTTTGGTATTTAAGTCAAATTAGACATAGATTGGTTATTCCCAGTAAATTCATGACATCATTGCCCTAAGCATATTTTGCTGGAAGGAAAAATTGTAGATCAACGTCTTTTTGGTTGGTTCTGTGTATGTATTTCACCTTCTGTACGTTTCAAAACACCTTCCAGAAGGAGGACACTGGAACATAAAAGTCAATGTTCTTGACACCAGTTTGACCTTTTTATATACAGTGTTTTGTGTCAGCCCTGTCTTTAGCAATGAAGACTTATTGTCAGTTTGTGAAAAGCAACCCCTTTTGTTGTCAGTGGCCAGCATTCTTTGGATATTTTTATGAAACCACTTTGGCTAGCAACTTTCTTGATGTAACACAGTGGAAAAGACAAGATCAACTGGAACTCCATCTCTTTCAGAATTCAGAGACTTCATTTGAAACACCTTCATACACTTATAATTAGCTGGTACTTTAAAAAAATTTTTTTTGTTTTGTTTTGTTTTGTGAACATCTTACTAAGACTACATCCAGCAGGACTCCATGGGGTCCATGCTCCATGGTGCTTTCCTATGCATTGGCAGAACCATATGTGTGACAATGTATTATATAAAACATCTTACCTTGTAATAGATGGGGAATTTTCCTGGACCTCACAACCAGAATTAAGGCAACTTGAAGAAATTTAAGATTTAAAGCTGTGATCCTACTGTTTATTCAACTTGAGGGTTTAGCCCACTTTTCAAAGAACAACGTAAAAACTAACATTATTCTCTTTGGACTTCTCTTGATATCAACTTTTAAAACCTAACTTGATGCATAGATACAATGGTAATTTATGTACTTTTTCAAGTCCTGCTCAGAAACTGCATGAGTGTCATTTGATGAAAGAATGAAATACAGAGGCTTAAAACATAGTTCAAAAATGCATATACAGTTATGGGTTTTGGTTGACAAAAGTCATGTTTATAAATGTCTGTTGTCTTGACCACTTGACCACTTGGAGCCAGTTACCTAATCCTTTATAAAATATTACTATTCACTATCCCATTCTTTCCCCATGTGATGGTTCCCTTGATGTTCTAGAAGCACTCCAAAGCTTTCTCTCAAGGCCAGTCAGAGAGATACAAACAGACAACAGATTACACAGATAGACACAAACATGGAGACAAAAGGCAGACAGAAAGGGAGAGCTACACAAGCAGCATTCAGGAAGTTACAGATTTAAACTAACTGAACAGACACACAGAGGATGGAAGCACAGGGAACATGAAGTAGAGAATTCAACTTTGTACTCACACTCAGTTAAATGCCTCTGAGGAAAAGGCTTTCATTTCTTTCCTTAACTCAACACAGATGCATTATTAATCACCAGTATGTTTAATCTATTCACATATGAGGAATCAATTAGCTTGTGACTTTTTTTTTAGCAGAACTACAATATGGGAAAAACTAAAATTCACCCCAATGGGAAACAAGTAGCCCTGTCATCTGAAAGGTGTCCATGGGTACAGAACCCTGTTCTTTAAAGTCAGACCCCAGGTTTGGGCTTGTGCTTCTGAGCTCTCCTCCATGCTGAGCTAGAATCCATTTTAACCTCTCATAATCATCACAACAGGTTTTGAACCTATGAGGTCACATGAGAATTCTGGAACTCATTATAATCATGAAAAGAGTTGACTTCCTAGCAATAGTCTAATGAGACTTGGGTAAATCTCGAGTCTCCTTTCCCCCACTTATACTGACATGCATGGGTGTCATAGAGTGTTACAGGGAACAATCTAACTATGTATGAATAAACAGTGCATATGTATTGTAATTTTGTTCCCGTTTTCTTTCTTTCTTTCTTTCTTTCTTTCTTTCTTTCTTTCTTTCTTTCTTTCTTTCTTTCTCTCTCTCTCTCTTGCTCTCTCTCTCTCTTTCTTCTTTCTTACTTCCTGTCCTTACTTTTTTTTTTTTGACAACGATCAGGACAGTTTTCTGAAGGAGTTTCTCTTTATTGCCTCATCCTTCAAGCAGTAAATAATATTGTGCCTTGACCTAACATCATTTTAATTCACCATTTTCTTTGATTGAGGCATCCACCTCCTCTACTTTTTCTTTAAGTCTGATAATCTCTCTCCCACAGGTTCTCTATGTATCGTTTTTATTTTCCTCACTGCATTTTCTCTTCAGGATTTTTTTTTTTTTTGGCATTTCTAAGCACCTATTGAACTTAATTTTAATATTTTATATTGTCCTTATTTCCTTCAGGCATCTGGTATTATTTTCTTGCCCAAGATTCATTTTGTTCCTGTCTGAGTGGATTCACATGGTTTACAAACTTTAATGTCCTTGATCATGACTGTGGGTTTTCCACTTTGTCTTGGATATCACATAAATTGTGCTCCTTATTGGATACCTTTATGGTTTGTGGTTTGAGCCAAGGACATTTTATCTACGTTTTTGTTTGTTTTGGGTATCTGTTCTGAGCATCAGAATTCAAAGGGACTGCTTAATTTTGTGCATTTATAGCCCAGAGGGCTACACGCACAATATGAGAAGTTAGACAGGATCCATTGTATCTGAAGGGTTCAGAACCCAGATGCAGTGTCCTACTACATCCAGCTCTGGTCTAGTCTGGCAGCAACTTTGTGAAGAATCTGTGCAGAATAGGTCCTGGGAAGTTGTGTGGCAGGCAGCCTGCAACAGAGTTGGAGGAGTGGTTCCTGATGGGGAGTGTGTGATGAGTTTAAGAAAAAGAAAAATTAAAAGCAAAGGAACAAGCAAGGAAGCAAGCAAGGAAGCAAGCAAGCAAAAATCCAAAACAACAAAAATTGCCTTGAAGAAGTGGGAAGGTAATTAATTAAAGGGTCCATAAGTAGGTGGGCTTAGAAGAATTCCAGGAAGCTGTTGAATTTTGGGCGGGTCCAAAAGGCGGGGCTAGGCAAAAAGAAGGGAAGTTCCGCGGTTTAATCCTCTTGGCTGCCTCGTGGTCAGGAAGTCCTGGCGGGAGACTAGTGCCTAGTATTTGCGGTACCTGAAAACTTTCTTAAGCAGCAGTTGTTTTGCTGGCCTCGTAGGACATTTGGGAGCTGGTCCTGTCACCTTCCAGGTCAGAGGAGCTGTTGGACTGGGAAACGGGCAGGAGCTTGGCAGCGGTGTGGAGCAGGGGTGCATTTTCTGCCGCCATTCTCACAATTCAGTATTTGCGGACCGGAAAACTTCCTTAAGCTGCAGTTGCCCCTCCTAGGACATTCAGCAGCTGGTCCTGTCACCTTCCAGGTCAGAGGAGCTGTTGGACTGGGAAATGGGCAGGAGTAGGGCAGGGGTGTGGAGCAAGGGTTCATTTCCTGCCGCAACTCTCACAATTCTGTTGTGGCTATCTTACCATTATCAGGAAGTTTGAGATCCTGTGAATTGGGTTCATGGTAATGCTTTACTCAATCTTATGGTTGCCAGAATATTTTTCTAAAATATCCTCGGAGATCCTTGGCTGCATCTGGAGTTTGTACACCGGGAGGTTTGCCTTTGCAAAAGCCTTTATAAAGCTCCTGTAATCCAATTTCTGTTTTATGGTTAGCATAACTTTGGGGCATTGAGTCACAAAGATCTTATTATTAAGCCTGTCCCTAAAGGCCTACTTTTTGTTTTTATGTTTCACTTTTTAACTGTCATGTCACTGTACATATTAATATTAACCTAGCAAAGTTATAGTCTCCGTTAGTTTAACACTGAGGTATATGCAGTCTTTGATGTAAATACAGCATTGAGAAATGTGTCTTCATAGGCTCAGTTATTAATGTTACACGTTAGGTTTGAATAAAACATGAAGACAGGATTGCAGCAAGGTACAGCTGAGGAGAAGATACATAGTAGGTTCTGTCAACCCTGAGTGTCGCCAGAGAAAAACTAATTGTACCATGTGGGCAAGTTTTATAAAATAATACATCCTGACCAAGAGATGAATTTGGTCACATGCTACAGGCTGTTTAATACGCCACTGTAGTTTCCCATGAGGCTTTATTATTTTCCTAAGACATGCAACTTGCAGCAATGCACAAAGATACCTGGTTCTTGTGCTGGTGGTGCAGTTAATTTTTGGCATTTCAGTCTGAGGGAGAAAGCATTCAGAGATATCTGGCTGGTTCCAAACTGCACCAGGCCATCAGGTGGGGGGAGGGGAATTGAGGATGATATGGAGGATAGAGGGGCAGGTCAAGAAATAACCAGGAGCCAAGAAAACACCTACCTAACTATGACTTTATTGATATGTTAACAGACACCCCAGTTAGCCATTCCTCCTGAATTTCTTTGAATCCTTCCAAGGTTCTGCCCAGCATGCTGTGAGAGATTGATTTCAGGCAAAGATATTTTTATAAGTGGAAAACTTACTATGGATTAAGACAAAATTAGACAGACCTTTTGAGTAATTACAATTGCTCACTTACATAAGAAAAATGACTCCTTGCTTCATGAAAAGCCCACGCACACTCATGGTTTGTTGGTTCTACACTGTGGACTTTTTGCAGGTGTGGGAATGCTTAGAACCTGCACTCAGGGCTTTTTTTCACAGACCTCTTGTTGGAGAAGTCCAACTGTCTGGATTGTGTGGATTAGAATAGTTTACTTCCAGTCTTCCCTGATCCTCTTCTGTGTTGCTTGGAAAATGACTCTGTATGTGTGTTAACTGTGTGACTGACTTGCACATCTCTAGGGGAAACTGAAATACTCAGAGAAAAAGAGACATTTTCATAATTTCTTCTCTTTCCCTCATGTTTATCCTTTTATCTGGTATTGACATCTCTCATTTGTGTTTCATGAAAAGTTCCAGGTTCATTCTGAATAATATTTTCCCATTTTCAGGTATTCATATGCTCAGCCAAATGTGCATAAGTGTAAATCAACACTAAGAGCACCGGATGGTTAAGGTCAAGGAGACTCTCACAAAGGATCCAGGTATGTTAGAGGTATTGAACATGGGGTGGAGTGGGGCTCACCTGTGAGTAGAAAGAGGACATGAATTTGATTTTGCCAGATTCTATTTCCTTAATGATTCTGGAAAAGAATAGTATTAGATGTGATGATATGGATTTCCCATGGTTGGCAGTGCTGTCAGGCTTCACTTGATGTCAATATTTAATTAATTTTGATGCTGGGAAATTGCTGTTGCCCATTGTAATCAAAGTTGCTTTTACCCAGATTGAAAGCATCATTAGGCTATGGTTGTGACAAGGGCAATTTATACATAGAGCAAATGTCAGCAGTAGATTCTCTCCTAGGGCCTGTGACCTTCCTTATGAATTTTCAGGCAGATTTTCACTGTATCCTATGTATTTTTTTTTCTTGTGGACCTTGAACCATAAAACCTTATATTACCCACAGATATTCTTGCTAGTATCATAAAAATTTCCATGTCTTGTCTGGCAGATTCCGATTGTAGAAAGCAGGTTGCAAACCTGAGTATGATATTGATAACTCTGCTTCCTGCCCCAATTTGCCTAGCAGTTTTTGTTACTTTGAAAATTACCGCCACGGTTTGTAAGATGTCTGCTGAGAGTGAATGGTCTGATATGAGGTGGTTTTCTCCAGAAGGTCTACTTGCTTTCTGAATCACGTATTCTCTCCACTCTAAATGTTTTCCTGTCCTTGACCTGTGTTCTTATTGATGTTCTGGGTTGCATTAGTCCCAATTAGAGTGGAATAATTATTGTTGACCTTCTCTGTCCTGTTTGCTTTAGTTTTGAGTCTGCTTGCCTTATTTCTGAGGTATGTTTCTTATATTCTTGAGAGCTTTTATACTGAGCAGTGTCTACTTTTTACCACAGGGCTGTATAAGTAAGTTTCATTTTCCTACCATCACTGTAATTTGGGAGGATTCCTGCGTACATCTATTAACCTAGGCCTAGTCATGTAAGCTTCTACTCTCCATACAGTATTATCTAGGCCTGGTGTGTTTTCAGCCTCTGAAATTTGCTGCTGAATAAGCTCCCCCTTTCTTATTCCTTCTCAATGCTTACCTGGCTGATTCAATTCTGTTTTTCCACCTCACACTCCTTTCCCAGCTGAGTTCTCTCAGACCCAGAATTGTTCCACTAGGCCTTAAATTAACTGTTGAAAATTTTTGTAATCCTTTGGCTCCTCTTTCTCCTGCTCATTCTGTCTTTGCCCATGCCTAGCATGTTCTATCTTCAATCTGCCTCTGTAAAACTCTCCCAGTAAAACTGTGTCCTTCTCCCTCTCTGTGGCTCTACTCTCTCAACTGCAGCCCATGCACTCTACTGTATTCCTTTATTATTCTCTTCTTCCTGTACTGTCTTTCTCTGTCTCAAGTAACTTCTCTTTGCACTCTCATTACAGCAAAGTTGGGCATATCCTAGTCTGTCAGATCTTTCTCTGATATTCCATATTTTCTGTCATTCAATTAGACATTGCTTTCAAACATGGGTGTGTTTGTTCTTCTATATATAAACTGTACTTTTGTTATTTTGGATTAAAGTGAATACTACCCAGTGTGATGTCAGTTTAGTTCTATACAATTTCTTCTTTCTTAAATTAAAACCAAGATCCACATATACTACTCTTCAGTATGAATATATCTGTTTCATTTTTTCTGACTTCTACTAGGGACTTTATTATAATGTCCTTTGAAGATCGGTTGATGACATTCTGTTCTTTATGAGATTATGTTCCTTAGGATTTTTAATCTGGAAGATTTTGCTGGCAGTGTAGGTGGTAAAGCATGGTTCACTTTGTTCTCAATTCTGTGTGTGGGATAGAGCTTTACTGTGTTGTATATGAGGAATACTTACTAGTTCCCTTCTATTTATTCATTCTTACCAAGAAATTTCTTATTTCCTATGACCTCATGAAAAATGTCTGCATTATTTTTTTTTGTATTGTTTTGTTATGTTTTTGTTTTTGTTTTTGAGACAGGGTTTTTCTGCGTAGCCCTGGCTGTCCTGGGAAGACCAGGCTGACCTTGAATTTAGAAATCCGCCTGCCTCTGCCTCCCAAGGGCTGAGATTAACAGTGAGTGCCACCATGCCTGGATGCCTTATTCTTTTGTGCATAATTTCATCAGTTCATTTTCTAAGTAGGTTTTTTGTTTGTTTGTTTGTTTGGTTTCTTTTTGCTGTTGTTGTTTGGTTTTATGAGACAGGGTTTCTCTGCAGTCCTGGCTGTCCTGGAACTCACTCCATAGACCAGGCTGGCCTCAAACTCAGAAATCCACCTACCTCTACCTCCCAAATGCTGGGATTAAAGGCGTGCTCCACCACTGCCCGGCTCTAAGTAGGTTTTTGACTAAAAAACATGTCCTAATGAATTACTACATTCAAATTTACTTTATATACTGTCAATACTAGTAGTCACTTACTTTGGATTGCCAGTTATTTTCTCTCAGGGCTTGAAAAATATTATTCCATTCACTCTTGATTCTAATCTATGTGTAAATATTTATTAGTATTGTATGCTACTGTAATATTGCAACATTGATTGTAATGGACAGGACAAGACGATAAGAAAAGAGATGTACATTGTTATAGCACTTCGATGTGACAAAAGCCAGAAACATCTGGGAGTAGAGAAAGCCAATCTGTAATAGCCTTCCCTAGGGAATGCTAAGCTAGAATGCTATGTTCTTGTACTCAAGAGTCCCAGGGTCTGAACACACTACACATTACTATTATAGTTTGTCCACTTTCAAAATATTGGGATGAAAGAAGTGATAGTAAAAATGGACTGGAAGGCTGATAAGGACAGAATAAAGACTGTTCAGAATCAGATGTGAATTTGAGGAAATGCCAGTGTCAAGTTTTAAAGTCAAAGCCTTAGTGTTCCTATCAACTTCTTGGTGGCTGTGAAACCATGGGTTATTCTTTCCATCCTAGAATGAGCTCTTGTTCAGTCTCCATGAGATGGAAGATGTACTTTTCCTGTTATACACATAGACTAAATAATTCCATGATATACATTCATTCCATGTTTTTATTATTGTTGAAACTAAGGCCCAACATCTCTTACTGGGGCAGAAATTTAGGATCTGTTGCTGTAAAGTTGACAATACTCAGCCTGTATGTCACAGGCAGGATTCATAAAGTGACATGCTCTGCAAAAATGTCCTGATTATTCCCTGAATATTTATGCATTCCTATGCCTACTTTTTCTAGCCCACTTGATGTTGTCTTCAAATGCCTGGGTTGTAGAGATTTACATATTGTGAATTTAGGACAGCATTATATTTTTCTCCGTATCTACATTTCTGTTGTACATAAATTCTTCTTACCACTCAATTTTCCATCACATGAATTAGGGATTATCTACATTTTTTATGCATATTACAGCTGTTAGAATATTTACAGGGAAACATTCTGGTAGAGTATTTGTATTATCTGGTTTCTTTGCTATTGCAGATATTACAAAGCCCCTAAAGATTTCTTTAATCTCTGCTATCTAATTCTCCTGGTGCTAGCATTTTCAGGTGAATGGTGTTTGTACAAAATTAGTGTGGAGGCTTTGCACATCCTTGTCTCTCTAGTTAGTAGGATAGAATGATGATAGATGTCTTCAGTTTCTGTAGTGATAGAATTAGGATGATGGCTATGATGTTCATTAGACTCAGTGATTTTCTTGCTCTTTTTTAAAAAAAAGATTTATTTATTTCATGTATGTGTGTGCACTGTCACTGTCTTCAGACACACCAAAAGAGGACATAAGATCCCATTAAAGATGTTTATGAACCACCATGTGGTTGCTGGGAATTGAACTCAGGACCTCTGAGTGATGTTCTTTCTCTTCCACATTCTTCAGAGCTTTCATAGTGATCCACTATGATATTTTGTAGGCCTTTTGTAGATATAATGACATGATTGAGAGCCTTCTCTCACTGATTGTATGTACTTTGTGCCTTGAGTTATTTGGTTTGTGCTTCTTGAAACAGTATTGCATCTATGGCATGAAATCAAGTGGAGTTCATTTTCTATATCCATTATAGAGAATTTTATTATTTTATTCATGCATATTTCTATGGTCATTTGCTTTTGCATCCCGGTACAGACAGCTTTGTGTGATGACTGCACCACATTCCCTTTCTTTCTGTATTCTGTAATATTCTCTGTGTAAGATGATTGTGGGATTTTCTAACAAAATTTGTGAATTCAGTGCTGCACCTATTTAGTTCTCAGACAGTGTTAGAAGACACTCTGCAGGTCTGGGTTTCCACACTTGCTTAATGCCTGCCTAGTGTTAGGACATAGACAGTTTTCTTGTTCACTTCTTCCTAGGATATCATTGTTTTCCCTGTTAGTTCCCATTAATTGTGTATGACTTTCTACAGCATTCCATCATCTGCTATGCCCCAGTTTCAATGTAAACTAATGAGGCACCAAGACAACAGGACACACATAGAACATAGATATACTGTATCTACCTGGGAGAATGAAATGTAATCTCCTCAAAGGATTAGGTATTGTATTCTAGTATGATGTCTAATGAAACACCATTCAACTCTAGGCATCATTCATGGTAGGAACTAGCCATTTGTCCTCGACTCTAGTCCCAGGAAGATAAGTTCTCAATAACAACCCTGATAATAGTGTTTTACAGCCTGGATGCATATGCTTTGTGTTTATGCCAGGTGCCCACTGAAGTCAGAAAGAGTCCTCAGATTATACTTATATTCCTTACTACACTAAATATGTCACTCCATGCTCTCATGTCTGTAGAAGTGTCGACAAGATTCTTTGTATCATCTTGCATTTAATGTCCTTTTATGTGGTTTATTATTGTCTATTACGTAGTTGTAGTAATTTCATTTTTGTATTTTTCAAACCCTGTTGTGAAACTTCAAGAAGAGTTCCAATATTTGAAACTGGGAGAGGAAAAAGAAAAAGAATGAGTTCTCTCGTAAACACTCCACAGGTCAGTGTGCTGTCCACATTTCTTTGAAAACTCCGTTTTCATTCAAACCATTCCATAGTTCTGTAATCTACATGTGGTCATGTTATCTATAAGGATTTTTTTCTATGCTCTTCATTTTCTTCTGGGATGAGGAGTATTTAACAGTTTGGTCTTTTCACATATATAATACCATTATATTTTCTGTGCAATTTCCATGGACTGAAGACCTGCAAATCTCAAAGGTAATCTATTGTAAATGATGCTCAAAAAATATATCGATTACGAATTTCCACTTTGGATTGAGTTTTGTCCTTTTATATTAGTGTGGAAGGAAGGTCTCATGTGTAACTTAATTTGCTTTGGGGTTCCTGTGCTCAGTCTGATGGTTATTTGCAAGCACCACAAATGCATTTGTATTGGTCAGACTGTGGCATAGCCTCAGGGGATAGCTCTACCAGGCTCCTATCAGCAAGTGCATCTTGGCATCTGTAATAGTGTCTGGGGTTGGTGTCTGAAGATTGGATGGATCCATAGGTGGGGCAGTCTCTTGATGGCCATTTCTTCAGTTTCTGATCCATTCTTTGTCCCTGCATTTCCTTTAGAAAGGAACCATTCTGGGTTAAAAATCTTGAGATGGGTGGATGGCCCTTTTCTTCAACTGTGGTCCTTGCCTATGCACTGGATATGGTCTCTACAGGTTCAGAACCCCCTTTGTTGGGTATTTCAGCTAATGTCATCACACTTGGGTCCTGGGGAACTCTTGCTTTCCTGGCATCTGGGACTTTCTATTGGCTACACCCAGTTCCACACCCCGCAGTGCTACACACCTCCATTCAATTTTCTGACTCTCTGTACTTCTCCCCTGTCTCCTCCCACTCCTGATACTCCCTCCACCCCATTTCTGTCCCCTCCTCCCCATCCCCGTCCCTCCCTCCCTTTACTTCCCTTTATAATTTTTCTCCTAAGTAAGACTGAAGCATCCACAGTCCTTGTTAAGTTTCATATGGTTTCATATTGTCTGTGAGTTGTATCTTGGGTATTCCAAGCTTTGGGGCTAATATCCACTTATCAGTGACTGCATACAATGTGTATCCTTCTTAGGATGACATTTTCTAGTTCCGTCCACCTGCCTACAAATTTAATGAAGTCATTTTTTTTTAAATAGCTGAGTGGTACCCCTTTCTGTAAATGTACCACATTATCTGTATCAATTCCCGTGTTAAAGGACATCTGGGTTGTTTCCAGCTCCTGGCTATTATAAAGAAATCTCCTTTGAACATATTGGAGCATGCATACTTGTCATATGTTGGATCATCTTTTGGATATATGCTTATGATTGGTATAGCTGGATCCTCAAGTAGACTATTTCCAATTTTCTGAGGAACCACCAGACTGTTTTCCAGAGTGGTCATACCAGCTTGCAACAAATCCCACCAGCAATGGAGCAGCATTATCTTCCCCTTTCTCCACATCCTAACCAGCATCTACTGTTACCTGAGTTTTGATCTATTTGCATTTCCCTGATGACTAAGAATGTCATTTCTTTAGGTGCTTCTCAGCCATTCAAGATTCCTCAGTTGAGAATACTTTGTCTCTGTATCCTATTCTTTTTTTGTTGTTGGTTTTTGTTTTGTTTTCTTTTCTTTTCTTTTAAAGACAGTGTTTCTCTGTATAGGCCTGGCTGTCCTGGAACTCACTCTGTAGACCAGGCTGGCCTTGAACTTAGAAATCTGCCTGCCTCTGCCTCCCAAGTGCTAGAGGATTAAAGGGCTGTGCCACTACTTTTGGCCTTTAAGTCATTCTTGTATTTGGTCTTCCATACTCTATTTCTTTGTTCTAGAATAGTAGAAACATTACAATCCCAACTGAGTATTTTAGACTAGAGTCAGGCTGTTGACACCCAATTGTAGACAATATAGTTACAGGGTTCATATTTGAGCAAAACTGACCCCTGTAGAATTTGGAAGGGTAGTTTTACTAAACATGACTTTACTATCTGAGATGTGTCACTTGGATCATTCTTGTTATCAAAAAACTGTTCTTAAAAATATATTCCTGCTGGGCATGGTGGCACACACCTTTAATCCCAGCACTTGGGAGGCAGAGGCAGGTAGATTTCTGAGTTCGAGGCCAGCCTGTTCTATAGAGTGAGTTCCAGGACAGCCAAGGCTACACAGAGAAACCCTGTCTCGAAAAACAAAAGGAAAAAAAAAATTCCTGCATCTAGACCTCAAATGTATACATTACAATAACTAAATGTATGCTGTGAGACCATTATGTCATGTACTTTTACTGAGAGGAGAGAACACAATATAGATAGACTATGATGATTTTAGATGATATCATTTCTTAAAATGGCCTCATAGTTCCCATGACCTAACATACATCCTGTTCTTGATTAGGTTTCAGAATATGACATGAATTCTCTCTCTGAAAGGCAACCTTAAATCCAGTCAGAATATCTTTTACTGTAATTGGTTCTTGTCGCCTGCTTTCATAAAGCACCATGTTCAAGGAAACTAATAGAAGAAAAAGACTACTTTGGGTCATGCTTCCAGAAGATAGCCATCAACCATGGCAGGGAGGACAGATAGAACATTGCCATGTTGTTGAAATAGAAAGGTGAAAGATCACATCCTCAACCCCAGTCACTAAAGAGGAAGAGAGAATTAAGATGGCTTGGATCTATTCTCTTTTCTCATAGCCAACCCCCAGTGTTATACTTTTTTCAGCAATGTTCCAACAACTAAATTCCTCTAAACATTGCGACCAACTGAGGATTCGACTTTAAAAATATTATCCAATAGGAGATTTATTCATTCATACCTATATAATCAGTCTTCTAATATCCTTGTACTTGTTAAATTGATTTTGATATGAATGTAGAAAACAAAGTTCTCATTTTTTGTTTGGGTTTCCTGTTTGTTTGTAAAACAGGGTCCCACACTCTAGTCCTAACTTTCATGTGTCCTGATATAGAGACCAGAATGGCTTTTAGGTCACATAAATCTGATTGCTCGAGCCTCCTGACAGCTAGGATGAAAGACCTACCCCACTGTATCAGGCTTGAATTAAACTTTTATTTTTCAATATCTCTGCTGACATGCAACAAGTATTTTGTTCCTCTCTGTGATGTATGACTTCCTCGACTGAGCCAGCTCCTTCAGTTTCATTGACAGGCTGATTTTTTGTTTGTTTGTTTGAATGCTGTATCTTCATATATTGGCCCTCTACTGAGTTACCATTAGGCTTACAGAGTTCATTTCCTGTTTCATTTCAGATTGAGCATGCCTTAGATTTTTATACCTCTGGATACAATGTTCACATCCTGCATTATCATAAATATTCCTTTAGCCACTCATAGGAGTTCTCTGGTCTTTCATTAAGTTTGTTTCTGCCTTCTTTGAGTTCCTGTGCTTGGTCCCTCTTTATGTCATTTGACCACACTGAATGGTGTTCAGAGTATATTTTGACTTCTGTCTCTTGAGTTTGTTTCATAATTCATTTTGTCATGAGTATTGCTATTGTATTAGTGATTTGGGTAGGGAAATTTTATTAACATTGTCATATTGCTTTAGCTACAGGCTCTCAATTTTCTTTTACTATGTGTCATTTAGGTCAGGTGGCAGGGATTTCCATATTAGGTGTTATGAATAAGCTTTGAGAATCTAGGTTGGTGGGCAGGAACTAGGTTACAGGTACACTCTAAATATATCATTACTTGCTTTCATGGCTGTACAAACGTTGTCAAGATTCCTGGTATCATTTTGCATTTAATTTTTTAAAAATATGGTTTAGCATTTTCTGTAATGGAGTTGTATTTATTTCATCTTTGAATCGTTCAATTCTTGATATGAAATTTCAAGAAGAATTCAATCTTTGTTCTTCAGACAGAACCTGGGAGAAGTTCAACAAAAAGAATGAGTGTGTCTCTGCTAAACATGCCACAGGTCAGTGTCCTTTCCACATTTCTTTTTAAAAAAAAAAAAAAACAACTTTTTATTCAAATCATCCAAATGTTTTATTCTCCACATATGGAATATTATCTAAAGGGTTTATTTTTTACGATCTTTATTTTCTTCTGTAATAGTGAAAATTTAATGTTCTGGTCTTTCATGTATACATCATCTTTATATTTTAACTTGATTTTATATTGTGAGGACATATAATTCCCTTGGACTAGATACCTGCATGTTTCAAAAAGGATCTATTGGAATGATGCTCAAAGAACATATTGATGGATATTTTCTATGTTGATTAAGTTCTGTCCTTTTGTATTAGTGTGAAGTAAGGTCTCTTGTGCTACATAAATGGCATTTCAGGGAAGGTCAGGTTTCTAGCTTGTGAATGAGGATATAGAAATTCACATCACTAAAGAAGATATGAAAGAGTAGAATTTGTAGAAGGTAAAATTATAAGAGATCCACTGTTTTGAATCCTAATAGTAAATATATTATTAGCTCCCTAGGGTCACAGATGATGGAAGGAAAATGTCTTTCTTTTACCATTACTGTGATTGTGAGCTGATACAGACTTCAGTATTCTCACAACTCTTTTTTCACACCTCATGTCACTCAGTAATCACAGTTGACACCTGAAATCTATTTGTCTCAAGAGAGACACTGTCCCTGTGGAAAATTCTCAATATAGAAATTGTTATTTTCCTTTCTTTTTGGTTTCAGAAATAACTTTAAGTCCCATTTTCTTCATCTTTGTATTTTATCACATGAACTATATTAGTAAAATTTTCTAGAGAGGATAGCTATGGTGCTGTACATAAACCATCAATTTACAAACATAAATGAATGTCCTTTCTTTTTTTTTTCTTTTTTTTTTTTTTTCGAGACAGGGTTTCTCTGTGTAGCCTTGGCTGTCTTGGAACTCACTCTGTAGACCAGGCTGGCCTCGAACTCAGAAATCCCCCTGCCTGGGTACCTCCCGAGTGCTGAGATTAAAGGCGCGTGCCACCATGCCGGGTAGGAATGTCCTTTCTTATTTTTTGTCTATTTTTCTTTAGAAGTGAAAGGCTTGATATAATCTATGCTAATCTGCTTCAGCCAAGCTGTGCATTACATAGGGAAAACTGAAGGGTTGTGGCAATGTTTCGATTTTTCATTACAATACTATCTTCTTTAAGTACATAAGTGTATATCTGAATGTTTTTTATTTACACTGAATGATACATTATGCCCCTAAAACCATGAGTACAGCCCCAAACGCTTTGGGACTGAATTAAGGCATAATAGTGAGCTGCAATATATTTAGAGAGAATTAGATTAGTTTTTAAAGTAGAAACAGCAAGTACCCTTTACCCTTTAATTATTTGTTCATGTCGCAGGGTTACATTTTTCTCAAAAAAAAGGCATATTTGCAATAAAGACAATATATAGTCTGTATATTATAATTTTTGATAAACAAAGGTAGAATTACAAATCATACTTCTCTATGAAAGATGCAATTCTTATATACATATGGCTAAATTCTGAAGAAAAAAATATAATTAGAAGATTGAAATTTTCAGTTAAGTTAATACAGTGATGAATAAGTCATTAAATTTTAATGAATATTTAGTATAATTCTCCCTGAATTTAAAAACACAATTTGATCAAGAAATGATTATACTTCATTGGAATGCATTGTCACATATGTTATGTGCTTATACATACATATCTAATCATTTTATAGTGAAAGACCATATGGTATTATTGAAATTGTTATTATGCAATTTGATTATGCCAACATATGTAAAATGTTAAATAATTTTAAAGCTCCCTAATACTGTTTTTTTTTCTATTTTATGATTTTGAATATATTTTCATAAAATAATTTCCAAAACCATTTGATTTTCTGTGTCATGGAACGTTCAGTGTATGATGCAGTTCTATTGTGCTTAATGAAAAAGCTTAGTCATTTAGTCCATCTATTATTTCTGCATTTTGTATTCTACCTGTTTCTTCTAGAACGTGTGTAGCATTGAACTTAGACCTCAGATTGTCAAATGGACATATTGTAATACAGACGTGAGATACAGCTGCACATAAGACTAAGCTGGTGTCCATATTTGAATAAAGTGGACATTGTAAAATTTGAAAGCATATTTTTTTTATCATAACTTGACTATCTCTAATGGGACACTGAGATTCTGTTTAATATCAATCCATATATCATAAAGCTACATTACTGCATCTAGACATCAAAAGTACATGTTATATTCTATAAATGCTTACTGCTTTTGAAATTATATCATGCATTCTCAGAGATAAAGAAATATAAGGAAGTTTATTAGTAGTCTAGAAAGTTTCTTTGAATAAAGTTAATTTCTCTTCAATATACGTTGCTTACATTTGCCTGAATGTATGCATATGTGCTATGTATTTCTCCTGTCAGTAGTGTTCAGAAAAGATCATTGGATTTTTAACAAACTGGGTTTAACAATCTACTGCTTAGTGCCACGTGGTGCTGGGAGTCAAATTTCATAATAGATGACATTAAAAGACAGTATATCATCCAAACTGCACATCAAAAGTTTTGAAAAGAATGATGGTGGCAAATCTTTCATGTGCTGTGAAGGTCTCAGTAAATCACAGAAAATTCATGAAGACAAGAGCCTTTCTTTTTTCTTTTTTCTTTTTCTTTTTTTTTCTTTTCTTAATTAGAGAGCCTTTCTAAATGTGAGCATTTTAGTAAGTCATTCTATAGATTGTCTATGGAAGAGCAGCAATTCGTATCTATAGACACATTTCCATAGCACTTTTAGAAAACATTTGTTCTTCATATTTTCCTTCCTAATCTGCATCAAAAAGGATATCTTTTTAAAAATTTATTTATTATTATATCTAAATACACTGTAGCTTTATTCAGATGCACCAGACGAGGGCATAGGATCTCATTATGGATGGTTGTGAGCCACCATGTATTTGCTGAGATTTGAACTCAGGACCTTTGTAAGAGCAGGCGGGACTCTTAACCACTGAGCCATCTCTCCAGCCCCAAAAAGGATATCTTTTCTTTTCTTTTCTTTTCTTTTCTTTTCTTTTCTTTTCTTTTCTTTTCTTTTCTTTTCTTTTCCTTTCTTAAGATTTATTTATTTATTATATGTAAGTACACTGTAGCTGTCTTCAGACACTCCAGAAGAGGGTGTTAGATCTAGTTACAGATGGTAGTGAGCCACCATGTGGTTACAGGGATTTGAACTCATGACCTTTGGAAAAGCAGTCAGTGCTCTTAACCGCTGAGCCATCTCACCAGCCCCCCAAAAGGGTATCTTAATTAGTTTTTTTGTAAAGTAAAAAAGTATTTTTGTCCAGTATCAGATAGGTAGTTTTCTATTCCAGGGTCTGTTAACCTTCAAGGACGTGGCCTTGGACTTCTCACTGGAGGAATGGGAATGTCTCAGTTTTGCTCAGAGGTCATTGTACATGGATGTGATGTTGGAGAATTACAACAATCTGTTGTTTGTGGGTAAGAATGAACTTCTTGTAGAATTCCCGTTTCTTTCTTTGAGTTTTCCTACTATGTGTTTATGTAAATGCTCTGAGATATCCACATGGCCTTCCCTTCAGTCTCTTTTCCATTCTTTATCCCTCTTTTTCCTTAAGACAGGAGCAATTCTGGGTCATTATATTTGAGGAGGGTATGCTGTCCAATTTGAAAATAACATTTAGCAGGCTATTATCATTTCCAGACATTTGATATAAATCATATTTGGGGTTCTTCTTAGGATACATGTAATGATTCGAGAGAGAGAGAGAGAGAGAGAGAGAGAGAGAGAGAGAGGAAAACCTCTCTTGAGAGTAGGAATCCATGAGATCACTGATTATTGAGTCCCTTACTCCTCATATAAGTAATTCATGTCAACTCTAATTGCCTTTATTTTTCATTCGTTGTTTTTTTTTTGTTTTTTTTTTTTTTTCAGAAAATCATTGCATACATGGAAAGTATGAGAAGGTCATGGATCAAGACAGCCAGTACATTGTTCTTGAACACATGAATATTCAAGAGAAGTCTTCTAAATGGAACAAGCTTAGCAGTGTGATTCTAGAATCCTCCTATTATACACCTCACAAATGTACTGAATGGGACAAATGCTTTTCCCAAAAATCCTATCTTAATATTCATCAGAAAATTCATGCAGGAGAGAAACCTTACAAATGCAGTGAATGTGACAAATGCTTTACCGAAAAAGGCAGTCTGAGAATTCATCAGAGAATTCATACAGGAGAGAAACCTTACAAATGCAGTGAATGTGACAAATGCTTTACTAAAAAAGGCAGTCTGAGAATTCATCAGAGAATTCATAAAGGAGAGAAACCTTACAAATGTAGTGAATGTGACAAATGCTTTACTCAAATATCCCATCTTAATATTCATCAGAGAATTCATACAGGAAAGAAACCTTATAAATGCAGTGAATGTGACAAATGCTTTACTGAAAAAGGCAAACTGAGAAGGCATCAGAGAATTCATACAGGAGAGAAACCTTACAAATGCAGTGAATGTGACAAATGCTTTACCGAAAAAGGCAGGCTGAGAATTCATCAGAGAATTCATACAGGAGAGAAACCTTACGAATGCAGTGAATGTGACAAATGCTTTACCCAAAAATGTATTTTGAGATATCATCAGAGAATTCATACAGAAGAGAAACCTTACCAATGCGATGAATGTGACAAATGCTTTACTGAAAAAGGCAGTCTGAGAACTCATCAGAGAAGTCATACAGGAGAGAAACCTTACAAATGTAGTGAATGTGACAAATGCTTTATTGACAAATACAGTCTGAGAAGGCATAAGAGAATTCATACAGGAAAGAAGCCTTACAAATGCAGTGAATGTGACAAATGCTTTACTATAAAAGGCCATCAGAGAATTCATCAGAGAATTCATACAGGAGAGAAACCTTACAAATGCATTGAGTGTGACAAATGCTTTACTGTAAAAGGCAATCTGAGAATTCATCAGAGAATTCATACAGGAGAGAAACCTTACAAATGTAGTGAATGTGACAAATGCTTTACCCAAAAATACTATGTTAATATTCATCAGAGAATTCATAAAGGAGAGAAACCTTACAAATGTAGTGAATGTGACAAATGCTTTACCCAAAAATACCATCTTAATATTCATCAGAGAATTCATAAAGGAGAGAAACCTTACAAATGCAGTGAATGTGACAAATGCTTTACTGAAAAAGGCAATCTGAGATTTCATCAGAGAAATCATACAGGAGAGAAACCTTACAAATGCCGTGAATGTGACAAATGCTTTACTAGAAAAGGCAGTCTGAGAATTCATCAGAAAATTCATACAGGAGAGAAACCTTACAAATGCAGTGAATGTGACAAATCTTTCACTGAAAAAGGCCATCTGAGAATTCATCAGAGAATTCATACAGGAGAGAAACCTTACAAATGCAGTGAATGTGACAAATGCTTTACCCAGAAATTTATTTTGAGATCTCATCAGAGAATTCATACAGGAGAGAAACCTTATAAATGCAGTGAATGTGACAAATCCTTTACTTTGAAAGGCAGTCTGAGGATTCATCAGAGAATTCATACAGGAGAGAAACCTTACAAATGCAGTGAATGTGACAAATGCTTTACTGTAAAAGGCAGTCTGAGAACTCATCAGAGAATTCATGCAGGAGAGAAACCTTACAAATGCAGTGAATGTGACAAATCCTTTACTTTGAAAGGCAGTCTGAGGATTCATCAGAGAATTCATACAGGAGAGAAACCTTATAAATGCAGTGAATGTGACAAATGCTTTACTGAAAAAGGCAGTCTGAGAACTCATCAGAGAATTCATACAGGAGAGAAACCTTACAAATGCAGTGAATGTGACAAATGCTTTACCAAAAAATCCCATCTTAAATATCATCAGAAAATTCATACAGGAGAGAAACCTTACAAATAGTTTGTATGTGACAAATACAGTACTCACAATGTCAGTCTGAGAAATCATGAATTTTTTCATATAGTAGAGAATATTTATAAATGAAGTGAACGAGACAATCCTTTACCAAGATACATCATCTTAAAATTCATTAGAGAATACTTAGAGAAGACAAACTTTTCAAATATATTGTAGGTATTAATCCTTTCCTTTTGGCCTAGTTCCTAGACTGTAACAGTGAATACTTACAGGCTAGAAAATTAACGCATGCATTGTATGAAGAAATATCTTTGACTTCACTTCAGGATAGAGAGAACATCTAAGAACTTTTTAAGGGAAAGTATTTCTGTTGGGGAAAATGTGGCATATGTTTTATTCACGGTGTATTCTTGACAACACTTGAGGCTCCACACTAGAGAATTAGTATGATTATGAAAATCTTATGAAAACTTTCATGCAATGTTCAAATCTTAGATAATGTCAACTATTTATGCAGGGGGAAACTCTGAACATGTGAAAATGTAGAAAGCTTTTCATGACACAAGTTTTTTTTTTACTTGTTCACCCTCAAATATTACAAGATGAAGACAAGTTGGAAGTCAGAAGATAGTATTGTGTAACACTTTCATTGAGACAGAAATAATCCATTACAAAAAGGAAACTATGTAAGGTATTTAATGCAATCCTCAAAATATCTAGTAAAACTGATAACATTCTGTATATTTAATTTAAATGATCCAATTAAGAAAACTTATACTGAGCCGGGCGTGGTGGCGCACGCCTTTAATCCCAGCACTCGGGAGGCAGAGGCAGGAGGATTTCTGAGTTCGAGGCCAGCCTGGTCTACAGAGTGAGTTCCAGGACAGCCAGGGCTACCCAGAGAAACCCTGTCTCGAAAAAGAAAAAAAAAAAAAAAAAAACCAAAAAAAAAAATTAAGAAAAGTTATACTTAAAAGAGTATCTGGCAAACTGAGCCACTCAGACTGCATATTCTTTATCCTATAAATATGCTTATAGATGTGAAGTGTGCTTCGAGTATCCAGTAATCATAATTCTTCTCAAATGCTTGTTAGGATAACAAGTGACTCTGAGTTTCTTGTGATCTGGTCAACAACTCCTTTCCTATTGTCCTGTAACTAACTCCAATAAAGCTGAAAGAATCTACAAGTTTGCTTTGGTTGTTTTTAACTTGCACTTGGGATACTCAGATGAATATATGTAGCATCTTCCCAGGAAATGCCTCACATAAAACATATGGAGAAGTCATGAATATTTTTGCAAATCTATATCATAAAGTTAATAGTAATGATTTTCAACTGGTGGATGACAATCTCTTTGGGATGTAATGACCCTGTCATAGTGGTTGCTTAAAAGCATAGGAAAACACATTTTTCCAATTGTCTTAAAACTGAGAAATCATTCATTGAACTGCAGGGTAGTCTGCCCACCTAAAAATAATTTGAATTCAATGTCTGTGTTTAGCATTAAAAGAGTTAGAAACACTGTTTTACATATGGTGATTTGTGTTAACTGAAATAGGTAAAATTCAGTTCAATGTTCCAGGCAAGTATTACTAGGTTAAGATAAAAAGGCTCAAAAAAGGAAATATGTAGATGCCCTCAGAGCCTCAGAAATAATTCTTGAATTCAAGGAAGTATGAGAGAAAAATATAGAAAAATACATGAAAGCATGGCTTCATAGATTTCAAGGATACTGGCCCTTGATTTCAGATGATCATTAGTATCTGCCAATTGCTTCATCAGGGATGTTGAAACTCACATACCAGGCAAATGAAAATTAGGTGGCTTGAGTAGCTCTTACTAGTCTGGAAATTGCAACCAGTTGGACAGTCTCTTGATTCGCATTGCACATGTTCAGTGGATTTAGGCCTCACTGCTTAATGACTGAGAGAAACTCAGAGTCACCCAGATCTGAAGTGACTTCCAGGTTCATGGAAAAATTTCTAGAAGTACACAATGAAGACACATCTTACCTTGTACCCCTCACACAATATTCATTCTATAACCATTTATACACACACTTCTTATCTATGGTACTGCAAGCATATGGTGATGGTTGACAAAATAGGTCCAGGTAGACTCTGAGTTTTGTGGAAGATAGCATGTGTATATTGATAAAGATGCAAGTCCTTGGCTTGGTATAATTAGCCATACCATGTTTGAAGAACATGGAGACAGAAGCTCACTGGACTTGGAACATTAACTATTTGTGGAAGAGCATTGTAAGGTAAATAATAAGAGCCACACTATAGGAGCCTGATGGGCATTTCTAGAACTTCCAGCGTCTAGATTTTAAGGAACCCACTAGGTCTATGTCAGTACCTTGCAGGGAAAGGAAACTTCTCTTCAGCTTCAGGACAACAGCCTGGGGATGGGAAACACATGGAGCAGGTAGAGTTATTCCTTGGTTGAAATTGATTTTGTTACAGGAGAACTCAGAAGAGGGACTGAGGGCCTGAAGGAAGAGAGTGGGATCATCAGCCCATCCCTGTCAGTAGGAGTTTGGAGCTGCATGGTGTGGAACTAGGACTAGAGAATACTTCCTGGGGTCTACACAGCCATGTGAAAATTCCCTTCCTCTGCAGTTGTCCCCTAGTTACGCCTTGGGGAAATTTTCAGTCACCAGAGCAGTGGCAGGAACTGCAAACCAGAAGACTTGGACACTCCAAGGTCACAGAAGCTGCTAGGCTAGTGGACGGACAGAAACTGGAGAATGATTGAAATCCCTTACTCTGCTGCTCATAAGAGCACTGATCCTCAAATCCTAGTGTGCATTTCATAACTGTGTTGTTAAATTGCTGACCATGTAATTGTGGTGTATCCTGATTTTTTTTTTTTTTTATTCATCTTATTGTTGCCTGGATTCTTTTTTTTTTTTTTTTTTTTTTTTTGGTTTTTCGAGACAGGGTTTCTCTGTGTAGCCCTGGCTGTCCTGGCACTCACTTTGTAGACCAGGCTGGCCTCGAACTCAGAAATCCGCCTGCCTCTGCCTCCCGAGTGCTGGGATTAAAGGCGTGCGCCACCACTCCCGGCTTGCCTGGATTCTTATGTAATACTTTCTTAGAGGATGGACTGGTCAGTTGTAAACATGGATATATTTCTTTGGTGGCAGGTTCAAAGCTGATAGAATTCACATCCACCCATGGTTTTTAACTCTGCTATTTAATCACTGTGCTAGTCAGATTCTTTGCCATTGGAGATTATACATCCACTGGGAGCTTTTTAGATATTCGTCCCATACGGACCACTGGAGTTTTGATTGAATCTTAAACAATATTTTAGCAATTTTTTTTTAAGTTTTAGCTGTCTTTATATTTATCATTATATAAATATTTATTAACCAACAAAACACTCTGTATTAATATTGAACCTGAAATATATGAACTGTGTGATATAAATACAGCATTCATTAATTTGTTCTCATATTCTGATTTATTAATGTTATACCTTAACTTGTGAAAAAAAATACCCTAGGTATGATCCTGTGTGATGATAATAGGTCAGAATGTTTTATAGTTTGAAGAAACATTATAATTAATATAACAATACATGTGAATTTTTAAATAATACTAATCAGGTAACTATTTGAAAAATTCTGTCTTTTGTCTCCATCCAAAAATGCATTGTTCTCATGCATGTTGGGGCTGGCCTGTGGCTCTCATGTCCAGGTTCGAGCCTGGGAGGCAACCTGGAGCTGAAAGAGAAGAGGGAACCTAGGCGGGTTGAGAAATAATGGAACCAAGACATGCTAGTCTGCTCAAGGTTCGAATGTTTAATAAAAAAGTCTGCGCTTATAAAGAGAGAAACCCATCCCCAGTGATGCCAAGTTTCTTGATGTAGAGATGTGAAGTTGTCAAAACAGCCTTTTAGCAGAAATTCACCAATTTCACAGTTTGCAGTTAACTCCAGAAAATCTTGGAGAACCTGTTCAGCCTCACAGTGTCACATCAAAGGAAACTAGTAGAGTGGAGAAGCAGCACAGCAGGTGGCCCTGCCTCAGTGGTAAACAGTCTGAACCAGCCTGCCTAGGCTGAAGGAGGTTACACATGCACACATGGCTAAGGTGGTGTGTTGTTGATTGGGGTTTTGTTGTTGTTGTTGTTTTTTTGTTGTTGTTTATTTTGTTTTATTTTTTTATTTATTTATTTTTACTTTTCTTCGAGTCAGGGTTTCTCTGTATAGGCCTAGCTGTCCTAGAAATCACTTTGTAGACCAGGCTGGCCTTGAACTCAGAAATCTGACTGCCTCTGCCTCTCAAGTGCTGGTATTAAAGGCGTGCACCACCACCGCCCGGCTTGTTGATTGGTTTTGGTTTGTTTTCTTGAATAAGAACCTTGGCAGGTGCAGTGAAAGGAGACTATCACAAAGTTCCAGGTATTCTTCAGGTTTTGAGAAAGGGACGATCAGGCTCCAGGAGACTAGGATTGACATGGGCATATTCTCTTGGAGGGCTGTTGTGATGATGTACCAGTTAATAGAGTTGCTTTCTTTTAAATAGAAAACTGGTTCAATACCTAACCCCCATGGTAACTGACAATCACCCTAAATGTCAGTTTGGGACATCTGATGCCTTTATCTGAGTCCAGATAGCAACAGTACTGAGCGTATATACGTATGCTCTGTAAAGAGGTAAACCTCAGCTAAAATTTTAAAAAAATATCGTTGAAAATATATGGAAAAAATATGGCTCATTTTTGTTCTGTCCCTATAATCAATTCTGTATGAAACTATTTTAAATATTACTTTCCTATTCAACATTTATTATTTTCAAGATTTTCCTAATGACCATGTAATTGACTTTCTATATAAGAATAAATATTAGGTGGGGTTTATAATTTACTGAACTGTGCATATGAATGACGATATCACCATTTTATTCATATCTCTATGTATGTTAATAAACATACTACACGCTATTTGTTATAATTGTAATTTATTGTAAAAGTAGGACAATTCATCTTTCTTTTTTTTTTAGACACTCCTCATTCCATGTTGCAAGTAGTATGTGCATATTCACATGTCATGTTTCTATTCTGTTTTCCATGTCAATGAATGTCTTCCTATTCTTCATGTGTATCTTTTAGATTGAAGTTATTTATTCACATTAGATTACAATATCAGCCCTTCCTCTTCTCTCAGTAACCTCTAACACAAGTCTCCCCTCATTCTACTTAGTAGCAGGAATCCTTATCTATTCGATGTAGAAGTAGTGAAGATCTTTGCCTAATCTATAGGGATCCTGAAGACGGTGTCTTTCGACTTACAGAAGCGTTTCACATTCATGAGGTTCCTTTTATTAAAAATTCTTGACGTTAGTTTCAGAGCCATGAGTGTTCTGTTTAGGAAGTTGTTTCCTATTCCAATGAGTTCAAGGCTATTCCCCACTTTTTGTTGTATTAGATTAAGTATGTATAGATTTATAATGAGGTCTTTGATTCATTTGGACTTGAGTGATATGCAGGGGGATAAATATGGATCTATATGCATTTCCAACATGAAGACATCCAGTTAGACCAGAATCATTCATAGAAGATGCTCTCCACTTTCATTGTATGGTTTTAGCTTCTTTGTCAAAATTTAAGTACCTGTAGGTGACTGTGTTTATTATTGGATGTTCTATTGAATTCCATTGGTTCACCTATCTAGTTCTATACCAGTACTGTGCAAATTTTTATTACTATTTTTCTGCTGTACAGCTTAAAGTTACAGATATTGATACCTCCAGAAGTTTTGTTGTTGTTGTTGTTGATGAATATTTTATCTATCCTGTGGTTTTTTTTTTTTTTTCCATATGAAGTTGAGAATTTTTTCTTTAAAGTTCTGTGAAATTTTTTTCTGGAATTTTGATGGGAATTGCCCTGAATCTCTATATTGCTTTTTGGTAAGATGGACATATTCATGTGCCTATTCCATTTATACATGAGCAAGGGTGATTTTTCCACCTTCTGGGAGCTTTCTGTTTCTTTCTTAAGATACTTGAATTTCTTGTCTTTCACTTTTTTACTTGCTTAGTTAGAGGTAGATGAATGTATTTTATTTTGTTTGTGGCTAATATAATGTGTTCTGTTTCCCTAACTTCTTTTCAGCTTGTTTATCACTTTGTGTAGGGCAGAGCTAATGATTTCTTCAAGTCAATTGTGTATGCAGACACTTTGCTACAAAGTTTATCAATGTAATTTCTGGAAGGATTTTTTGGGCTCACTTATATATACTATCATATTAGCCAAAAATAGAAAACTCACTATTTCTTTCTTTCCAAATTGTATCCCCTTGATTTCTTTTAGTTGCCTTATTGCTTGAGCTAGAACTTCTTTTTTTTTTTTTTTTTTTTTTTGGTTTTTTTTTTTCGAGACAGGGTTTCTCTGTATAGTCCTGGCTGTCCTGGAACTCACTTTGTAGACCAGGCTGGCCTCGAACTCAGAAATCCACCTGCCTCTGCCTCCCGAGTGCTGGGATTAAAGGCATGCGCCACCACGCCCGGCTGAGCTAGAACTTCTAATACAACATGAAAGAGACACAGAAGCAGAGACTGCCTTTTCTTTTTTTCTTTTTACTTTTTTTTCCATATTTTGATTAGGTATTTTCCTCATTTACATTTCCAATGCTATCCCAAAAGTCCCCCATACAGTCCCCCCCACTCCCCTACCCACCCACTCCCACTTTTTGGCCCTGGCATTCCCCTGTACTGGGGCATATAAAGTTTGCATGACCAATGGGCCTCTCTTTCCAGTGATGGCCGACTAGGCCATCTTTTGATACATATGCAGCTAGAGTCAAGAGCTCAGGGGTACTGGTTAGATCATATTGTTGTTCCACCTATAGGGTTGCAGACCCCTTTAGCTCCTTGGGTACTTTCTCTAGCTTCTCCACTGGGGGCCCTGTGATCCATCCAATAGCTGACTGTGAGCATCCACTTCTGTGTTTGCTAGGCCCCGGCATAGTCTCACAAGAGAGAGCTCTATCTGGGTCCTTTCAGCAAAATCTTGCTATGTGTGCAATGGTATCAGCGTTTGGAAGAGACTGCCTTTTCTTGTGATAGAGAATACTTTCTTGAAACCTTTGCTGTTAAAATGGTATTGTTGTTGTTGTTTAATGAAATTCCAAAGCCCTGAGTACACTTCCTATAAATAACTGGTCAATTTCATTATTACCCTGTGCCAGAGAGCCTGGCAGACCTGTATGGGATCTTATATGTCTTATATATAGTCAATTACTCTTATTTCTGATAATTTGTTGTAGCTGAATAAATAGTGAAGTCAATTCAGAATCATCCTAAATAAGATTAGCAGTCTCTATGTGTACAACCCTTTCTGTATATTGAGAATCAGTTACTATATTAAGACTCTTGAAAATCTGAGAACACCATGAATATTTCACATAATTAAGATTTTTGAACTGATTTCTAGGAACAATCAGTCACCTTACTTAAATCTTCTGCCTTTTCTTATTTATTAGCCTCAGTGTAAAATGTAGCGGCTCCAGATATTGGAATTGCTTTTACAATATGAGGGAAAATCCAAGTAGTTCATTTTATAAAAGTCACTTGCTTTTAGGGTGTCTGTTGTTAATTTCTCCAAGAAATTACTGCATACTTTTTACCAACGTTCATGTTTTATCCATAATGAGTCATCTCTGCATTAAAAAAAGGTACCACGATTCAGTTGGATTCATCCCAACTAATTTTTGAAGTCTCGTTTTACTTTTTAGTGACAATTCAGAGACCATCTCCTTGTAGGTTTTTAATTTCCTACTCTGTTTATGTGCTAAGAATTTCCACTCTAATACATAATCTTCCCTCTGCATGAAAATTCCTGTAGGGGAGTGAGTAGAAGGTAAGATAACTAAGATGCAGGCCATTTTGGAACAATACAAACTAGTTGTGTATCCTGCAATTTCCTTTCTACCTGAGCTAAGTCCTTCTCATCCTTGGCTGTTAATTTCTTCAGGCTATTTATATCTCTATCACCTTGTAATAAATTTGAAACAAATTGCTTAGATCTTGAGTGGCCAAGCCAATTGGAAGCCACAGCCAGTTAATATCTCCTAATAACTTCTGAAAATCATTAAGAGTCCTCAATTGGTTTTTCCTGATTTGCACCTTTTGTGGCCTAACCTTTTGCAGACTTATTCTGTATCCTAGATAATTAATAGAATCCACTCTTTGTATCTTTTTCGGGGGCAATTTGCAATCCCCAGCAAGGCGAGATTTTTTTTTTTTTAATTTCATCAAACATTCTTTCCAGGAGAATGCAATGGGATTCCTGGCTGCAAGGATCTCATTGGCTGAATAACCTTTTTAATTGCTCTGAGACCTCTCAACAACCTCCATTTTCCAGATATTTTTAAATGACAACTGCCTGAGAATTCCAAGGTCTGGTGGATTACTCTATAGGCTGAGCAACCAGCTGCTCTTGGACTAGCTGTTCTAATGCCTGTTGGTTTTCAGTTGTCATATACAATCAATCCAAATGGGTGGGTCATTCAACCACCTCCATGGTAAGGCTGTTGGTGTCTTATCAGTAGTGTCTCCTTGATGTAGAGCTAAATTGTCAACCTCTGCTGTATCTTGTTTATAGATAGCCTAGATAGTTTCTAAATGCCTTTGATAACAACATTCATTAGCTAATTTTTTTAACTGCCATCACGGCTCAAGATGCCCGATGTTTGATCAGGCTTAGATGGGAGTATAATAGTTTGTGCAGTACTTGCAATGAAGGAGTCTGTATTTGCCACTTGCCTGATTCCCAGAATCTGTTTCTTTGATTCTGTGCCTTCTTTCCACCACCCCAAGGGTCTCAGTAGGGTGCAGGAAACAATTACACAACTGTAATGTGCAGTTTTAAAACTATGTTGTGGTATAGCCTTTTAACTAAAGAATTAGTTTAATCAGGAAAAAAATCAAAACCATTACCTTGGGGAACAACAGACTGTCATCAAGGTGACCTGTGTGAAGACAGAATGTCACAGAAACATTTTTGTAAAAGGCTGAATGTGCAACTGTGCCCAGATCTCAAATTCCCCAAAGAGACCACCAGGAATCACAACTCTGATGCATGAGAGTTTTTTATTGAAGCTCCAGCTTAGGCCACAAACCTACCTGATACAACCAGATAGGAGAGTGATCCCTTGGGTAATGGCATTTATAAAGGAGAAAAAAGAAAAAGACAAAAAGAAAAACATAAGGGGGATTTTCCAAGCTTTAACATTATGTGATTGGGTAAGAGTATAAAGGAATATTGGCCTTTAAGCTGATTGGTTTATAGCATGTGGTCTAACTACAAGGAAGGAACACCCATCCAAAAGGAGCACCATGACCTGGGAATGGTTCATGTTTCCTGAGCCTATGCCATTATTTTCAGTTGGCCATGGCTGTTATGCATATTTTCCGACTGCCAAGCATTTTTTTCCCCCAGAACTCAAGGGAGCAGGCAAGTCACCAAACTGAATACATTTAACAGGATTTCTCTGCAGTATTGTTGTTCTCATGACTTAAAACATTGGATGGCTTTATCACATGGCTTATTCATAGGGTTTCTCTCCTATATTCAATTTTTATATATTCTGAGATATTATTTGTGTGAAAGAAAGGGCTTCTTCATATTTTTTAGAGAAGGCAGACAAACTCCCGGACAAATCACACCAAGCCTCAGGTCTCACGGGGGAGGTTTTATTGGCAGAAGCAGCCTCTGAGAGGGAGTGAGAGGTAAGAAGAAGAAGGGCTATGGGACAAGGGAAGACTCTTTTATTCAGTACATGAGGATGGGAGGCATGTGAAAGGGGAGTGATGCCATGGTGTGTGCCATGACAACAGATGCAGGAGCAGTGCTGTTGCCTAGAGATGAGGAGCCTCTTCACTGGGTCGAAAACCTGACTGTAAAGACACTTCTAGCTGTCCACAGATGCACCTGGTGCTAACAACATTGCTTATATTTGTAGTACTTCTCTTCAATAAAAATTCTTTTTTGAGCCAGGCAGTGGTGACACATGCCTTTAATCCCAGCACTTGGAAGGCAGCTAAGTTGATTTTCACATTTCTCTTTTGTTACCCTGTTTAGTAACTTCTCATAACAAAGACAATATTATATAGTCAGGAAGGTTCAACTTCTCCACGTCCAGTGAGTTCTCTGGATGGCATGCGTGGTAATGGAGAACTGCTCTCAATTTCTACAGAAAAAAGAGTTATCTTATCAAGTGTCTAGATTGCTTATGGATCCAAGGGACCCACTTAGCCAAAAACTCAATTAAATAAAACTCAGGTAGTGTACTAGAAAGCTCATTTGAAGCAAATACCAGGTCAGTTGGGACTTCTGTTGTAGATTAGTAGGTTACTGAATTTTGATTGTCTTTATAGCATTTAAGAAGTATGTACCACTGTAGTTTTCCATATCATTACTCAAATGCCCCTCTCAATTCCAACTGTCTCTCAGCATTTTCTCCTTCAACCTTAACTTCCCTCCCACTCTCTACCTCATTTTCCCATTCACATCCCCATCTGCCTCCAGTCCATCCATGGAATCTATTTTACTTACTTCCACCAGGGAATCTGGGTGCCACTGTGTGCTCTGAAGTCAACTCTTCTATACTTAATATCTCTGAATAAAATGGGCCTATGAATATCAAGTTCATTGTTTTAGCAGTGGCTAATATCCACACATAAGTGAATATATTCCATATTTCTCCACCTGTGTCTGGTTTACCTAAGTAGATAATTTTTTTCTAGGTACATCTATTTGCCTGAACATTTTAATGTGAATATCTATCTATCTATCTATCTATCTATCTATCTATCTATCTATCTATCTTTCATCAAAATAATGAACAACTACTATAAATTAGCAGCTGTCTCTTTAAAAACAAGAAGTCAGAACTGAGTTCCACATCCAGAGTAAGTTGCCTCAGTTGCTGTGGGAATGCTAGGACAACAACTGCAGAGCTTTCCTTGTGTCTCAGATTCTTCACTCCTTCCAGGTATGCAATGGTACCTATGGAAGGGGAAAGAAAATTGTTAAACTCCCTAACCACAGAAAGGTCACAACAACCTTACCACTACTGATGTTAGCTGCTGTACATCACAGCCTCTAATACTAGCAACAGTATCAAAACCAGTTCTCAAACACCTGTTCCCATTGATCCTTCCTGTCCTGACTGGCTAGCATACAGCCTGTGCTCCAATGAAATTATATGGATAGGAAATAGGAATCCATTCTTCATTAAACTGAGCCTTCTAAAGCAGTCACACACCTTCTTAGCAAGTGTCTTGTGATGGTGCTGGAGGATCCTGGCTTTCATGTTCTGCACAGGAAGCTGACATAGATTATTTTTCCTGGGCTGCCAGGATCTTATGGATTCTTTTCTATGGGTGCTCTGAATTAGTTTGTGGTCCACCACCCAACAAGTAATCCTCCCTCTTCCTGCTTTCAACCTGTCTATCTGAACAATGCTCTGCCTCACCCCATTTCACAACTAATTTTTGTTTATTGCAAGATTACACTTCTGTATGTCCAGATGTCCTGGCACAAAAGTATCCACTTTCTGCCCCAGCTTCTTGTGAGCTGGCTTGGTATATTGACCAGACAGTTTTGTCAAAACTTTTCAAACAGGCCATAGATCTTCAGGTGTTCTACTTTGACAGCAATGAGCTATTAGTCTTCCAGAGTCAGTAGAACTGTGATTGACTGAAAGGCATACCCCATTCAATTATCCAAAATATTCAAAGAAATGTGTTTTTCTAGCAACATTAATAACATAGCAACATTTACACATAGGTAAATAAAGTTTAAACATATACATCTCTTAGTTTTTAATCAGTGAAAGGGATGGACATTTTGAATTAGAGTTGTTGCTGTACCACAGTGACTTCAGTTACATCCTCAGCTGCAGAGGATGTGGATGTTGCAAAGCATCTCCCACCTGTGTCTGAAAGTGTCCTGTGATTGTGGAAGCTACAATGATGATACTTTCCTCCTCCTCCTCCTCTTCCTCCTCCTCCTCCTGCTGCTGCTCTTTCTCTTCCTCCTCCTGCTCTTGCTCCTCCTCCTTTTTTTCTGTTTTGGTTTTTGTTGTTGTTGTTGTTGTTGTTGTTTGTTTGTTTGAGATAGGGTTTCTCTATGTAGCCTTGGCAATCCTGGAACTCACTCTGTAGACCAGGTTGGCCTTGAACTCAGAGATTCGCCTGCCTCTGCCTCCCAAGTGTTGGGATTACAGGCGCGGGCCTCCACTCCCTGTGATGATACTTTCTTTTCTCTATCACATGGGTATTAGTGTGTGAAGTGTCCAGAGGCCTGGTACACCATCACAGAGCATAGATTACTACTGCGTCCATACACCTGTGACATCTCTGGCCTATGGAGACCATTTGAGAATGGCTATTACCTGTGAAATCTGTTTCCCTGCCTTCAGAGGTCTGATTCTTGGGATTTTTGTGAATCACCCAGCACCTTCCATTTGGAAACCAGTAAGCACACTCTCACCTACATTCTGTGCATTTCCCTCATCTTCTCTTTCTTTGGCTCCATGATATTCACAGGCCATTCACACTCAGTCAGTTTTATAGCAAAGCAAACCATGTTTGTAGGTGCATAGACTAGGATATTTTTCCCCAAACTTTTGGCCAAATTGACCATGGTTCTCAATTTCAGAGTGTTCTTTTACTTAAATTTATTCACACTATGAACATCATCATTAATATTTCATGTGTAGGCATTAGTACTTGTATCTCCCAAATTCTATTCTCAAATTTCTGTTTTTTCTGTATTTTTCTGTGACACATTTTGCTGGCTGCTGATAAAGTATATTCTCTATGGGTCATTATAAATGAAAAACATCAAATAGCTAAAATTTCAAAGGGGAAGAAATTTTGTGCTCAAAACTGAGTTCATTAGTCAGAATGAAAGACTATGATTGATGTTTACTGGTTAGGTGATACAAGCATGGCAGTCTCTGCAAACCCTAGGTCTGCTAGAATAACAATCCATGAGACCAAAAGAAATCTAGTTCAATACCACTCTATAAGTATTTCAGCACTGGTTGTGGGTGTGTTGTGGGTTATTGTCAATGAAATTCTTGCAGCACTCAGGGAAAATCTATCCCAGTGAATATGTGAATAGCTCTGAAGTAAAAGGTCTCCTGGCAGTCAGAAGTCATGATATACCACAATGCCCCATGGAACATTTTACCACACACAGAGGTTTAATGGGATAACACTGGAGGGAAACTGCCTCTGCTCAGGTGAGAAGCAGAAGAGAAATGAGTGGGAGGCATTTGGGGGAGGGGGATGGGGAGTAAAGGATTTTCAGGATTGGAAATATCTCTGGTTGGATATTGCTAAGGTTTTATGTTCTGAGTTTGAGTAAACTAAGGAGTTTCTGAATTATTAAAACTGGGAAGTAAACTATACATTTTCCCTGTAGACTCAGTGGCCAATGCTGACGGAAGCTTCAGGATTCTGATCCAAGGATGGTTTATTTTAGGAAGAAGTAAGCACAGTATAATTTCAAAATGAAATTTCTTGGTAATAATTGTCTCAATCATCTGTGCACAGTGAAGATGAAGGTGTGGCTACCTCAAAAGTCTTTTGCAAAGTACAGGTGTTTCTTTCTTAAAGTTGGATTCTAAAAGTAAGGGCCTAGAGGAGGATCAAGCATACAGTGTAGAGGACACCAAGCTGTAAGGCACATGTCCCATGTCCCCCAAGGATGGTTTGTACTGATGGAGAAACAATGACCTAGGGAAGATTGTCTGGGACAATTTAATAGTCTGGGACTTTCAGATATGGTCTGGCACTACATCCACCACAGGTCACCAACCTGCTTACTATATCCATTCCTTCACTTCTGGTAAAAAAAAAAAAATGTGTACTTTTTCTTGCACTGTAGAGAAAACCCTGTGGTTTTACATTCCTGGTTACCCTAGAGCTTATTTTTGACCACAATTTCCTTTTGCCCTCTACAGAAAAAATATATTTTATGGATGTTTCTACTTCTTAGGATGTTAATGTTGTGTTAGTGTAAATAGAAAGACAATCAAAAGATGTTTTCTAGAATATAAATTATGTTGTTGAGATATACAGAGTGTGATTACATTGTTTGACTTCATAGACATAAAACATGCAAGTGTTGCTGACATAATCCCAGCAATCAGAACACTGTGGCAGGTGTATTCCTCTACATTTGAAGTCAGACTAGTATACATCAAAGTGACATTCCAACCTTTGGGTCACAATTTCCTCTTCTGGCCTGCATGGATTCTCCACAGGTATTGAGGTTCTCAAGATTTTAATCTAACTTTTGTGATCAGTCAGGCCCTGGAACAAAATCACTGAACCGGCTTGTGTAATTACCTGTTCTGAGGTCAGCCATTCTCGGAATAGGGTGCTTCAGGGACCACCTATTTTTCTTTCTTGGCTCCAACTTGGTCTAGGGGGTCAAACTTAAATTTTCAAACACATGGAGACAAAAGGCAAATAGAAAGGGAGAGATGCATGAGGCAGCCTTCAGGAAGTTAAAGATTTAAACTAACTGAACAGACACACAAAGGATAGAAGGCACAGGGAACATGAAGTAGAGAATTCAACTTTGGACTCACACTTAGTTAAATGCTCTGAGGGAAAGGCTTTAATTTCTTCCTTAACTCAACTCAGATGCATTATTAATCACCAGTATGCTTATTTAATCTAGTCACATATGAAGGATCAATTAACTTGTAAAAATTTTTTTTGCATAAGTACAATATGGGAAAAACTAAAAGTCACCACAATGGGAAACAAGGAGCCCTGCCATTTGAAATGTGTCCATGAGCACAGAACCCTGTTCTTTAAAGACAGACCCGCAGATCTGGACTTGTGCTTCTGAGCTCTCACCTCCATGCTTAGCTAGAATCCATTTTAACCTCTCACAATCATTACAACAGATTTTAAACCCTGGAGGTTACATGAGAATCCTGGAACTCATTATAATCATAAAAAGAGCTGACTTCCTAGCAATAGTCTAATGAGACCTGGGTAAATCTCGAGTCTTCTTTTGCCAGCTTATGCTGACATGCATGGGTGTACATAGAGTGTTACAGTGAACAATAAGGAAACCATTTATGAACAAAGTGCAGTATGTATTGTGATTTTGTTCTAGTTTTCTTTCCTTCTTTCCTTCATACTTTCTTTCTTTTCTTTTCTTTTCTTTTCTTTTTTTTCTTTTTCTTTTTTGACAAAAATCTAGACAATTTTCCAAAGGAGTTTCTCTTTAGTACCTGATCCTTCAAGCAGTAAATAATACTGTGCCTTGACCTAACATCATGTTAATTTTGTCCAAGACTTATAATTTGTCTCCCACAGGTTCTCTCTGTATTATTTTTATTTGCCTTACTGCATTTTATTTTCAGGTTCTATTTTTTTTTTCTTTTTTTGGTTTTTTGACACAGGGTTGCTCTGTATAGCCCTGGCTTTTGGGAACTCACTCAGTAGACCAGGTTGGCCTCGAACTCAGAAATCCCCTTGCATGTGACACCATACACAGCTTTTTTTTTTTTTTTTTTGCATTTCTAAGCACCTATTGAACTCAATTTTAATATTTTATAGTATCCTCATTTCCTTCAGGCATCTGGTGTTATTTTCTTGCCCATGATTCATTTTGTTCCTGTCTGAGTGGATTTACATGGTTTACAAACTTTAATCTCCTTGGTCATTACTATGGATTTTCAATTTTTATCTTGGATATCATGTAAACTGTGTTCCTTATAGAATACATATATGGTTTGTGGTTTGAGCCAAGGACATTTTATCATAGTTTCTGTTTGTTTTGGATATCTGTTCTGAGCATCAGAATTCAGAAGGATTAATTGTGTGCATTTTTAGCCCAGATTGCTAGACTCACCAATATGAGAAGTTAGACAGGATTAGTTGTATCTGAAGGGTTCAGATCTCAGTGTCCTAGTATATCCAGTTCTTGTCTAGTCTAGCAGGAACCTTGTGGGGAAGCTGTGCAGAGTAGGTCCTGGGAAGTTATGTGGAAGACAGGCTGCAACAGAGTTGGAGGAGTGGTTCCTGATTGGGGAGTGTGGGATCCCTGCATAATTTGATGAGTTTAAAGAAAAGACCAGAGAAAATCCAATTCCACCATTTGGCAAGCTTTATTAAGTATTTATATCCTGACTAAGAGATGGACTTTCCTCACATGATACAGGGGCTGTATAGGGCATTGTAATTTCCTATGAGGCTTTATTAGTTTCCTAAGACTTGCAGCCTGCAGCATTCCAAGAAGTTTCCTGTTTCTTAGGCTGGTGGTGCTTAGAGGTTAATTTTTGGCATTTCAGTCTGAGGGAGAAAGCAGTCTGAGTTCTCTGGTTGGATCCAGACTGAACCAGGCCATGGTATGTGAGTGAGGGGTATTGACAATAAGAAAGGAGGATAGAGGGGCTGGCCAAAGGAGAATCAGGACCCAAGAAAGCACCTAGGCAACAATGTCTGCATTGATGTTAATAGGCACCCCAGTTAACTTTTCCTCCTGAATTGCTTTGAATACTTCCAAAGTTCAGCCCAGCATGCTTTGAGAGAATGATATCAGGCTAAAATATTATTATATGTAGACAACTTCCTGTAGATTAAGACAGAATTAGATAGCATTTTGGAATAATTTTGATTGCTCACTTACATGAGAAAAATGGCTCCTTAGTTCATGAAAAGCACTCTGCCTATGCACATTCATGTTTTGTTGAGTTCTGCACTGTGGACTTCTTGCAGGTGTGGGAATGCTTAGACCCTGCACTCAGGGCCTTTTTCAGAGACCTCTTGTTGGAGAAGATCAACTGTCTGTATCTTTATTTTTTCAATTTTTATTAGATATTTTCTCCATTTACATTTCAAATGCTATCCTGAAATTCCCTTATACCCTCCCCCCACCCCCGCCGTGCTCCCCTACCCACCCATTCCCACTTCTTGGCCCTGGTGTTCCTCTGTACTGGGGCATATAAAGTTTGCAAGACCAAGGGGCCTCTCTTCCCAGTGATGGCTGACTGGGCCATCTTCTGCTACATATGCAGCTAGAGACACGAGCTCTGGAGGTACTGGTTAGTTCATGCCGTTGTTCCACGTATAGCGTTGCAGACCCCTTCAGCTCCTTGGGTACTTTCTCTACCTCCTCCATTGGGGGCCCTGTGTTCCATCCAATAGATGACTGTGAGCATCCACTTCTGTATTTGCCAGGCACTGACATAGCCTCACAAGAGACAGCTATATCAGGGTCCTTTCAGCAAAATCTTGCTGGTGTATGCAATAGTGTCTGCGTTTGGTGGCTGATTATGGGATGGATCCCCGGATGGGGCAATCTCTGAATGGTCCATCCTTTAGTCTCAGCTCCAAACGCTTTCTCTTTAACTCCTTCTACGGGTATTTTGTTCCTTATTCTAAGAAGGAAAAAGTATCCACACATTGGTCTTTCTTCTTCTTGATTTTCTTGTGTTTTGCAAATTGTATCTGGGTATTCTAAGTTTCTGGGCTAATATTGACTTATCAGTGAGTGCATAGCAAGTGAGTTCTTTTGTGATTGGGTTACCTCGCTCAGGATGATGTCCTCCAGATACATCCATTTACCTAAGAATTTCATAAATTCATTGTTTTTAATAGCTGAGTAGCACTCCATTGTGTAAATGTACCACATTTTCTGTATCCATTTCTCTGTTGAGGGACATCTGGGTTCTTTCCAGCTTCTGGCTATTAAAAATTAGGCTTCTATGAACATAGTGGAGCATGTGTCCTTTTTACCAGTTGGAACATCTTCTGGGTATATGCCCAGGAGAGGTATTGCTGGATCTTCTGGTAGTACTATGTAGAATTTTCTGAGGAACCGCCAGACTAATTTCCAGGGTCGTTGTACAGGCTTGCAATTTCACCAGCAATTGAGGAGTGTTCCTCTTTCTCTTCATTCTCTCCAGCATCTGCTGCCACCTGAATTTTTGATCTTAGCCATTCTGAATAGTGTGAGGTAGAATTTCAGGGTTGTTTTGATTTGCATTTCCCTGATGATTAAGGATGTTGAACATTTTTTCAGATGCTTCTCAACCATTCAGTTAGGAAGTTGTTTCCTGATCCAACACGTTCAAAGCTATTCTCCACTTTTTGTTCCATTAGATTAAGTATGTCTGGATTTATAATGAGGTCTTTGCTTCATTTGAACTTGAGTATTATGCAGAGTGTTAAATATGGATCTATATGCTTTTTTCTACATGATGACATCCAGTTAGACCAGCATCATTCATAGAACATGTTCTCCCCTTTCCATTGTATAGTTTTCGCTTCTTTGCCAAAATTTAAGTGTCCGTAGGTGTGTGGGTCTATTTTTGGGTCTCCAATTGAATTCCATTAATCTACCTACTTATTTCTTTTTTTTTTTTAAAGATTTATTTATTGATTATATGTAAATTCACTGTAGCTGTCTTCAGATACACCAGAAGAGGGCGTCAGATCTCGTTACGGATGGTTGTGAGCCACCATGTGGTTGCTGGGATTTGAACTCTGGACCTTCGGAAGAGCAGTCGGGTGCTCTTACCCACTGAGCCATCTCGCCAGCCCTACTTATTTCTTTCTATACCAGTACCATACAAATTTTTATTATTATTTTTCTGAAATTGCTGTTGCCCATTGAAATCAAAATTTCTTTTATCCAGATTGAAAGCAGCATCAGGCTATGGGTGTGACAAGGGCAATTTATACATAAAGCAAATGTCAGCAGTAGATTCCCTCCTAGGGCCTGTGACCTTGCTTACTGGATTTGTAGGCAGATTTTCACTGTAATCTATGGATTTTTTTCCTATGGAGCTTGAAACAGAAAACCTTCTGTTACCCACAGATGTGAGAGTCAGCCACACAGTTAACACACAAACAGAGTCTTTTTCCAAGCAACACAGAAGAGGAGGAGGGAGGACTGGAAGAAAATTATTCTGATCCAGAATCCAGACAGTAGTCCAGTAAATCAGTGCTCAAAATTATTCAAAAGATGCTGTCTAATTTTGTCTTAATCCATAGTAAAAGCTGGGCAGTGGTGGTGCACGCCTTTAATCACAGCACTTGGGAGGCAGAGGCAGGCAGATTTCTGAGTTCGAGGCCCGCCTGGTCTACAAAGTGAGTTCCAGGACAGCCAGGGCTACACAGAAAACCCTGTCTCAAAAAAAAAATAATAATAATAATAATCAAAAAACAAAAAAACAAACAAAAACACCAACAACAAAAAAACCATAGTAAATTTTCCACTTATTAAAATATCTATTTCTGAAAGCAACACCACACAGCATGCTGGGCTGAACCTTGGAAAAATTCAAAGAAATTCAGGAAGAATGGCTACCTGGGGTACCAGTTAACATATCAATGAAGTCACAGTTGGATAGGTGCTTTCTGGGCTGCTGGTTATCTCTTGACCTGCCCCACTATCCTCCATCACATCCTCAATTCCTCTCCCACCACCTGATAGCCTGGTTCAGTCTGGACCCAACCAGATATCTCTGAATGTTTTCTCCCTCAGACTGAAATGACAAAAATTAACCTCACCACCAGCACAAGAACCAGGTATCTTCTTGAAGTGCTGCAGGTTGCATGTCTTAGGAAAATAATAAAGCCTCATAGGAAACTACAATGGCCTATAAAATGCCTGTAAAACTAACTAAGAAATAAAAAAGAGGGCTCAATACTTGATGCCACAGTGATGTAGCATGCTAGTAGTGTGAGGTAGGAGTGGGTGGATCGGTGGATGAGCACTCTCAGAAGCAAAGGCTAGAGGTTATGTAGTGTAGAATTCATGGAAGGGCGACTAAGAAGAGGGGCCAATATTTGGAATAAAAATACATGAAATAGTTAATTAATAAAATGAATGAAAGCAAAAAAAAAAGTAGTGAGAAAGAAACAAAGAACAACAGATAGAATCAAGGAAACCATGAGATGGTTCTTTGAAAAAAAATCAACAACTTACACAAACCCTTAGCCAAACTAACTAAAAGTCAATTTAAAAAAAAAAAGTATCCAAATTAAGAAAATTGGAAATTGAAAAAGAGACATAACTATGGACAGTGAGGAAGTTCAAAAAATAATTATGTCTTTCTTGAAAAACCTATACTCCACAAAATTGGGAAGGAAATGGATGACTTTCTAGACATCAACAATTACCAAAGTTTAATCAAGAAAAGGAAAAATATCTGAATTATCTTATAACCCCTAATGGAATAGAATGGAATAGAAGTAGTCATTAATAGACTCCGAACCAAAAGAGAAATGTCCTGGGCTAGATGATTTTAGTGCACAATTCTAACCGAATATCAAAGAAGAACTAATGCCAATATTTCCAGGAATGCAGGGATGGTTCAATATATAAAAATCCACAGGGCTCTAGAGATGTCTCAGAGGGTTAAGAGGACTGACTGATCTCCCAGAGATCCTCAGTTCAATGCACACATGGTGGCTCATAACTATCTATAATGTGTTTCCGCATTCTCTTGTGGTGTGTAGACATATACGCAGGCAGAAAATTATACACAATAAGTAAGTTAATCTTTTAAAAAATATACCAACATAATTGTATTACTCATGGTTTTCTGGAGTCACAGAACTTATGGAATATCTCTACATATTAAGAGAGTTTATACTAATAACTTGCAGTCTACAGTCCAACAAGCCCAACAATGGAAACCAGTGAACAAGAAGTCCAAGAATCTAGCGCAGTCCCATGATGCTACATGTCTTGCTTGGTTTTCTGTATAACCAGGATTCCTGAAGAAGTAAGTTCCAACAGAGGTGCTGGCAAGTAAGTGCAAGCAGGTGAAGAAGAATGAGACATCCTTCTTTCATCAGCTTTATGCAGGCCTTCAGTAGATGGTATGCTCTACATTAATGGTGTATACAACCATGACTTGCTTTGGAATTTGATCTGTACCGGGCTGGCCTTGATCTCAGAGTTCTGTTTGCCTTAGTCTCCTGAAATTAAAGATATATACAATGTTATCTATGCCTAACCATCTCATGGCCTCTATGGCCTCAAGGATGTCCAGATGGAAGGCAGAAGCCGGTTTCTTAAAGCCGCAGATCTCGATCACAGGTAGTCCCTCTATTTATTGATGGTAGTGCATTCCAGGTTTAGTCAAGTTGACAACCAGGATAAGCAATCACAATAATGCACCATAGGAAAAAAAAGTGAAAGAAAAGCCCCACATAAATATCTCACCAGACACCAAAAATGTGTTTGGAAAATTCAACCCCCCTTTATGATAAGTTTGGAGGGACAGAATGCAAGGGGTATACATAAACAAAATATAGGCAATGTTCAGCAATCTAATACCCCAAATCAAACTAAATAGACAGAAATTTTAAGCATTTCCATTAAAATCAGGGACAAGAAAAAGCTGTCCACTCTCCCCTCATCTCTTCAGTAGAGTACTAGAAATATTAGATCAAGGGTTACAATTTGGAAAAGAAGAAATTCAGATGATATGATAATGTATATAAGTGAACCAAAAAATTCTACCAGAAAATTACAGTTGATAAACATTTTAGCAAAGTGTCTGCATACACAATTGACTTAAAGAAAGCCTTAGCCCTCCTATTCACAATTGATGAAAAGGGTTGAAAAAGAAGTTATGGAAACAGAACCCTCCACTTTAGCCACAAACAAAAGAAAATATCTTCAGTTACCTCTAAACAAGCAAGTGAAAACCTGTAGGAGAAGAACTTAAAGTATCTTAAGAAAGAAACAGGAAGATATCAGAACGTGGAAAGATCTCCCTTGTTCATGTATCAATAGGATTAACATAATGAATATGTCCATCGTACCAAAAAGGAATCTAGACATTCAGTACTATTCTCATCAAAATTTTAGCACAAATCTTCACAGATCTTGAAAGAAATATTCTCAACATTGTATGGAACAGCAAACAAAACAAAACAACCCCACAGGATAGATAAAATATTCTTGAACAACAAAAAAGAAATTCTGGAGCTATCAATTTCTGTAACTTAAAGATGTATGGCAAGAAAATAATAATAAAAATTTGTATGGTACTGTTATAGAAATAAGTAGGTGGATTAATGGAATTCCAAAAATAGACCCACACACCTACAGACACTTAAATTTTGGCAAAGAAGCTAAAACTATACAATGGAAAGGGGAGAACATCTTCTATGAGTGATGCTGGTCTAACTGGATGTCATCATGTAGGAAAAAGCATATAGATTCATATTTAACACTCTGCACAATACTCAAGTCCAAGTGAAGCAAAGACCTCATTATAAATCCAGACATACTTAATATAATGGAACAAAAAGTGGAGAGTAGGTTTGAACTTTTTGGATCAGGGAACAACTTCCTAACCTGAATGGTTTAGAAGCACCTGAAAAACTGTTCAACACCCTTAATCATCAGGGAAATGCAAATCAAAACAACCCAGAGATTCCACCTCACACCGGTCAGAATGGCTAAGATCAAAAATTCAGGTGACAGCAGATACTGGAGAGAATGTAGAGAAAGAGGAACACTCCTCCATTGCTTGTGAAATTGCAAGCTTGTACAACCACCCTGGAAATTAGTCTGGCAGTTCCTCAGAAAATTGTACATAGTACTACCAGAAGATCCAGCAATACCTCTCCTGGGCATATACACAGAAGATGTTCCAACTGGTAAAAAGGACACATGCTCCACTATGTTCATACTAGCCTAATTTTTTATAGCCAGAAGCTGGAAAGAACCCAGATGTTCCTTGACAGAGGAATGGATACAGAAAATGTGGTACATTTACACAATGGAGTGCTACTCAGCTATTAAAAACAATGAATTTATGAAATACTTAGGTAAATGGATGAATCTGGAGGACATCATCCTGAATGAGGTAACCCCATCACAAAGAACTCACTTGATATGTACACACTGATAAGTCAATATTAGCCCAGAAAATTAGAATACCCAAGATACAATTTGCAAAACACAAGAAAATCAAGAAGAAGAAAGACCAATGTGTGGATGCTTCATTTCTTCTTAGAATAGGGAACAAAATAACCGTGGAAGGAGTTAAAGAGAAAGAGTTTGGAGCTGAGACTAAAGGATGGATCATCCAGAGACTGTCCTGCCCGGGGATCCATCCCATAATCAGGCATCAAATGCAGACTCTATTGCATACACCAGCAAGATTTTGCTGAAAGTACTCTTGTGAGGCTATGGCAGTGCCTGGCAAATACAGAAGCGGATGCTCACAGTCATCTATTGGATGGAACACAGGGCCCCCAATGGAGGAGGTAAAGAAAGTACCCAAGGCACTGAAGGGGTCTGCAACCCTATAGGTGGAACAACAACATGAACTAACCAGTACCTCCAGAGCTCTTGTCTCTAGCTGCATATGTAGCAGAAGATGGCCCAGTCTGCCATCATTGGGAAGAGAGGCACCTTGGTCTTGCAAACTTTATATGCCCCAGTACAGGGGAACACCAGGGCCAAGAAGTAGGAATGGGCAGGTAGGGGAGCAGGGCAGGGGGAGGGTATAAGGGACTTTCAGGATAGCATTTGAAATGTAAATGAAGAAAATATCTAATAAAAATTGAAAAAAAAAAAAAGAATGCAGACCGTAGATCTTCTCCAACAAGAGGTCTCTGAAAAAGGCCCTGAGTGCAGGGTCTAAGCATTCCCACACCTGCAAGAAGTCCACTTTGCAGAATTCAACAAAACATGAATGTGCATAGGCAGAGTGCATTTCATGAACTAAGGAGCCATTTTTCTCATGTAACTGAGCAATCAAAAGTATTCAAAAATGCTATCTAATTCTGTCTTAATCTACAGGAAGTTGTCTACATGTAAAAATATTTTAGCCTGATATCATTCTCTCAAAGCATGCTGGGCTGAACTTTGGAAGTATTCAAAGAAATTCAAGAGGAAAAGCTATCTGGGGTGAAAGAGGAAAATTACTGACCACCTGAACCCTTCACCTCAGAGTTCGACCCCTCCCATCTGGAGAATTCCCGGAACACTCCTGAACTCTTCACCCCAGAATACATTCCTGAACTTTTCTTTTCTTTTTTTTTTTTTAAAGCCTACAGCACCCGGTATTCCCAGGCGGTCTCCCATCCAAGTACTAACCAGGCCCGACCCTGCTTAGCTTCCGAGATCAGACGAGATCGGGCGCGTTCAGGGTGGTATGGCCGTAGACTCCTGAACTTTTCAACCCAAAGTCCTACCCCCTCCCAACTGAGGACTGTTCCAAGAACATTTTTTAGATAAGGGCTTCCTGGAACAACCTCAAGAACATTTTTGAGATAAGGGCCTCCTGGAACAACCCCAGAATATCCGGTACATTGCCAAAAAATAGGACACGACCCCTTGGTTACGTAAAGCCCCTTGGAAAGTCCCTTGGAAAAACCCTTGGCAAAACCCCTTAGTTATGTAAACTTGTACTTTTCCTACCCTGCTCTCCCCTCGGCTTTTTCCTATATAAGCCTGTGAAAATTCTGGGCTGTCGTCGATTCTCCTCTACACCATGCTTGGTGTATGAGTTTCGACCCCAGAGCTCTGGTCTATGTGCTTTCCTTGTTGCTGCTTTATTAAATCTTACTCTCTACATCTTGAGTTCGGTCTCAGTGTCTTCTTGGGTTCGCGGCTGTCCCGAGACTTGAGTGAGGGTCTCCCTCCGGGGGGTCTTTCATTTGGGGGCTCGTCCGGGATTTGCGCGACCACCCAGAGGTCCTAGACCCACTTAAAGGTAAGATTTTCTGTTCTGTCTTGGTCTGGTGTCTGTGTTCTGTTTCTAGAGGCCAGGAAGGTCTCAATCTGTAGGCCTTTGAGAGGCCATCTGATTCTGTATCTGGTGCGATCGCAGTTTCGGTTTTGCAGATGCTCAGTGCTCAGTGTGCACAGTGAGACCGCGCTCCGGGAGGGGGCGCGGGGTGGATAAGGATAGACGTGTCCAGGTGTCCACCGTCCGCTCGCCCTGGGAGACGTCCCAGGAGGAACAGGGGAGGACCAGGGACGCCTGGTGGACCCCTCTGGAGGCCAGGAAGGTCTCAATCTGTCGGCCTTTGAAAGGCCATCTGATTCTGTAAGCTGCCTGTGGTCGACGCGAAGTCGCCGCCGTTTTTGGTTTCTTTTTTGTCTCAGTCTCGTGTCCGCTCTTGTTGTGTCTGCTATTATTCTAGAAATGGGACAATCTGCCTCCTCTCCCCTGTCTCTAACTCTGGAGCATTGGGGAGAGGTGAGAGCCAGAGCTCACAACCAGTCGGTGGAGGTTAGAAAAGGTCCTTGGCAGACCTTCTGCACCTCTGAGTGGCCGACATTTGGAGTGGGCTGGCCACCAGAAGGTGCTTTTGACTTGTCACTAATTGCCGCCGTCAGGCAAATTGTTTTTCAGGAAGAAGGAGGTCACCCTGATCAGATCCCCTACATTGTGACTTGGCAGAATCTTGTTCAGTTCCCACCTCCATGGGTCAAGCCTTGGATTCCAAATCCTTCAAAACTGACGGTCGCGGTCGTCCAGTCCGATGCAGCCGGAAAATCCAGTCCCTCAGCACCCCCCAAGATTTATCCAGAGGTTGACGACCTCCTCTGGATGGACTCCCAACCTCCTCCTTACCCCCTGCCCCAGCAGTTGCCTGCGGCCGCCCCGCCACAGGGACCAATAGTGAGAGGGGCTCAGGGACCGGCGGGGGGGACTAGGAGCCGCCGAGGCCGAAGCCCTGGGGAGGAAGGGGGGCCGGATTCAACAGTCGCCTTGCCACTTAGAGCACATGTGGGGGGCCAGCGCCGGGACCTAATGATCTCATTCCTCTGCAGTACTGGCCTTTTTCCTCTTCTGATTTATATAATTGGAAAACTAACCACTCTCCTTTCTCAGAAAACCCCTCTGGGCTTATTGGGCTCCTTGAATCACTTATGTTCTCCCATCAACCCACTTGGGATGATTGCCAGCAACTTTTGCAGGTCTTCTTCACCACGGAGGAAAGAGAAAGGATCCTGCTGGAAGCCAGGAAGAACGTCCTGGGACAAGACGGGACCCCCACTAATCTCCCCAATCTTATAGATGAATCCTTCCCCTTGACCCGTCCTAATTGGGACTACAACACTGCGGAAGGTAGGGAGCGTCTCACGGTCTACCACCGGACTCTAGTGGCGGGGCACGGCGACCCACCAATTTGGCCAAGGTAAGAGAGGTCCTTCAGGGTCCAGTAGAGCCGCCCTCCGTTTTCTTAGAACGACTGATGGAGGCTTACAGGAGGTATACACCGTTTGACCCCTCTTCAGAGGGCCAAAAAGCGGCCGTGGCTATGGCTTTTATTGGTCAGTCCGCCTCTGATATCAAGAAAAGGTTACAGAGACTAGAAGGGCTCCAAGATTATACTTTACAGGATCTAGTAAAGGAAGCTGAAAAAGTGTAGCACAAGAGGGAGACAGAGGAAGAAAAGCAAGAGAGAGAAAAGAGAGAGATCGAAGCGAGAGAGAATCGGCGTGATCGCCGCCAAGAGAGAAAACTAACTAGAATTTTGGCCATAGTGGTAGGTGAAAAAAGGGCAGAAAAAGAACAGTCAGGGTACCTGGGCAACAGGGCAAGAAGACCTCCAGGAGAACAGAAACTTCAACTTGAAAAAGACCAGTGTGCATACTGTAAAGAGAAAGGACATTGAGCCAGAAATTGCCCCAAAAGAAAGCCAAGAGGACCCAAGGTGCTGACTATGAAAGAAGACTAGGGGAGTCGGGGCTCGGACCCCCTCCCTGAGCCTAGGGTAACACTTTCTGTGGAGGGGACTCCTGTTAATTTTTTAATAGACACAGGAGCAGAGCATTCAGTCTTGACTAAACCGTTAGGACAATTAGGAAGTAAGAAGACTATGGTGACGGGAGCCACTGGCAGTAAATTTTACCCCTGGACCACTAAGCGAGTTTTAAAAATAGGAAAAAGTCAAGTAACTCACTCTTTTCTTGTGATTCCTGAGTGCCCTGCGCCCCTTCTGGGACGAGACTTGTTGACCAAACTTAAAGCTCAAGTTCAGTTCACTTCAAAGGGACCAGAAGTTACCTGGGGAGAGACCCCTATAGCGTGTTTGGTTCTAAATTTAGAAGAAGAGTATCGCCTCCATGAGCAGGGTCCCAAACAATTGCCAGACCCTGAATGGCTATCCGCTTTTTATGAAGTCTGGGCTGAGCAGGCAGGGATGGGATTAGCTAAACAAATACCACCGGTCGTGGTAGAGTTAAAAGCCGATGCCACCCCCGTCTCGGTCAGACAGTACCCCATGAGTAAGGAAGCTAAAGAAGGCATCCGGCCACATATTCAGAGACTATAGAGCAAGGAATTCTAGTGCCTTGCCAATCCCCTTGGAACACACCTCTCTTGCCAGTACGGAAGCCTGGGACTAATGATTATCGACCAGTGCAAGATTTGAGAGAAGTTAACAAGAGGGTGCAGGACATTCACCCTACCGTTCCAAATCCTTACAACCTACTAAGTTCCCTCCCGCCAGAGAGGACTTGGTACACTGTCTTAGATTTAAAAGATGCCTTTTTCTGCCTTCGACTACACCCTAATAGCCAGCCACTGTTCGCTTTCGAGTGGAGAGACCCAGAAGGAGGATATACGGGCCAGCTAACCTGGACGAGGTTGCCCCAAGGATTCAAGAACTCCCCTACTCTTTTTGATGAAGCGCTCCACCGTGACCTTGCGCCTTTTTTTTTTTTTTAGTCCCTTATCTGATTTAAGATAGGTAGACCTTGCACCTTTTAGAGCACAAAACCCTCAGATTTCTCTCTTACAGTATGTAGATGACTTACTGGTTGCAGCCTCAACTCAGGAACTGTGCCTTGAAGGAACCAAGAAGCTCCTGAATGAACTAGGTGAGTTGGGGTACCGGGTATCGGCCAAGAAAGCTCAGCTATGTCGCACTGAGGTGACCTACCTAGGATACACCCTTCGAGAAGGAAAGCGGTGGCTCACCGAGGCCAGAAAAAAGACTGTGATGCTGATCCCAACCCCTACCACCCCGCGCCAAGTACGTGAGTTTCTGGGGACGGTGGGCTTTTGCAGACTCTGGATACCAGGGTTTGCAACACTGGCGGCCCCTCTATATCCACTTACTAAAGAAAAAGTCCCATTCACCTGGACTGAGGAACACCAAAAAGCCTTTGACAACATTAAGGCAGCCTTGCTTGCAGCCCCCGCTCTGGCCTTGCCAGATTTGACTAAGCCTTTTACTCTATATGTTGATGAGCGGGCTGGAATAGCCCGCGGGGTCTTGACTCAGACTCTGGGGCCCTGGAAGCGGCCAGTGGCCTACCTATCTAAAAAGCTTGACCCAGTCGCCAGCGGTTGGCCCTCCTGCCTAAAAGCCATTGCTGCAGTAGCCCTGCTTGTTAAAGACGCTGACAAGCTTACTCTGGGCCAGCATGTGACTATAATCGCCCCCCATGCTCTGGAGGGTATTGTACGACAGCCCCCTGACCGGTGGATGACTAATGCCCGGATGACCCACTACCAGAGCTTGTTGCTAAATGATCGAGTAACTTTTGCTCCACCTGCCATCCTCAATCCTGCCACCCTCCTCCCCTTGGCGGATGACTCCACTCCTGTACATCAATGTGCTGATGTCCTGGCTGAAGAAACTGGAACGAGGAAAGATCTGACTGATCAGCCTTGGCCAGGTGTGCCTGCCTGGTACACAGATGGTAGCAGTTTTGTGGTGGAGGGAAAAAGAAGAGCAGGAGCGGCAGTGGTAGATGGAAAACAGGTAATTTGGGCGAGTGGCCTTCCAGAAGGAACTTCGGCTCAGAAGGCTGAACTCCTGGCGCTAACCCAAGCCCTGCGGCTGGCTGAAGGTAAGGCGATCAACATTTACACTGACAGCCACTATGCTTTCGCTACAGCCCATATCCATGGGGCCATCTACCAACAGAGGGGACTACTTACCTCAACAGGAAAAGACATTAAAAACAAAGAAGAAATTCTGGCCCTCCTAGAGGCTATACATATGCCAAAGAAAGTGGCTATTATTCATTGTCCGGGCCACCAAAAAGGACAGGATCCTGTGGCCCGAGGAAACCACATGGCTGATGTAGCAGCAAAGCAGGCAGCTCAGGGGGTAACAATCATGGTAGAAAAAGGCAGGCCCCTGCCAGAGCCCTCACCGGCAACCAGTCCTAACTATACTTACTCTGATGAAGATTTTAAACTATTAGATTCCATGGTTTGTCGCAAACAGGCGCAAGAATTCAATTTTAGGGGGCTAGCGCGGACTGTAGATGGGCGCATTATTTTACCTACAAAAGAAGGAAGAGACTATGTCCAAAAATTACATCAACTGACTCATCTGGGATCTGATAAACTCCTACAGCTGATCAAGGGTTCCGATTATTATATTTTGAAACTCAATTCAGTGGTACAGCAGGTAATTGACTCCTGCAAGGCTTGTGCTCTCACCAATGCTGCTCGACCTTACAAAGAACAAGGAAAGAGACAACGATCTCCCCGGAGTTTACTGGGAAGTGGATTTCACTGAAATTAAACCAGGAATGTATGGTAACAAGTACCTGTTGGTATTTATAGACACCTTTTCCGGATGGGTAGAGGCTTTTCCCACTAAGTCTGAAACTGCTCAGGTAGTAACCAAGAAGATCCTTGAAGAAATCTTACCCCGGTGTGAGATCCCCAAGGTAATTGGCTCAGACAACGGGCCCGCATTTGTTGCCCAGGTAAGTCAGGGATTGGCCACACAATTGGGGACTGATTGGAAATTACACTGTGCTTATAGACCCCAAAGCTCAGGATAGGTAGAAAGAATGAACAGGACTCTAAAAGAGACCCTAACTAAATTAGCTATTGAGACTGGCGGTAAAGACTGGGTGACCCTCCTTCCCTTTGCGCTTCTTAGGGTCCGAAACACACCTGGACGTTTCGGTCTTACCCCCTATGAAATTCTACATGGGGGACCACCCCCCTTGACCGAGTCTGGCGGGATATTGGATCCCTGTGCTGACTCTTCCTCACCCTCTGCTCTGTTTACCCATTTAAAGGCCTTAGAAGTTATCAGAACACAGATCTGGGACCAGATCAAAGAAGCTTATACACTGGGGACTACAGCAGTGCCCCACGGGTTCCAAGTTGGAGATTCGGTCCTTGTCAGACGACATCGCACTGGCACTCTCGAGCCTCGGTGGAAAGGACCATATCTGGTGCTGTTAACAACTCCCACAGCAGTAAAGGTAGACGGAATCGCCGCCTGGATCCATGCCTCCCACGTCAAGAAGGCTCCTAGCCAGGAAAAAGGCGACCATGAAGACAACTGGACGGTGGCAACTACTGACAATCCTCTTAAACTTCGCTTGTGTCGCGGGTGCCACCCTAAGCCTAGGGAACCACAACCCTCATGCTCCAATTCAACAGTCCTGGGAAGTGCTTAATGAGGAGGGAAACATTGTATGGGCAGCCACTGCAGTCCATCCCCCTTGGACTTGGTGGCCTGATCTCACACCTGACATCTGTAAGTTAGTGGCAGGATCTCCCAATTGGGACCTCCCCGATCATACCGATCTTAGTAACCCACCCTCTGAACAGCAGTGTGTCCCGAACGGGATAGGGAACTCGTATGGATGTTCGGGGCAGTTCTACCGAGCTAATCTTAGAGCTGCACAATTTTATGTTTGCCCCGGTCAGGGTCGGAGCGGAAGGCTTCAACAGGAGTGTGGAGGGGTATCAGATTACTTTTGTGGTAAATGGACATGTGAAACGACAGGGGATGCCTACTGGAAGCCTTCCTCTGACTGGGACCTAATCACTGTAAAACGAGGTAGTGGTTATGACAAGTCAAACCAAGGAGAAAGAAACCCCTATAAATATCTAGATAGTGGGTGCGCTTTCAAAAACAGCCCCCCAGGACCATGCAAAGGTAAATACTGCAACCCCCTACTTATAAAATTCACTGAAAAAGGGAAACAACATCGTTTGAGTTGGCTAAAAGGAAATAGGTGGGGTTGGCGAGTATATATTACACCAAGAGACCATGGGTTCATTTTTACAATCAGACTGACAGTAAAAGAATTGGCGGTAACACCCATAGGGCCCAACAAGGTCCTTATGGAACAGGACCCCCCAGTCGCACAGGCTCCCCCAAAAGTCCCGGCCGTACCAACTCTACCAACTCCACAGCCCAACACAGTGGGACCCTCCCTAGGGACTCATACTCCCTTCATAGTGTCAACCTTAGCTACCCCACTGCCCCTAGATACAGAGAGCCGTCTGGTCAGTTTAATCCAAGGAGCTTTTTTGGTTTTAAACAGGACTAATCCTAATATGACTCAATCATGTTGGTTATGCTATGCCTCTAGGCCCCCTTATTATGAAAGAATTGCTCAGATCAGGACTTATAATACTACTTCAGATCATTCTCAATGCCTTTGGGGAGAAAACAGAAAATTGACTCTAGCAGCAGTTTCAGGGAGTGGGCTTTGTTTAGGCCAAGCACCTCAGGATAAACGGCACCTCTGTAATCAGACCCAGAACATCCAGTCTAACAAAGATGGTCAGTATCTAGTGCCCCCCATAGACACAGTATGGGCTTGCAACACAGGTCTCACTCCTTGTGTGTCTATGTCTGTTTTTAATAGTTCCAAAGATTTCTGCATTTTGGTTCAACTTATTCCTAGACTCCTGTATCATGATGATAGCTCCTTTTTAGACAAATTTGATCACCGGGTCCGCTGGAAAAGAGAACCCATTACTTTAACTTTGGCAGTACTTTTAGGATTAGGAGTAGCGGCTGGAGTAGGTACAGGAACCTCTGCCTTAATTAAGGCCCCCCAATACTATGAAGAACTACGTGCGGCTATGGATGTTGATCTTAAAACTATAGAACAGTCTATAACTAACTTAGAAGAATCTTTAACTTCCCTGTCTGAAGTAGTGCTGCAAAATAGGAGGGGATTAGACTTATTATTCCTTAAAGAAGGAGGACTCTGTGCTGCCCTAAAAGAAGAATGTTGTTTTTATGTTGACCATTCAGGAGTAATCAAAGATTCTATGGCCAAACTCAGAGAACGCCTAGATACACGTAAAAGAGAGAGAGAAAGCCAACAAGGATGGTTCGAAAGCTGGTTTAATAAGTCCCCTTGGCTCACCACTCTCCTCTCCACCATAGCAGGACCCTTAATTACACTTATGCTTTTGCTTACTTTTGGCCCCTGCATCCTCAATAAGTTAGTTGCTTTTATTAGAGAAAGAATAAATGCAGTGCAGGTTATGGTACTAAGGCAACAATATCAGGTCCTCCAGGAGGCCGAGAACTCGCTCTAAGATTAGAGCTACTTACAAAAAGGAGTGGGGAATGAAAGAGGAAAATTACTGACCACCTGAACCCTTCACCTCAGAGTTCGACCCCTCCCATCTGGAGAATTCCTGGAACACTCCTGAACTCTTCACCCCAGAATACATTCCTGAACTTTTCAACCCAAAGTCCTACCCCCTCCCAACTGAGGACTGTTCCAAGAACATTTTTTAGATAAGGGCTTCCTGGAACAACCTCAAGAACATTTTTGAGATAAGGGCCTCCTGGAACAACCCCAGAATATCGGGTACATTGCCAAAAAATAGGACACGACCCCTTGGTTACGTAAAGCCCCTTGGAAAGTCCCTTGGAAAAACCCTTGGCAAAACCCCTTAGTTATGTAAACTTGTACTTTTCCTACCCTGCTCCCCCCCCCCCGGCTTTTTCCTATATAAGCCTGTGAAAATTCTGGGCTGTCGTCGATTCTCCTCTACACCATGCTTGGTGTATGAGTTTCGACCCCAGAGCTCTGGTCTATGTGCTTTCCTTGTTGCTGCTTTATTAAATCTTACTCTCTACATCTTGAGTTCGGTCTCAGTGTCTTCTTGGGTTCGCGGCTGTCCCGAGACTTGAGTGAGGGTCTCCCTCCGGGGGTCTTTCAGGGGTGCCTATGAACATATCAATGCAGACATTGTTGCCTAGGTGCTTTCTTGGCTCCTGATTCTGGATCCAACCAGAGAACTCAGACTGCTTTCTCTCTCAGACTGAAATGCCAAAAATTAACCTCTAAGCACCACCAGCAGAAGAACAGGTAACTTCTTGGAATTCTGCAGGCTGCAAGTCTTAGGAAACTAATAAAGCCTCATAGGAAATTACAGTGCCCTATGCAGCCCCCTGTATCATGTGATAAAAGTCCGTATCTTAGTCACGATATAAATATTAATAAAGCTTCCCACATGGTGGAATTGGTTTTTCTCTGGTGATACCCTGGGTTAACAGAACCTACAATATATGTTCTTCTCAGTCATAATTTGCAGCAATCTTGTTTTCATTTTCATTCAAACCTAAGATGTAATATTAATATCTAAGCCTGTGAAGACATATTATGAATGGTGTATTTAGATCAAAGCCTGCATATACCTCAGTATATTAATGGAGAAATTAATGGAGAGTGTAACTTTATCCAGTAAATGTTAATATTTACAGTCATATGATGGTGCTTTATAACCTACATTTTCTAATTCAATCAAATCTGCAATGATCCCTCATATGACTAATATCTAACAAGCTCTCTTGAAATGCCTATTCAGTCCCCTGGAGAAAGGGAAATGAAATAGCAAACAGAAAAACGGGGAGATAAGAAAGATGGGAGAATTTGAGTTCAAGGAGCTTTATTGAGGCTTTAGCATAGAGAATTCCTGTGTACAAATACAGATACTTCTAAGGATCTAAGAGGTTATTTTAGAATAATATTCTGGAAATTATAAAATTAATTAAAACAGCACCAAAAACCCTAGGTTCATAGTATCTCAAACTTCCCCCAAATTGTAAGATATTCATGACAGAATTGTGAGAGTGGCAGGAGAAAATACACCCCTGCCCACACCCCTGTTCTTCTCCTGCACATTTCCCAGCCCAACAGCTGCTCTCACCTTGAAGTTGAAAGGACCAGCTGCTGAATGTTCTGTGAGTAAGGCACAGCAACTGCAGCTTAAGGAGGTACCACACATACTCCAGACTACTCTCCCACTACCACTTCCTGACCATGATGCAGCTGAGATACATTGTCTTTTATATATGAAGGACAAGCCCCCTTTTTTAAACTGTATAACAGGTATTTTACTATTTTAGCCCCAACTTTCAGAATTACAAGTCTTGCTTCAATTTAAAAATTGCCTTTCTCTAATGGACATGTTCAACTTCATTCTATGCTTCTTGGTCATATTCATGAAGATAAGGATTAGTTAATTTTTTAACAACAGCTTGTTGATTTTGCTATGAAGGTAACTTAGCAAGATCTTATATTACAAATCACCATTGCACTCAGAAAACTGCTCCTGCATTCCTGCAAAGCTGTTAGCTCAGCTTGGGTAGTTAACCCCTGATGAGCCTATATCCCTGGGATTTAAAACAGACAAATGTTACACATGTCCTGTCTTTTCGAAAGTTTGCCTTTATGCCTGTATGTATGTATGCTTAATTCTCATTGTTATTTATGCCTTGGCCTAACCTGGGGAAACTTTCAAAGATATGATACAGTATTTGTTTCATTAGTTTATAATGCCAAGGGCTCAAAATCAGAAAATACCATTGTTTAAACTTAAAAGGCGTATAAATTTTGTGTTTGACTCTTAGTTTCTCATATTCCATTGACATCCCCTATAATACACAGGTACATCCTATTGTAGAATAGGCTCATCAAACCTTAACAGATATAGACATCAAATTACAAAATAAAATTATAATTATTCATTTCCTTATAATACTTTATAGACCAATAAATGAGTACATTTTTTAAACTTTTCTAGCCCCTAATAAAATACAGACCTACTAACTGGATAATAAAAATGACTGGATGTTTTTCTGGAAGAAGCTCTGTTCATATACTTACAGGACTCTGCAAAGAATTTATGTGTACATGAAGAAAAACCAATCCCCAAGGAGATTAAAAAATCACAACTTAATGTGCAGTGATAATCTATACATCAAAATTATGATAAAGTAAAGTTTAAAGTATGAAATAAAAATATAGGCTAGGCAGTGGTGGCACACGATTTTAATCCCAGCACTTGGGAGGCAGGGGTAGGCAGATTTCTGACTTCGAGGCATGACTGTTCTACAGAGTGAGTTCCAGGACAGCCAGGACTATACAGAGAAACCTTGTCTTAAAAAACCAAAAAAAAAAAAAAAAAGAAAAAAAAGAAAAGAAAAGAAAAAACTAGCAAAAAGAAATAAAAATATGAGGGGAAAAATGTCTCACATGCTCTCCCAATCTTATATCCATCCATGTAGGATGCACTCGCCTTGCAGAGCCTTGGCTGAGATGCTGTGTGTTAGGGTTCCATCCAGTCAGATGAGCTCATGTTTCCCTCACACCCTCAGTGTGGCAAAGGGGTACAGGTTCCACACTGAGTGCCTACTGGCCTCATCTCTTTCCTGTTTTGAGTCTGGCCCAAGTAGGACTCATAGGGAGTCCAACCTGTGCAACAAAGCAGGTTCTCAGTGTCCTCTCTAACCTCTGGGCTAATTGTCCCTTTTTTTGTGTCTACACAGCCTCCTTCCTCTGTGGTGGCTAGCAGGTAGCCCCAATTGCTCATGCAATGGCTGACACCACAGGTTGCCTGCAAGGGCGTCTGCTGTGTGATTGATGGGGTTGCTCTGATTCTCCGTCTCAGAGAGCACCTCTGAATGATAAGTTGGCAACATCATTCTCTTTTTCTGCTTCCTTATTTCTGACTCATTTGCTCCTTGTCAGTCTTCCATCTCTTTTGAGTTAAAAGGAGGACAGAAAAACATGAGGAAGAGGAGGAGGTAGAGGAGGAGGAAGAGGTGAAGGAGGAGATTGTAACCCAGGAGCAGGGACCCTGAATACCACCATCTCATTTTCCAGAAAGGGAGTTAGAGTAGATGTCACCAGCATTTCCAGTCTGGGGACACTAAGGTGGAGAGCACCTCTACAAGCAGGTCAGATTTGCAAATGGAACCTGACCTCTTGCTCTGGAACCAAAGTGACTGTAGGAGGTCACCAAGGTGTGGGAGATGGAGGTGTGGGTGGTAGAGACATGGGATAGATAGGAGTAGAAGTTGTGGGAGGTTTTGATGTTGGAGGTGTAGGTATGGGAGCTGTGGGAAGTGGAGGTGTGTTTTTTCTGGGGTAGCTGAAATTGCATCTTAAAGGGCAGCTGCCTACTCTGTCATGTCATAGTGTCTTGTCTGCTTCAAGGATAGTGGCATTTGTTTCTCTGGAAGAGAGCATCAGAGAAGTTCAGAGATGGAGGTTCTACCCAGTCATACCAGCTCCCTACATGGGAGACAGAGACAGGAACACCTGCCCTCCAGGAGTACACACAATAAACACATGTGTTAGTCAGGGTTCTTTAGGAGAGGATCTGAAAGATAATATATATGATAAGGAAGACAGGTTGCATTGACTTCCATGATATGGACCCAGTGGTTCCTCTATCCATGATGCTGGATGCCTTAGCAGTTCCAATCTGGTGTGGAAGGCCTTGGGCAATCCTGGAGAGTATCTGACTTCAGCCCATTCTGAAAGGCTGAAAAACTGGGCTTCTCAAAGAAATGGGATAGGCACACTCACCAGGAAGGAATGAAGTTAGGCAAACAAACAGCAGTATATTTGCCTTGAACTTCTGTCTGCTCCTGGAATCTTCATCCACCCTAGAAACACTTCTGTGTTTCATAGTTAATTCCAGATCCAATCAGCTAGACAATCAGAATTAGCCTTCATGCTGTGCTGAGCCCCATGAAAGTCCAGAAGAGAGCTCCAGGCATGTAGCCTTTAGGAATCCTCACTGGCCCTGAGGTGGGGTTTTCTATGCTGAAGCTGCTTTTGAGTCACCGTGCTCCCATGAGTAACTCCACAGACTCCCTGGTCCACTGAGTCATACATGGGTGGGAGGGTGTCTTTACTCACTCTGGGCTGTCTAGATGTTGTTCACCTCACCCCCAGTGTCACTCATGCCACTGGAGAGGGAAATAAGCCATTCATTTCCCTTGAGCGGCCTTCAAGTGTGTTTAGACATACTTATCTGTGTGTTAAAACCCAGAACCATGGCAAATTTGGATGATTTTTGGGGGGAACTTTTTCTTTTACCAAGCAGAGTGGTGGAAGTTGAGAGTCTATAACCTTCCTGAGAGGCAGGTCTCCTTCCCACCACCTCCTGAGAAGAACTTGCCTCTTCTTCCTTAAGGAATGGATTCCATCATAAAGTAAATGTCATATTGAAATTAACCTTATTTTTAAAGGAGAGCAAGATCACTATAAAGGTGGGTCATGGAAAATTACATCAACCTGTCCAAGACTGGTGATGTGTTTGTCTGGCACAGACCATGCCCCAGGCGTCTGGACTCCAGACTGGGCTTATGGTAAGCGTAGCCCCTATGAGGTCTCTAAACCCTCTCATGATCTATGCAGGCTTTTTAGGCGAGCCTTAGACTTCCATGAGCTTCTCATGTTAATACTTAGATCATGTAGGCTTTATCTTAGAGACAATGAATAATGCCCATGTCTGGCATTATTCTCAATATCCTCAGTGGCCAACACCATGGCCATCATCTGCAATACACTCACTTGAGCACTTCAGATCTCCCACCTCTGTGTGTAGCATGTGCACATGGGCAGCTATGTGTGGCTGAGGGAGGCCAGATGCTGATGTCAGATGCCTTTACCTATCACTCTCCTCCTTATGTGACAGGGTCCTTCTCTGAATCTGGAGATAGTTCAGATAGTTGGTTAATAAGCTACAGGGATTCCTATTGCTGTGGAGCCAGGTGCTCTCCACCATACACAGCTATTTTCCTCAGGACCTTGTGCTTGTAGAGCAGTGGTGTTACCTACTGAACTATCTGCCTCCTTCCAGTATTAGAGACCTCAGGTGACATTATCAACCATCTCTACATTTGTTTAATTAAAAACATTACATGAGCCATGCATATAAATACATGGATTTGAAATATCATCATGAGTAACACCTGGCTTAAGTCTTTTTTTTTTTTTGGCTTAAGTCTTCTTAATGTTTATTTTTTTATTCATGTGTGTCTTAGGACTGCCAGCCCTCAGGTCTGTGATGGTTACCTCAGTAACCACCTCATTTGATGCGTGAACACCCTTTTTATATTCAACATATTAGAGCACATACATCATTACCTGGCTCCTATTCAAGGGAGACATTCCTAAGCTGAAATTAGCCACTGGCAAAAAAAGACTAAACAGATAAGTCCTAGCTGTTTATTTTGTAAATCTAAATAGTATATATGACTGAGCTGAAAAGCCACCCTAGAAACAAATGTTCTGTTCTTGTTAGTCAGAAACATTCATGACCTACACCTGGCATCAAGGCAACCGACTCCCACAGGCTATGTCCTGGGGAGGACACGGAATGTATATGAAAGCCTCTATCTCAAACTGGTCATTAGGTAACGAGGAGAATTAAAACTTCTTTAAAAAACAAAAACAAAAGGGGGGGGATAGAGGCTATGACGCCAAAGATGGCTCTATCCCTTATAATATTTACTCTTAATTTCCTAAAACTGGATAATGCTGGGAGATCCCCAGCTGAAAGGCACGGACAATGGCCTCAACCGCTCAATGAAATGGTCAAGTGGAAGAATGTCCTTGATAATAAATGGTATGGCCTGGACCCTATCTTAATCAGATCCCGGGGAGCTATTTGTGTTTTTTCCACAGGGTGAAGATAATCCACTTTGGGTTCTGATGCGACTAACAATGACCGTGAAAGAGAAAGATGAATCTCAAGATGATCCTGTTATTCTTACTCCTGGTGATTGAGACAGGGATAAGTATACCTTTGTGGGCCATAATAAGATCATGGCTGGTACCTTTACCAGCACATTCCAATTCTTCTACCTTGCCTTTGTTTTTGACAACTGAATATTTTTAAAGAAAAAGATTATCTCTAATTGGACAGATTTCATTAGCCAAAATAAAGTGAGCTCTGGAGTGTTATTTAATGTTTTAACGCAAATTGCTCAAGGAGCACAATCAGGCTCAAGTGATGTTGGAAATAATATAACTTCACCTATAAACATCACCACTATCATGATAAAGGGAAATGTGACTATTCCCAAAAGATCACGATGGCCTGTTGACAATACTACTGCTATAGGCAGCATGCCTTGGTGTCATCTGGACCTTGCATTTCCTATAGTTTTTTCACCTTATCAATCAAAAAATTTTTCCTTGGAAGTAAATAGCAAAGGGTTTTGTTTTGTCACCTTCATTAGATTTTGCTGTAATGAATGATAAAGGAGATGCTACAGAAAAAGAAAATATTTGGCCATATTATCAATGGATTCTAAGTAATGAGGCAGGTGCTAGTGCCCAGCTGAAGGGAGGGCTGATGATTTTGAATCAGCGCCTTGATCTGGTTGAGGAACAAATAAGTGTTCTATACCAGTTGGCCCAGTTGGGCTGTGAAAGAAAATTGGGTGCTCTGTGCATTTCCAGTGTTCAATATGAAAAATTTACTCATGTAGCTAATCTGTCTAGACAGCTTTCTTTATATCTTGCAGGAATTTGGTCCGAAGGGTTCGATGAGACCCTTGAGGCCCTGAGAGAGGCCGTTCTAAGGATCAACTCGACGCGAGTGGATCTGTCATTGACAGAGGGTCTCTCCTCCTGGATTTCATCTGCATTTTCTTATTTTAAGGAATGGGTGGGGGTAGTTTTATTTGCTGCTGCCATCTGCTGTGGGCTTGTGTTCATGCTCTGGTTGGTTTGTAAGCTCAGAACCCAACAAAACCGTGACAAGGTCGTTATTGCTCAAGCACTTGCAGCCATTGAACAAGGGGCCTCCCCTGAAATTTGGCTATCCATGCTTAAGACTTAATTGGCATCTGAGTTCTCTGCTCTTGCACTCCTCGGTTCTGCGGAAAATGAGAGACTCAACAATTAAAGCTCGCCCTAGGCCATACTCAGCTCTTGCACCCCTAGAAGCTAGACTCATTGCACAGGAACGAGTGAGTAGGTCTTTAACTCTTATGGATTGTTGGGCTAAGCACCGCATAGGAGTCGCTCAGAGGTTTGGGCACTCCTAGAAGACAAGTCGATTTGCATGAGGGTTGAGTGTCCAAGTGTCCCTCCCCTAGGAAAAACTGCATGGGAGCAGGTCAGGGTTGCTCTGGGTAAAAACCTGTGAGCCTAAGAGCCAATCCTGTACATGGCCCCTATTTCTGCACACTAGGGATTCGACCTCTATCTTCATCCATTAAAGAGTGGCTTGCATTTTAATAAAATAAAAAGGGGGAGATGTGGAGAGCCGTGAGCAATCGCCATTACAAGATGGAGCTGGCTTCCGCAGTGCCTAACTGGTAAACAAGTAATGTGCGCAGGTGCAGGAGTAAATTCGTGCCATGTCACTGCCCATCTCAGGGCATAGCAGTGGGGTGATGAGTGAGCAGCTAATCAGGAGCTGACACGTCACACGGAGGGGTATTTAAGCAGTTCCATTTTCTGGGATCAGGTCTTCCTTATGATGAAGCAATAAAAGCTTTGCCGTAGAAGGATCAGGTTGTCCGAGTGTGTTTTGCTGGAAAGACATTACAAGGACAGGTTTCAATCTTCCTAATGCTGTCACCTTTTAATACAGTTCCTTATGGTGTGGTGACTTACAGCCATAAAACTTTAGTTACTCCCTCATAACTGTAATTTACTGTTTGTTATGAATTTTACTGTAAATAACTGATATATCAGCAGGATATTTGAAGTGACCCCTGACACACTCGGGTTGGGAAGCAGAGAGGAAACAGTGAGAACACAGAGCGAGTGGGGTCACCATTCTGTTTGAGAACACACCCCCAACCAAATTACCATCCGGTCCCAACTCCTGAAGGTTCTGCCACCTCCCAATGATACCACAGGCTGCTGAGCAAGTTAGAGCGTCCAGGCCTTAAAGGGACACTAGCTCTCTAAACTGTACCAACTATTTTAGTGTTCAGCTTTGTTTTTGGATTTATATATATATGTGTGTGTGTGTGTGTGTGTGTATGTGTGTGTGTGTGTGTGTGCTGCCTGCATGCATTCTGCACACCATGTGTGTGCCTGGTGCCCACGCAGAGGATGAGCCACAATGTGGGTGCTGAGAACTAAACCTAGGTCCTCTGCAAGAACAGCAAATGCTCCTAACCGCTGAGCTGACTCTCCAGCCCCTGCCCTGTTCCAGTGTATTTGGGGAATGAAAGAGTCAGCTAGGGACTTTACATGTACTCACTTATTTTTGACTAGTCTTACTACAAAGCCCTCACTGCCCTGGAACTTGTGATCTTCTTACTTCTGTCTCCTGAATTTGCAGAAGACTGTGGGCATGTGACATAGAGAACATAGTCGCAGGTACTTTTCCACCCCGAGCATCTCAATGTGGGCTGCTGATATACCTTTAGTAGCCAGGGAGTGGGCTAGAGGTTATTTTTTAATCAAAACATAATTTCACACATCCCAACCCGAGCACCTGCTGCCCCCTCATGGCGGTATCTCAGGATTGCAGAGCCTTTTGATGGACCAAGATTCAGTTTGTCTTGGGATTTTATAGGTTCATTTATATTTGAAATGCCTTAAAGATGGTTGAAACTTGGGTTGGGGAGATGGCTCAGTCGTTAAGAGCGCGACTGCTCTTCCGAATGTTCCGAGTTCAAATCCCAGCAACCACATGGTGGCTTACAACCATCCGTAATGAAATCTGATGACCTCTTCTGGAGTGTCTGAGGACAGCTACAGTGTACTTACATAAACCTTAAAAAAAAAAAAAAAGATGGTTGAAACTTACAGTATGGCCACCATACGTATTCTGATATAGGAAGCATATGTCAAATTCTCTCTTTCAGCCGATGGAATTCTTCACGTAAAAGATATAAAACTGCAGAAGACTTGTCGAGTATGATTGGTGTCGGGTTCTGTGGCACATAGTGGATCTGAAAATAACCAGGCAGAATCTCTTGGTCATGTGACTTGGGCAGAAGAACAGCCTTCTTTACCCACAGAATTAGGATGTGCTGGGATAAACTTTCCTACCTGAAGTTAACCCTGAGCTTCACTGTTCTTACTGATTGTTCTTGTTTTTCTGAGACAAGCTTTTCTTGAATGGCCCTGGCTATCTTAGAACTTGCTCAGAAGACCAGGCTGGCCTCAAACTAAGAAATCCACCTGCCTCTGTCTCACAGCATTGGAATTAAGTCATGGAACACTGCTGCCTGGCATTCATAGATTCTAAAAGTTGCTAATCATTACGATCTGCAGTAAGAAAGATCATTTTTGCCTGAAAGTAACCCCAGAAAACCCACACTCTAACAGGTGTGATCCCGAGGTTTGCTGTTATGTATGTAGCTGGCTTTGATGTTCTGGCATGCAATGGAGTGCTGCACTAGGGCTTCAAGATGCCCGAGAGAGTCCTTGACTTTCCGCCCATAATCTTCCGGTGGTTTTAGAGAGGATGATTACAGAAACATCAGTCGCTTCTTTCTATAAGTGTTTCATAATGCAAATAGAATGTGAAGAATTTTTTTATGTGGTTTTTCCAGACAGGGTTTCTCTGTATAGCCCTGGCTGTCCTGGAACTCACTTTGTAGACCAGGCTGGCCTTGAACTCAGAAATCCGCCTCCCTCTGCCACCTGAGTGATGGGATTAAAGGTGTGCGCCACCACGTCAGGCAATGTGAAGAAATACTAAAAATATCATTCATTAATTATTGAAAAGTTCAGCCTCTGGAAATGGCGATATCTCTCCTTATACTGCTAGCTTAAAGGAGCAATTGAGAAATTGTGAATTATAAAATTAGAATACTGGAATGGCGGTAGAATAAATTGCCATAAAGTTATTTTCTCTTCTGAAATGTGTTAACCATTTTCAGCTGTAGCTGTTCTGTTATAGTGAGCCTGCCCATTCTGTGTTAGGACAGTGCAGCTGCCCCACACTTCACTATGCTTACTATTTTATATCCCTGTGGTTCTGGAAAAAACAAGGTGACATCTTGTTAAACTAAGAGTCTTGTGGATTCAAATGTAGGAATAAAATTCAATTTTATTTTATTATACTTGTAATTTTATTAGCAAAACAAAGCATTAATACAAGTTTGAATCAAATGTTGCTATTAGTTGCAAGCTGAATTAATAGTTTGCTTTGTAAAATGAAAGACTGAAGTGGGGTTCAGTGGTGTGCAGCTGTGATTCCAGAAGTTTGGGAGGCAGAAGCAGGAAGGTTAAATTTGAAACCAGCCTAGACTTTTTAGCTTGGAAAGAGACAGACAGAGACAGAGAAAAAGACAGAGACAGAGACAAAGAGAGAGACAGAGAGAACCCTAAAACTGGAGCTTGGTGAGATGTGTCTGAGTCTTCATTGTTTGTGAGCAGTTTGCCACGAGCTGATCCCCCGAGTTGTCCCCAATTCCTTCTTAATGTGGTTCATATAAAATATACTAGGATCTCAGCAGTGGGTGACTTGCCCATCTCCAATTGCATAGTAGAGGTGTCTTCTGTTCCATGAACCCTTTGATGAAGGTTGGCCCTTGCTGCTGTGAGCTTTACTGGATTCCATCAATGCCCTCAGGCATCCCTGCTATTGTGCCATCCCATTCTGCCTCCATGGGGACAGAGGGTGGGAATGAATACCCTCCTGAGGTCTCTCTGTCAGAGCTCATGTTGCAGGAGTCTCTTGTGGAGGGAAGGAGTCAATTTCTGTCTTCATGATCTGGGTTAGATTTTACATGGGGCACTCCCATAATCAAACCACAGTTCACCCTTTTCAGATGATCAGTCTCTTTGCTCTCTTTGATTTATGTACCTCTGGCTTTGCTTTCCTGTGTGCATGTGCACTTGTGTGGAAGCTAGATGACACATGATCGTCTTCAAAGGCAGAAGAATGCTGACGTAGTTATCTGCATGTTACTGTTGCTTCCCTTTTTCTCCTACCAGTTAACAAGCACAAGCCATGGCTCGAGCCCACCTACCACGGGAGAGTCACCAAGAAGGATAACATGGTGCTGGTGGACCTCCCACCACCACCACCACCACCACACACACCACACACATCATTGAACTGGATAAAGTTTCACTGCTGTGCTTTGCAGGTATGCAGGCCAAGCTGTGCACTGTCCACAAGCCTGGCCTGGAGAGGGAGCAACTTAAGTCTGGCTGGATGACTGGACCTCTCAGGAAGTGTTCTGGTAGTCTAGAGATTTTGTGGCTCCAGGCACATGTTCTTCTTGTAATAATCGAGGTAGCTGACAGTAAGCCAAGTTACTGGTCAAAGGGAGAAATACTTAACCTAATTGCATCATTATGTGCTGTGCCTTGTGCAGATAGGCAGATACTGTCTAGACACACACAGCAGAGATGGAGCACGCATGGACTAAGTGAACACTGTTCAGGATACAGTTAATGTGGTGGGTCTGGGGACCAGTGTTCTGCCTGTTCTGTCTGGGTGTTCAAATGCCTGTTTCATGTCACTCCAGCAACTCTTAGTTCCTTACGTTCACCTGCACAGTTTACAGAAACTTTGAGCAGTCTTTGTGGGGGAATAACTTTTGGCCTTGATATACTTTTTTTTTCAATCTTCAAACTTTATTTAGCTGAATATTTTTCTATAGCTTTATTTTGTGTACGTGCCCCATGACAATCTCTGGTGTCCACAAAGGTCAGAATAGAGCACCATATCCCTTGGAGCCAGAGCTGTGTGGATACTGGGAATCGAACCCAGGTCCTTTAGAAAATCAGCAAGTGCTCTTAAACACTGAGCTGTCTCTCCAGTCTCTCTGTGGTTTAAAATCATGTATGGTGTTACGTTATTTAAGGAGTATACTTTGCATGCTGAACACATTGTCAATTTGAATTTGTTTATTTTTTACAGGCACATACCACCATGCCCAATTTAATAAATTTACTTTTTTCTCCCCCTTTTTGTGGGTTTGGGTGTTTTGCCTGCATGTGCCCCTTGCACCATGTGCATGCAGTACCTACAGAGACCAGAAGAGGGCACTAGATTCCCTGGAACTGGAGTTAATACTTATGCATGAATTTGTGGGTGCTGGGAACCAAACTCCGGTCCTCTGGGAAATCAGCCAGTGCTCTAACCACTGAGTCATCTCTTCAGAACCTTGTTTGTTAGAGAAAGTTTTTGCTATGTTAATACTAGCTGGCATCAAACTTGTCATCCTCCTGCTTCAGGATTCTGAGGGCTGAGGCGACAGACATGCACCACAATGTCTGGCTTAATGAAGTTATTAAATGTTTGATATGAGTTATTTTATGAGTGAACCCTGGATCTTTAAAAAGAAAAACACTTTAGGACAGTGTCATAGATTTTGATCATGTGGTGATTTTCCTACATCACTGAAATTTAGTGGTATTTGCCAGTCAGATCTGCCCTGACTGCTGGAGGGCTGTGCTTTCTCAGTCCCAGAGTGAGAGTAAACACTGGGATAACACACACACACATGCATGTGGGTGTGTCCAGGTTTTAAATTTTTCTGTCTTTCTTTTTTTTTTTTAGGTTTTTGAAGTTTATTAATGTGTTTTACCTGCATGTGTGCAAGTGTGTTAGGAGGTCAGAAGAGGCCATCAGATCCTCTGTTGTGAACAGTCATGTGAGTGCAGACAGTCGACCCAGGTTCTCTGCAGGAGAAACAGGTACTCATAACCAGTGGGCCATCCCTCTAGCCTGAATTTTTTATGCAGGTTCTAAGAATCCAAACCTCAGGCAGTCAGGTTTTGCCAGGTTCTTTACCAACGGAAACATTCACCAGCCCAAAACAACATTTTAGTTTTGAGATAGGATTTATTTTCACTAATTTTTAAAAATTTTATGTCTTTTATGTATGTGTGTACAAAGTCACTCTCTTTAGACACATGATAAGAGGATGTCAGATCCCAAAAGAAATAGTTGTGATCCACCATGTGGTTGCTGGGAATTCAACTCAGAACCTCTTGAAGAACAGTCAGTGCTCCCACCTGCTAAGCCATATTTCCAGCCCAACTCATTTTTTAAAAAGATTTATTTTTGTTACCTTTGTTACACACCTAGAGACAAATACATGTGTGTACACATACACACATACATGCTGCACTTATTATTCATATACACAGAAACATACACTGCACACATGCACACCACAACACTAATACACTGCAAACATACACTGTACACACTGCACATACACATGAAAGTGCACACACATATACCACACACATATGAACATGCATACACAGTAAGAAGGCCACACACACACACACACACACACAAGTGCAGGTAGCTGCAGAGGATAGGAGAGGGCCTTGTGCTTTGAAGCTAGCTCTAAGTGTCCAGCACCAGTCTTTTTCTTTTTTTTTTTTTAAACTTTGTAAGTATTTATCATTGCTCATCCCATGTGACATTTGGAGCTATATCACATTTTAGTGAGGTTGCCAAGGATATGTTACCAGTGGGTTTATATACATTCCTGCATTTTAAGAAGTGATTTAGAGGCTTGGGGAGGCAGCTCAGTAATTAAAAACACTCTGCTGCCCTTGTGGAGGACCAGGGTTCAACTCCCAGGACTCACATGGTGGATCAGAACTGAAACTCCAATTCCAGGAAGTACAATGCCCTCTTCTGACCTCTGAGGGCACCAGGCATGTATGTGATGGGGCACAGATACACATGTAGGTGAAAACAACCTTATACAAAAAAATAATGTTTTCAATAAAATAAGATAAATGTTTAAAAGGAAAGTAGTAACTCAGGCTGGGAATGTGCTAGTCTGGCACCACAAACCTTGTTCGGAGCTCAGACGCATATCACATGTTGAGGAGGTACACGCTTTTAGTCTCCTCAGCATTTGTGAGGTAGAAGCAGAGGGATTAAACAGTCAGGCTCATCCTCTGTAACATAGTCAGTTTAAGGAAGACCAGCCTGAGCTGCATAAGACCCTCTCTTGAAACACAAAGGAGGCAAAGAATGACTGTGGTCCAGGATTCTGGGGTCACTGCCCCCAGCTTTGATTTACAAAGCACCAGCTCTGTACAGTATGCAGTGATCAGAACCCACCTCACAGCTAATAATGCATTTGCTCCTGAGCATCAAGAAGAGAGGCCAGGCACTTTTCAAAATGCTTTAGAAATAAAAAGTTTATTTAAGTCTCCACCACGTGAAGCAAGGATGCCTTTTGCCAGCTACATTTTAAAGAGAGGAACTAGGATCTGGATAGATGACTTGGAGGTTAAGAGCACTGGCTGCTCTTCAGGGGACCAAAGGTTGTTCTCAGGTACACACATAGTGGCTCATGACCACCAACTATGACTGCAGTTCCTAGGAAACTGATGCTCTCTTTCAGCCTCTGTGAGTCCCAGGCATGCATATGGTACACTGACTTATATGCAAAGAAACATCACACAAATAAAAATGAAGTATTTTTGTTTTGTTTTTTGAGACGTGATTTCTCTGTGTAGCCCTGACTGTCCAGGAATTCACCCTGTATACCAGGATGGACTTGAACTCAAAGATGCACCCTCCACCTGAGCACTGGGATTAAAGATGTGCACCACCAAGGTCAGCTTTACCCCTCAGTTTAATCATCTGTAAAGAGAAGAATTCCAATGCCCTTCCTAAGGCTTGGGCATATTTGTTTGTCTATATGAGTTGAAGAGCTTAAATTCACTCTTGAAGACTGGGGATGTTGCTCAGTGGTAGAGCACCTGTCTACCATGCATAAGGCTGTGGGTTGCAAGCTCCACCCTAAGCCCCACCCTCAGTAATAAAAATTAAAATAAAAACAAAATAAAAACATCATCCAAAGGATTAAAGCAGTGCTTGGTTCAGAGTCTTGTATGGAATGTCTGCTGTTTCCATGTATACAGTGAAATCATATATAGCATGTTTAAAAATATGTTTTCCTGAACCAGCAAGATGGTTTGGTAGGTAAAGGCACCTACTCCCCAGCTGGATCCCTGATCCCAGGAGGAAGGAAAAAATGGCCTCCTGTAAGCTGTGTTCCCCCTCCACAAATAGATTTTTCAAAATTCAGTTATTTTTTTGTTTTGTTTTGATTATTTTTTTCAAGACAGCATCTTACTACTTAGCCCTGGCTGTCCTAGAACTCTATGGACAAGGCTGGCCTGGAACTCAGAAATCCACCTGCCTCTGCCTCTTGTGTGCTGGCATTAAAGACATGAGCCACTATACCCAACAATAAATGTAATTTTTAAAAATGTTAATGTATGTCCTTAAATTTAATATTCTGTGGGAAATATATGTCTACTTACATAAGTTGTTATTCAATTCCCTCACACTTCAGAATATTTTGGGGTTGAGCAAGGCTTTTTCTAGAGACTTATTCTGAGGTTGTTTTTGCAATGGTACTGAGTCTGCTGTGGTGACAAGATTGGAGATGGCTTGTGAAGTGGCAGTAGCTCACTCTCAGTGAACTGACAGTGTCCCAACTTCTCCTGGGCTCCTTATGGCCACCTGTCCTTGGCTTCTTGTCTCACCATAACATCCCTGGTGGGGAAACTATTTCAGAGAGCATGTCAGCTGCGTGCTTTTGGGAATGGTGATCTTGACCATTTCTCTCCCTAGTGCCCTGGCTAGTTCAGTGCTTGGGACACACCAGTACTCCATACATGTATGTGGAAGGAGAGTTTGTGTATGTGGATGAGTTTGTCTAAGACCACAAGCTTTACTAAGTATGTTGCCTTTGAACCAGGCTCTCTGGCTGCAGCTCTCCAAGACATGACATTTCAAAGTTGAGAACAGTCTGCTTTGTGTTCCCATCCCTCATGGGATGTGTGTGTAGGTAAGCGCCGACTGAGCTCACTTGACAGAGCTCTGAAGCAGACACATTTGTGGTATTGAGCATTCTGTCCCTGATGCCCAATGTGAAACTCTTAGGGGACACATGGCCACGTCTGGTATTGTTTTCTTGGTGTGATGTAAGAAATATGCCACGGAGTTTGTTGAGGGTATCTGCTGCAGGTAACCCCTTTCATAAATGAGCCTGAAGTGATGACTCCCCTCTAAGCCTTTATTATTTTTCAAGATTTATTATAATAGTGTCATTATTATGTTTCTGGCCATTTTCAAATTTCTTTCTCTGGTCTATTGTCAAGTGTGAACATTTTGCCAACCTGCATATATGTACACGACTTGTTTTCTGGTGCCCTCAGAAGTTAGGAGAGGGAATCAGGTCCCTGCAGATGTTTGGGAGCCACCATGTTGATGCTTGGAATCAATTTTGAGACTTCTGCAAGAGCAGGCCAGTGCTCTTAACTTTTTTTTTTTTAAAATTTTGTATTTATGTATATGAGTACACTGTAGCTCTCTTCAGACACACCTGAAGAGGGCATTGGATCCCATTACAGATGGTGGTGAGCCACCATATGGTTCCTGGGAATTGAACTCAGGATTTTTGGAAGAGCAGTCAGCACTCTTAAGCGCTGAGCTATGTCCCTTGCACACCCACCCCCCGACACCCACTCCTGCTATTAACTTTTGAGTCATCACCAGCCCTCATTCTTCTGTTCCATTAAACATCTTTCACTTCACAAGTACCTTATGGTCAAATTTATAAGTTCAGAAATCAAGACTGGTGAGGCAGAAGAGTGAACGTGGAAAGCCTTTCTTTGCAGAACCTTACAGATCCAGGTGCTGGTATGCCAGAGCCACTCCAGTGAATTCTGTGTGGCAAGCCCAAAAGCTGGATGAATTCCTGAGGCAAAAAGTTTCATGGAAACTTAGTCTCCTGGAGCCTTGGCATCACATAGCATGATGTTCCTATAAACTTGTGTTTATAGGTGAATGGGTCTGTGTGCTTTCTTTCAGTACTGCTTTATTATCAGTGCCTCCAAGGAATTATTTGTCAAATACCTAAATTAGGTTGAACTTTGCTTCCTGGCCTTCACCAATGTCCTAGCCAGCCCTTGAGCCGACCCTGGACTTGGGATTTCATAAGAATGTTACAGATTAAGACAGATTGCCTCCAGTTTTGAAAAAGAGATAGTGAAAGAAATCAGGCATTACTATCTACTAAATAGAGTTAGAAATCTCAGGGCAAGCTTAGCAAATTAAGTTTAGAATTCTTATTATAGTTATATATGGCAGACTACATTACTTAATAGAAGAAAGTCCCCAACAAAAATCACTTTTAGAATAAGAGCCCAGTCACTCACATTTACAAGAATTTACAATGGTTTAGGAAGTAGGTAGGGATGTGGTTTGTAGTGGCTATTCTTGGTTGTCAACTTGACTATATTTGGAATGAACTACAATCCAGAATTGGAAGGCTCACCAGTGACCTTTATCTGGAGGCTTGGAGATCCTTATCTGGATCTTGGTATGGAGATCTTGAGACATAGTGGCTATGGATTCCAGAAGATTAAATCTCCGAGTTTAAGGAGATTTAATCTGGGCTACACCTTTCATCTGGGATTAAAGGTGTGGTGGAACACACCTTTAATCTGGGATACACCTTCTGCTGGAGACAATATAAGGACATTGGAAGAAGGGAGTCTAGCTCTTGCTCCTTCGCCTGCTTGCTGTGTGAGACTGAGTAACTGCTAGATCCTTGGACTTCCATTCACAGCTGCAACTGAACCATTGTTGGGAATTGGGCTGCCGACTGTAAGTCATCAATAAATTCTTTTACTATATAGAGACTATCCATAAGTTCTGTGACTCTAGAGAACCCTGACTAATACAGAATTTGGTACCAGGAGTGGTTCTAGAGTAACAGAAGTACAAGGATGAATCTTTTAAAATACTGGAATTGGCTTGTTGAGTCACCAGCACTTTCAACTACTGAAACCTCTCCAGATTCTCTCCCTCCTGGGAGCTCAGAGAATTTTGAAGACCCATGGTTGAAACTATATTTCAAACTTAAAGAAGCTAATGCCCTTGATTTTCTTAATGAATTAGGTGATTCAGTGCACAAAGCTTTCTACAAGATGGGGAAAAAATCAGAAAATGATTTTACTGGCTGGCTGCTCTTAGTATCTGGGGAAAAAATGATGAATGAAAGGAAGGAGTTGTGTGATAAAATCGAAAGGCTCCAGACACAAGTAAACGATCTAAAAGTTGCTAAGTGTGTCCTTGAAGAGAATCTTCTCTCTTGCAGCAATAGAGCTCAAGTTGCAGAAAATCAAACTGAAACCCTCATTGTAAGGTTGGCTGAACTACAGCGAAAATTTAAGTCTCAGCCTCAGAATGTGTCGACAGTTAAAGTAAGGGCACTAATTGGCAAAGAATGGGATCCTATAACTTGGGACGGGGATGTGTGGGAAGACCATGTTGAAGCTGAGAATTTTGAATCTTCAGATTCTCAAGGGTTTGCCCCACCTGAGGAAGTAGTACCCTCAGCCCCACCCCTTGAAATAATGCCTTCCAAACATGAGGAAATTAATTTTGCAGAGTCTGATAAACCAGCAATGACTTTCACTACTGATGTTTCTCAAGGCCCACCAATAGTTTCTTCTAGACCTGTAACCAGACTCAAAGCAAAACAGGCTCCTAGAGGGGAGGTAGAAAGTGTAGTCCATGAGGAAATTCGCTACACTACTAAGGAGCTTAATGAGTTTGCTAATTCATTCAAACAGCAACATGGTGAATATGTGTGGGAATGGATTTTAAGGGTGTGGGATAAGGGTGGAAGGAACATAAAACTAGAGCAGGCTGAGTTTATTGATATGGGCCCTCTGAGTAGAGATTCTAGGTTTAATACGGAAGCTCGCATGGTTAAAAAAGGTGTCAAAAGTTTGTTTGAATGGTTGGCTGAGGTGTTTATCAAAAGATGGCCTACTGGAAATGACTTGGAGATGCCTGATATTCCATGGCTTAGTGTTGATGAAGGGATTTTAAGACTTAGGGAAATTGCAATGCTAGAGTGGATATATTGTGTAAAGCCTAATTGTCCACAATGGGAAGGTCCAGAAGATATGCCCTTCACCAGCTCTATAAGATGCAAATTGGTGAGAGGGGCACCAGCACATTTGAAGGGTTTTGTTCTTTCCCTTTTCCTTGTGCCAGATCTTAGCATTGGAGATGCTTCTGCTCAATTAGATGAATTAAATTCACTGGGTTTAGTTGGATTCCGAGGTAACAAGGGCCAGGTGGCAGCATTGAATCTCCGGAGACAAGGTGATCCTAGTTATTATAATGGACAGCGTAGGCAAAAGAATGTTTATAATGACAGACCCAGTAACGGTCAGCACAGGAGAGGTGAAATTTATAATGGCATGACTCGCTTGGACCTTTGGTACTGGCTAGTCAATCATGGTGTTTCCAGGAATGAAATACATAAGAAGCCTACTGCATATTTGTTTGATTTGTATAAGCAAAAAAATTCTCAAACAAATGAAAGAAAGGCTACATTAGATCGTGGTAAACAGCAATCTCGGCCAGTGAATCAATTTCCAGACTTGAGCCAGTTTGCAGATCCGGAACCCCTTGAATGAAGGGGTGGCCAGGTTCCCCTGAGGAAGGATCCTGATAAGACACCCAAAGGTTTTGCTGTTACCCTTTCTCCAGTTCTTCCCCAGAGGGACCTACGGCCTTTTACAAGGGTAACTGTACACTGGGGAAAAGGAAATAATCAGACTTTTCGGGGTCTGCTGGATACTGGTTCTGGGTTGACACTCATCCCAGGAGATCCCAAGAAACATTGTGGCCCTCCAGTTAAAGTAGGGGCCTATGGAGGGCAGGTGATTAATGGAGTTTTGACTGATGTCCGACTTACAGTAGGTCCAGTAGGTCCCCGGACACATTCTGTGGTGATTTCCCCAGTTCCAGAATGTATAATTGGGATAGATATACTCAGAAACTGGCAGAATTCTCATATTGGTTCCCTGAACTGTAGAGTGGGGGCTATTATGGTTGGAAAGGCAAAATGGAAGCCTTTAGAGTTGCCTCTGCCAAAGAAAATAGTGAATCAAAAACAGTATCGTATTCCTGGAGGCATTGCAGAAATTACTGCCACTATCAAGGACTTGAAAGATGCAGGGGTGGTGGTTCCCACTACATCTCCATTTAACTCTCCTATCTGGCCAGTGCAGAAAACAGATGGATCATGGAGAATGACAGTTGATTATCGAAAACTAAATCAGGTAGTAACTCCAATTGCAGCTGCTGTACCAGATGTAGTTTCGTTACTTGAGCAAATTAACACATCTCCTGGCACCTGGTATGCGGCTATTGATCTGGCAAATGCCTTCTTCTCAGTACCTGTCCATAAGGACCACCAGAAGCAATTTGCTTTCAGTTGGCAAGGCCAACAGTATACCTTCACAGTTTTGCCTCAAGGATATATTAACTCTCCTGCCCTGTGTCATAATTTAGTTAGAAGGGATCTTGATCGTTTGGATATTCCACAAAATATCACATTGGTGCACTATATTGATGACATTATGCTGATTGGACCAAGTGAGCGGGAAGTAGCAACCACTTTGAACTCATTGGTAACACATATGCGTATCAGAGGATGGGAAATAAATCCAACCAAAATTCAAGGACCATCTACCTCAGTGAAATTCTTAGGAGTCCAGTGGTGTGGGGCATGCAGAGATATTCCTTCTAAGGTGAAAGATAAGTTATTGCACCTGGCCCCTCCTACAACCAAGAAAGAAGCACAACGTTTAGTGGGTCTATTTGGATTCTGGAGACAACACATCCCTCACTTGGGTGTGTTACTTAGGCCTATTTACCAAGTGACTCGGAAAGCTGCTAGCTTTGTGTGGGGCCTGGAACAGGAGAAGGCCCTTCAACAGGTCCAGGCTGCTGTGCAGGCTGCTCTACCACTTGGACCATATGACCCAGCAGACCCGATGGTACTTGAGGTGTCTGTGGCTGATAGAGATGCTGTTTGGAGCCTCTGGCAGGCCCCTGTAGGTGAATCACAGAAAAGACCTTTGGGATTTTGGAGCAAAGCTCTACCATCATCTGCAGACAACTATTCTCCCTTTGAAAAACAGCTCTTGGCCTGCTATTGGGCCTTAGTGGAAACTGAACGTTTGACAATAGGACACCAAGTTACTATGCGACCTGAATTACCCATTATGAGCTGGGTACTATCAGACCCTGCAAGTCATAAAGTGGGACGCGCACAGCAGCAGTCTATTATCAAATGGAAGTGGTATATACGTGATAGGGCCAGAGCAGGTCCTGAAGGCACAAGCAAGTTACATGAAGAAGTTGCTCAAATGCCTATGGTTTCTACTCCTGTTACAATGCCATCTGCTGCCAAGCATGCGCCTATAGCCTCATGGGGTGTTCCCTATGATCAACTGACCGAAGAGGAAAAGACTAGGGCCTGGTTTACTGATGGCTCTGCACGTTATGCAGGCACCACCCAGAAGTGGACAGCTGCAGCATTACAACCCCTTTCTGGGACAACTCTGAAAGACACAGGTGAAGGAAAATCTTCACAGTGGGCAGAACTTCGGGCAGTACACATGGTATTACAGTTTGTTTGCAAGAAGAAATGGCCAGATGTACGATTATTCACTGACTCATGGGCTGTAGCCAATGGATTGGCTGGATGGTCAGGGACTTGGAAAGATCACAATTGGAAAATTGGTGAAAAAGACATCTGGGGAAGAAGTATGTGGATAGATCTCTCCAAATGGGCAAAGGATGTGAAGATATTTGTGTCCCATGTAAATGCTCACCAAAAGGTGACTTCAGCCGAGGAGGAGTTCAATAATCAAGTGGATAAGATGACCCGTTCTGTGGACAGTCAGCCTCTCTCCCCAGCCATCCCTGTCATTGCTCAATGGGCACATGAACAAAGTGGCCATGGTGGTCGAGATGGAGGTTATGCTTGGGCTCAGCAACACGGGCTTCCACTCACCAAGGCTGACCTGGCTACAGCTGCTGCTGATTGCCAGATCTGCCAACAGCAGAAACCAACACTGAGCCCCAGATATGGCACCATTCCTCGAGGTGACCAGCCAGCAACCTGGTGGCAGGTTGACTACATTGGACCCCTTCCTTCATGGAAAGGACAGCGTTTTGTTCTTACTGGAGTAGATACTTATTCTGGTTATGGATTTGCCTTTCCTGCACGTAATGCCTCTGCTAAAACCACCATTCATGGACTGACAGAATGCCTTATCTATCGTCATGGTATTCCACACAGTATTGCTTCTGACCAAGGAACTCATTTCACAGCCAGAGAAGTACGACAGTGGGCCCACGATCATGGAATTCACTGGTCTTACCACATTCCCCATCATCCTGAAGCAGCTGGCCTGATAGAGAGATGGAATGGCCTTTTGAAGACACAGTTACAGCGCCAATTAAGTGGTAAAAGCTTGGAAGGCTGGGGTAGAGTTCTTCAGAAGGCAGTATATGCTTTGAATCAGCGCTCGATATATGGTACAGTTTCACCCATAGCTAGGATTCATGGGTCCAGGAATCAAGGGGTGGAAAAGGGAATAGTTCCACTTACTATCACTCCTAGTGACCCTCTAGGAAAATTTTTGCTTCCTGTCCCCATAACTCTAGGTTCTGCTGGCCTAGAAGTTTTGGCTCCAGAGAGGGGAGTGCTCCTACCAGGAGCTACAACAAACATTCCATTGAACTGGAAGCTCAGACTTCCCCCTGGTCATTTTGGGCTTCTAATGCCCTTAAACCAACAGGCTAAAAAAGGAATAACCGTGTTAGGAGGAGTGATAGATCCAGATTACCATGGGGAAATTGGATTACCTCTTCACAATGGAGGTAAGCAAGATTATGTCTGGAGTGTAGGAGATCCCTTAGGGCGTCTCCTAGTACTACCATGTCCTGTGATTAAAGTCAATGGGAAACTACAACAGCCTAATCCAAGCAGGATGACAAAGGACGCAGACCCATCAGGAATGAAGGTATGGGTCAACCCTCCAGGAAAAGAGCCAAGACCTGCTGAGGTGCTGGCCGAAGGTGAAGGAAATACAGAATGGGTAGTAGAGGAAGGTAGTTATAAATACCAATTAAGGCCACGTAACCAGTTGCAGAAACGAGGATTATAAAGTAATATGAATGCCCCATTGTAAATTTACAAATGCGTTTGCGATTGTACGAGGGATAGTTATATCATGTTAGGCGTATTCACAACCTTGTTATTGTTTCATGTAAACATGGGATATTATTTGTGTCAAGTTGACAAGGGGTGGATTGTAGTGGCTATTCTTGGTTGTCAACTTGACTATATTTGGAATGAACTACAATCCAGAATTGGAAGGCTCACCAGTGACCTTTATCTGGAGGCTTGGAGATCCTTATCTGGATCTTGGTATGGAGATCTTGAGACATAGTGGCTATGGATTCCAGAAGATTAAATCTCCGAGTTTAAGGAGATTTAATCTGGGCTACACCTTTCATCTGGGATTAAAGGTGTGGTGGAACACACCTTTAATCTGGGCTACACCTTCTGCTGGAGACAATATAAGGACATTGGAAGAAGGGAGTCTAGCTCTTGCTCCTTCGCCTGCTTGCTGTGTGAGACTGAGTAACTGCTAGATCCTTGGACTTCCATTCACAGCTGCAACTGAACCATTGTTGGGAATTGGGCTGCCGACTGTAAGTCATCAATAAATTCTTTTACTATATAGAGACTATCCATAAGTTCTGTGACTCTAGAGAACCCTGACTAATACATGGTTTAAGGAGGAACTAGAGTATTGCATTATTCATGAGAAGGTTACCTAGAGCAGAACTCCCTAGCACATACTTTCACCAGCCCAGAAGCTTAGCATAGTTAGGTATTTACTAAGAGCTGGCTGGTGGTGGGCTAAACAATAAATCAGAATTAGAACTATGGCTTGGGCAAGAAACGACTTGCCCTGGGAACATAATGACCTCACAACTGGCTTTTAGGTATATAGCTGACCTTAGATAGAGATGACTTTGTCTCAGTTGTTACATTACTTAGTTCCTCTCAGTCTTTATGTATGCATTCTTCTGCTTTGTGTAAAGAGTCATTAAGCGTCGGGTAACCTCAACGTACCTTGGGTGATGTGTGACGTAACTTCCTTATTTTCTTCTGTATCATAAGTCTGATGCTTCCTTTGAGAAATTACATTCAGATCAACACTTTCTTATGTTTACATCTGTTTGTCACCCCGCTGACTCCTTCATGCCTGTGTACCAGGACCCTGATTCTCCCAACACTTAAGGGGCCCCTGCGAGTTGAGGGGCTGAGTCTAGTCCACAGCACTGGTGATTTAACACAGCCAGGAAGGCACTGCACGGGTGAAGCATACATGGGCATGGGACAGCACAGGTCCCCATAGGTCACTGTCAGCTTCCTAAGATAGCCATTGGGATGTCTACAGACAAACCCTGTTAATGTGTTCAGTTTGCTAATGCCACACTGGGGTGAGGACATCACTTCATCCAACGACTAGCACCGTGCCAGCAGTCCATAACATGGTGTCCGGCTCTGAGCTCGCCTGCATCTACTCTGCCCTCATCCTGCAGGACAATGAGGTCATGGTCACGGAAGTGAAGATCAATGCCCTCATTAAAGCAGATGGTGTCAGCATTGAACCTTTCTGGCCTGGCTCATTTGCAAAGGCTCTGGCCAATGTCAACACTGGTAGCCTAATCTGCAATGTTGGGGCTGCTGGGCCCACTCCAGCTGCTGGAGCGGCACCTTCTGGTGTTCCTGCTCCATCCACTGCTGCCACCCCAGCTGAGGAGAAGAAAGTGGAAGCAAAGAAGGAAGAGTCCAAGGAGTCCGAAGATGACAGGGGCTTTGGTCTTTTTTTACTACACAGATTCTGTTAACTTGTCCAATAAAGAGCTGAACCTGTACCTGAATTGTACCTCCTGATACCTTTACACAAGAGTACAAACTTTAGTGCATAATGAACCTCTTAGATATTTTGCATAGTACTGTAGTTTTGAGCATCTGAAAAAATGCATACTGAGGGGAATATATGTCTATAAAGGATTTGCTAGTATTCTTATGTAACACACTTATATCCAGTCACACAAGACTATTGATTCTGAAGAAAGGAGTCTGATAAGGGTCAACAATCTATTCAAAAATTATGATGCTACTCTTGAGGAAGGATTGACTTTTCTGACTTGAAGCCTTGTTGCTTGGTATCTGTTACATGAACAAATTCATGCTGAAGAGAAATTCTGTAGCTAGGCTTTAAGAAACATTAACAGGAATGAATGCATTCATGAGTAAGTGTGTGTGTGTGTGTGGTGTATGTGTGTATTTTTACAAGGATTTAGGCCAGGAGAGATATGTGCAAATTGGAACACAACTTTGTGGAATCTACTTTGGATATTTTTTTATGCTTCAAATATATTTTTCAAGTGTATTAGTTCATACTTAAGTCTAAATAGTTGTTTCGTTCTCAGAACCGCAAATAATTGCCAGAGAATTTTCACAGTGGCTAAAGTTGGTTGATGCTGATATTTTATTTATTTATATTTCATGTAATCCCCTTTCCTGGTTTTCACCTCTGGAAGCCCCCTATCCCATCCTCCCTCCCTGTGCTTCTGTACAGGTGCTCCCACACACACCTACTCCTGCCTCCCCACCCTGACATTCCCCTACACTGGGGTATGGAGCCTTCCCATGACCAAAGGCCTCTCCTCTCATTGATACCTGATAAGGCCATCCTCTGCTATGTAGGCAGATGGAGCCTTGGATCCTTCCATGTGTACTCTTTGGATGGTGGTTTAGTCCCTGTAAGCTCTGGGGTGTCTGGTTGGTTGATATTGTTGTTCTTCCTATGGGTTGCAAACCCCTTCAGCTCCTTGAGTCTTGTCTCTAGCTCCTCCATCAGGAACCCAAGCTCAGTCCAATGGGTGGCTTCAAGCATCCACCTCCATATTTGTCAGGCTTTGGCAGAGCCTCTCAGGAGAGAGATATATCAGGCTACTCTCAGCAAGCACTTCTTGGCATCCACATTAGTATCTGGGTTTCATGTCTGTATATGGGATGGATTCCCAGGTGGGTCAGTGTCTGGATGGCTTTTCTGTCATTCTCTGCTCCACAGCTCAGAATAACCAAGATATAATTTGAAGTACACATGAGGCTCAAGAATAAGGAAGATCAGCCGGGCGTGGTGGTGCACGCCTTTAATCCCAGCACTCGGGAGGCAGAGGCAGGCGAATTTCTGAGTTCGAGGCCAGCCTGGTCTACAAAGTGAGTTCCAGGACAGCCAGGGCTATACAGAGAAACCCTGTCTCGAGAAACCAAAAAAAAAAAAAAAAAAAAAAAAGAATAAGGGAGATCAAAGTGTGGATACTTTAGTCCTACCTAGATTGGGGAACAAAATATTCATGGGAGGAAATATGGACATTTATTATATAGTGATCAAGGTCAGGTTGTTCGATTTGCACCCTATAGAAATTTCACTCTGAGCCTTCTAACAGATGTTCAAAAAATGGTTAGGAATTACATCAAAATATTGTCTTTTTTACAAACATATGGTCATCCCAACATGGAGGAAAAGAAAACAATTTAAATAATAAATCTTAGGTACAAATGAAAATTATATACTGTTATCTTTGTGGGGTTTTTTTTAGGAAAATGGTTATGTAAGAAATGAATCTTATAATATCTGTACTATGTAAACCTTCCATCTACCTAAGATCCTACATATGCAGTCTCCAGTCCATATTTAACTTGTTCAAAGCATAATCTGGGAACTCAACCTAAAAGAAACTTAAGACTGACAGCATATGTTGAATTCAGATTTATGCTAGGCTGATTAGTCTGATAATTAGCCTGTCATGAATGCACACAATCCCTAAAGCAACTTTTCTTAATTCATCTTATGCTTGTGTATGGAGTGATTTCACTCTGGCAACGTATATTATTTCCATCAGCTTCATCTGCAGCCCCTTTAAAAAAATAAATATTTACAAAAATGTTTTTGGGGGGGCTGGAGAGATGGCTCAGTGGTTAAGAGCACAGACTGCTCTTCCAGAGGTCCCGAGTTCAACTCCCAGCAACCACATGGTGACTCACAACCATCTGTAATGGGATCTGATGCCCTCTTCCGGTGTGTCTGAAGACAGCTTCAGTGTACTCATAAAAAAAATGAAATAAAATTTGCCAGGCATGGTGGCACACGCCTTTAATCCCAGCACTCGGGAGGCAGAGGCAGGTAGATTTCTGAGTTCGAGGCCTACCTGGTTTACAGAATGAGTTCCAGGATAGCCAGGGCTACACAGAGAAACCCTGTCTCAAAAAACAAAAAAACAAAAACAAAAACCAAAAATGTTTCTGAGATAAGCTGTGGTGGCTCAGTTCACCTTAATCCCAGTCTGTGCCCCCTGTTACAATTACATTGCTTTTTCTCATGATTAAACTTCTCAAATTCTTGAGGGAAAAGTTCCTACCAAAACTAAGTTGTTGTACCTTGGGGATTTTTCAATTATATTGTCTTGGTATTGATCTTTCAATTTTGTTATCTTTATGCATCTCTGATTTGACCTTTTACTTGTATCTATTCCTAATGTTTCCCAGTCATGAAAAAATTCATTCCTTTGATCAGCTACTTTCATACATGTGTCTGTTTAGAGCAACATCTCTTGTAGCTCAGCCTTTCATCAAGCTCTATAATTAAGAATTGCTGTCATAGGTTTTACTGTTGTGAACAGAAAGGTGACCAAGGCAACTCTTATAAGGACAAAAGAACATTTCAATGGGGATGGCTAACAGGTTCAGTCCATTATCATCAATATGGAGACATGGCATGATCTAGGAAGTCTCTCACACACCAGGTCTATAAGACTTTCTAGAGGTTTCTCTCCAATCTCCAAATTCTACTGCTCCATATTTCCATTCATTCTTCTGGCCCTCTGGGCTCTCTCTTGTCTCCCACCCATAACTCATCCTGCTCCCCTTTTTCCCTCCCTCTCACTTCTCCCACTTAAGTGCCTCCCTCCTTCTACCTCCATTGATAACTTAGGCAGAGAAGAAATAAAAGAACTAGTTCATTTTGTTAAAATAACTTTTGAGATTACAATTAAATCATTTCAATCTCTTCAGTCCTCCCTAATCTTGAATATTAAACCCTGGAACAAAAGGCCAAGGTGCCTAATTAACAAATCAAATCAGTCCTTGGTTCCAGGTTCTCCAACAGTCCTCTATCCCTACCTATTACAGTGCATTGCTGTCCTTTCCAGACCCCTAGCACAGAGGCTGGGCAAATGTCCTCCCAGCTGCTCTTCCTCATGTAATGCATGCATTTGGCTACCTGGTCTTTTTTACTGATCATTTACCCTCCTGGCCTCTTGGTCTGGCTTTGCCTCCTCCCTCTCCTCATGAGGCTCATGGTTCTGTCCATTGTAGACTGTTCCTGTGTCCAGCTATTCTCTTTCTTTTGATAAGAAACATTCTACTTCACCATACTTAGGAGAAGCCATATCCTTTCCTTTTTATTTCCTCTATGGAAACACTGTTGAATCTAATTCACAAATACTTAAGACAATGAAACACCCCTAAATCCAACACACATCAAGATCAGTTGTGACTCTTAAACTTCCATAATGCAACAGGGACAGTCACTGGACTTGAGGTCTTCAGTCAGTCACTGTAGATCCAGAAATCAAAACGATGAATGGCTGTTCTTGGTGGTTAGCTGTGGTCTAGTTGCCTTGGAAGGCTGAGCAAAGACCATTCCTTAGCTGTACTGTGTGTGGCTGTACTTCTGATTCTCAAGCACAGCATACTGGTGGTCTAGCTGAAGTTTAAGGGCCTGGTTTTTTGAAACCTCCTCCCTATCTCTATTTTTGTGTCTTACTACTTCAAAGCTCTTCTCCATTTCTTTATACTTCCGGCTCTCTACATGCTTGGCAGTGGACTTCAGGGATGGGAACTGTGTGTCACTGTATATTTCCGGTGGTCCTGTGGTGTTTTCCTTGTTGTGGTTAGCCTTGCCTCAGGAGGCCTAAATACACCCCTGGGCATTGCTGGCTCCGGGGTTTCTGTAACTGTTACTGGAGCAGGAGGCGCTTGTACCTGAATGGTTTTATTCCAGGGACCTGGAGATTTTTCTGCTCCACTGCCACCTCTACCTTCTTCACAATTATCTCCTGGATCTTCTCTCTTCTCGTTATCATCATCTTGTTTTTCACTCATTTGCATTGCCTGAACTCTTAATCGGCTGTAATCAACCTCTCCTTGCTCAAATTCTTTCCACTCATTTTCATCCTTCCTTATGGCCCTTCCTTATGGCCCTTCCTTATGGCCCGTGCTACTGCTGTCTCCAGACCTAGCACCAGAGCCCGGGCTCCCTAAGTGGCCCAACCTGGCACCTGAGACCGAGCTCCCGTCATCGCCTGTAGCCCCCTGCCACGCTGCTCCCGCCCGTGCTGCTCGCAGCGTTGGCCTCCCGACTGCTCCGTTCCTTCTTCTTCTTGTCCCTCTTGGGGAAGAAGTTGTCCAGTCTCTACTCCTCGGTCTCGGCCAAGGCTGCGGTCTGGATGGGTGGGGCCTGCGCTCCCAGCTCTGAGCTCTGGGTCAAGGCCCGGTGTGCGCTCAGGCTGCGTTGTCTCAGCCCCGCGGGGTCGCCCAGGCACGGGCGGCAGGACTGCTGGCTCCCCCGTGCTCTGGTGGTACACGCTCCTCCCCGGGAACCGCGAGAGTGAAGCTGGGTCGCGCCCGCCGGCTGCCTATAAAATTCATCTAACTCATATGTTGTTTACTTTAAATTTTTTAACTTTGGATGCTGATGTGTTGTCTGCAGCTGACAGGCATTGGCATTCCGAAGACAAAGCAAAACCTTTAGTCTATTGGAAAGATCCGATGGACGGCTCATTACACGGCCCAGATCCTGTACTTTTTTTTTTTTTATGGGGCCGTGGGTATGTTTTAGTTTCCCCATCAGACGCACCTTCCCCTCCTTGGTTGCCAACCCAGTGTGTGTGCCATGCCGAAAACCAAGATGGGAAAATTAAAAAGACAGATGTTTCGTCTTTCCTTTCAACGCTACTGCCAGCAACCTCGAATGATAACGTCTATGATAGCACAGGATCAAATGCAGCTGACTGCCCTGTTGATTAGCATTATCTGGATGTTATATCGCGGCTGCTCTGCATAAGTTTATTGGGCGTATGTTCCAAATCCACCTATAATTCATCCCGTCACTTGGGATGAGATTGTAGATATTACTGTTTATGTCAATAAAACCAAATATTTAGGAGAGTATTCTGATGGACATATATTACAATTTCATGCCTTTGCTCTAATACCACCCTGTGTGATTGGAATATTTTGGATTGTACTAATCATCTTCCTATTAATTTGGACAAAAAATAATGAAACTTATTTTTCTTCATTATGAAAAGCTATTGCAGCCCTTGGGATGATAACAGTTAAAAGAATTAACATCACCTGGATTCCTATCCGGAATATCATGACATTTCAGGACGAACAAAATAAGACTGAAGTTTTTGTACGTGCGTGTGTTCCAGAACCATAGGCCTCTTTGAGTGGGAATTTATTGATAGATAATAATACTGTTAACTGTACTAATTGCCAAATAAATAATTGTGTTAATTATACCTTAAGAAATGTTTTGATTGTTAAGCAACCTGATTATGTTTATTTACCAGTTAATTTAACTAAGGATTGGTATGATGATAAAGGTCTAGCAATTCTTGAGCATGCAACCACAGAATTGTTGTTGCGCTCTAAAAGGCCCATAGGCATGATTTTAGCAGGAATGGCTGTCCTGCTATTACGGTAACAGCAATTGCTTCTGTGTCCTTAGTGCAAAGGATACACACTGCAGCATATGTTAATGACTTCGCTATTAATATTACAAAAGCTGTTGTTTTTCTTCAGAATGTATATTCTGAGATGTGCAAAATATTAACATTCTGTAGATGATTTAAGAAAAGAATGGAAATCTATTTTATTCCTTATGGTAGAGTGGAGTATTAAGGCACAACAGGACCAGACACCACAATGTCTTGTAATATGTGTCAACTGTCAGCATTTTTCAGAGAACTATTCGTTCAATAAATGGGAAATAATGACTTCAGAACCATCCGGACACAGCAAAGTCTGGATAGCTATCCATGAAATTTATGAAGCCATGTTTTCATTTATTTTTGTACATTTTTCTCTCATAGTTCTTTGAACTCAAGAGAGAGAGCAGACTTCTTGACGCTCTAAAAGCTTTTACATATTTTGTTTCGTTTTATTATGAAGCCATGTTTTCATATATTTTTGTAGATTTTTCTCTCATACTTCTTTGAAGTAAAGAGAGAGCAGACTTCTTGCTGAGGCTCTGAAAGCTTCTACATATTTTCTGTTTCTTTTTATCTTTTTTTTTTTTTTTGGTTTTTCGAGACAGGGTTTCTCTGTATAGCCCTGGCTGTCATAGAGCTCACTTTGTAGACCAGGCTGGCCTCAAACTCAGGAATCCGCCTGCCTCTGTCTCCCGAGTGCTGGGATTAAAGGCGTGTGCCACCACGCCAGGCTTGTTTCTTTTTATCTTAACCTAGTAATACTTGCCTGGAACATTGAACTGAATCTTACCTATTTTAGTTAACACAAATCACCATATGTAAAACAGTGTTTCTAACTTTTTAAATGCTAAACACTGACATTGAATTCAAATTATTCTTAGGTGGGCAGACGACCCTGCAGTTCAATGAATGATTTCTCAGTTTTAAGACAATTGGAAATATGTGTTTTCCTATACTTTTAAGCAACCACTGTGACAGGGTCATTATATCCCAATGGGATTTTTATCCACCATTTGAAAATCACTACTATTAACTTTATGATACAGGTTTGCAAAAATATTCATGACTTCTGCATATGTTTTATGTGGGGCATTTCCTGGGAAGATGCAACATATATTCATCTGAGTATCCCAAGTGCAAATTGAAAACAAGCAAAGCAAACATGTTGAATATTTCATCTTTATTGGAGTTAGTTACAGGACAATAGTAAAGGAGTTGTTGACCAGATCACAAGAGACTCAGAGTCACTTGTTATCCTATTAATGTGAAACAAGCATTTGAGAAGAATTATAATTACTGGATACTCGAAGCACACTTCACATCTGCAAGCATATTTATAGGATAAAGAATATGCTGTCTGGGTGGCTCAGTTTGCCAGGTATTCTTTTAAGTATAATTTTTCTCAATTGACTCATTTGAATTAAATATACAGAATCTTACCAGTTTTATTAGATATTTTGAGAATTGCATTAAAGAACTTAAATAGTTTCCTTTTGAAATGGATTATTTTTGTCTCAATGTGTTACACAATACAATTTTCTGACTTCCTAACTTGTCTTCATGTTGTAACATTCAAGGGTGAACAAGTAAAAAGGTGTCATGAAAAGCTTTCTATATTTTCACATTTTCAGAGTTTCTTCAAGATAAATAGTTGACATTATTTAAGATTTAAACATTGCATGAAAGTTTTCACCAGATTTTCATAATAATACTAATTCTCTATTGTGGGGCCTCAAGTGTTGTCAAGAATACACCGTGAATAAAACCACAGACCACTTTTTCCCCCGAACAGAAATACTTTCCCCTAAAAAGTTCTTAGATATTCTCTTTGACCTGAAATGAACTCAAAGATATTTCTTCATACAATGCATGAGTTAAGTTTCTAGCCTGTAAGTATTCACTGTTAATATTCTAGGAAATAGGCCAAGAGTAAAGGATTCATACCTACAATATAATTGAAAAGTTTCTCTTCTGTAAGTATTCTCTAATGAATTTTAAGATGATATATCTTGGTAAAGGATTGTCTCATTCACTTCATTTATAAATATTCTCTACTGTATGAAATAACTGATGATTTCTCAGACTAACATTGTGAGTACTGTATTTGTCACATGCAAACTATTTGTAAGGTATCTCACCTGTATGAATTCTCTGATGAATTCTCAGACAGCCTTTTTCAGTAAAGCCTTTGTCACATTCACTACATTTGTAAGGTTTCTCTCCTGTATGAATTCTCTGATGAATTCTCAGACTGACTTGGAAAGTAAAGCATTTGTCACATTCACTGCATTTGTAAGGTTTCTCTCCTGTATGAATTCTCTGATGAATTCTCAGATTGCCTTTTGTAATAAAGCATTTGTCACATTCACTGCATTTGTAAAGTTTCTCTCCTGTATGAATTCTCTGATGAATTCTCAGATTGCCTTTTTCAGTAAAGCATTTGTCACATTCACTGCATTTGTAAGGTTTCTCTCCTGTATGAATTCTCTGATGAATATTAAGATGGTATTTTTGGGTAAAGCATTTTTCACATTCACTACATTTGTAAGGTTTCTCTCCTGTATGAATTCTCTGATGAATTCTCAGACTGCCTTTTCTAGTAAAGCATTTGTCACATTCACTGCATTTGTAAGGTTTCTCTCCTGTATGATTTCTCTGATGAAATCTCAGACTGCCTTTTTCAGTAAAGCATTTGTCACATTCACTGCATTTGTAAGGTTTCTCTCCTTTATGAATTCTCTGATGAATATTAAGATGGTATTTTTGGGTAAAGCATTTGTCACATTCACTACATTTGTAAGGTTTCTCTCCTGTATGAATTCTCTGATGTATATTAAGATGAGATTTTTGGGTAAAGCATTTGTCACATTCACTACATTTGTAAGGTTTCTCTTCTGCATGAATTCCCTGATGGATACTAAGATAAATCTGATGGGTAAACCATTTTTCACTTTTACTACTTCTGTAAGGTTTCTTTTCATGATAAATTCTCTGCTGACTTTGAAGTTTGTCTCTCTGGGTAAGATATTTGTCAAATTCACTGCATTTGTAAGGGTTCACTCCAGTATTGTTTCGTTTCACCATGACTTTATGTTTAGAAATAAAAACCTTCTCAGAGTCTGCATTTCGGTTGTGTTTTTTCTTCTGCATGTGGATTCCTTGATTGAGACTAATGGTAGAAAACAAAGTTACACTGTTTACAGCGTCATTGTATTTGCAAACTTCTTTAGTGTTCCTGGGCTTAAGTCTTTTTTGGTTCGAGAATTGAAGAGCATCAGAGGTGTGATTAGTTTTGTAAGATGTATATTGAGGGGATTCAAGAATCACATTGCTAAGCTTGTTCCATTTAGAAGACTTCTCTTGAATATTCATGTGCTCATGGACAATGTACTGGCTATCTTGATCCAAGACCTTCTCATACTTTCCACATATGCAATGATTTTCTGAAAAAAAGTGGGGAGGGGCAATTAGAAGTGACATGAATTATTTATACAAGGAGTAAGGAATTCAATAATCAGTGATCTCATGGATTCGTACTCTCAAGAGAGGTTTTTCTCTTTTTTTTTTTTTTTGAATCATTACATGTATCCTCAGAAGAACCTCAAATATGGTCTCTATCAAATGACTGGAAATGATAATAACCTGTTAAATTTCAGTTTCAAATTGGACATCATACCCACCTCAAATATAATAACCCAGAATTGCTCCTGTCTTAAGGAAAAAGAGGGACAAAGAATGGAAAAGAGGCTGAAGGTAACGACATCCAGAGACTGGACCAAAAAGATGCAGATCCTTGCAGCCAAACATTAGACTGAGGACGGGGGCTACATGAAGGAGTTAACGGAAGGACTGAAGAAGCTGAAGGGCTTTGCAACTGTGTAGGAGGAACAACAATATCAAACAACAAGACCACACAAAGCTCCGAAGGGGCAAATCACCAACCAAAGTGTACACATGGAAGTACAAATGGCTCCAGCTTTATATATAGCAGAGGATTTTTTTATATGGAATCAACAGGAGGGGAGTCCCTTGGTACTCTGAAGGTTCAGTATCCCAGCATAGGAGAATCCTAGGGGCATGAGGTGGGAGTAGGTGGATTGGTGGGGGACATCATCATAAATGCTGGGGGGGAGGGGTGGGATATAGAGTTTCCAGACAGGAAATGAAGAAGGGGCATAACATTTGACATGTAAATAAATAAAATGACAAATAAAAAAGAAAATTGTACTTTGCGTAAGCTGGGGCAAATAAATGATCCATCTGTAGTGAATTTCCCGAAAGTAGAATTCTAAACAATATATCTATAATTTTGTGGTTATAATTTTATTCAGAGTAACACTGAATCAGGTATAAACTTGGTCAGGTACAAATTTATGATATAACCGATAGCCTCAGGGAAATCACTAAATAGATTTGCTTCAACATCCAAAACACTAGGATAAAGATTATGTTGTCCCAGATCTAAACACAAAGATCAAATGTCAAAAAGTTAAAAATAAAAAAAATTGGCTAAACCAACAGCTCTATATCCACTTGAAACCTTGTATATTTTTAGATTCATAAATAAGGGAACATTTTAAAGCAATAGTAACATTTTTACAATTCCAACTATTTTATGTGTAGAAATGTAATTTCTTGTTCTGGATATTTAAATTTTTAATTGAACATTTTTAAGTTCACTGAAGCTAGATAAGAGATAAGGAGTGATCTCAGAGAATATAGCACTGGTTCCTTTTCCAAAGAAAGCAGAGAAATATAAAGGAAACACAATGAAAATTTTATAATTTTAACTAGAATTTCCCTCATTCAGGAGTCTCTGGACATTTCAGAGCATTTAAATAAACACATAGTAGGAAAACTCAAAGAAAGAAACAGGAATTCAACTAGAACTTCATTCTTACCCACAAACAACAGATTATTGTAATTCTCCAACATCACATCCATGTACAATGTCCTCTGAGCAAAACTGAGACATTCCCATTCCTCCAGTGAGAAGTCCAAGGCCACGTCCTTGAAGGTTAACAGACCCTGTAATGGAAAACTACCTATTTGATACTGGACAAAAATACTTCTCAGCCAGTTGTGGTGGTACACGCCTTTAATCCCAGCAATTGGGAGGTGCAGGCAGGTGGATTTCTGAGTTCAAGGCCAGTCTGCTCTACAGAGTGAGTTCCAGGACAGACAGGTCTACAGAGACACCCTGTCTCAAAAAACAAACAAACAAACAAACAAACAAACAAACAAACAAAAGCTTTTCTGTGGGAAGCGGGTGTGGCCGCATGGGCCAAGTTGTTCACTGCCTTGCCTGAGCATGCACAGTGAGGCTGCATGCGTGGGCTGCCTGCCAGGCTGAACTATTCCTTGTGATTCGGACCTGTCAGCCTATTGGTGCCTGACCTGAGCGTGTGTGAATTCTGATTGGATGAGGTGGGGTGGTGGGCGGGAGGATAGGAGTTTTGTTTTTTAGGCCTTGCAGTAAGTAGAAGCTAGCTGTAGTAAGAGAAGATGTTGTAAGGGGAGTTTTGTTTTTTTGTTTTTTGTTTTTTTTGGTTTTTCGAGACAGGGTTTCTATGTGTAGCCCTGGCTGTCCTGGCACTCACTTTGTAGACCAGGCTGGCCTCGAACTCAGAAATCCGCCTGCCTCTGCCTCCCGAGTGCTGGGATTAAAGGCGTGCGCCACCACGCCCGGCAAGATACCTTTTCTTGATGCAGATGAGGTTGAAGGATAATTGTTTTCTAAAAGTGTTAATGTCTAAAGATATGAATTGCTGCTCTTACACTGACCATCTATAGAATGACTTACGATAATGCTCACAGTTAGAAAGGCTCTCTAATTTAAAAAAAAAAAAAAAGGAAAAAGGAAGAAAGAAAAAAAGAAAAAAGACAGGATCTCATCTTCAAGAATTTTCTGTGATTTACTGAGACCTTCACAGCAAATGAAACATTTACCACCATCACTCTTTTCAAAAATTTTAGTGTGCAGCTTGAACTGTATACTGTCTTTTAATACCATCTATTATGAAATTTGATTCCAGCACCCACGTGGCACTAAGCAGTAGATTGTTAAACCCAGTTCTTTAAAATCCAAGATCTCTTCTGAACACTACTGACAAGAGGACCACATAGCATATATGGATGCATACATTCAGGTAAATGTAAGCAACATACATTGATGAAAAATGAACTTGAACTTTATTCAAAGAAACATTCGAAACTACTAATAGACTTCCTTATATTTCTTTTTCTCTGAGAATGCATGATATAATTTCAAAATCAGTAAACATTTATAGAATATAACATGTACTTTTGATGTCTAGATGAAGTAATGTACCTTTATGAAATATGGGGTGATATCAAACAGAATCCCAGTGTCCCACTAGAGATAGTCGTTATGATAAAAATACATGCTTTCAAATTTTACAATGTCCACTTTGTTCAAATATGGACTCTAGCTTAGTCTTCTGTGCAGCTGTGTCTCACATCTCTATTACAACATGTCCATTTGACAATCTGACACCTAAGTTCAATGCTACACACATTCTAGAAAAAACAGGTAGAATACAAAATGCAGAAATAATGGATACACTAAATGACAAAGTTTTTTCTTTAAACACAATAGAACTGTAACATCACGGCATGCACTGAACGTTCCACATGACACAGAAAATGAAATGCTTTTGAAAATTATTTTATGAGAATATATTCAAAACCACAAAATAAAAAAAAACAGTATTAGAGAGCATTAAAAATTATTTGACATTTTACATATGTTGGCATAATCAATATGCATAATTACAATATCATTAATGGTCATTCACTAAAAAATGATTAGATATGTATGGATAAGGAAATATCATATATGGCAGTGCATTCCAATGAAGTACAATTATCTTCTGATCAAATTTTGTTTTTAAAAATGAGGGAGAATTATACTAAATGTTTATTAAAATGTAAAGAATTATTCCTCATTGTATTAACTGAAAATTTCATTCTTCAAATTATAACTATTTTTCTTCAGAACTTGACCATCTGTATATACGAATTGCACTTTTCATAGAGAAGTGTGATCTAACACTCTTCCTTAATCAAAAATTATAATATACAGACTATATATTGTCTTTATTGCAAATACGCCTCAAAAATGTAAACCTATGCCATGAACAAATGACTAAAGGGTAAAGGTACTTGCTGTTTCTACTTTAAAAACTAATCTAATTCTCTCAAAATATATTGCAGCTCATTATTATTATGTCTGAATTCAGTCCCCAGGGGTTGGTGCTGTACTCATGGTTTTAGGGGCATAATGAATCATTCAGTGTACATAAAAACATTCAGATATAAACTTATGTACTTAATGAAAATAGAATCGTAATGAAAAATAGAAACATTGCCACAACCCTTCAGTTTTCCCTATGTAATGCAAGCTTGGCTGAAGAGGATTAGCATAGACTGTTTAAAGCCTTTCCCTTCTAATGAAAAAGAGACAATAAATAAGAAAGGACATTCATTTATATTTGTAAATTTATGGTTTAGGCACAACACCATAGCTATCCTCACTAGAAAAATTTTACTAATATAGTTCATGTGATGAAATACCAAGGTTAAAAAAACAGGACTTAAATTTATTTCTGAAACCAAAAAGAGAGGTAAATAACTATTTCTATACTGTGAATTTTCCACAGGGACAGTGTCTCTCTTGAGACAAATAGATTTCAGGTGTCAACTGTGATTACTGTGTGACATGAGGTGTGAAAAAAGAGTTGTGAGAATACCGAAGTCTGTATCAGCTCACAATCACAATAATGGTAAAAGAAAGAGATTGTTCTTCCATTATCTGTGACCATAGGGAGCTAATAATATCTTTATTATTAGGATCCAAGACAGTGGGTCTCTTTTAATTTTACCTTCTACAAAATCTACTCTTTTATATCTTCTTTAGTGATGTGAATTTATACTTATTTCTATACCCTCATTCACAAGCTAAAAACCTGACCATCCCTGAAATGCAATGTATGTGGCACAAGAGACCTTACTTAACACTAATACAAAAGGACAGAATTTATTCAACGTAGAAAATATCCATCAATCTGTTCTTTGAGCATCATTCTAATAGATCCTATTTGAGACATGCAGGTCTCTAGTCCAAGGGAATTATGTATCCTCACAATATAAAAATCAAGTTAAAATATAAAGCCATTATATGCATGAAAGGGAAAAACATTAAATTCTCATTATTACAAAAGATATAGATCATAGAAAATAAGTCCTTTAGATACCATTCCACATATAGAGATTAAAACTTTTGGATGACTTGAATAAAAAGAGATTTTTTAAAAAAGAAATGTGGAAAGGACACTGACCTGTGGTGTATTTACCAGAGACTCACTCATTCTTGTTGTTGTCCTTCTCCCAGGGTCTCTGTGAAGAACAAAGATTGAATTCTTCTTGAAATTTCACATCAAGGTCTGAATGATTCAAAGACGAAATAAATACAACTCCATTACAGACAATGCTAAACTACATTATATACATAAAAAAAAAACATTAAAAGCAAAATGATACCAGGAATCTTGACAATGTGCAGTTATGAAAGTAAGTAATGATATATTTAGACTGTAACTGTAACCTAGTTCCAGCCCACCACCCTAGATTCTCAAAGTTTATTCACAACACCTGATATGGAAATCCCTGTCACCTGACCTAAATGACACACAGCAAAAGAAAATTAAGGCGCTAGAGCTAAAGCAATTTGACAATGTTAATAAAATTTCCCTACCACAAATCACTAACACAATACCAATTCTCATGACTAATGAATTATGAAACAAACTCAAGAGGCAAAAGTCAAAATATAATCTGAACACCATTCAATGTGGACAAATGACATAAAGAGGGAACAAGCACAGGAATTCAAAGAAGGCAGAAACAAACTTAATGAAATTCCAGAGAATTCCTACAAGTGGGTAAGAGAATAATTATACATATGCAGGAAGTGAACATCTTATCCAGAGATATAAAAATCTAAGGAATGCTCACTCTGAAATTAAACAAGAAATGAACTCTGTAAGCCTGGTGGTAACTCAGTGGCCAATATATGAAGATACAGCATTCAGACAAAAAAAAAAAAAAAAAAAAAAGTCAGCCTGTTAATGAAAGGTCTTTCATGATAGCTGTGAGGGGGCTCAGTCAGGCAGATTTATGTGACCTAAAAGCCATTCTGGTCTCTATATCAAGACACATGAAAATCAGGACTAGAGTGTGGGACCCTGTTTTACAAACAAACAAACAAACAAACAAACAGAAAACCCATACAAGAAATTAGAGCTTTGTTTTCTATATTGATGTCAAAATCCGTTTAAAAAGTACAAGGATATTAGAAGACTGATTATATAGGTATGAATGAATAAATCTCCTATTGTATAATACTTTTAAAGTTGGATCCTCAGTGGGTCATAATGTTTTGAGGAATTTAGTTGTTGGAATATCACTGAATTAAGGGGGTTGGCTATGAGAATAAAGAATAGATCCAAGCCATCTTAATTCTCTCTTCCTCTTTAATGACTGGGGTTGGGGATGTGATCTTTCACCTTTCTACTTCAACAACATGGCTATGTTTTATCTGTCCTGCCTGCCATGGTTGATGGTTATCCTTTGGAAGCAATATACCAAGTAATCTTTTTTCTTCTATTTTCTTGAACATGGTGCTTTATGAAAGCAGGCGACCAAAACCAATTACAGTAAAACATATTCTGATTGGATTTAAGGTTGCCTTTCAGAGAGAGAATTCATGTCATATTCTGAAACCTAATCAAGAACAGGAAGTATGTTAGGTCATGGGAACTATGAGGCCATTTTAAGAAATGGTATCATCTAAAATTATCATAGTCATATTGGGTTGTCTTCTCCCAGTAAAAGGTAGATGACTTAATGGGCTCAGACTCACAGCATACATTTAGACATTGCAATGTATATATTTGAGGTCTAGATGCAGGAATATAACTTTATGAATACTTTTTTGAAAATAAGAACAATCCCAGTGTTACATCTAGTTTACAGATAGTAAAATGTAAACTGTGCTTCCAAATTCTACAACTGTCAGTTTTGCCCAGATAGGAACCCTGTATCTCTCTTGTCTGAAGTTGGGTGTCAACAGCTAGTCTAAGATGCTCAGTTTGGATTGTAAAACCTATATACAATGGAGCATCCTTTCTAGAAGAAAGAGAGTTAGAACACCAAATACAAGAATGACTTAAAAGAAATACGTTTCTTTCTATTGTAGCAGTTAGGAAGTTTAAAGTCAATGTATACAAACAAGACATAGAATGAAATACCTTGTGATATGATTTTATAAGAATATTTATATGGCTGGGCGTGGTGGCGCACACCTTTAGTCCCAACACTCAGAAGGCATAGGCAGGCGGATTTCTTAATTCCATGGCCGGCCTGGTCTACAAAGTGAGTTCCAGTACAGCCAAGGCTATACAGAGAAACCCTGCCTCGAAAAACCAAAAAAAAAAAAAAAAAAAAAAAAGAATATTTACATGAAGAAGAGTTAAATGATTATTTAATGAAGAATTAATTTGAGAATATTTAATGATATAAATAAAAAGTTAGCATTAGGTAGCATTAATATAATGTAATGTTTTTGACCATGACAAAATCAATACAGATAATAATTTCATAAACTACACAGCTGTTTTCCTTCAGAATGGTTAGACATACGTGTATAACTAAATGACATATGGGGAAAAAAAAGATAAAGTAGAATTATTTTAATAATGGAAATGACCATATTAAGATGTATAAGAATCATACTAACACTTCATTAATTATGGATATATTATTACCCATGAATCTATTACTGGAACAACTGAAAATATGAAACTTTTGACTTCAGCAATATTCTTTTCTTTATTATTTGAGCTCATTGATCTAACATGATTATAGATTACACAAAAAAGAATCATCTAAGGTGCTCTGACTTCATCCCTATTCTTTTCTTAATTATTTCAGCTCATTCATCTAACATGAATGAATGAGGACATCCTACGTATTTTAGGCAAATGGATGGAACTATACATTATCATCCTGAGTGAGGTAATTTAGATCCAAAAGGACATGCATAGACTCACTAATATATATAGTGTATACTCACTAATAAGTGGATATCAGTCATAAAAATGTCCAGAATACCCAAGATACAGCCCACAGAAAACTCAAAAAGGTCAACAAGATGAAGGGCCAAAGTGAGGAGGGAGGGAGAGAGTGACATGGGAGAGAAAGGTGACAGGGTTGGGGGAAATTATAATCTGATATTGGGTGGGGGAAGAGGACTGAAGCCCTGAGGGCCAGCAGAAAGAATGGAAACAGGCAACCTTGGAAAGTAGGAGGTTGGGGGACCCTCCAGAATGTACTAGAGACCTGGGAGGTGAGATACTCTAGAAACCCAAAAGGAAGGATTAAATGCCCTACAGTGGCAGGAAAGAACTTTTGGAGCCCTCCTCGGGCAGAGAGACAGGGCATTGAGTGAGGGATGGGGTTGCTATCCCACAGTCAAAATTCTGACCCATAATTGTTTCTGTCTGAAAGAATTACACTGATGGAAATGGAGAAGAGCCTGAGGAAAAGAAGGTCCAATAACAGGCCCAAAGTAGGATCCCAAAGTTGCCAAACAGTTCCAAAGTTGCCTGTTTCCATTCTTTCTGCTGGCCCTTAGGGCTTCAGTCCTCTTTCCCCACCCAGTATCAGATTATAATTCCCCCCAAACTTGTCACCATTCAAGGGGAAGCCCCTAGGCCTAACATTATACCTGAGGCTATGGAGCAATCACAAAGACTATCATGACCGTCTTCTGAAACACCAAAGAGCAGTTGGATACAGATGTTTGCACTCAACAAATGGACAGAAGCTCCTGGCCCCTGTGGTTGAGTTAGGGGAAAGCTGGAAGAAGCTGAGGAAGAAGGGCACCCTGTAGGAGGACCAGCAGTCTCAATTAACCTGTACCCCCAAGATCTCTCAGACACTCGATCATCAACCAGGAAGCATGCACCTGCTGATAAGAGGCCCCTAGCACATATGCAGTGGAAGAATGCTGGGTCTGGGTTCAATCAGGGAGCATGCATCTAACCCCTGGAGAGATTGGAGGCTCCAGGACGTTTAGAGGTCTGGTCAGGTGGGGAGGAGGAGGGGACATCCTTATGGAGACATAGAGGTGGGCAGGAAGTGTGGGAGGTGGAAGAGTCAGAGGATGGACCGGGAGGGGAATAAAATCACAAGTGTGGATAAAATGAAATGAAGGAAGGAAGGAAGGAAGGAAGGAAGGAAGGAAGGAAGGAAGGAAGAAAGAATGAAAGAATGAGAAAGAGAGAGAGAGAAAGAAAGAAGAGAAGGAAGAAAGAAAAAGAGAAGAGTAATAATAAAATAATCTCTATGTCCAGAAAGTGCATCTAAGCAACATATATAGGAGCTGTCATGTTTAAAAACAAAACAAAACAAACAAACAATAACAAATGTCCTGTTTTTCTTTTCTAGGAGTAAAGGTTCTAAGGTTTTAAAATGCTGACTCATAGAATAATCAACAGAGAACCTGGAGTAAATGATTGTAATGATTTATAATTCCTAAGGAAGCAATTCCTTAGGTCAGTCCTATTTGGTATCATAAAGATAAAGATGGGAACTTTTATTCAGGCCATCCTGATTTATTCAGGCTGGCCGCTTCTGCCAATATGATTCTTTTGAAGAAACCTAAGTCTGTGATTAGTGAGGCTACCCCAGCTGTAGCTTGTTAGCCAGATGGACTGTGAAAAATGGGAAGAAAATGAGATATTCAGAATTAAGTCTATGGAAAATAAGAAGTAGGGCTCCATGGTGTGCCTAAACAGATGAGCAACAGTGGACCTTGAGATGGCAGGTGTATGTTTTCCTATCATTTGGAGATACTTCTAGATGGTCAGGAGTAGACGTATTTCGTATTTGGGAATAAAAAAAATAAGCAAGAAATATTACACAGTTTAGATTGAGAGCGCATGTGTTGTTGAATGAGATTATTAGAGTACTAAATAAAAGGTTATGAGAGCCTTAAGTCAACATGAAAGTTCAGTCTGGCAGCAAAACCACAGGCAGGCGCCGAGGGGTGATTTAATTTCCTAGTAAGCTATATTTGTGTTAGGTTTAAAGAGGAACTAAGATGTGTGATTTGCCAAAGGAAATTGTTTCTTCTTGATTGTGTATATAATCTGAACCCCGAAGTAAAGATTTTGCTGCAGCAGCAGCAGCAGCTTCACCACTGAGTGCCTGTCTGTCTGTCATGCCGATCCTATTCACAACCTGGTTCCAGTCACCTTGGGTTCCTGACCACTTAGGTGGAATTCCTACTGTGCTGTCTGAGGCAGGCCAGGAAGCAGGAGTGGGTGGGTTGGGGAGCAGGATGAGGGGTGAGGGTATAGTGGATTTTCATGGGGGAAACTAGGAAAGGGGATAGCATTTGAAATGTAAGTGAAGAAAATATCTAATAAAAAAAAGAAGAGAAAGAGTTGAGAAGGAACAAGAAAGGGGAAGCTTATTCAGCAGCAAAATTTCAGAGGCTGAAAACACTCTAGGTCTAGATAAGATTGTAGGGAGGGAGATGAGAGGCTTCCAGGACTAGGCCTAGCTTAACAGGCAAAGGCAGTAATCCTCCCAGACAACAATTGCATTATGAGAATAAAAGGTACTTTTATAGCTCTGTGGTAAAAATTAGACATTGCTCAGTATAAAACCTCTCAAGAATGTAAGAAAAGCAGAAACATACCTCAGAAAAATAAAGATCTACAGACACAAAAATAAAGCAAACAGTACAGAAAAGGTCAACAGTGAGTTTCCATTCTAATAAGGCCTAACTCTACACCGAGCACCACTGAGAACACAATTGAAGGACATGAAAACATTTAGAGTGGAGAGAATATGTGATTCAGAAAGCAAGTGCAGCTTTTGAAAAAAACAAACAAACAAAAACCCCTCAGATCACACAGTTCACTCTGCCATCAAATATCTTGGACTGCCTGGTAGTATCATTCATAGTGTCTGGGGCAGGAGACAGAGTTATCAAAGGCCATATGCAGATTTGCATCCTGTATGCTACAATCTCAATCTGCCAGGCAAGGCATGGCCACTAGTATCATAGTGGCAAGACTATCTGTGGATAACAAAAGGCTTTCCTGTTCAAGCTGAGGCCCGCTCCTCAGGAAAAATTGCTTAGACTAAACTGAGAATCTGGCTAAAATTCAATAAGGAAGGACACAGGCCCTGTGAGGGAAACTACCACTGACATTTGCTACATGTATAAACCTGAGCCTTGTCACACATATATCCTGATGCTGCATTCAGTATGGGTAAAAGAAACTATTGTCAATGGGCAACAGTTATTTCAGAGACTCAATACTAATCGAAAATTGCAATCAACTCATTGGTGACTGTACTGCCTCTAACAGGAAGTCGATATTATCACATTTAATATTATTCAAAGCGAAATTTTCTAGAATCATTATTGAATTAGAATCTGCCTAGACCAAGTTCATGTCCTCTTTCTACTGACAGTGGAAACCTGTTAGTATTCCGTCTAAACTCCACCCTCACATTTATCTGGCAACAGTCAGGTAGACCTGGCCCGCTGCAAAAGGGGCTGCTTGCACCTTGTTTGCTCTCTTGATCTCTTGCTTCTCTCTTGCCCTCTTGGGCTCTTCCATCCCACCTCCCTTCCCCATTCCCTTCACCCTCTCTCCACATGTTCATGGCTGGCCTCTACTCTACTTTCCCTCTCTCTCTGTGTATCTCTGCCTCTACTACCCTCTTAACTCCCCTCCCCATGCCCTGAATAAACTCTGTTCTATACTATACCATCATGTGGCTGGTCCCTCACGGGAAAGGGATGCCTTGGCATAGGCCCACTGAGAAACCCCCTTCCCCCATACCTCACACACACCCATAGAACCTATTCTTTCTCTCTTTATCTTTTTATAAACATATCATGTGGTACCAGGACTGGGATTTAGAAACTCTGTAGGTTTGCATCTAGACCAACACTCCCTAGCCCCGTCCTGGGAAACCCCATCCCCCATTGGTCAGAGTAAATGACCTCATGGACCTACCAAAGAGTTCTTGAACTTGGAGCTAACCCTGTGCTACCATGATCCTCATTCTAGGACTTATTCCCTTGCGAGAGACTTTCCTCTTAACTTCTGAGACACTTTCCTTTGGCCGAGAATTCCGAGTCAGGCCTGGAGAACTTATCTCAGTGGCTCAGGAGCAGTGGCTCCGAGCATTAATCCCCAGTCCCCATGTGTCTCACCCATGGGTCTGGCTTTTGCTGACTGCCAGTGACCCAGAGTATAGACTTTCCCCTCCCCCTCCCTTATTTGTCGCCTGCTGCAGACACTCTTCAGCTGGTTCTCCTGAAAGCAGGTCTGGCAATGCCACTTGCATCCTGCAAGAGATCCTGCCTGAGACTTGCTTTCCCACATGCTCTCTCCCACACAGGTCTTGGCTGCCTGCACCTGTGCATGTGAGGGAGCCCCTCCCTCCCTCCCTCCCTCCCTCCCTCCCTCCCTCCCTCCCTCCCTCTTGTTGCGGCCCGCCCGCGGTCCACAACACGAACGGTTCAACTGAGAATGGCAGTTCAGGCTGAAAGAGAGGTAACTAGACGGGCGGAAGAAACAATGGAGTCAAGACAAGACTCTGATCAAGACTCAATTTAATATTTCCAGACACTCAGTTTATAAAGGAAGGGGGAGGGAACCCAATTTCCCGCCAAGTAACTCAGGGTCCAGTAGCAGGACGAACACGTGTGTGACTCCAGGCAGCAGAGGCAGGTTCCAGCAGTAGGTAGGCGTGGCAGGACGAATGAGCCGGTAGCTCCACCCTTGAGCAGGCAGGTTCCAGGCTGGGGGAAGGGAGGCCACATTTCCCCCCATTAGATAACAAAACAAAAATAAAAAAAGGGGGTGGCCTGTGGCAGAAAAATTATCTATGTTCAATAGTTCTGCCTGAGTTCCTAGGGCTAAAGAAAAAACCTATTTCCGTGGGATTCCCTAACTATTCTAATGGTAAACTGTATCTGGCTAAGGCTGTCTTTAAAGCACTGACTGAATAGCAGCACTGGGCTGTAGGCTCTGACTTTATAATGCTAATTAGTGCTGAATAGGTAGCTACCTGTTTGCATTTTAAGTAGGGCGTTGAAACCCTGGCTGAGTTTAGCTAAACGATTTTTGGAATAACACTGAGCTGATAATTATCCACAATTTTGGGTGAAAGGCAGGGGGACAGGGAGAAGGGGTTAAGACTGGCTGGCTCCTAGTACAAGGCCAATTGGCTTTTTTATTTGGGTGGGAGGCAGTGAAGGGCTTGCCCTTACGACAGCAAGGTCTCCAATCTCTCTCCCCCCTATTAATTAAGTTTAAATAGGCAATGCTTAACAGAGGTGATCAAATGATTTTATCATCCGTAGATGAGTGGGCCTTTAACCTTGACTTGGGTGGACATTGGCCTGATTCCTCCCGTGAGCATTGTAACGACTCACATCTGTGGCTCTTGGTATCTTTTGGGGAGGGGAGGCAGAGCCTTAAGTATTTTTGGTTTTTAGCTGGAATCGGATACCAACCTCCTTCAAATCAGGTGTGTCGCACAGGGAACTCAGAAACGGTCAAACTGGACCTTCCCTCCGCAGTAATTTCCTGCGCCAAGCGGTACCCATACCGTATTCATATGATTATGAATCAGTAGCGCAATTCTGAGTTATTGCGAGGTCTCTATATGAGACTTGTCAACCTCAGATTTAGCAAGGCCTAAACAAGAATTATGTCAGTATTAACACCATTAATTTTGGTTAAAATAGGAGCTGAAAGTCTTTCCTCTTCATCTCTGTTATTCCCAGTAGCCTGAGGAACTAAGGACACCGTGCAGTAACAGCAAGGGTGAAAAGCCAGAGGCCAGCTAAGGGACTAAGCCTATATCTATCAAAATAAGAACTAATCTTTGTAAATATATATGAAATTTCTACTTCCCTAGCTCTCCTGGTAAATCTAGATCTTATCTTAGACTGAAAAGCCACATGCTGGGATGTCCCTGGAAGGGAGATTAGCAGAACCACCTGTTTGCTCTTAGGGGCGGGGCGGAGAACCGGAGAATGTAGATTGACCTGCTTGAGAGAAGGAAGAATTCTAAACAATGAGAGTGTAGCAATGTAAATTTTCTGTTTGGAGAAGTCAAGGTACTTTATTTAGATGCAAATTGTAAAGCTAAAGTTAATCTCCGGCCTCTTGTAGGGGGAGCCGGCTCAGAGAGTAGCAGGAAAACAGCTTTTTTTTAGGAGCTTCAGTTTCCAGCTGAATTTTAAGCAAAAGAGGAATTTTAGTCCTCAAGGTGATACTTATAAGGAGAGACAGAATCTGTGTTTACCTGACGAATTAATCTCTCTGGTAGCCACCGTGCTTCATCTTCATCTCGTGAAAAAACACAAACCGAGCCTCTTCCCCAGATTAGAACTGGATCTGGACCCTTCCATTTATTAGTCAGGGCGTCCTTCCATTTTACCAATGCATAAGAATTAGAAGTAACTGGGTGCCAGTGGCGTTCCGCTGCAGACTGACCTTTAATGTCAGTTTGCAAAAAGTTTAGGACAAATAAGGTAAAGGCAAGATGAGCCTTTGGTGACTTTGGGGGATATGCTCTGAATTAACTTTGCTAGGTAAATTAGAATATAGGAATCTCTAATAATTGAACTGAATATTAGACCAGTCTAAGATTGAGTTAGAATGGCTGGTCACACTGAAGAAGAGTGAAAAATCATTATGACTCTATTAAATGACTAATTTTACTAAGTCTGAATATACAGTCTCTGATGTACTATTGCCATAAAGTTAAAAGGCTAGAAGCTAGTCTAAACTGGAAAAATGACAAGCAAGGATGGATCTAAAACATGAATTTAATCTTTTAGTCCTTTTAATCAGGACACTGAGTTAACTTACCTGTTGGCTCGGCACACGAATTATTAATATGCTTCTGTAGAGTTCTGTGGAGAGAACTTGTTTTTCTCTTTCCTAATAAGGTAGCTGTTTTAGGATCAATTTATAAGCCAATAAGTAGATCCTTTTAAGATACTAAAAAGCATTTATTAAATTTGACATTTTAATCTCAAATTTTGAAAATAAAGATATGTTTTAAATAGTGTGCATGGAAATGCACTAAATAGTATATATGGGGATACAATTTTTCTCTTTTGTCTTTTAAGAGGTTAAAGTTTAAAATTTTACAATATCTAACCTTTTGAATTAATAACTTTTTGGACAAAACATTTTAAATATTTGGCTGTAAAGGGGCAGTGACTAATTGCACTTTTAATTATTTTTCTTAAGGAACGGTTGTAACTAGAAGGCTAGAAAAGTTATTAAGAGTCACACGTGCATAATTTATTTATTTATTAACTAGAAATATGTATAAGCAATTGTAAATTTGAGAATTAATAGTATCTGAGGGACGAACAATTTTAAGTAATTATGAGCTCAGAGATATAGCATTGACTATTAATATATAAATTAAGGTTTGATTGTTCAGCATTTTAAAACACCATCTACAGCACACAACCAGATTATTTGTGCTGGAATAGGGGCAACTGTGTGTCTTAAGACTCCGCTCCACAGCAGCTAGTTGGGCCCACGTGGGCTAACGATCGGCTGGGAGGATGAGAAAAATGACTTTACAATAATGTTTTTTCTGGCCAAAGAATTGTCTTCGGCACAACTAATTTTCAATTACCAATTAACAACAATTATAAAAGCTTTTTTTTATTTTTTGTAAAACCTTTTGCAGCAAACCAAAACACCAAATAACAAAAGGATACTGTCTCTGAATCTTTTGGGTGAGAGCAAGGATTTAAGGTAAACTTCCCTTGAGAAGCATTAGTTAATAAAATACTTTCCACTTAGGAAACAATATATACTGAAAGATTAAAACTTTTGGCTTCTTGTAAAGAAGCAGAAACAATAAACATTTTTCTTACATAATGTAAAGCTATATTAGCCATACGTAGAGGCAAAATTTTTTTAGTGATTACCAGTTTACTAGAAGCAAAAATCTTTGAATTTAAGCATTATTTTAAACATCTGAATAGATCTGTAACACTGTTAAAAAGAAATTTTCTTGAACACAGGGAAAAACTTTTTTAGGCATTGTTTGCAAAACAAAAGAAAGGGCCACAAGCCGCTCTGGGACTGCCCAGAGCCCTGTATTGACTCAAAGGTAAAATACTTTTTAATCTGAGCATTAATCTTAAATTTGCAATCAAACTGCAAGCTGCAGTTAATGGAACAATGGCAGTTTTAACCATAATTTTTAAGTTTTTGTGCAAGGTTAGGATAATATCTACAACTTTGGGAAAGCAAAACCTATGTTTAAAACAATTTATCACTGTTAAAATCAATATTAGAAGCATTACTATCATATTACGAAGTTTGGATATCAATTAATACCTATGAATACCTATTAAAGCAAGCTTTAACGCTTTAATAAAGAGGCATTGCTTTATATCTTATCTTAAATTTTACTATTTAGGATAGGAACCACATTTATCATTATCTAAACTAGAAATATCTTAAGAGACTCAGCCTCTGAAGCTTAATCTCAAACTTTAACTCGCTTCAGGGCCTCACCAACTTTTTCCCAGGTTCCACAATCTATCGTTTCTTCTTCTTTGAACCATGGACAACATCTATCTATCTTATCTAAAAAATTTCTTACTAATTGTACTTCAAGCCTTACTCCTTTTTCCTTAAGCAACTCCTGAAAACTAAAAACAATCGCCTGATCCATGATTTTGAACCCTTCTTTCTTCCACCTAAGCAGTTTTCTAAAAAACTGCGGCACACCGCCTGTCTCCCTATCTAGTTCCGATTAACGAAACTGCTGACCCCAAGCAGAACCAGTGTTGGGTCAGCACTGGTTCAAACTTGATTCGTATCCTACCGCATCCTCAGCAACACTTTACAAAACTGAAATTTTTTAGGCTAGCGCTAGCATGTGTACCTGTCCGTTGCTCCCGATGCTCCTCCAATACGAAGATCCTTTCCTTTCTTGTGGAGCTCCACACAGCAGTCGTTTCTCTTAACATCCCGCTGCCATTCTTCAGGTCCCTGTTCGGGCGCCAACTGTTGCGGCCCGCCCGCGGTCCACAACACGAACGGTTCACTGAGAATGGCAGTTCAGGCTGAAAGAGAGGTAACTAGACGGGCGGAAGAAACAATGGAGTCAAGACAAGACTCTGATCAAGACTCAATTTAATATTTCCAGACACTCAGTTTATAAAGGAAGGGGGAGGGAACCCAATTTCCCGCCAAGTAACTCAGGGTCCAGTAGCAGGACGAACACGTGTGTGACTCCAGGCAGCAGAGGCAGGTTCCAGCAGTAGGTAGGCGTGGCAGGACGAATGAGCCGGTAGCTCCACCCTTGAGCAGGCAGGTTTCAGGCTGGGGGAAGGGAGGCCACACCTCTTTCTCTCATACCCTCTCTGCCCAGGATAAATAAAGTGAAGGCTAGTTACTCCACAAGAACAGCATGCATGTTGCTGGGATAGAAACCATGCTACTTCAGCTGCTTCAGGTTCCACTCCCACTACAGGTGTGTGCCAGCCAGACCCTCACTCTACAGACAAGCCATTCCCACGGCTTGCCTGGCAGCACAATTCAATCTCAACCCACTGCTGTCAGCTCTTATTCTGTTCCTAGACACGTGTTTCGTTACTAATACAAAAGGTACTTTTCTCTCCTTACACAGCCTGTCAAAGTGACTTAAGAGTCTCCTTCCCAGCCTGTCTTGGAAGATGATGATTTTTCCTACTGCCATTAAATTCTATTCGGTTATAACCAACTGATAGAGCCCTCAATCATGTCAGAAGCCTGCTAATCATTAAGTTTATGACAGAATTCCCAAGGCCTCTAACAGTTTCTCCCACGAGGTCACAGAAGATGTGGACACAGCTACAAGATACTGCATGGACTGTGATATGATAATCACTGAAAAACACAGTGGACAAAACTGGATACCCTGAGTCAAATGACTTACATTGTCTAAATCAAGAAAAGCCATTTCTCATGTGACATGTATCCATTACACAGAGAAGAAAAGCCCTGTGTCTTCTGTGCTTGAAAGACAGACTGCCCAAGTTGCCATGGAGACCACAGGTAACTATTGGCTAGTGGACTCTGTCAGTTTTTAAACAATATATGACTGCTAGACTATTATTTATTCTTCCCCAGACTTCTGACTAAATTGACAGCTAACTATACCTTGACAGCTAGAAAAAGCTTTCACAGATGTCATCTGTTACTACCTTACATTCCTCTTCTTGATAAGTCACTGTCCTAATATTATTCTTGTTCTAACTCTAATGAAACATTCCACTATATGACCCAACTTTTTCATCACAAATTATTGTTTCTTCTGCCCCCGAAAATGCTCATCTTAAAGACAGTCCGTGTTTTTTTTTTAATATTTTTTTATTACTTATTTTCCTCAATTACATTTGCAATGATATCCCAAAAGTCCTCCATATGCTCCCCGCCCACTCCCCTACCCACCCATTCCAACTTTTTGGCCCTGGCGTTCCCCTGTACTGGGGCATATAAAGTTTGCATGTCCAATGGGCCTCTCTTTCCAGTGATGGCTGACTAGGCCATCTTTTGATACATATGCAAGAGTCAAGAGCTCCGGGATACTGGTTAGTTCATAATGTTGTTGCACCTACAGGGTTGCAGATCTCTTTAGCTCCTTGGATATTTTCTCTAGCATCTCCATTGGGGGCCCTGTGATCCATCCAATAGCTGACTGTGAGCATCCACTTATGTGTTTGCTAGGCCCCTGTATAGTCTCACAAGAGACAGCTATATCAGGGTCCTTTCAACAAAATCTTGCTAGTGTATGCAATGGTGACAGCATTTGGAGGCTGATTATGGGATGGATCCCTGGATATGGCAGTCTCTAGATGGTCCATCCCTTTGTATCAGCTCGAAACTTTGTCTCTGTAACTCCTTCCATGGGTGATTGTTCCCAATTCTAAGAAGGGGCAAAGTGTCCACACTTTGGTCTTCGTTCTTCTTCAGTTTCATGTGTTTTGGAAATTGTATCTTATATCTTGGGTATACTAAGTTTCTGGGTTTATATCCACTTATCTGTGAGTACATATCATTTCAGCTCTTTTGTGATTGTGTTACCTCACTCAGGATGATGCCCTCCAGGTCCAACTATTTGCCTAGGAATTTCATAAATTCATTCCTTTTAATAGCTGAGTAGTACTCCATTGTGTAAATGTACCACATTTTCTGTATCCATTCCTCTGTTGAGGGGCATCTGGGTTCTTTCCAGCTTCTGGCTATTATAAATAAGGCTGTTATGAACTTAGTGGTGCATGTGTCCTTCTTACCGGTTGGGACATCTTCTGGATATATGCCTAGGAGAGGTATTGTGGGATCCTCCAGTAGTACCATGTCCAATTTTCTGAGGATCTGCCAGACTGATTTCCAGATCCTCAGAAAATTGGTGGTTGTACAAGCTTGCAATCCCACCAACAATGGAGGAGTGTTCCTCTTTCTCCACATCCTCGCCAGCATCTGCTGTCACCTGAATTTTTGATCTTAGACATTCTGACTGGTGTGAGATGGAATCTCAGGATTGTTTTGATTTGCATTTCTCTGATGATTAAGGATGCTGAACATTTTTTCAGGTGCTTCTCAGCCATTCAGTATTCCTCAGGTGAGAATTCTTTGTTTAGCTCTGAGGCCCATGTTTTAATGGGGTTATTTGATTTTCTGGAATCCACCTTCTTGAGTTCTTTATATATATTGGATATTAGTCCCCTATCTGATTTAGGATAGGTAAAGATACTTTCCCAATCTGTTGGTGGCCTTTTTGTTTTATTGACAGTGTCTTTTGCCTTGCAGAAGCTTTGCAGTTTCATGAGGTCCCATTTGTCAATTCTCGATCTTACAGCACAAGCCATTGCCGTTTTATTCAGGAATTTTTCCCCTGTGCCCATATGTGCCCATATATTTCCCCCCTTTCTCCTCTCTAAGTTTCACTGTCTCTGGTTTTATGTGAAGTTCCTTGATCCACTTAGATTTGACCTTAATACAAGGAGATAGGAATGGATCAATTCACATTCTTCTACATGATAACCACCAGTTGTGCCAGCACCATTTGTTGAAAATGCTGTCTTTCTTCCACTGGATGTTTTTAGCTCCCTTGTCGAAGATCAAGTGACCATAGGTGTGTGGGTTCATTTCTGGGTCTTCAATTCTATTCCATTGGTCTACTTGTCTGTCACTATACCAGTACCATGCAGTTTTTATCACAATTGCTCTGTATTAAAGCTTTAGGTCAGGCATGGTGATTCCACCAGAGGTTCTTTTATCCTTGAGAAGAGTTTTTGCTATCCTAGGTTTTTTGTTATTCCAGAAGAATTTGCAGATTACTCTTTCTAATTCGTTGAAGAATTGAGTTGGAATTTTGATGGGGATTGCATTGAATCTGTAGATTGCTTTGGCAAGATAGCCATTTTTACAATGTTGATCCTGCCAATCCATGAGCATGGGAAATCTTTCCATCTTCTGAGATCTTCTTTAATTTCTTTCTTCAGAGACTTGAAGTTCTTATCATAGAGATCTTTCACGTCCTTAGTTAGAGTCACGCCAAGATATTTTATATTATTTGTGACTATTGAGAAGGGTGTTGTTTCCCTAATTTTTTTCTCAGCCTGTTTATTCTTTGTGTGGAGAAAGGCCATTGACTTTTTTGAGTTAATTTTATATCCAGCTACTTCACCGAAACTGTTTATCAGGTTTAGGAGTTCTCTGGTGTAATTTTTAGGGTCACTTATATATACTATCATATCATCTGCAAAAAGTGATATTTTGACTTCTTCTCCAATTTGTATCACCTTGATCTCCTTTTGTTGTTGAATTGCTTTGGCTAGGACTTCAAGTATAACGTTGAATATGTAGGGACAAAGTGGGCAGCCATGTCTAGTCCCTGATTTTAGTGGGATTGCTTCTAGCTTCTCAACATTTACTTTGATTTTGGCTACTGGTTTGCTGTAGATTGCTTTTATCATGTTTAGGTATGGGCCTTGAAATCCTGATCTTTCCAAGACTTTTATCATGAATGGGTATTAGATAGTGTCGAATGCTTTTTCTGCGTCTAAGGAGATGATCATGTAGTTTTTGTCTTTGAGTTTGTTTATATAATGGATTATGTTGATGGATTTCCGTATATTAAACCATCCCTGCATCCCTGGAATAAAACCTACTTGGTCAGGATGGATGATTGTTTTGATGTGTTCTTTATTCAGTTAGTGAGAATTTTATTGAGTATTTTTGCATGGATATTCATAAAGGAAATTGGTCTTAAGTTCTTTATCTTTGTTGGATCTTTCTGTGGTTTAGGTATCAGAGTAATTGTGGCTTCATAGAATGAGTTGGGTAGAGTACCTTCTACTTCTATTTTGTGGAATAGTTTGTGCAGAACTGGAATTAGATCTTCTTTGAAGGTCTGATAGAACTCTGCATTAAACCCATCTGGTCCTAGGCTTTTTTTGGTTGGGAGACTATTAATGACTGCTTCTATTCCTTTAGGGGATATGGGCCTGTTTAGATCGTTAACTTGATCCTGATTTAACTTTGGTACCTGGTATCTGTCTAGAAATCGTCCATTTTGTCCAGGCTTTCCAGTTTTGTTGAGTATAGCCTTTTGTAGAAGGATCTGATGGTGTTTTGGATTACTTCAGGATCTGTTGTTATGTCTCCCTTTTCATTTCTGATTTTGTTAATTAGGATGCTGTCCCTGTGCCCTCTAGTGTGTCTAGCTAAGGGTTTATCTATCCTGTTGATTTTCTCAAAGAACTATTCTTAGTTCTTCTTGATTCCACTTGGTTGATTTCGCCCCTGAGCTTGATTTTTTCCTGCCGTCTACTCCTCTTGGGTGAATTTTCTTCCTTTTTTTCTAGTTTTATGTGTGTTGTCAAGCTCCTAGTGTGTGCTCTCTCTAGTTTCTTTTTGGAGGCACTCAGAGCTATGAGTTTCCCTCTTAGAAATGCTTTCATTGTGTCCCATAGGTTTGGGTATGTTGTGGTTTCATTTTCATTAAACTCTTAAAAAGTCTTTAATTTCTTTCTTTATTACTTCCTTGACCAAGTTATCATTGAAAAGAGTGTTGTTAAGTTTCTACCTGAATGTTGGCTTTCCATTATTTATGTTGTTATTGAAGATCAGCCTTAGTCCATGGTGGTCTGATAGGATGCACGGGTCAATTTCAATATTTTTGTATCTATTGAGGCCTGTTTTGTGACCGATTATATGGTCAATTTTGGAGAAAGTCCCGTGAGGTGCTGATAGGATAAAATGTTCTGTAGATATCTGTTAAGTCCATATGTTTCATCACTTCTGTTAGTTTCACTGTGTCCCTGTTTAGTTTCTGTTTCCACGATCTGTCCATGGATGAAAGTGGTGTGTTGAAGTCTCCCACTATTATTGTGTGAGGTACAATGTGTGCTTTGAGCTTTACTAAAGTGGCTTTAATGAATGTGGCTGCCCTTGCATTTGGAGCGTAGATATTCAGAATTGAGAGATCCTCTTGGAGGATTTTACCTTTGATGAATATGAAGTGTCCCTCCTTGTCTTTTTTGATAACTTTGGGTTGGAAGTCAATTTTATTTGATATTAGAATGGCTACTCCAGCTTGTTTCTTCAGACCATTTGCTTGGAAAATTGTTTTCCAGCCTTTCACTCTGAGGTAGTGTCTGTCTTTTTCCCTGAGATGGGTTTCCTATAAGCAGCAGAATGTTGGGTCCTGTTTGTGTAGCCAGTCTGTTAGTCTATGTCTTTTTTGGGGGAATTGAGTCCATTGATATTAAGAGATATTAAGGAAAAGTAATTGTTGCTTCCTTTTATTTTTATTGTTAGAGTTGGCATTCTGTTCTTGTGGCTGTCTTCTTTTTGGTTTGTTGAGGGATTACTTTCTTGCTTTTTCTAGGGCGTGATTTCTGTCCTTGTATTGGTTTTTTTTCTGTTATTATCCTTTGAAGGGCTGGATTCGTGAAAAGATAATGTGTGAATTTGGTATTGTCGTGGAATACTTTGGTTTCTCCATCTATGGTAATTGAGAGTTTGGCTGGGTATAGTAGCCTGGGATGGCATTTGTGTTCTCTTAGTGTCTGTATAACATCTGTCGAGGCTCTTCTGGCTTTCATACTCTCTGGTGAAAAGTCTGGTGTAATTCTGATAGGCCTGCCTTTATATGTTACTTGACATTTCTCCCTTACTGCTTTTAATAGTCTCTCTTTATTTAGTGCATTTGTTGTTCTTATTATTATGTGTCGGGAGGAATTTCTTTTCTGGTCCAGTCTATTTGGAGTTCTGTAGGCTTCTTGTATGTTCATGGGCATGTCATTCTTTAGGTTTGGGAAGCTTTCTTCTATAATTTTGTTGAAGATATTTACTGTCCCTTTAAGTTGAAAATCTTCATTCTCATCTACTATTATCCATAGGTTTGGTCTTCTCATTGTGTCCTGGATTTCCTAGATGTTTTGAGTTAGGATCTTTTCGTGTTTTGTATTTTCTTTGATTGTTGTGCCGATGTTCTCTATGGAATCTTCTGCACCTGAGATTCTCTCTTCCATCTCTTGTATTCTGTTGCTGATGCTCGCATCTATGGTTCCACATTTCTTTCCTAGGGTTTCTATCTCCAGCGTTGCCTCACTTTGGTTTTTTTTTTATTGTATCTACTTCCCTTTTTAGGTCTTGGATGGTTTTATTCAATTCCATCACCTGTTTGGTCCTGTTTTCCTGCAATTCTTTAAGGGATTTTTGTGTTTCCTCTTTAAGGTCTTCTCCCTGTTTAGCTGTGTTCTCCTGTATTTCTTTAAGTGAGTTATTAACATCCTTCTTGATGTCCTCTACCATCATCATAAGATATGCTTTAAATCCGGGTCTAGCTTTTCGGGTGTGATGGGGTGCCCAGGACTAGGTGGGGTGGGAGTGCTGCGTTCTGATGATGGTGAGTGGTCTTAATTTCTGTTAATATGATTCTTATGTTTGCCTTTCACCATCTGGTAATCTCTGGAGCTAGTTGGTATAGTTGTCTCTGGTTAGAGCTTGTTCCTCGGGTTATTATGTTAGCCTCTATCAACAGACCTGGGAGACTAGCTCTCTCCTTAGTTTTATTGGTCAGAGTACTCTCTGCAGGCAAGCTCTCCTCTTGCAGGGAAGGTGCCCAGATATCTGGTGTTCGAACCTGCCTGTTGGCAGAAGTTGTGTTCCACTCACCAGAGGTCTTAAGATCCCGTGGGGGATCCTGTGGGGGTCCTTGAGGGGGTCTGGAGACTACTCGGGCAAGAAACCCGGGTGCTGGAGTGGACCGGAAGGGTCAGTGTTGTCACCTCATATTGTTATCTCTTTTGTAAACTTATAAGCTACAGGAAACCCATTCAGATCTACCTCTCATGGACCAAATAGACTCTAACCAGGAAGAAAATTTGACCAAATTTCCCACTTACTACCTATATGAAAGGGTAGGATTCCTCTGGGTTTCAAATATACATCTTAAGAGAAAAATTTTTTTCTTTCTCTCAAAAGCACTTAATCTTATTCTCTACTTACAATAATATGTTTCAACATTTTGTCAAGTCCAGGCACTTACCATGTCCAGGACAGCTCCAGAAAAGCAACCTCCAGATGTTCCAGTCTCCTGTCACAGACACAGATGGATCTACTGAATATTTTCCTTCTGACCTATGCTTACATAGCTTCACAAGCTCTGGACAGCAGGAAACATCCAACTCTCCTAAGACTGGACAAATACTCTACATACCCACTCGTCTAGGTTCCCTAGAGATCTGCCGTCCCCAAACCAGAAGGAAGTAGTCAGATATTAGGACGACCCTATTGCTGCTTTACCATCACCTCTTTCTAATTTCTTCTTTTTTAATTAAATGAAAATGGGGGAATGTGAGCATTCTGTCTAAATTCCACCCCCATAGTTACCTGGCAACAGGCAGGTGTGGGGTTATGGAAGGCAGCCTATTTTGGTTGATTGAGGCTTGCTCAGGTGACCCAGTAAATAAACTCTACAAGGGATGGAACAGTGTGACACATTCCCAAAGACAGGTGCGTGACACCACAGAGCCCCCAACTCCGTATTTCTGTGACTATAAGTCACACAGACAATGTCCCAAGCTCCTGGCATTCTGGCTAAACTCTACCCCGACAGTTACCTGGCTATAGTCAGGTATGCTCCTCCCCACAGTTACCTGACAACAGCATATAGCCCAGACCACTATAAAAGGGGCTGCTTGGTCCCTCCTCTCTCTCTTTAAGCTCTTACCTTTCTTAATCTCATCTCTAGCTGTCCTACTCTCTTTCTGTGCCCCCCTCTCTCCACATGACCATGGCCAGCCTCTTTCTCTCTTTCTACATTCTCTCTTTCTGCCTTTCTACAATAAAGCTCTAAAACTATAGACTGTCTCTGTTCATCAAGGTCCTCCATGTTTAAAAAATAGGATAGGCTTTCCTCTAAATAGCCCTGTCTAACCTCCAGCTGGAAGGCCTTCCTGTGCTCCAGCAATGGACCAGACCAAAGTCTCTTGCCAGCATGAGAACCACCCAGTGACCCTCTCCCCCTGCCCTCCTCTCCCTTCTGCCCAAGGGCTGTCCAAGCCGATAGGGGGTTGGGGGGGGGCATTTGTTCTCAGCTCTTCTGTGATCTCCAATGGTGTCTGGGATGTCGGAGACTGAGAACCTGGCCTCCATGAGGCCCAGAGACTTAGGACTGCCCCTTGTACTCCCCCCACCTTCCCTGCCACCGCCCCAACCCGGGTGAGCTGACATTCTGTGGCTTCCCACAGCCAGACTCTTGCCCAGAGAAACAGAACTCTGGTGGGATGAAGGTTTTCTCCCACTCCCCCCCCCGCTTCCCCATTCCCAGCGCCCAAAATCCAGGTATGCTCCTCCCCATAGTTAACTGGCAACAGTGGTAGGCCTGATCCACTATAAAAAGAGCTGCTTGCCTCATCCTTGCTCTCTTGATCTCTTGCTTCCCTCTGCTTCTCTATTGCCCTGTTGGGCTCTTTCCTTAAACCTTCCCTTCCCTCTCTCTCCATGTGTTGATGGCCAGCCTCTACTTCTCTACTCTCTCCCTTTCTCTGTGGTTCTCTGCCTCTACTACCCTATTAACTCCACCCACCCCCCCCCAATGCCATGAATAAACTCTATTCTATAGTATACCATCCTGTGGCTGGTCCCTCAGGGGAAAGGGATGCCTTGGCATGGGCCCTCTGAGGCACCCCCTTCCCCCATACCTCACCACAGCCTCATAGAACATATTATTTCTCTCTTTATCTTTTCATAAACACATCAGGACCTACCACACCCCTTGTTGAATCCCTCTATCCCATCTGAATCGTTTGTTCTTTACCATCCAGGTCTCTTACTTAGATTTAAGTGTGAACAGATTAAGCTAAGCAGAGGGAGATATCAATGTGGGAAAACTGTGGTCGCAACGAATTTGGAACTTTTCATAAGTCAAAAATCAAAATGCCAACACCCGGCAAAAGGATATAAATGAAGGAAAGAAAGGGAAGATACCAGAGAAAATGTCTCTTTTTCTCTGAAGATTACAGTTTCTCTATGAAATGAGAGACTCCTTCACACAGTTCACACACATTCAGAGTCCTTTGCCCAGGAACCCTGAAGAGGAGCAAGGAAGACTGCAAGAAATCTATTCTGACCCACAGAATCTAAGCACATGAACTCCAACAAAATATTTTTGCAACAAGGGCAGGTCAGGACCTTGTTAGGTCTCAGAGAAACTCAGAACAAAGGGATAACTGGTGTGCCTATTAACATATCCATGTAGACATTGTTGGCTAGGTGGTTTCTTGGCTCCTGGTTCCTCTTTTGCCCAGGCCTCTATCCCCTCTTCACATCCTCTATACCCCTTCCCCTCTTCTCATGGGCAGGTTATGTCTACACCCAGCCAGATACCTCTGGCTCTTTTCTCCCTCAGACTGTAAAGCCCCAAATTAACCAATAAGCACCACTTGCCCACGAACCAGGTACTTTACTGGAATGCTGCCATGTGCAAGACAAAGGAAAATCATAAAGACTGATGGGAAACTACAATGAACTATGTGATTATCTTTAAAACTCCCTGTAGCATGTGTCCAAAGTCAATATTTTTCTCAGGATGTAATATTTAATAAATCTTGCCCACATGCTGTAGTTGGTTTTTCTCTGGTGATGTTCAGGATTAACAGAACCTACAATAGATCTTCTCCTCAGCGATATCTTACTGCTATCCTATCTTCATGTTTAATGGAGAATATAACTTCACACAGTAAACATTAAGTCACAATCCATATGATGGTGCTTTATAATATACATTTTCTAATCTAATCAAACCTGCACTGTATCTTCATATGATTAATATCTACAAAGCTCTCTGAGGAGGCATATGAATTCATTGTCCTGGCAAATAGGTACTCTCTTAAAATGGCAAATGGAGGAATACAAGTGTTAAGAAAGAATGGATGAATTTGAATTTGAAGAGCTCTTTAAGGCTTTACCAAAGATAATCTCCATGTACAAACTAGAGATACTGCATAGGATCTACAATGTTGTTTTAGAAGAATATTCTGAAATCCATAAAAGTCATTAAAACATTACAATGAACCCCAGTTCATAGTGTTATGCCCAGATATTGAAACCACAAAGACCACCAGGACTCAACTCTGAAGCATTTCACACCAGTGTATATTCCAGCTTGGTATGCAAACCTTCCCTGATGCAGCACGTTAGGTGACCGACCAGGAATTTTATCTCTTCAGGGGAAAGAAGGCAGAAAAAAAAATGTAGTAGTGCTAGTAACTCTCAGCAGCTGCAGCTGGCTGGAAATGTGTAACCTTGAGACCCGATTTTTTTTTTTTTTTTTTTTTTTTTTTTGTCTAAAATTACATGTACGGGCTTCCATTTTGATACCTCAATAGGATCTCAAACTTCCTGACAATTATAAGATATTCACAACAGAATAGTGAGAGTGGCTGCAGAAAATCACCCCTGCCCCACACACCTGCTTTACTCCTGCCAGTTCCTCTTACATGGCAGGTTCCAGGACAGACGTACCACTGGTGACTCTCCCAGAAAGCCCACACAGCAACTGTAGCCTAAAGAAGTTTTTGAGTTTCCCTAATACTTGGCTCTAGTCTCCACCCCCACCCCCACCCCCAAGACTTCCTGACCACAAGGACATCCAGAATATGCAGAGAATGCAGGAGTGGTGGGATTTCCTGTTACTATGGCCTAGTTCCTTGGGACAAGTCCTTCTGCTTCCACACAATATACAGCAGCTTCCTGCTACATGTTTCTTTTAAACCCACCGACTTAGGACCCTTTTAATGAATTAACTTCCCAGTACCTCTCAGCTGTTTTTGTTTGTTTGTTTGGTTGGTTGGTTTTTCTGGCTTGCTTACTTCATTGCTTGTTTTTGTTGTTTTCCTAAATGCATCTAATCAGGCAAGCAGGCCCTCCCTCCCCTCAGATACCACTCCACCAACTCTGTTGCAGGGTGCCTTCAACACAACTGCAGCTGTCAGGATGCCCAGGGCCTACACTACACAGCTTCCCCACAAGATTGCTGCAATTCTAGACCAGAACTGGATGTAGTAGGACACTGCACCTGGGTTCTGGGCCATTCAAAACCAAGTTATGCTGACTAACTTCTCATGTTGCAATACCAGACTCCTGGGCCAAAAACTCAAAAAAGAAAATAGTTCCTCTAAATTATGATGTTAAAATGTCCTACTCTCAAAGTATAGTATATATCCCCTAAGGAGAGCAATTTATATGATATCCAAGATACAGAGCTGAAAACTCAGAGTGAGGATCAGGAGATGCATGTCAATCAACTCAGAGAGGTCAGGAACAAAATGATCCATGGACAAGAAATAATAGCAGATGCCTGAAGGAAATGAAGACAACTTCGGATATGAAAATTGAGTTTAATGAGTAGTTAGAAATACCCACAAAAATGAAATGAAAAGAGAAATGAAAAATGCTGTGAGTCAAAGAAAAATAATAATAGGTACTCTCTAAAATAAAACCAAGAGTAAAAATATATATATTTTATTTTTAAAAATAAAAATATATATATATTTTTACTCTTGGTAAAAATAATAACCAAGAGTGCCAGTGGGAAACAAAATATCAGGCTTGAACACATTGTAGAGTTGCTGGAACACCTCAGTCAAAGAAAATGATGAAGTGAAATAATGTTGGATATGGCACAATATCATATCCTGCTTGTAATGTGTGGGGAGTAAAATAGAGAAACACCTTGGGAACACTGTCCAGATTTTATTAAAAACAAACAAGGAGACAACAACTAGACTTAGGACTATAATAGATACTGTTTAAAAATTTGCTCATAAATATATTCCTGATTGTGCTCTATAATTCCCAGTGTACATACATGCACATCTGCATTAGCAGAGGAAGAAGTCTCCAGAATTACCCAAGTCTCTTTAGAGATTCTAGCTAGGAAATCAACTCTTTTCATGATTATAATGAGGCCCAGGTGTCTCAGAAGACTTCTGAGGATCAAAAACTGTTGTGATGATTTTGACAGCTTGAAATAGATTCCAGCTCATTATGGAGGTGAGAGCCCAGAAATACAAGCCCAGACCTGGGGGTCTGTCCTTAAAGTACATGATTCTGAGACCTTGGACATTGTTCAGATGGCAGGGCTCCTTGCTTTCCATCATGGTGAATTATATACTTTCCCACATTAAGCTTATGCAAAAAAAAAAAAAAGATGGCACCAGCTAATAGACGCTGCCTATTAGAATAGATTAAACCCATTGATGATTAATAATGAATCTGAGATGAGTTAAGGAAAGAAATGAAAGCCTTTCCCTCAGAGGTATTGAACAAAGAGTACATCTAAATTGGAAACTTCTACTTCATGTTCCCTGTACATTCCACCCTGTCTGTTTGTTGTATGAGTTTGAATGTGTGACTACCCCAAGGCTGCTTTCTGCATCTCTCTCTGTGTATATGTCTTCTCTGTCTCTGTCTCTGTCTCTGTCTCTCTCTCTCTCTCTCTCTGTGTGTGTCTATGTATATACTCTGTATGTGTCTCTCTGATGCCTATTTCTATCTTTCTAGCTGACTTTAAGAAAAATCTTTGCAGTCTTTATGGAACAGCAAGGAAAGCATAAAAGCTGCAGTTGAGATGTCTGTTGTTTTTAATAAAGTCTAAATCATTCAATTTGGTCAAGAAAGTGTCAGGAGCCAGATGCTGGGTGGAAGCCTGCTAGCTCAGAGAGGCAGAGAAAGTACCTGATCACCTTTCTCTTCATGTGAAATCCCAGAAGGAAACTCTTTCTGCCACATCTTCTCAAATGACATCCTCCAAACTGAATGTACCTAAATGCTACTTCCTGTGCATCTCCCTGTCTTTGCTCCCAATTCCCTCTTACTCTCTGTGACTTTTACTTAATAATCCTAGGTTCCCTTCCTGTCAGCTGGTTGCTTCTGGCACTTCTTGACCCATGGTTTATTTAATCTTGTTACATTCAGGGTTCAGAGCATGATCAGATATCTTGCAACATGAGTCTTGCACAGCTACAAATCATGCAGTAAGCTTCGTAAGAATAGCATCTAGTATACTACTTACAGAGGAAACAGGTAAAGAGAGGGGACACTTCTGTGAAGTCAGCGAAACTGTCATACAATGGAACAAACTCCGGAGGGTCTATCAAAACCATGCTGTTCGCAGGGAACACAGGATATGTCAGGAACATTACGGAACAAGCCAACAGTGGACTTGGGACTAATAACCACAGCCCCACGTGGTGGCAAGAGTTGGCTTCTCAAGATTGGACACAACCTTTCCCGGAAGGTCCTGCCTCCAGACCAAAACCACCTTTCCCAAGCATATTCCTTGCTTTAGAGAAGGAGCTCTGTCTACGTAATCTTATTAACCTGAGGTATTTGTCTTCTCTGAAGCATATGGCCACAGTCTGCTTACCTAGCATAATCATGGATGTTTCTAGTCTCTGTACAATTTTATGTAGGCTTAGAATATCACCTTTTCTAATTCTTCCTGAACTATTGCAGGCTAGCCATATCTGCTGTTCTGGCTTAATATTCCTCTACACACTGATTGAATAAATCTTCTCTGTCAGTCTCTCCATCTTTGTCTCTCTCTGTGTCTGTCTGTGAGGCTCTCTCTCTTGCCCTCTTTCTGCCTTCTCTCTCTGTACATGCCTGATTCTTCTCTTTCTCTTCCCCCTTTCTGTGCCCCCTCACACCTTGGGAATTCCCTTAACTCGGTGCTTGGGGCCAGTGAACTCATCCAAGAGCAGCTTCCAAATGAACTGGCACTTAATATAATCTAATCTTTCTTGAATTGGTTCATTTCACCAGCAGAGTACACAGAAACTATCAATGGGGGTTGGCCTACTGGCTTGTTGTAAATCGGGGTTGTCTGGTCCAGGGAATAAGTACAACTAAATAAGACTGCACAAGGTGCCAGATCGGTCTACTACTTACCACCCAGTTCCACACCACACCAGCTCCAGAGACTTAGCAGCCGGCTCCACCCAGATGTGGGCAATGACCCTGTACTCACCATGTACAGTCTGGAAGCTTACCTAAGGGAGTCTCAGAACACCAAGTTTGCACTTCCCCTTCTTCCACCTGAAATCAAGATACATAGTTTGCATCTATAATACTCAAAATTAATCTGGAAGCCTCCTCAGCCCAGGAAGCACATAACTTCTTCAAATGCTGGGAAGTGTAGTCCTTTAGGAATAAAATAGGCTCCTGTGAACATGTGGTCGCCTCATTGATTTTAACACTTAAAACAAAACAAAACAAAACAAAACAAAAAAACGGCTATAACATGAGACTGAGTCCATTCTTCCTTGAAAATTGGAGAGATTTTCCTAACATCGGTCCACCTCTTGATCAGTATTTAATATTTAATGCATGCTTGGATTAAAATAGGTCCAAAATGGTAGAGGTAGATTATTATAGCAAATATCAGGGTTAACATACAGACCTCTCTTCCCAATGATGGCCAACTTGGTCTTCCAAACTTTATATGCCCCAGCACAGGGGAACGCTAGGGCCAAAAACTGGAAGTGGGTGGGTAGGGGAGCAGGATTGGAGGAGAGTATAGGGGACTTTCAGAATAGCATTTGAGATGTAAATGAAGAAAACATCTAATAAAAAATTGAAAAAACCATACAGACCCCTATAGGGAGACAACTGTACACAATAATTGCTTCTTAAACATTATCCTAGGTAAGGGGGCTAAGCTAGCAAGGGCACTGAGTTTCCTGAGCACCAGATTTTCACAAGAGGCAGCTGAAGTGGGAGCCTCACAGAAGCAAGTAGTGTCTGATACAATCTAAGATAAGCAGTTAGCCAGAGGGGATTCCAGCACAAACAGGCTGAGATAAGTCATCTAGGATATCTTGAACTTGGGTTTCTAGAAATGAACTTTAGTAATTTCCATAGGATTCATCAAGAAGATCAAATTCAAATTAAACCTGAAATGGCCTTAACAACAACACAAGATAGAGGACTGAAGACATTGTCTTGCTTGCTCTGTCATAATACAGCATTGGATGCCTTGTAGGTATTGGTCATCAAACACAGGTTCTCTACAAAAATATCCACAGCTCTAAGTGATTGAGTCATCTCTCCTCAGGCCTTTGTATAAATTAACATTCCTCTTCACCTGGGCTTCAAGAACAACACTGAGAACAGAATGGGAGAACAGGCCACTCATCTCATCTACTCTGTTTGAGAGTGGTTGGTAGCACATTACTCCACCAACAACCCTTGATAAGGCAAACCTAATAAGATCCTGTTTAAAAAAAAAATAAAATTAAAGGCACAGAGTAGGTGGCCACTCACACTTGGTATCTCGGCTGAGTCATAGGGGTCTTCATTTCCTAGCTAGCACAGAATATTTAGGGAGACCTTTGTAAAATAAGATGGAAACCTGTGGTGGGTACACTTGCGTTTGGTCCCAGCACTACTAATAGCACATGTAGGTAGATGACTCTTAGTTGAAGACCAGCCCGGTCTATATAACAAGTGTCTGTCCAGACATACTTCTTAGTGAGACCATATCTAAAATGACAATAAAAGCACAACAAAGAAACCCAAGAATTATATGAACTACAGTGAAAACTCACACTAGAGTTCATTTTATCACATATGTCTTCCAATTAATTACATGTGATATGTAAGTCCTCTTAGGATCAGACCTCACAACCCCAAATATTAAATTTGTTTTACCCCACTCTCCTGTCTAAGAGAAATATGGAAACAAAGTGTGAAGCAGATGCTGAAGGCCATCCAGAGACTGCTCTGCCTGGGAATTCATCCCATATACAGACACCAATCCCAGACACTATTGTGGATGACAATTAGTGCTTGCTGACAGGAGCCTGATATAGATGTCTCCTGAGAGGCTCTGCCAGTGCCTAAAAAGTACAAAGGCAGATGCTTGCAGCCAACCAATGGACTGAGCACAGGGTCCATATGGGAGAAGTTAGAGAAAGGACTGAAGGATCTGAAAAGGTTTGCAACCCTATAGGGAGAACAAAAATATCAAACAACCAGACACACCAGAGCTCCCAAGGACTAAATCACCAACCAAAGAGTACAAATGGAGCAACCCATGTCCCCAGCTACATATGCAACAGAAGATGGTCATGTTGGGCATGGCTGGGAGGAGAGGTCCTAGGTCCTGTGTAGACTTGATGGCCCAGTGTACATTAATGCCAGGGAATGGAGACAGGAGTAGGTGGGGGCATGTGGGAGGACCCTCATAGAAGCAGGAGGGAAGTGATGGGGGTTTCTGGAGGGGAACCGGAAAAGAGGATAACATTTGAAATATAAAAAAATAAAATATACAAAAAATTAGTCACCAAGATATATAAGTAAATGGAATATTGAAAGTGTCTTAATCATACACCAATAGCCTAGGTCCTCATTTGTAACCCCCATCCTCAGTGTAGCCCCTCTTCCTATATTTGTAAATGGGAGCCTCATGAACCTAATAAGTCAAGCTATGCCTTGAATTTTCCCATTTTTACATCTAAAATTTCTACATCTACATTTTTTTACATCTAATTTCTACATTTTTTACATCTAAAATTTCCTTAGTACAATTATAAAATTTGCAACTTCTCTCTTGCTGTCCATTCTTCCTCTCACTTATTAGCATCAAGGATGAATCCTATAAAAATATGTCCTACCTTTCCCTGAATCCTCTCAGACTCTGAGCTGCACTGTTCAACCCACACCCTGCACTGTACTCTGGTCATGGTCTCATCCTGACCTCACACCACAAGTTTCTGACTGATCAGCGCTTTCGAAACTTCACCTACTAATGTATCATTTTGAGTTTTCTATGTGACTTCCTAGATCTCTGCTCTGCTCATCTTCTCAGACCTCCCTTGGATTCTCCACGCTGTGGCAGGCAAGCACATGGCAGGCAGCCTCGCTATGGCCTTCAAATTCCAAGTACGTGTCGCTATTCAGTATTACACCTCTTATTTAAGAAGCATTTTCTTCTGACTTGGGTTTAGAGAGGTGCTGATGTGGGGAGGAGTGCTAACTTCTTCTCCAGGGCCAGAATTCTGTTCAAAGTACCAAGGTGGTGGCTCACAATCATTCATAATCCAGGTTATGCAAAATCCAGCACTGTCTAGCCACATCTATACTTCATTCATAGGCTTAGTTCACTGGATATACTGTCGATAACTTTCATCCATAGTATAATATGTGAGAATTTCCTTAATAATTATATTTCCTAAAAGAAAATAAGTTTATTAAACATAGAGGCAGGGAGGGAGACTAGATAACAATAAGACTGGAATACACATTATTTACTCACAACTTCTTGCATATTTGGAAGTTGGATAATATTCCATTGTAGGACAGGTTAGTTGATATTTTGTTGAACCAACATTTATTTCATTTATTTTATTTTCTATTCTTTTATTTGTAGAAGCCACTATTGAACTTGACATCCAGATCCTCCTGCCTTACCCTCTCAAGAGCTTGGATTAAAGTTGTGCTGTGTGCCACATCACCAGATTATTTCTATATGTTTTCTTTGAAGGTTTGCTTCATGTGTCTTCCGAGTTCATTATGTAGCATGGATTGCAACATTATGTACGTCTTCTGCAACAAGTGATCTGGGATACTGTGATGTTCTAGGAATTCACATTTTAGGTCAATCATCTAATATCCTCATCTGCCTGGCTGTTATCTTGCTCTGAGCATTTCAGCCTAAACAGAGAGACCTCAGAGTGGTTTCAGATTGTGACCTTGAGTATATTTGTGTGATATCTGGAGCTGGCTTTCATCATCTATGTCAATGCCAGTGAGAGGTGAAGTGGATATTACAGTCACTGTTTAGAATTACAAGAGGGCCACTAACTGAAGAGCCGTAATTCACTTCAACTGTCTATGGCCACAGCAACACTGGGTGCTGCAGATTTTATTCCTGGAGTGTCTAAAGGGTTTGTCCTCTTGATATCCTTGCTGGGGCCTGACCTGTGCTCTCTGTCCAGAATTAACAATGAGGAATCAAGCCAGAATTGGTGTCGCTTCTCGGCCTTTTGGCTAAGATCAAGTGTAACATCTCATGGCTGGTTGTTCACTTTAAAGCATGGTGAATCTGCTTTGCTCCTCTTGCATCTCTTAGCCTGCCTATGGAAACCTAGAATTCCCACCTCTTCTTAGCCATTAGCAGTTAGCATCCTCATTGATTGATTAAAAACTAACTAGGTAACAGGAACTGTGCTTACAAGCAGATTCCCAAACAACGCATCAGAACCACACCCTGCAGAGAAGAGAGAGCAGCACAGCTTGAACTGTATATAACCCCCATTACCTCCAACCTGTGTGTCCAGGTCTAAACTCCACAGCACATGGCTGTGTCTGGAGGCCAAGACTTTTAGGAAGGTAAGCAGATAAAAGTCTGGCCCTACTCCAGTAACATTGCTGTTCTTCTAAATAGGGGACTCCATCAAAGTACAAGCAGACAGCAATTGTGAGAGGGTGGCTATCTAGAAGAGAAGGAAGAGACCTTCAGAAGGCAGACCAACAGTGCCTGACAGTGAACATCAGCCTACAGAACTAGGAGCAGTAAGATTTCTGTTGGGTAATCATTGCACTTTTTGGTGTTGTGGCATAGCATACATAGGCCAATGGAAGCTACTTCAGGACCACTGTCGCTGGTCTGAACTGCTTGAGACTAGATCTACTTTAGTGTTTAGTATTTTCAAACATTTACATATATAATGAGACATCTTTGCATGAGGAACAAATTCAAACACATGATTCTTATGTGTTTGTACACATGCATACATGGGGTAGAGAGCCTAACACAGGAGCCAATAAAATGGCTCTTCAGCTAAAAGTGCTTGCTGCACAATCCTGGTGACCTGAGTTCTATTGCATGGATCCTCTCAGTGGAAGCATAGAGGCACATCCTGCAAGTTATTCTTTGACCTCCAATCTCATGCCCATATACTCATTCAACTAGAATGATAGATAAATAACATATAGACAGACAGAAGACAGACAGAATAGAGTCCTGACAAAAACAACTTAAACAAGGATTTCTTTAAGAGGACAGGCTCTTGGATCCAGAGAAATACAAGCCTGACTTGCAAGGAAAGTATGGCATGAATGTGAATGTTCACATTGTGTCTGCACTACAGCAGCAGGAGAGATGCATGGTGGTGCTCAGCTTGCTTTCTACTTGTTATGTGGCCCAGGTCCACAGTCCACTATTTGGTGCTGCACACATCCAGGTTGTGTATTCCATTCTCAGCTGAAGCTCTGAGGAAATGTGCTTATAGACATGTCTAGAATCATGTTCCCTAGGTGACTCTAAATTTAGTTAAGGTGACAATAAAAACTGAGATCACATAAGACCACAGACCTTTTTTGCTGATGGCATCACTGTGGTAATGTAAGAATTTTAAATTTGAGGATGTATTGGAATCTGAATTTTCAGATAAGGAGTGATCAGCCTTTACTGTGATGGTTGTATTGGATATAATGTCTGCTCAATAAGGTAAAAAATATCATTGAGTGTTCATGAAAAGTGATGAAACCTATTAATGCATTACTCTCTGTGTACTACCTGGCACAGGAAGGCATCCTCTTGTTGGGTAGATGACACTCTGGAGTGTTTTCTCACAAGCTAGATTAGAATGGTTTTCCAGTTTTCCATTGTAAGATTGGGGACTCCTATCTTGTGGGTTCAGCATCCCCAGAGTTAAGAACCTTTTTAGCATCCTAGAGGCCCAAAGAGCTAAGAGAGTAAGCTAGGCAGAGTGTTGCATTCTTATAAATCAGAATGCAATTAGAGAGGGGATATCTGTAAATTCAAGGCAAGTCCTGTCTGCACAGAAAGTTCTAGGACAACCTCCCTCTTCTGCCTCAGAACTGAGATTGAAGCTATGTGACATAACTTGGCTTATTTATTTATTTATTTTTCAATTTAGAGACAGAGTCTCACTGTGGAGTCTTGTATGGAACTCCCTATGTAAACCAGGTTGATCTTGAATTCACAGAGATCTACCTTTCTCTAGCTCCCCAGAACTGGATAAAGTTGTATATCACCATGCCTGCCTAGTTCCATTTTTGATAGGATTTCTTAAGCAGCCCTGGTTGAATTTAGACTCAGTGTCTCACTGAGGTTAACTTCTGATCCTGCTGCCTCACTTCCCTAAGTGCTAGGTTATAGCCTTCTGCTGACACACAGGGTTTAAGAGTGCAGCAGATTGAACTCATGGCTTCCTTCAGGCTACACAAGTATTACAGAGAACTCCTTCCTTAGTCTGGACCTTACGCTGAATCATTTTCTCTTTTACATGTCTGGATACCTCGAGTTACATGGTGATTTTGTGAAAGAAATTGAGCATCTGTATGCTTTCTTATATAAATCCGAGCCTTGGAGAAGGACACACGGATCAGCTGAGGCTAGGAAAAGCTGTCCCACAACCTGAGCCTGTGCGATGGGCCATGCCACAGGTAGGGACCCAAAGGTCTGCTCTGGTCATTTGGATATGAGGGGCCTCTTGGGAGGCTCCCAGTCTGGAGTGTTTGAAATGAGACACAGACCACAGAATTCAGCTGTGACTTCAAAGAATGATGGCTCCCAGAAACTCTTAACTTTCTAACTATACTGAATCCTGATGATAATTTCTAAAAAGGCATAATTTTTTTTGTTTATTCTGAGAGTAAAAAAGCTACTGGCTTAGGCAATTAGGCAATTACCACCTGTAGCCTAACAGCAGGATTGTAAGTAATGCAGCCTCTGTGCTTTCTCCCATGAATTGCAGCGCACAAACTTACAGCCTGCTACTTGATTTGGAGGAAAGAAAGGGGACACTTTGAAAAGTGATTTTAATGTTTATTTCTAAGTTGTAAATTTTTTCTATGAAAGCTCTCTAAGAAAAGGGGGGAAAGCCGTATGATCTTGAGCTGAACAAGGGAAATGTGTGCTCCTCACTTTATCCTCAGCCCTTATACATCTTCCAGAGTACATGACCACATGGTAAAAAATGATCACAAGTTTACGCATGAATTCAAATCATAAATCGAATAAGAAGTTTCAAACACTGAATGTTAACATGCATATTCATTAAGAGTAATTACACGGTTATACATTCCTCACCTATCACAGGTCCACAGGTTCACAGAGGGTTAAAAATAGTAAGTTATTAGTAAAGTTTTGCAAATATAAATCTAGCCAATCTTATTTCTTCTGTTCTTGTACCTATAATAAATCATTCATTCCCTTTTTATGACCTCTAACTAATGCTTTTACAACCTCTGAGCTGAAGAATGTCTGGTTTCTATCTCCGAAGTGAGACTAAAGGATAGCAGAGTATTCACTGCAGTTCTGACTATCAGAATGGTATTAATTTTATTATTAAAAAAGCTTAGTAATTAACATCAACTTAGGAATTCTTTTGGATCATTATTGTATAGGATAAAGAAACCATCTACATATCTTTAGTGTATCACTACAAGTTAGTTCATCTTGTAGTTCAGCATTCCTAGTGGTTTTTATATATGTTTAATAGTGACAGGAAAAGCACATTAAGAGCAGAAATCTTTCCTAAAGTGATTTTCTCCAGTACCTTGCCTACTGAAGCTCTTTCATAATTTTGCTAGCCTAAAGTAAAGTAATCTCAGGAAAATCACCAGTTTGTCCTCTGATAGTAGGACATATTAACTTGTCCTTTGATGGCTCCTGACACCTAAGCTTCTCATGGCCACCATGCCTCAAGACCTAGATCAAAAGCATGCGTCATTCCATGCCAAGTTCCAGGTCAGATGCCTGTGCCTTACAGACTCAGATCTGGATCATGGGTATTCCCTCTATTTCTGGATTGTAGTCATTTTATATGTAGTCAAGTTGACAGCCAGGAATAGCCAAAACAATAATACACCATTTAAAACACGGAAAGTAAAACCTCACATAAGTATCTCACTTTATGCCAAAATTATGTTTGAGAAAATGCAACACCCCTTTTTCATAAGTCTTGGAGAGAGAAGGGATAGAGTGATCATATCTAAACACAATATGGGTTATATACAGCAACCCTTACCAAGTACCAAATTAAACATAAAGAAAATTAAAGCATTTCCACTAAAATTGGGGACAAGGCTGCCCACTTTTCCCATATCTCTTCAATATGCTATATCAAGTTAGAGCTAGAGCAATAATACAGCTAAAGGAAGGCATCTTGGAACTGGAAGAGGGAATCTAGGTGGGGAGAGAAATAATGGAGTCAAGACAGTATTCTGATCAAGATTCAACTTTAATGTTGGCAAACATGCTTTATAAAGAAGAGGGGAGGCCCATTCCCAGCCACACAAAGTTCCTTTGAAGTTGTCAGATCAGCCTTTTAGTAGGAACCCTTGAAAATCACAGTTTGTAGCTAACTCTGGGAGATCTCAGAGAACCTGTTCAGCCTCAGGCAGGTAGCAGGTAGTCAATGGAGAGTAATGAGAAGCAGCACAGCAGGTGGCTCTGCCTAAGTGGCAGATGGTCCCAGCTAGCCTTGCTAGTGATGCAGCTAAGACTGATATCTAGGTACCATTTTACCTTGGATAAAGCAAGACACCTTTCTAATCAAAGATCACTCAAAACTCAAGAGCATAGAGAAACTTTAAGTTCATGGTGACAATACTGTACTTTACTCAGTTTCTGAATTAATTATGGAATAAGGAAAGGAGCCTAATAACTTCTGAAAGAACACACATGAAGGAAAAAAAAAAAAGATAGCTTCCTTGAAATGTTCTTTATACTTTCAGAATCTCATTGTAATCTACCTAAAATGAAATTCATTCACACACAGCCTACACATATGCATAGGGTTTGATAAGGAATCCTGGTGATGAATACAAAAGCTGGACATAGAGACTCGGGGCTTTAATCCGTGCACTCTGGAAGCAGAAGCAGATCATGAGGGTACTGGAGGTTCTCGAGAGAGGTTCTTTTTAACTCCCTCAAGCCTTTGAGAGGATGGGGACTCCACAGCCCAACCCACAGTGTCTGTGCTTGAGGGGATGCTTCATCTCTAACTCTACACAAGATAGGAAATTTCCCTAACCAAATTTACACTTCACATACTGACCAAACCTTCAAATTAGTACAACGAAGACATACACATAGCTGTCAGGATGCTCTGGATCTGTTCTAGACCACACCACTTGAGTGCTACCTGCCCAGAACTTAGATGAATCTAGTAGGAAGCTGCAAACTAGTTCTTGCCCTCCATCCTAGATTATCAAAGCTTAAGCATAACATCTCATGGAAATCCACCTGACCAAATGCCACACAGAATAAAAAAATACAGGCTGGAACTCAAGCAATTTGATAATGTTGATAGAATTTCCCTACCCCAAATCACTAATGTGATACCAATGCTCATCATGGCAAAATGAATTATGAAACAAACTCAAGAGACAGAACTCAAAATACAATTCAAACACCATTCAATGAGGTCAAAGTACATAAAGAGGAAACAAGCACAGGAACTCAAAGAGGACAGGAACAAACTGAATGATAGAAAACAGAACTCCTGCAATTGACTAAGGAAATAATTATGATAATGCAGGCTGTGGACAGTGAACCAAGAGATATAAAATTCTAAGGAATCCTCAATCTGAAATGAAATAAACATCATATTACAGTCAACAAATATTGAGACATAATAAAGTATACATTTGCGGTCTGGATGCAGGAATGTATCTTTAAGAATACTTTGTTGATCCCAGTATCACATCTCAGATGGTAACTGATGGTAAGTGAAACTGTGCTAACAAATTCTAAAACCTGTCAGCTTTGCTCAAATGGAGACCCTGTTCCTATCCTGTATGCAGTTGGGTGTCAACAGCCAGACTTTAGTCTAAAATGCTCACTTGAGATCCTAAGGCCTATATACAATGCTGCATCCTTTCTAGAACAAGAAAATAGAGTATGGAATGTAAAACACAAGAATAACTTAAAAGAAAATCTTTTCACGAAGAATTAAAATATGTACTATAGATTTAGTTTGAGAATATTTAGTGAAACAAAAAATTAGCATTAGGTAGCCTTATTGTCATTTACCATTTTCTTATACATGACAAAACAAATACAGATAATAATTTCATAAATTCCACAGTGGTTTCCCTTCAGAATAGTTAAGAGAACCCGATTAAATAAATGTTACATGTAACAACAAAATGAAAAAGTAAAATAATTTTTTACAATGGAAAGGAATGTTTTAAGTTGCATAAGAATTATAGTAATTCTTCATTAATTGTGGATACATTACTGCAGATAAATCTATTACTGTCCAACTTAAAGTCTGAATCTTTTGACTTCAGCAATATTCTTTGCTTTATTATTTGAGATCACTCATCTAACATGATTATAGACTGCAAGGACCAAATGCTTTTATGATTCTTTAACTTCATTACTATTCTTATCTTTATTATTTGTGCTCATTCATCTACCATGATTATGGGTGGCAAAGATTACTATCATTTATGATTCTTCCTTTATTTTTCCAAAAATAGAACTCAGGGTTATATTCAGACTCTATCATGAAACTGTAGCAGAAATGTAAACCTCTGGCTAGAGAAATGACTCAGGGGTAAAGGGCACTTGCTGTTCATGAAAAGAAATACAGACTAATTCTTTCTTTCTACACACAAAATAAGGTATGATTTTTACCTGAATCTTGTGTGATGCATTTTGTGATTACTTCATGGTTCCATTGGTTTCATATAGGCATTCAGTGAAAATAAAAACATAGAGAATAACATGCCTATAGTTAAATAAAACTTTAAAGAAAAAAGTCTGTCTTCCAGGTCTGGGATAGCAATAGAAGGGAGCAGAGTCAATACTATATGTGACTTATCCAGCGCTGATGGCTGCTGTAGGCATAAGGCTTGCTCAAATGGTAACATAGACACTGTATTACAAGTTACTCCTAAGTGGAATGTTCTCCCTGCCAAGGTTTATGTCTACATGACCAGAAACAGTAAGATTCCATGAAGCAACAATGTGTCAGATATTCCTCAGGAAAATGGTAATGTTATGACCTTCAGGACAGACTTTAAGGCTGTGGGAAAGAACTATGAAAACATGAGTTGAAGAATATATAATTTAATGTAAGAACCATTCTTTAGAGGATTTCTCTGTGGGACTGTGAAAGGCAGCCTTTGTTTTAGTTGAGCAAAGCTTACTTTGGAGACCCAGTAGAAAACACTACAAGGGACAGAACAGTGAGCTACAACTCTACAAGGGACAGAACAGAGCCCCACAACTAAATAATCATGTGACTATCTGTCACGTTGACAATGTCCCAAGCTCCTGGCATTCTGGCTAGACTCCAACCTCACAGTTACCAGCTCCTCCCTGCAGTAATGCTGCAAGGGCTAGGTAACCCAGCCCACTATAAAAGGGGATGTTTGGCCCCTCCTCTCTCTCTTAAGCTCTTAAATCTCTTATTCTCATCTCTAGTTCTCCTCCTCCCTATCCTTTCCTCCCTCTCTCCACATGGCCATGGCTGGCTTCTACTTCCCTATGCCTCTCCCTCTCTCTGACTTTCTACAATAAACACCTTAAAACCAGGAACTATCTCTCCACTCATCAAAGCCCGCTGTTCTTCACTGATGGAATAAACCTGACCCTAAAAAGCCACATGTCACCTCCAGCACCAAAGACTCTCAGCATTTCTAGTCACCAGAGTAGACCAAAGACTCTCACATCCTGGGAGCCACAGAGTGCCTTATCCCCCTGGTCCCTTCTCCCTTCAGCTCCAGGACTGACCGAGTTGCTCCCAGGGCCCTCACTTTGTTCTCAGCTCTTCCACAACATACAGTGACATCTGGGATGTCCATGACTGAGGACCTGTGGTCTGTGGCCTCTGTGAGGCCCAGAGACCACAAACTGCAACCTCTCTACCCCTGTGGACTGGAGATCCATAGCTTCCCACAGCCAGACACCCACCTGGGCCTCAAGGAGATTGCTGTCCACTTGCCCACAGCACTGGAGCTCTGGTGGGACGTGGGATCCCCTTTAATTCCCCGCACCCACTGCACAAAAATTCTCAACTATGCAAACTATAAGCATGCAATATGATTTGTATAAGGGGTCCAAGTACCTAAAATTACAGAGGTAGCTACACAAATGAGTCAGTAAACGGAAAGGGATGGTTTAAAAGAACAAGGCTCATGGTGTGAGGAATAAAGGAGTACCAGGAAGTGAAAGAGTGATGATCTCAGACAAAATTTCACCCAGTTAAGTTTCTGGTTTGAGTTTGAAAATGCAGGCAGGTTTCAAAGTCCAAGAACAGCCTGGAACAGATCAAGTTCTAGTGAAGAAAACGTTAGGTCCAGGTATCATGGGACACATCTTTAACTCCAGGATTCAGGAGACAGAGCAGTACACACCTATGTGTATAAGATCTATCCACAAAGATATTTCCAAGACAGCCAAACTTAGTCTGTGAAGGAGCTGAAAAACAGAAAGCTAATTTCTCACTTAAAACTAGCCTCTATATCTAGATTTAGCAACCAGAAAGCACACACAAGCAAACTACATAGGAGCTGCTATGTTTAAAAATCAGTGTACTTCATTTCTTTTTATAAAAGTTACAAAAAATGGAGAAAATGGAGAGATATCCCATGGTGAAGGACTGGTACAACTAGCATAGTAAAAATGGCCATCCTACCAAAAGCCATCTACAGATTTAATGAAATCTCCATCCAAATTCCAACACAATTGTTCAAAGTTGTAGAAAAATTCTCAAATTCATCTAGAAAAGCAAAAAACCCTGAATAGCTAAAACTATTCTCGACAAGGAATCACCATCCCTGACCTCAAGTGTTACTACAGAGCAATAGTGATAAAAACTGCATGGTATTGGAATAGAGACAGACAGATTGATCAATGGGCTAGAACTGAAGGCCCAGAAATTAAACCACACACTTACAGACAATTGATCTTTGACAAAGAAGCCAAAAATATATAATGGAAAAAAGAAAACATCTTCAATCACCAGTGCTGGTCTAACTGGCAGTCTGTATGTAGAAAAATGAAAATAGATCCACATTTGTCACCTTGCACAAAGCTCAAGTTCAAGTGCATCAAGGAACTCAACATAAAACAAGATACAATCAAGGAAACAGAAGATAAAGTGGGAAACAGCCCTAAACTGACTTTCACAGGGGGAAATGTCCTAAAAAGAACTCAAATGGCTCAGGCTCTAAGTTCACAAATTGACAAATGGGACCTCATGAAACTAGAAAGCTTTTGTCAGGCAAAGGACATAGCAAATAGGACAAAGTGGCAACCTACAGATTGAGGGGAAAAAAAAACTTCTCTATCCCCACACTTGATAGAAGGCTAATATCCAATATATATAAAGGATGCAAGAAGCTAACCACCAAGAAACCAAACATCCCAATCAAAAAATGGGGTAGATACCTATACAGACAATTCACAATGAAGCAACTGTGGAAGGTTGAGAAACTTCAAAAGAAATGTTTAAAGTGTTTAGTGCCAAAAAAAAAAAAAAAAAAAAAAAGAAAAAAGCCGGGTGTGGTGGCGCACGCCTTTAATCCCAGCACTCGGGAGGCAAAGGCAGGCGGATTTCTGAGTTCGAGGCCAGCCTGGTCTACAAAGTGAGTTCCAGGACAGCCAGGGCTATACAGAGAAACCCTGTCTCGAAAAACAAAAAAAAAAAAAAAAGTGTTTAGTGATCAGAAACATATACATCAAAGCAACACTGAGATTCCACCTTCCACCAATCAGAATGGCTAATATAAAAAGCTCAGGTGACAGCACATGCTGGCCAGGATGTAGAGAAAGAGGACCACTCCTGGAGGAATTGAAAACTGATCAACTATTCTGGAAATCAATCTGGAGATTCCTCAGAAAAATTAGAAATAGATATACCTTAAAACCCAGCTATACCACTCTTGGGCATATACACAAAAGATGCCGCACCATGACACAGGGGCTCTTGTGTGCGCCCTGACTGGCCAGCAATAATGATGCTGCAACAGGATCCTTCCACACACATTTATTGGGAGAACTTGATTACAGAGGCGAAGTGACCCCAAGCCCAGAACTGGTGCTGCTTATATAGGCCTAGGAGAGGCGTGTCTCACACCCTGATTGGTTATGCATGGGTTATGCTTACCACCTCATTTGCATGTCTACATCTGATTGGTTAACTTGTCTCTCATCTGATTGGTTAACTTGTCTCTCACCTGATTGGTTAATTCTCAAAACCTCATCATGGCAAAAAAACTTTACTGCCTATGTATCCATGGTGGCCAGAGGTAGCCAATACCACCCTGCAACTGCACATGTGGTTTCTCACAAGGGGCTTGTATTCCATTATGTTCAGAGTGGCCTTACTTGTGATAGCCAGGATCTGGAAACAACCCAGATGCCCCACAATGGAAGAATCGATACTGAAATATGGTTCATTTACACAATGGAGTATTATTCATCTATTAAGAACAACGACATCAGGAGCTTTGGAGGAAAATGGATTGAACTAGAAAATTCCATCCTGAGTGAGGTAACTCACACCCAAAAAGGACATGGATAGTATGTACGCACTAATAAATGGATATCAGCCAAAAAAAGTATATAATAAAACATAAATGACTAAAGAGGGTTAAAAAGCTCAAGGTTCCAAGTGAGGATGTCTCAATCCCACTTGGGAGACAGAAGAAAGCAGTTATGGGGGAAGAAGGGAGAGAGAACTGAGTGGAAGCAGGAACAGAGAGGGGAAGGGGAAACATGATCAGGCATTGTGAGGGACAGGGGAGGACTGAAGCCCTGAGAACCAGTAGAAAAAATGGAAATAGACAGCCTCAGGAGGTAGGCTATGGAGGTCCATTTTGCATGTTCCAAAGACCTAGGCGGTGAGAGACTTCCAGGACTCAAAGGGAGAGATCTTGGATAAAGTGCTCTACAGTGGAGAGGGGGAACTTGTAGAGTCCACCTCCAGTGGAGGGACAGGCATCAAGTGGAGTGATGGAGTTGCAATCTTATACACAAAATCTCTGATCCAGAATTGTTCCTGTTTGAAGGATCTCCAGGGACAAAACTGAAGAAGAACATGAGACAAAGGAAGCCGATGGACAGGCCCAAATTAGGATCCATATCAAGGGGAGGCAAAGGGCAGTGACACTGTTACTCATACTGTGGTGTGCTTATAGACAGGAGCCTGGCATGGCTGCCCTCTAAGAGGTCCAACAAGCAGCTGAGTCAGACGCAGATTCTAGCATCCAACCAATGGAAGGAAACCAATGACCCCGGTGGTTGAATTGGGGAAAGTCAGAAGGAGCTGAGGAGGAAGGTGGCCCCATCCATATGCCAGCAGTCTCAACTGAACTGGACCCCCCCCCCCAAGATCTCTCAGAAAAGGGGCCAACAACCAGGCAGCAAACAGCAGCTGACATGATGACCATGACAAATAAACAGTGGATGACTGCCTGGTCTGACCTCAGTGAAGGAAGATGCACCTAACCCTCCAGAGACTAGAAGTGCCAGGGATTGGGGAGGCCTGGTGGAATGGTGAGGTGTGGGGACATCCTCTTGGAGGTGTGGAGAGGAGGGATGGGATGGGGTGCAGAGAAAATTTTAGAAACTTTATTTAAAAACTCAAGGTAAGTGTCTTTAGTGTAAAAATGACACTTGACTTGTATACAACTTCTATATGCAATTTTATGAATAGTGTTACTATGAATACATTTTATGCTGAGAGCATATTGCATAAAATATATTGACATAAAAAATCAAGAAGGAGAAATTGTAGAAACTCACTGGTGGCTGCAAGGGAGAACATATATATATATATATATATATATATACACACATGCACAAAATGAGTCATTTGAGGGTAATGCATTTGGAATAATTCCCTCATTATATCAAATCTGTTAAAATACTATCAAAGTTGGAACATCTGTCTGAACAACCATGTATCTGCATTGAGGCATTGTTCCAGGCAGTTCTCAGGTTGCCAATCAGTAATAAATGTGAATGCAATGACACTCTTCAGAGCCTAGCTGTTACAGATTTCATCTCTGGCCACCACTCTGATAGGTTCACATGAAAGAAAGAATGCGTGATAATGGTCTCCTAGCATACATTCCAATACACATACAAACACATATATGCACACATACATACATATGTTTATGCATAAATGCAAACATAAGAATTCATTTGAACATGTAGATACTATTACTGAAGAAAGTTGTCATGACCATGATATCAGCAAATATTAAGTGCTTTTATGTATTTCATTGACCTTATATTTCTCTCATATCAAATATTTCTCTTGGCATTTAACAGGCATATGAATAATCTCTTTTAATGCCCCAGCCTCAGAAATATAGATTGACAATGAGAAAAAAAGCAGATGATCGAGTGCCATAGAAAGTGATAGAAAATTAATGAGAATTGACAAGTAAAATATTGATTTCCTAGGAACAATAAACACTAGGCCAGGGAATAATCAAGAGCAGAAACCCAGGCTCTCAGTGTTCCTTCTAGCACTTTCTCAGGAACAATCAAATGCTGCACCAAATTCACAAATTTCTTCTGAAAAATCCCACAAAAAATTTACAGAGAAAACAGTGCATAATACAGAAAGAAGGAGAATATGGTACAGTCATCACACAAAGCTGACCTTACCTGGGTCCAAAAGCAAATGATCATGAAAACATGCACACAGAAAATAATAACAGTATGGGTACACCAGTGCAACATTTAAAAAGTTTCTCTCTAATAGATTCAGAAAGTAAACTCAACTTGATTTCATGCCAGAGACTCAAAACTGTTTCAACAAGCACAAACCAAACAACTCAAGGCATAAATTATGTACAATCAGTGGGAGAAAGCTCACTGATAGATATATGTCAATATATCTATGAAAGGCCTACAGCAAAATTTCACAGTGGATCACTATGCAAGCTCTGAAGAATGTGGAACAGAAGGAACATTACTGAGTCTAATGAGGATAATAGCCAACATCCTAAGCCTATCACTGCACAAACTGAAGACAGCTGTCATCATTTTACTCTACTCAGAAGACAAACAAGGATGTACAGAGCCTCCGTGTTAATTGATCACAGTACAGCAGTGCTTCCAAAGAGCAAGTAAGTCTTAGAATATTTCCAATGATCAAATAAGGATATGAGGAAGGCAAGTTTTCTCAAAATACAAGAAAGATAATTCTTTAAATCAAGACCTGCAACTATCCCAAGAAAATAATCCAATCTGATAAAATGCTTAACACGCTATAGAATACAAGAAAAATATAAAAAGATATATCATTTGGTTTTATACATTCCTAAAGAATAATCTGATAACTGAGAAGACCACTCAGTGTCTAAAAGGATCTTGGATATGCTGGTTTAGCATACAAACTGCTAAAAGGGGCTCTGTAGGCTGATGGGTGTAAGGTGTCATTAATGGTTCTCCCTAGATGCTGACCCTTGTGCTGTAATACCAACCTGTCTAACAATGTATGTGGTGGCGCATGCCTTTAATCCCAGCATATTTCTGAGTTCGAGGCCAGCCTGGTCTACAGAGTGAGTTGTAGGGCACCCAGGACTCTACACAGAGAAACCCTGTCTCGAAAACCAAAAAAAAAAAAAAAAAGATTTGAAATGAACAAAGGGGGAGCTTATTCAGGAGGAAATTTCTGAGGGTGAAAACACTCTACGATTCTTTAGCGGCTAGAGGCTTCCAGGACTAGGCCAAGATAAATAGACAGAGGCAGTGAGCCCCCCAGACAACAATTATAATAGGAGAATACAAGTTACTTTTAGAATCCTGTGGAAAATCTAATACCACTGACAATAAAAGCTTTCTAGAATGTAAGAAAAGAAGAAACACACCTCAAAAAACAAATGGAAATAGACCTGAAACTAAACCAAACAGTCCAGAAAAGGCAGAAAAGACATTATTCCATTCTTTTTTTTTTTCATTTTATATTAGATATTTTCTTTATTTACATTTCAAATGTTAACCCCTTTCCTGGTTTCCTCTTCAAAAATCCCCTATCTTCTCCCCCCTCCCCCTGCCAAACAACCCACCCTCTCCTGCTTCCTGGCCCTTGTGTTCCCCTATACTCTGGCATGTAACTTTCACTGGACCAAGGGCCTCTCCTACCATTGATGAGCAACTAGGCCATCATCAGCTACATATGCAGCTAGAGCCATGAGTCCCACCATATGTTTTGTTTTCGTTTGTTTTTTGGTTTATTTTTTTGTTTGTTTGTTTTCGGTTGGTGGTTTAGTTTCAGGGAGCTCTAGGGATACTGGTTAGTTCCTATTGTTGTTCCTACTATGGGGCTGTAAACCCCATCAGGTCTTTGGGTACTTTCTCTAGCTCTTTCATTGGGGACCGTGTACACTGTCCAAAGGATGACTGTGAGCACCCACTTCTGTATTTGTCAGGCACTAATAGAGCCTCTCAGGACACAGCTATATCAGCCTCCTGTCAGCAAGCCAAATTCAACAAACTGCATCACTGTGAACACAATTCAAGGACTTAAAATCGTGTAGACTGGACCGAAGATGTGATTCAGAAAGCAAGTGCATCTTCTGAAGTACAACTCAGATCAGACCATCCACTCTGCCAACAAATACTGTGGATGGACTCTCTGGTGGTAGCATTCAGTGTCCAGAAACTGCTATGCAAACTGGGGCAGGAGGCAGAGTTATCAAAGGCCATACCCAGATTTTGTATCCTGTGTGCTACAATCTCAATCTACTAGGCAAGGTTTGGCCTCTAATATCATAGTGGCAAGACTATCTGTGGGTAACAAAAGGCTTTCCTGTTCAAGCTGAGGCCAGCCCCTCAGGAAAAACATACATAGACTAAACTGAGAATCTGGCTAAAATCCAATATGGAAGGTCACAGGCCCTGGGAGGGAATCCAGGACTGACATCTGCTTCATGTGTAAATGGCCCTTTTCAAACATATTAACTGATGCTGATTTCAGTCTGGGTAAAAGAAACTTTGTTTTCAATGGGCAACAGCAATTTCCCAGCATCAAAATTAATTAAATATTGACATGAAGTGACAGCTGACAGCACTGCCTATCATGCAAAATCCATATCATCACATCTAATATTCTTAGTGAAATTTCCCAGAATCATTAATGAAATAGAATCTGGCAAAATCAAATTCATGTCCTCTTTGTACTGGCAGGTGAGCCCCACCCCACTCCTTGTTCAAAGCCTCTAACACACCTGGATGCTTCAATAGAGTCTCCTTGGCCTTTACATCTTAGGGCTTAGATTTGATTTATAGTTATGCAGATTTGGCTGAGAAATGGAGACCTGAAAATGGGAAAATATCGTTCAAAAAGAACCTGGAACTTTTCATGTGAAAAAAATGAAAGAAGACAATACCAGGCAAAAGGATAAACATGAAGGAAAGAGAAGATGTCATGAGAATGTCTCTTTTTCCCTGAGGATTTCAGTTTACCCTAGAGATGTGAGAGTCAGTCACACAGTTAGCACACATACAGATTCCTTTTCCCAAAAACACTGCGGAACACGGAAGAATGTAAGAAAACCACTGTGACATGCAGGATCCAAACTGTTGAACTTCTCCAACAAGAGATCTCTGAAAAAACTCCTGAGTGCAGGGTCTAAGCCTTACCATACCCATAAGAAGTCCACAGTGCAGAACTCAACAAACCATGAATGTGCATGGGCAGACTGCTTTTCATGAAGCAGGGAGTCATTTTTCTTAGGTAAGTGAGCATTCATAATTATTCCAAAGGTACTGTCTAATTTTGTCTTAATCCACAGTAAGCTTCCCACTTATTAAAGTATCTTGGCTTGAAATTATCCTCTCACACATGCTGGGCTAAACCTTGGAAGGATTCAAAGAAATTCAGGAGGAATGGCTAACTGGGCTGCCTGTTAACATATCAATGACGATAGGGATTTTGGTAGGTGCTTTCTTGGCTCCTGCTTATCTCTTGGCCTGCCCCTCTATCCTCCATCTCATCCTCAGTTTCCCTCAACCCCACCTGATGGCCTGGTGCAGTTTGGAACCAACCAGATATCTCTGAATGCTTTCTCCCTCAGACTGAAAAGCCAAAAATTAACTGTACCACCAGCACAAAAACCAGGTATCTTCGTGCATTGCTGCAGGTTTATGTCTTAGAAAAATGATAAAGCCTCACAGGAAAATACAATGGCCTAAAACTGCCTGTAGCATGTGACCAAATCCATCTCTTGGTCAGGATGTATTATTTTATAAAACTTGCCCACATGGTACAATTAGTTTTTCTCTGGCGACACTCAGGGTTGACAGAACCTACTATGTATCTTCTCCTCAGCTGTACCTTGCTGTAATCCTGTCTTCATGTTTTATTCAAACCTAACGTGTAACATTAATAACTGAGCCTATGAAGACACATTTCTCAATGCTGTATTTACATCAAAGACTGCATATACCTCAGTGTTAAACTAACGGAGACTATAACTTTGCTAGTTAATGTTAATATTTACAGCCACATGACGGTACTTTATGAAGAATATTTTCTAATTCGAACAAATCTGCACTGGTCCCCCATATGACCAATATCTACAAAGCTCTCTCGGGATGCCTATTCTGTTCCCTGGAGAAAGGGAAATGAAATGGCAAATGGAGGAACAGGCGAGTTAAGAAAGCATGAATGAATTTGAATTCAAGGAGCTCTATTAAGGCTTTTGCAAAGACAACCATCCCGGTACACAAACTCCAGAGACGGCCAAGGATCTACGGAGTTATTTAAATGAATAATAATATTATATATATATATATATATATATATATATACATACATATACATATATATATATATATATATTATACACACACACACACAAACACACACACATATATACTGGCAACCATAAAATAAATTAAAACATCACCATGAACCCAATTCACAGGATCTCAAACTTCCTGATAATGGTAAGATATCCACAACAGAATTGAGATAGTGGAGGCAAACCTGAAAAGAAAATGCAGTGAGGTAAAAAAAAAAAAAAAAACAACAACAACAACAAAAAACATAGAGAACCTGTGCGAAACAGATTATCAGACTTGAAGAAAAGGTAGAGGAGGAGGGTGCCTCAGTCAAAGAAAATGGTGAATTAAAATGATGTGAAGTCAAGGCACAATATTATTTACTGCTTGAAGGGTGAGGCAATTAAGAGAAACTCCTTTGGAAAACTGTCTAGTTTTTTGTCAAAAAAGTAAAAAAAAAAAAGAAGAAAAGAAAGAAAGTAAGAAGGAAAGAAAGAAAAACTAGAACAAAATTACAATACATACTGCACTTTTTGTTGATAAATGGTTTCCTGATTATTCACTGTAACACTCTATGACACCCACGCATATCAGCATAAGCTGGGGAAAGAAGACTCGAGATTTACCCAAGTCTCATTAGACTATTGCTAGGAAGTCAACTCTTTTCATGATTGTAATGAGTTCCAGGATTCTCATGTAACCTCCAGGGTTCAAAACCTGTTGTGATGATCCTGAGAGGTTAAGATGGATTCTAGCTCAGCATGGAGGTGAGAGCTCAGAAGCACAAGCCCAGACCTGGGGTTCTGTCTTTAAAGAACAGGGTTCTGTGCCCATTGGACACCTTTCAGATGGCAGAGCTACTAGTTTCCCATTGTGGTGACTTTTAGTTTTTCCCATATTGTACTTATGCAAAAAAATATGTCACAAGTTAATTGAATCTTCATATGTGAATAGATTAAATAAACATACTGGTGATTAATAATGCATCTGAGTTGAGTTAAGGAAGAAATTAAAGCCTTTCCCTCAGAGCATTTAATTCAGTGTGAGTCCAAAGTTGAATTCTCTACTTCATGTTCCCTGTGCCTTCCATCCTCTGTGTGTCTGTAAATCTGTAACTTCCTGAAGGCTGCCTTGTGTATATCTCCCTTTCTGTCTGCCTTTTGCATCCATGTTTGTGTCTATCTGTGTAATCTGTTGTCTGTTTGTATCTCTCTGGCTGGCCATAAGAAAGAGCTTTGGAATATTTCTAGAACATTAAGGGAACCATCACATGGGTAAAGAATGGGATAGTGAACAGTAATCTTTAACAGAGTTTTATAAAGGATTCGGTAACTGGCTGTGAGGTCCAGGAAAATTCTCCATCTATTAGAAGGTAAGATCTTTTATATAATATATTGTCACACTCACGGTTCTGCCAATGCATAGGAAAGGACCATGGAGCAAGACTCCACTGAGTTCTGAGGGATACATTCTTAGTAAGATGTTTGCAAAAAAAAAATTTTTTTTGAAAAGTACCACTTTATAAGTGTATGAAGATGGTTTAAATGAAGTCTTTGAATACTGAAAGAGATGGAGTTCTAGTTGATCTTGTCTTTTCCACTGTGTTACATCAAGAAAGTTGCTAGCCAAAGTGGTTTCATAAAAATACCCAAAGAATGCAGACCACTGACAACAAAAGGGGTTGCTTTTTACAAACTGACAATAAGTCTTCATTGCTAAAGACAGGGCTGACACAAACACTGTATATGAAAAGGTCAAACTGGTGCCTGTAAGAACATTGACTCTTATATTCCACTGTCCTCATTATGGAAGGTGCTTTGAAAGGTACACAAAGTAAAATTTATACCAAAACCAACCAAAAAGACGTTTATCTATAATTTTTCCTTCCCAGAAAATATGCTTAAGGCAATGAGGTCATGAATTTACTGGGAATAAACAATCAATGTCTAATTTGACTTAAATACCAAAACCACTCTGGTTAAATGTTATATATCTATATACACAAGTGTGTGTGGACATGAGTTAGGGTTACAACTGCCACAGCTTTTTTATGGCTGGAATTATGCCAGCAGCACTTGCATGTTTTATGTCTATAAAGTCAAACAATGTAATCACACTTTGTATATCTCAACAACACAATTGATATTCTAGAAAACATGTTTTGATTGTCTTTCCATTTACACTAATACAACATTAACATCCTAAGACCTAGATACATCCATAAAATGTTTTTTTTCTGTAGAGAACAAAAGGAAATTATGGTCAAAAATAAGTTCTAGGCCGGGCTTGGTGGCAGACACCTTTAATCCCAGCACTTGGGAGGCAGAGGCAGGCGGATTTCTCAGTTCGAGGCCAGCCTGGTCTACAAAGTGAGTTCCAGGACAACCAGGGCTATACAGAGAAACCCTATCTCGAAAAAACTAAATAAATAAATGAATAAATAAATAAATAAAAATAAGCTCTAGGGTAACCAGGAATGTAAAACCACAGAGTTTGCTCTTCAGTGCAAGAGAAGTACACTTGTTTTTTTGTTTGTTTGTTTGTTTGTTTGTTTGTTTTACCAGAAGTGAAGGAATGGATGTAGTAAGCAGCTTGGTGACCTGTGGTAGTTGTAGTGCCAGACCACACCTGAAAGTCCCAGACTATGAAATTGTCCCAGACAACAATCCTAGGTCATTGTTTCTCCATCAGTACAAACCATCCTTGGGGGATATAGGACATGTACCTTACAGCTTGGTGTCCTCTACACTGTATACTTGATCCTCCTCTAGGCCCTTATTTTTAGAATCCAACTTTAAGAAAGAAACACATGTACTTTGCAAAAGACTTTTGAGGTAGTCACACCTTCATCTTCATTGTGCACAGAGGACTAAGACAATTATTACCAAGAAATTTCTTTCCAAAATTATACTTAAGTAATCCTAAAATAAAGAACCCTGGGATCAGAATCTTAAAGTCTCACTCAGCCTCAACCACTGAGTCTACAGGGAAAATTTAGAGTTAACTTGCCAGTTTTAATAACTCAAAAATTCCTTAGTTTACTCAAACTCAGAACAGGAGCTGATTCTTTGAAAAAAAAATCAACAAGATAAATAAACCCTTAGTGAGACTAACAAGACACCACAGAGACAGTAACCAAATTAACAAAATCAGAAACGAAAAGGGAGACATAACAACAGAAACCAAAGAAATCCAAAAAATCATCCTACTACAAAATCCTATAGTCAACAAAACTGGAAAACCTGGATGAAATGGACAATCTTCTTGACAGATACCAGGTACCAAAGTTAAATCAGGATCATATAAGCAATCCCATAACCCCTAAAGAAATAAAAGCAGTCATTAAAAGTCTCCCAACCAAAAAAAACCCAGGTCCAGATGCGCTTAGTGCAGAATTTCTAACAGACCTTCAAAGAAGACCTAATTCCAGTTCTCCTCAAACTATTCAACTAAATAGAAACAGAAGATACTTTACTCAATTCATTCTAGGAGGCTACAATTACTCTGATACCTAAACCACATAAAGACCCAACAAAGACAGAGAACTTCAGACCAATTTCCTTTATGAATATCGACTCAAAAATACTCAATAAAATTCTCACTAAAAGAATCCAAGAACACATCAAAACAATCATCACTCATGATCAAGTAGGCTTGATTCCAGGGATGCAGGGATGGTTTAATATACGGAAATCCATCAACATAGTCCACTTCATAAACAAACTCAAAGACAAAAACCACATGATCATCTTGTTAGATGCTGAGAAAGCATTTGACAAAATCCAACACCCATTCATGATAAAAGGCTTGGAAAGATCAGGAATTCAAGGCCCATACCTAAACATAATAAAAGCAATATACGGCAAACCAGTAGCCAACATCAAAGTAAATGGAGAGAAGCTGGAACCAATCCCACTAAAATCAGGGACTAGACAAAGCTGCCCACTTTCTCCCTACCCATTCAATGTATTACTAGGAGGCCTAGCCAGAGCAATTAGACAACAAAAGGAGGTCAAGGGGATACAAATTGGAAAGGAAGTAGTCAAAATATCACTATTTGCAGATGATATGATGGTATATATAAGTGATCCTAAAAATTCCACCAGAACTCCTAAACCTGATAAACAGCTTCAGTGCAGTAGCTGAATATAAAATTAACTCAAACAAATCAATGGCCTTTCTCTACACAAAGGCTAAACAGGCTGAGAAAGAAATTAGGAAAACAACACCTTTCACAATAGTCACAAATAATATAAAATACCTTGGTGTGACTCTAACTAAGGAAGCAAAAGATCTGTATGATAAGAACTTCAAATCTCTGAGGAAAAAAATCAAAGAAGATCTCAGAAGATGGAAAGATCTCCCATGTTCATGGATTGGCAGGATCAATATAGTAAAAATGGCTATCTTGCCAAAAGCAATCTACAGATTCAATGCAATCCCCATCAAAATTCCAACTCAGTTCTTCAACTAATTAGAAAGGGCAATTTGCAAATTCATCTGGAATAACAAAAAAAAAAAAAAACAAAAAACAAAACAAGGATAGCAGAAATTCTTCTCAATGGTAAAAGAACCTCTGGTGGAATCACCATGCCTGATGTAAAGTTATACAACAGTGCACTTGTGATAAAAACTGGATGGTCCTGGTACAGCGACAGATAGGGAGATCAATGGAATAGAATTGAAGACCCAGAAATGAACCGACACACCAATGGTCACTTGATCTTTGACAAGGGAGCTAAAACCATCCAGTGGGAAAAAGACAGCATTTTGAACAAATGGTGCCTGCACAACTGGTGGTTATCATGTAGAAGAATACGAATTAATCCATTCTTATCTCCTTGTACAAAGCTCAAGTCTAAGTGGATCAAAGACCTCCACATAAGACCAGAGACACTGAAATTAAGAGGAGAAAGTAGGGAAAAGCCTCGAAGATATGGGTACAGGGGGAAAATTCCTGAATAGAACAGCAATGGCTTGTGCTGTAAGATCGAGAATCGATAAATGGGACCTCATAAAATTGCAAAGCTTCTGCAAGGCAAAAGACACCGTCAATAAGACAAAAAGACCACCAACAGATTGGGAAAGGATCTTTACCTATCCTAAATCAGATAGGGGACTAATATCCAATATATATAAAGAACTCAAGAAGGTGGACTCCAGAAAATCAAATAACCCCATTAAAAAATGGGGCTCAGAGCTGAACAAAGAATTCTCACCTGAGGAATACCGAATGGCAGAGAAGCACCTGAAAAAATGTTCAACATCCTTAATCATCAGGGAAATGCAAATCAAAACAACCCTGAGATTCCACCTCACACCAGTCAGAATGGCTAAGATCAAAAATTCAGGTGACAGCAGATGCTGGCGAGGATGTGGAGAAAGAGGAACACTCCTCCATTGTTGGTGGGATTGCAAGCTTGTACAACCACTCTGGAAATCAGTCTGGCGGTTCCTAAGAAAATTGGACATAGTACTACCAGAGGATCCCGCAATACCTCTCCTGGGCATATATCCAGAAGATGTGCCAACTGGTAAGAAGGACACATGCTCCACTATGTTCATAGCAGCCTTATTTATAATAGCCAAAAGCTGGAAAGAACCCAGATGCCCCTCAACAGAGGAATGGATACAGAAAATGTGGTACATTTACACAATGGAGTACTACTCAGCTATTAAAAATAATGAATTTATGAAATTCCTAGGCAAATGGATGGACATCATCCTGAGTGAGGAGGTAACGCAATCACAAAGAAACTCGCACAATATGTACTCACTGATAAGTGGCTATTAGCCCAGAAACTTAGGATAAACATGATATAAGATACAATTTGCTAAACGCATGAAACTCAAGAAGAATGAAGACCAAAGTGTGGACACTTTGCCCCTTCCTAGAAATGGGAACAAAACACCCATGGAAGGAGTTACAGAGACAAAATTTGGAGCTGTGACGAAAGGGTGGACCATCTAGTGATTGCCATATCCAGGGACCCATCCCATAATCAGCTGCCAAACGCTGACACCATTGCATACACTAGCAAGATTTTGCTGCAAGGACCCAGATATAGCTGTCTCTTGTGAGACTATGCCGGGGGCCTAGCAAACACAGAAGTGGATGTTCACAGTCAGCTATTGGATGGGTCACACAGCCCCCAATGGAGGAGCCAGAGAAAGTACCCAAGGGGCTAAAGGGAACTGCAACCCTATAGGTGGAACAACAATATGAACTAACCAGTACCCCGGAGCTCTCTTCTCTAGCTGCATATGTATCAAAAGATGGCCTAGTCAGCCATCACTGGAAAGAGAAGCCCTTTGGACTTGCAAACTTTATATGCCCCAGTACAGGGGAACGCTAGGGCCAAAAAGGGGGAGCGGGTGGGTAGGGGATTGGGGGGGTGGGTACGGGGGACTTTTGGGATAGCATTGGAAATGTAAACTAGGAAAATACCTAATTAAAAAAAAAAAAAAAAGACCAGAGACACTGAAATTAAAAGGAGAAAGTAGGGAAAAGCCTCGAAGATATGGGCACAGGGGAAAAATTCCTAAACAGAACAGCAATGGCTTGTGCTGTAAGGTCAAGAATTAACAAATGGGACCTCATAGAATTGCAAAGCTTCTATAAGGCAAAATACACTGTCCATAAGTCAAAAAGACCAGCAACATATTGGGAAAAGATCTGTAACAACCCTAAATCAGATAGGGGACTACTCAGCAATTAAAAAGAATGAATTTCCTGGCATAGTGGCGCACGCCTTTAATCCCAGCACTTGGGAGGCAGAGGCAGGCGGATTTCTGAGTTTGAGGCCAGCCTGGCCTTCAGAATGAGTTCTAGGACAAGCCAGGACTATACAGAGAAACCCTGTCTCGAAACAACAAACAATCAAACAAAATCACCAAAAACAAAACAAAAAAAAGAATGAATTCATGGAATACTTAGGTACATAGGTGCATCTGGAGCATATCATCCTGAGTGAGATAATCCATTCACAAAAAAACACACATGATATGCACTCACTGATAAGCAGATATTATCCCAGAAACTTAGAATATCCAAGATACAATCTGCAAAGCACGTGAAACACAAAAAGAGGGAAGACCCAAGTGTGGATACTTAGATCCTTCTTAGAAGGAGGTACAAAATATCCATGGAAGGAGTTACAGAGACAAAGTTTGGAGCTGAGACTGAAGGAAGGACCAACCAGAGACTGCCCCACCCGGGGATCCATCCCCAAAACAACCACCACACCCAGACACTATTGCAGATGTCAACAAGAGTTTGCTGGCAGGACCCTGATACAGCTGTCCTCTGTGAGGATATGCCAGTGCCTGGCAAATACAGAAGTGGATGTTCACAGTCATCAATTGGATGGAGCACAGTGTCCCCAATGAAGGAGCTAGAGAAAGCACCCAAGGAGCTGAAGGGGTCTGCAGCCCTATAGGAGGAACAACAATATGAACTAACCAGTACCCACAGAGCTCCCCAGGACTAAACCACCAGTCAAAGGTTGTACTCGTGTCTCTACCTGTATATGTTACAGTGATGGCCTAGTTGGCCATCAATGGGAGGAGAGGCCCTTGTTCTTGCAAAGGGAGGGAGTGGGTGGCTTGCGGAGCAGGCGGAGGGGGAAGGGAATACGGGATTTTCGGAGAAGAAACTAGGAAAGGGGATAGCATTTGAAATGTAAATGAAGAAAATATCTAATAAAAATATATTTTAAAAAATGTAAAAAAAGAATAGGGTATATAGATAAACAAAGCTTTCTCAACTGAGGAATCTTGAATGGCTGAGAAGCACCTAAAGAAATGACATTCTTTGTCGTCAGGGAAATGCAAATAGATAAAAAAAAAAAACTCAGGTAACAACAGATGCTGGTTAGGATGTGGAGAAAGGGGAAGATAACCCATTGCTGGTGGGATTGATTGCAAGCTGGTATGACGACTCAGGTGGTTCCTCAGAAAACTGGAAATAGTCTACTTGAGGACCCAGCTATACCATTCATGAGCAAATATCCAAAAGATGCTCCAACATATAACAAGTACACATGCTCTATTATGTTCATAGGAGACTTATTTATAAAAGCCAAGAGCTGGAAACAACCCAGATGTCCTTTAACACGGGAATTGATATAGATAATGTGGTACATTTACACAAAGGGGTACCACACAGCTATTAAAAACAATGACTTCATAAAATTTGCAGGCAAGTGGACGGAACTAGAAAATATCATCCTAAGAAGGATACACATTGTATGCAGTCACTGATAAGTGGATATTAGCCCCAAAGCTTGGAATACCCAAGATACAACTCACAGACCGTATGAAGGCTAACAAGAAGGACTGTGGAAGCTTCAGTCTTACTTAGGAGAAAAATTATGAAGGAAAGTAAAGGGAGGGAGGGACCTGAGAGGGAGGGGGAATGGGGGGGGGAGAGGCGAATCAGGAGTTGGAGGAGACAGGGGAGAAGTACTGAGATTTCAGAAAATTGAATGGAGGTGTGTAGCACTGCAGGGTGTGGAACTGGCTGTAGCCACTAGAAAGTCCCAGATGTCAAGAAAGCAAGAGTTCCCCAGGACCCAACTGTGATGACATTAGCTGAAATACCCAACAAATTGGGGACTGAACCTGTAGAGACCATATCCAGTGCATAGGCAAGGACCACAGTTGAAGAATGGGGCCACACACCCATCTCAAGATTTTTAACCCAGAATGGTTCCTTTCTAAAGGAAATGCAGGGACAAAGAATGGATCAGAAACTGAAGAAATGGCCATCCAGAGACTGCCCCACCTAGGGATCCCATCTTCAGACACCAACCCCAGACACTATTGCAGATGCCAAGAAGCACTTGCTGACAGGAGCCTGGTATAGCTATCCCCTGAGGCTATGCCACAGTCTGACCAATACAAATCCATTTGTGGTGCTTGCAGATAACCATCAGACTGAGCACAGGGACTGCAATGCTAATTAAGTGACACATGAGAACTTCCTTCCATACTAATATAAAAGGACACAACTCCATCCAAAGTAGAAATTAGCAATCAATAAATTTTTTGAGCATTATTTACAATAGATTATCTTTGAGACTTGTGGATCTTCAAACTCAAAATGGTTTGAGTGAAAAAGGAATTTTCAAAGAAATGTGGACAGCACACTGACCTGGAGTTTTAACCAGAGAAGAACTCATTCTTTTTTTTTTTTTTCCCAGTTTCAAATATTGGAACTCTTCTTGAAGTTTCACAACAGGGTTTGAAAAATACAAAAATGAAATTACTACAACTACGTAATAGACAATAATAAACCACATAAAAGGACATTAAAAGCAAAATGATACAAAGAATCTTGTCAACACTTCTACAGACATGAGAGCATGGAGTGACATATTTAGTGTAGTAAGGAATATAAGTATAATCTGAGGACTCTTTCTGACTTCAGTGGGCACCTGGTATAAACACAGAGCATATGCATCCAGGCTGTAAAACACTATTATCAGGGTTGTTACTGAGAACTTATCTTCCTGGGACTAGAGTCAAGGGCAAATGGCTAGTGCCTACCATGAATGATGCCTACAGTTGAATAGTGTTTCATTAGACATCTTACTAGAATACCACACCTAACCCTATGATGAGATTCCATTTCATTCTCCCAGGCAGATACAGTGTATCTATGTACTATATGTGCCCTGTTGTCTTGGAATACAGACAAAGATTCTATCTGGTAACTATGTTGTAGTTCCAAATGAAAGTAAGAATGTCTATCTCAAAAAACCAAGAAAAAGGAAAAAAAAAAAAAAGAAAGAAAGTAAGAATGTATGACAGGGTGTCCTGAAATAAATACTAATGCATATATATATATATATATATATATATATATATATATATATATACACATATATACATATATACATACATACACACAAACATATTTATGCATGAATAAAAACATAAGAACTCATTCTGAACATCAAGATACTATTACTACACAAAGTTGTCATGACCATGGTATAAGCAAATATTCAGCATGTTTTTGTATTACATTGACCTTATAGTTCTCTCATGTCAAATATTTCTCTTAGCTTTTAACAGGTATACAGGTGGTCTCTTTTGATGCCCCTGCCTCATTAGTTTATATTGAAACTGGGAAATAGCAGATGATGGAGTACCATAGAAAGTCATACACAATTAATGAGAACTAACCAGGGAAAAAATGATATCCTAGGAACAAGTGAACAAGAAAACTTTCTATGTCCTAACACTAGGCCAGGCATTAAGCACGTATGGAAATCAAGGCCTGCAGGGTGTCTTCTAACACTGTCTGAGACTAAATAGATGCAGAACCGAATTCACAAATTTTGTTAGAAAATCCCTCAACCGGGGGCTGGAGAGATGGCTCAGTGGGTAAGAGCACCTGACTGCTCTTCCGAAGGTCCGGAGTTCAAATCCCAGCAACCACATGGTGGCTCACAACCATCTGTAATAAGATCTGACTCCCTCTTCTGGAGTGTCTGAAGACAGCTACAGTGTACTTACATATAATAAATAAATAAAAATCTAAAAAAAAAAAAAATCCCTCAATCATCTTGCACAGAGAATATTGCAGAATACAGAAAGAAAGGGAAAGTTGTGCAGTCATCACACAAAGGTGTCTGTACCGGGATGCAAAAGCAAATGACCATAAAAATATGCATGAATAAAATAATAAAAAAATTCTCTCTAATGGATATAGAAAATGAACTCAACTTGATTTCATGCCATAGATGCAAGACTGTTTCAAGAAGCACAAACCAAATAACCCAAGGCACAATGTACATACAATCAGTGGGAGAAGGCTCTCAACCATGTCAATATATCGAAGAAAGGCCTAGGACAAAATATCACAGTGGATCACTATGAAAGCTCTGAAGAATGTGGAAGACAAAGAACATCACTCAGAGGTCCTGAGTTCAATTCTCAGCAACCACATGGTTCATAACCATCTTTAATGGGATCTGATGTCCTCTTCTGGTGTGTCTGAAGACAGAGACAGTGTACTCACATACATAAAAGAAACAAATCTTAAAAAAAAAAAAAAAAAGAAAGAAAGACCATCACTGAGTCTAATAAACATAGTAGCCATCATCCTAAACCTATCACTACAAAAACTGAAGACATTTGCCATCCTTCTATCCTACTAAGCAGAGAGAGACAAGGATGTGCAAAGCCTCCACACTAATTTCCTACAAAGGCCATTCACCTGAAAATGCTAGCACCAGGAGATTTAAATAGCACAGATTAAAGAAAACTTTAGGAGCTTTGAAATACCTCCATTAGCAAAGAAAATGGATAGTACAAATACTCTACCAGAATGTTTCCCTGTAAATATTCTAACAGCTGTAATATGCATGAAAGAAATGAGGATAATCCCTAACTCATGTGATGGAAAATTGAGTGGTAAAAGGACTTTCTGTAGAACAGAAATGTAGATATAGGGAAAAAATATAATGCTGTCATAAATTTATAATATGTAAATCTCTATGACCCAGGCATTTGAAGACAACATCAAATGGGCTAGGAAAACTGGGCATAGGAATGCATAAATATTCAGGGAATAATCAGGACATTTTTACAAAGCATGTCACTTTATGAATCTTGCCTGTGACATAAAGGGTAAGTAATGTCAACATTTCAGCAACAGATCTTAAATTCCTGCACAATTGATATATGTTAGGCTTTAGTTTCAATAACAGTAAATACATGGAATGAAGGTATTTCGTGGAATTATTTTTGTCTGTGTGTATAACAGGAAAAGTACAAATTTCATCTTATGGAGACTGAACAAGAGCTCATTCTAAAATGGAAAGAATAACCCATGGTATTACATCCACCAAGAAGTCAATAAGAACAGTAGGACTTTGACTTTAAAACTTGACACTGGCATTTCTTCAAGTACATATCTGACTCTAAAGAGACTCAATTCTGTCCTTATAAGCCTTGCAGTCAATTTTTACTATCACTTGTTTCATCCCAATATTTTGAAAGTGGACAAACTATAATAGTAATGGGTAGTGTGTTCAGACACTGGGATTCTTATGTAGAAGAAGATCATAGCATTCTAGCTTAGCATTCCCTAGGGAAGGCTATTACAGATTGGCTTCCTCTACTCCTAGATGTATCTGGCTTTTGTCACATCTAAGTGCTATAACATGTACATCTCTTTTCCTATTGTCTTGTCCTGTCCCTTACCATCAGTGTGGTGACATTACAGTAGCATACATTAGTAATAAATAGTTATACATAGGTTAAAAGCAGGAGTGAATGGAATAATATTTTTCAAGCCCTGAGAGAAAATAACTGGCAATCCAAAGTAAGTGGCTACTAGCATTGACAGTATATAAAGTAAATTTGAATGTAGTAATTCATTAGGACATGTTTTTTAGTCAAAAACCTGCTTAGAGCTGGGCAGTGGTGGAGCCTGCCTTTAATTCCAGCACTTGGGAGGCAGAGGTAGGTGGATTTCTGAGTTTGAGGCCAGCCTGGTCTATGAAGTGAGTTCCAGGATAGCCAGGACTGCACAAAAAAACCCTGTCTCGTAAACCAAACAACAACAACAACAAAAAGAAACCAACCAAACAAACAAAAAAACTACTTAGAAAATGAACTGATGAAAGTATGCACAAAATAACACATAATTTTTCATGAGGTCATAGGAAATAAGAAATTTTTGGCTAAGAATGAACAAACACAAGGGAACTAGTAAGTATTTCTCATATACAACACATTAAAGCTCTATCCCACACAAGGAATTGAGAACAAAGTAAACATACTTTGCCACCTAAACTGCCAGCAAAATCTCCCAGATTAAAAATCCTAAGGAATATAATCTCACAAGGAACAGAATGTCATCGACCGATCTTCAAAGAACATTATAATAAAACCCCAAGTAGAAGTCAGAAAAAATGAAACAGATATCAACATACTGAAGAGTAGTATATGTGGATCTTAGTTTTCATTTCAGAAGAAGAAATTATACAGAACTAAACTGACATCACACTGGGTAGGGATACTTGAACCTGTTGTGACTTTGGGTGCAGTTCTGCCCAAGGCACACAACATTAATCGCTCTGGTTTTAGTACAGGCAAGACCTTAGTATTCACTTTAATCCAAAATAACAAAAGTACAGTTTATGTATAGAAGAACACACCCATGTTTGAAAGCAATGTCTAATTGAAGGACAGAAAATATGGAATATTAGAGAAAGATCTGACAGAATAGGATATGTCCAACTTTGCTATAATGAGAGAGGAAAGAGAAGCTACTTGAGACAGAGAAAGACATTAACCAAAGAAGAGAATAATAAAGGAATACAGTAGAGTGCATGGGCTGCAGTACAGTACAGTTGAGAGAGTAGAACCACAGAGAGGGAGAAGGACACAGTTTTACTGGGAGAGTTTTACAGAGTCAGATTGAAGATAGAACATGCTAGGCATGGGCAAAGACAGAATGAGCAGGAGAAAGAGAAGGAACCAGAGGATTACAAAAGATTTTGACAGTTAATTTAAGGCCTAGTGGAACAATTCAGTGTCTGAGAGAAGAACTCAGCTGGGAGAGGAGTGAACTGGAAAAACAGAATTGAATCAGCCAGGTAAGCATTGAGAAGGAATAAGAAAGGGGGAGCTTATTCAGCAGCAAATTTCAGAGGCTGAAAACACACCAGGCCTAGATAATACTGTATGGAGAGTAGAAGCTTACATGACTAGGCCTAGGTTAATACATATAGGCAGGAATCCTCCCAAATTAAAATGACAGTAGGAGAATGAAACTTACTTATACAGCCCTGTGGTAAAAAGTAGACACTGCTCAGTATAAAAGCTCTCAAGAATACAAGAAACATACCTCAGAAATAAGGCAAGCAGACTCAAAACTAAAGCAAACAGGACAGAGAAGGTCAACAATAATTATTCCACTCTAATGTGGATTAATGCAACACAGAACATCAATAAGAACACAGGTCAAGGACAGGAAAACATTTAGAGTGGACAGAATAGGTGATTCAAAAAGCAAGTAGACCATCTGGAGAAAACCACCTCATATCAGACCATTCACTCTCAGCAGACATCTTACACACCCTGCTGGGAACTTTCATAGTGAGAAAAACTGCTACGCAAAGTGGGGCAGGAAACAGAGTTATCAATATCATACTCAGGTTTGCAACCTGCTTGCTACAATCTGAATCTGTCAGACAAGTCATGGAAATTTTTATGACAGTGGCAAGACTATCTGTGGGTAACAGAAGGTTTTCTGGTTCAAGCTCCACAAGAAAAAAAATAAGTAGGTTACAGTAAAAATTAGCCTGAAAATTCATAAGGAAGGTCACAGGCCCTAGGAGAGAATCTACTGTTGACATTTGCTCTATGTATAAATTGCCCTTGTCACAACCATAGCCTAATGATGCTTTCAATCTGGGTAAAAGAAAAGGGATTACAATAGGCAACAGCAATTTTCCAGCATCAAAATTAATTAAATTAACATCAAGTGACAACTGACTGCACTGCCTACCATGGGAAATCCATATCATCACATCTAATATTATTCTTTTCCAGAATCATTAAGGATATAGAATCTGGTAAAATCAAATTCATGTCCTCTTTCTACTCACAGGTGAGCCCCACTCCACCCCATTCAATACCTCTAACATACCTGGATCCTTTGTGAGAATCTCCTTGACCTTAAACATCCTGTGCTCTTAGTGTTGATTTACACTTATGCACATTTGGCTGAGCATATGAATACCTGAAAATGGGAAAATATTATTCAGAATGAACCTGGAACATTTCATGGAACACAAATGAGAGATGTCAATACCAGATAAAAGGATAAACATGAAGGAAAGAGAAGAAATTATGAAAATGTCTCTTTTTCTCTGAGTATTTCAGTTTACCCTAGAGATGTGTAAGTCAGTCACACAGTTAACACACATACAGAGTCATTTTCCAAGCAACACAGAAGAGGATCAGGGAAGACTGGAAGTAAACTATTCTAATCCACACAATCCAGACAGTTGGACTTCTCCAACAAGAGGTCTGTGAAAAAAAGCCCTGAGTGCAGGGTCTAAGCATTCCCACACCTGCAAGAAGTCCACAGTGTAGAACTCAACAAACCATGAGTGTGCGTGGGCTTTTCATGAAGCAAGGAGTCATTTTTCTTATGTAAGTGAGCAATTGAATTACTCAAAAGGTCTAATTTTGTCTTAATCCATAGTAAGTTTTCCACTTATAAAAATATCTTTGCCTGAAATCAATCTCTCACAGCATGCTGGGCAGAACCTTGGAAGGATTCAAAGAAATTCAGGAGGAATGGCTAACTGGGGTGTCTGTTAACATATCAATAAAGTCATTGTTAGGTAGGTGTTTTCTTGGCTCCTGGTTATTTCTTGGCCTGCCCCTCTATCCTCCATATCATCCTCAATTCCCCTCCCCCCACCTGACGGCCTGGTGCAGTTTGGAACCAGCCAGATATCTCTGAATGCTTTCTCCCTCAGACTGAAATGGCAAAAATTAACTGCACCACCAGCACAAGAACCAGGTATCTTTGTGCATTGCTGCAAGTTGCATGTCTTAGGAAAATAATAAAGCCTCATGGGAAACTACAGTGGCCTATTAAACAGCCTGTAGCATGTGACCAAATCCATCTCTTGGTCAGGATGTATTATTTTATAAAACTTGCCCACATGGTACAATTAGTTTTTCTCTGGCAACACTCAGGGTTGACAGAACCTACTATGTATCTTCTCCTCAGCTGTACCTTGCTGTAATCCTGTCTTCATGTTTTATTCAAACCTAACGTGTAACATTAATAACTGAGCCTATGAAGACACATTTCTCAATGCTGTATTTACATCAAAGACTGCATATACCTCAGTGTTAAACTAACGGAGACTATAACTTTGCTAGGTTAATATTAATATGTACAGTGACATGACAGTTAAAAAGTGAAACATAAAAACAAAAAGTAGGCCTTTAGGGACAGGCTTAATAATAAGATCTTTCTGACTCAATGCCCCAAAGTTATGCTAACCATAAAACAGAAATTGGATTACAGGAGCTTTATAAAGGCTTTTGCAAAGGCAAACCTCCCGGTGTACAAACTCCAGATGCAGCCAAGGATCTCCGAGGATATTTTAGAAAAATATTCTGGCAACCATAAGATTGAGTAAAGCATGACCATGAACCCAATTCACAGGATCTCAAACTTCCTGACAATGGTAAGATAGCCACAACAGAATTGTGAGAGTTGCAGCAGAAAATGAACCCTTGCTCCACACCCCTGCCCTGCTCCTGCCCATTTCCCAGTCCAACAGCTCCTCTGACCTGGAAGGTGACAGGACCAGCTGCTGAATGTCCTAGGAGGGGCAACTGCAGCTTAAGGAAGTTTTCCAGTCCGCAAATACTGAATTGTGAGAATGGCGGCAGAAAATGCACCCCTGCTCCACACCCCTGCCAAGCTCCTGCCCGTTTCCCAGTCCAACAGCTCCTCTGACCTGGAAGGTGACAGGACCAGCTCCTGAATGTCCTACGAGGCCAGCAAAACAACTGCTGCTTAAGAAAGTTTTCAGGTACCGCAAATACTAGGCACTAGTCTCCCGCCAGGACTTCCTGACCACGAGGCAACCAAGGTGCAAGAAGAAAGGTGAAACCGCGGAAGTTCCCTTCTTTCTGCCTAGCCCCGCCTTTTGGACCCGCCCAAAATTCAACAGCTTCCTGGAATTCTTCTAAGCCCACCTACTTATGGACCCTTTAATTAATTAGCTTCCCACTTCTTCACGGCAATTTTTGTTGTTTTGGATTTTTGCTTGCTTGCTTGCTTGCTTGTTCCTTTGCTTTTAATTTTTCTTTTTCTTAAACTCATCTAATCGTGCAGGAATCACACACTCCCCATCAGGAACCACTCCTCCAACTCTGTTGCAGGCTGCCTTCCACACAACTTCCCAGGGCCTACTCTGCACAGCTTCTTCACAAAGTTGCTGCCAGACTAGACCAGAGCTGGATGTAGTAGGACACTGCACCTGGGTTCTGAACCCTTCAGATACAATGGATCCTGTCTAACTTCTCATATTGTGAGTGTAGCCTTCTGGGCTAAAAATGCACAAAATTAAGCAGTCCCTTTGAATTCTGATGCTCAGAACAGATACCCAAAACAAACAAAAACGTAGATAAAATGTCCTTGGCTCAAACCACAAACCATAGAGGTATCCAATAAGGAGCACAATTTATGTGATATCCAAGACAAAGTGGAAAACCCACAGTCATGATCAAGGACATTAAAGTTTGTAAACCATGTGAATCCACTCAGACAGGAACAAAATGAATCTTGGGCAAGAAAATAATACCAGATGCCTGAAGGAAATAAGGACAATATAAAATATTAAAATTGATTCAATAGGTGCTTAGAAATGCCAAAAAAAAAAAAAAAAAAAAAAAAAACCTGAAGAGAAAATGCAGTGAGGCAAATAAAAATGATACATAGAGAACCTGTGGGAGACAGATTATCAGACTTAAAGAAAAAGTAGAGGAGGTGGGTGCCTCAATCAAAGAAAATGGTGAATTAAAATGATGTTAGGTCAAGGCACAATATTATTTACTGCTTGAAGGATGAGGCAATAAAGGGAAACTCCTTCAGAAACTGTCCTGATCATTGTCAAAAAAAAAGTAAGGAAAGAAAGTAAGAAGGAAGAAAGAGAGAGAGAGAGAGCGCAAGAGAGAGAGAGAGAGGGAGAGAGAGAAAGAAAGAAAGAAAGAAAACAGGAACAAAATTAAAATACATACTGCACTGTTTATTCATACCTGGTTAGATTGTTCCCTGTAACACTCTATGACACCCATGCATGTCAGTATAAGTGGGGGAAAGGAGACTCGAGATTTACCCAAGTCTCATTAGACTATTGCTAGGAAGTCAACTCTTTTCATGATTGTAATGAGTTCCAGAATTCTCATGTGACCTCATAGGTTCAAAACCTGTTGTGATGATTATGAGAGGTTAAAATGGATTCTAGCTCAGCATGGAGGTGAGAGCTCAGAAGCACAAGCCCAAACCTGGGGGTCTAACTTTAAAGAACGGGGTTCTGTACCCCTTTCAGTTGACAGGGCTACTTGTTTCCCATTGGGGTGAATTATAGTTTTTCCCATATTGTACTTATACTAAAAAAAAAGTCACAAGCTAATTGATTCCTCATATGTGAATAGATTAAACATACTGGTGATTAATAATGCATCTGAGTTGAGTTAAGGAAAGAAATGAAAGCCTTTTCCTCAGAGGCATTAAACTGAGTGTGAGTACAAAGTTGAATTCTCTACTTCATGTTCCCTGTGCTTCCATCCTCTGTGTGTCTGTTCAGTTAGTTTAAATCTGTAACTTCCTGAATGCTGCTTGTGTAGCTCTCCCTTTCTGTCTGCCTTTTGTCTCCATGTTTGTGTCTATCTGTGTAATCTGTTGTCTGTTTGTATCTCTCTGACTGGCCTTGAGAGAAAGCTTTGGAGTGCTTCTAGAACATCAAGGGAACCATCACATGGGGAAAGAATGGGATAGTGAATAGTAATATTTTATAAAGGATTAGGTAACTGGCTCCAAGTGGTCAAGACAACAGACATTTATAAACATGACTTTTATCAACCAAGACCCATAACTATATATGCATTTTTGAACTATGTTTTAAGCCTCTGTATTTCATTCTTACATCAAATGACACTCATGCAGTTTCTGAGCAGGACTTGAAAAAGTACATAAATTACCATTGTATCTATGCATCAAGTTAGGTTTCAAAAGTTGATATCAAGAGAAGTCCAAAGAGAACAATGTTAGTTTTTACGTTGTTCTTTGAAATGTGGGCTAAACCCTCAAGTTGAATAAACAGTAGGATCACAGCTTTAAATCTTAAATTTCTTCAAGTTGCCTTAATTCTGGTTGTGAGGTCCAGGAAAATTCCCCATCTATTACAAGGTAATATGTTTTATATAATACATTGTCACACGTATGGTTCTGCCAATGCATAGGAAAGCACCATGGAGCAAGACTCCATGGAGTCCTGCTGGTTGTAGTCTTAGTAAGATGTTCACAAAACAAAACAAAACAAAAAAAATTTTTTAAAGTACCAGCTGATTATAAGTGTATGAAGGTGTTTCAAATGAAGTCTCTGAATTCTGAAAGAGATGGAGTTCCAGTTGATCTTGTCTTTTCCACTGTGTTACATCAAGAAAGTTGCTAGCCAAAGTGGTTTCATAAAAATATCCAAAGAATGCTGGCCACTGACAACAAAAGGGGTTGCTTTTCACAAACTGACAATAAGTCTTCATTGCTAAAGACAGGGCTGACACAAAACACTGTATATGAAAAGGTCAAACTGGTGTCAAGAACATTGACTTTTATGTTCCAGTGTCCTCCTTCTGGAAGGTGCTTTAAAATGTACAGAAGGTGAAATATATACACAGAACCAACCAAAAAGATGTTGATCTACAATTTTTCCTTCCAGCAAAATATGCTTAGGGCAATGATGTCATGAATTTACTGGGAATAACCAATCTATGTCTAATTTGACTTAAATACCAAAAGCACTCTGGTTAAATGTTATATATCTATATACACAAGTGTGTGTGGACATGAGTATATTGGGAGTGTTTGTGGACACACCAGTGTTATAAATAATTACAAGGTTTCTATATAGTGTGAAGCATAAAACTTTCATTGGAGCAGTCTCCCAGCTATCATTTAGATTTAAGACAATTCAAGCCTATGACCTCATACATAGATACCACTTAACCTCTCTCCTGCTCTGTTCTCATTTGGCTGTTCTCTTCTCTGTCTCCCACTAAATCTCCTACATCTGCATTCTCCTCTCTACATCTCTTTTAATATCCAGAAATTCAGCCCTCCAATTCTTGTCCCAGGAATTGGATGTCAGGTTTTTTCTTAGAAGCAATCAGGTGTGAAACATCACCAGAACTTCTCTGGATTGCCTCAAGGCATAGAGAGCTGCTTGCCTTTCAAGTATCTCAGCAGGGGTGAGAGGAGTATTTACAAATGTAAAGCTGGTGATGGGCCATAGAAATGACAATATCAAGATCCTGCTAGCTAGCACTTAGTTCTCTGCCAATAAAAATTTGAAAATACAGACACACCACTGAAAAGGTTAGGAAATTCACCTCAATACATGTGGAGAATCCAAGCAGGCCAGAAGAGGAAATTGGGGCCCACAGGTTGGAATGTCACTTTGATGTAGAGTAGTCTGACCTCAAATGAAGAGGAATACACCTGCCACAGTGTTCTAATTGCTGGGATTATGCCAGCAACACTTGCAAGTTTTATGTCTATAGAGTCAAGCAATGTAATCACACTTTGTATATCTCAACAACATAATTTATATTCTAGAAAACATCTTTTGACTGTCTTTCCATTTACACTAACACAACATTAACATCCTACGAACTAGAAACAACCATAAAATATATTTTTTCTGTAGAGGGCAAAAGGAAATTATGGTCAAGAATGAGCTCTAAGTTAGCCAGGAATGTAAAACCACAGCGTTTTCTCTTCAGTGCAAGAGAAGTACACTTTTTTTTTTTTTAACCAGAAGTAAAAGAGTGGATGTAGTAAGCAGCTTGGTGACCTGTGGTAGATTGTAGTGGCAGACCACACCTGGAAGTCCCAGACTATTAAATTGTCCCAGACAATCATCCTAGATCATTGTTTCTCCAGCAGTACAAACCATCCTTGGGGGATATAGGACATGTACTTTACAGCTTGGTGTCCTCTACACTGTATGCTTGATCCTCCTCTAGGCTCTTTAGTTTTAGAATCCAACTTTAAAGAAAGACTCACATGTACTTTGCAAAAGACCTTTGAAGTAGCCACACATTCATCTTCATTGTATACAGACAATTGACACAATTATTACCAAAAAATTTCTTTCCAAAATTATACTGTGCTTACTTGTTCCTAAAATAAACAACCCTGAGATCAGAATCTTGAAATTTCACTCAGCATTGGCAACTGAGTCTACCGGGAAAACTTATAGTTTACTTCCCAGTTTTAATAACTCAGAAACTCCTTAGTTTACTCAAATTCAGAACATAAAATCCAGGCAATCTCCAACCAAAGCTATTTCCAATTCTGAAAATCCTTCCCCCACACCCACCCCAAAAAATTAAACTATGCAAAGCCTGCCTCCCACTCATTTCTCTTGGGCTTCTCACCTGAACATAGGCAGCCTCCCTGTAGTGTTTTCCCAATAAATTTCTTGTGTGTGGTTCATTGTTCCATGGGACATTGTGGTATATCATGGCTTCTGACTATCAGGAGACCTTTTACTTCAGAACTGTTCACATATTCACTGGGAAAGATTTTCCCTGAGTGCTGCTAGAATTTCATTGGCAATAACCCACAAAACAACCACAACCAGTGTAGAAATATTTATAGAGTGGTATTGAACTAGATTTCTTTTGGTCTCACGACTTGTTATTCTACCAGACCTAGTATTTGCAGAGACCCTCATACTTATATCACCTAACCAGTAAACATCAATCATAGTATTTCATTCTGACTAATGAACTCAGTTTAGAGCACAAAATTTCTTCCCTTTGAAATTTTAGCTTTTTGATGTTTTTCATTTATAATGACCTATAGAGAATATACTTTACCAGAAGGCAGCAAAATGTTTCACAGAAAAATGCAGAAACGACCCGAAATTTGAGACTATAATTTGTGAGGTACAACTATTAATGCCTACACATGAACTATTAATGATGATGTTCATGCTGTGAATAAATTTCAGTAAAAGAACACTCTGAGCCAGGCATATTGGCGCATGCCTTTTAATCCCAGCACTCAGGAAGCAGAGGCAGGCAGATTTCTGAGTTTGAGGCCAACCTGGTCTACAAAGTAAGGTCCAAGACAGCCAGGGTATAAGGAGAAACCCTGTCTCAAAAAAAAACCCAAAACAATAACAAAAAAAAAAAAAACAAAACCACTCTGAAATCCAGGACCAAGATCTACTTGGCCAAAAGTTTAAGGGAAAAAAATCCCAGTCTATGCACCTATGAACATGGTTTGCCTCACGATAAAAATGACTGAGTTTGAATGGCCTGTGAATATCATGAAGCCAAGGAAAGAGAAGATGAGAGAAATGGGCAGAATGTAGATGAGAGGGTGCTTACTGGCTTTCCAAATGGAAGGTGCTGTGATATTCACAAAAATCCCAAGAATCAGACCTCTGAAGGCAGGGAAACATAGACGCATATAGGCAAAATCCATTCTCAAAGGGTCTCCATAGGCCAGAGATGCCAAAGGTGTATGGATGCAATAGTAATCTATGCTCTGTGATGGTGTGCCAATCCTCTGAACATTTCACACAATAATAAACATGTGATGGAGAAAAGACATTATCATCGCTGGGAATGGTGGCACACGCCTTCAATCCCAGCACTTGGGAGGCAGAAGCAGGGGAATTTCTGAGTCCGAGGCCAGCCTGGTCTACAAAGTGAGTTCCAGGACAGCCAGGGCTACACAGAGAAACCCTGTCTCAAAAAACCAAAAAACCAAAGAAACAAACAAACAAACAAACAAAAACCTGTCTCAAAAAACAAAACAACAAAAAGAAAGTATCATCATTGCAGCTTCCACAATCACAGGACACTTTCAAACACTGGAACCCATAGAAGAAGGACTATTTTGTTGAGCAGAGATGAAAGTGAAGCAGAGGCCAGCTCCCTGTGGCGCCAACTGCTCTGTGTCAAGTCGCAGTTTTGCTAACATCACTGACATGAGGGTGGGCAGAGCAGACTGCTCTTCTGAGGCCTCCTTTGCTGCACTGCCATCTAAACCATACAGAGGCTGTTCTCGACGCGGTAAGGGATTGGATAAGGAATGTTGCTCTGAGGATCATGCAACTGGTGGAACTCTTCTGCCAGGGCTGGTTCCTGGCCCGCTTCCCCCAGCAAACTCAAAGGAATCACTAAGTTTATGTCCCCCTAGAAGTGCCTTTCCCTTGGCTAGTGTCATGGCTCAGCATTCCTTTTCCGATTTCGCTGGTCATTCTGCTTTTTCTCAGGAGTCTCTACTTCTTTATCACTCAAGGACCCCACGCTGCACAAACTCTGCTTGGAAGACTCACTGTTGAGTGGTCCCTTACTCACACCAACTCCAGTGAACCTGGCCTCTGGTAATTCCTGCCTTCGTGGGTCCAGGCTATGCAGTTCTTCCATCATTTCTGCTGCCACTGCCGCTCCACTCTCCTCTCGGGAGGGGCCCCGACCCGACCCGGCTGCCAACCGCTCCGTTCTCCCCCTGGGCAGGCCCGAGGCGGAGCCGGGGCCTCTCCTGAGCGCCGTAAACCCCGCCCTGGCAGCCGCCGCCCGCCCGCCTCCACGACAGGGCGGGCTGGGGAGGGGGGCCACGGAGGCCGCAGATCCCCGACCTCGCGTACGGAGCCAGGAGGCTGACGCGGGCCCGGGCACCGGCGGCCGGCAGGGAGCGCGGGGCCGGCCTCCTGGCGCCGGACAAAGGCCAAGGGAGGCGCAGAAGGGTCTGGGTCGGGCCGAGAAGTGGGGGCCCGCTCAGCTGGGGGCCACTCGGGTGCGGCGCGCAGGGCGGGGTGCGGGGTCGGAACCGCTAGTGCCCAGGACCCGCCTCCAACCCTTAATCCGGATCTGTTTCTCAAGTGAGCTTTCTAATAAGCTACCTGAGTTGACTAAGTGGGTCCCCTTAGTAAGCTACTCCTTAATATTTCTGTTTCTCGGGGAGAGTGTTTGGGGGAATTTTGGGATAGCATTGGAAATGTAAACGAGGAAAATATCTAATAAAAAATATTTAAAAAAATATTTCTGTTTCTCTAAGTCTGTCAGATGACCCTGGGCAATAAGCTAAATACTAATGCTCCAACATGTTGAAGTAAGGGACTGTCCAAGTGATCCGTGATCTCTGTAAATTGGCTAAGTTTTGGAAGCTGTGTTAGGCTTTCTTTATATTTTCAGTTAATATCAGTCATTCTTGGATTTCTGATGGAGTTGAAAAACTGTGTAGTCTCCTAGCCAACCCAGGTTTTTTACTTTGAGAGGAACAGTTCTGAGAGGATGGTTTTAAGATGGCATTCATATATATATATGCCAAGATATATATGATGTAGAAGATATAAAGCCAAGATATATAAGCCAAGATATATCCAGATGTAGAATTATAAGTCTTTTAAGTAAAGATCCATGACAGAGGTTCTGTTTAATTAACAAAGATGATGGACTGGGTGTTAGGTCTCTAGTACTTTATAAATTACAAAATAATAATAGTTATGTTCAATTATATATGAGATAAAATAGTCTTTTAATTGGACAGAAGGGGGGAAATGTTATGAATAGCCCCGGAGCTAATTATATTTGATGTTAATTCCATTCTCCTGTGAGTGGTTGTGAACAAGGAATGAGTCTGCACTCAGGTGATTTCTTGTAAACCAGCTCCCCACCTAAATTTATAAAATAAAGGAGAGCTGATAACTGGGCAGATAAAAGGAAGGTGGATCAGAAGGTGGCAGGAGACTGTCCCTTGATTCTAGCTGGGGGCAGATGAGTTGGCTTCAAGGGAGTCATGAGAGCAGCAGAGCTGATTCTGATCCTCACCTTCCTAGCAGCTGAGACAGCAGGCCCTGCATCTCACAGCACAGTAGAGCTGTCCCTGCATATGGGGCTTGCAAGTGAGGTAATCCCAATGGCATGAGCACAGCAGAGCTGGGTCCTCCTCATGGGTGCACTGTTGTACCTCTGTTGAGAATTCTGTTTAGCTCTATATCACATTTTAAAAATTGGGTTATTTGGTTTGTTGGTGGCTGACTTCTCGAGTACTTTATATATTTTGGATAGTAGACCACTGTCATATGTAGGGTTGGTGAAGGTCTTTTCCCATTCTGTTATCTGTTGTTTTGTCTTATTTACAATATAGTTGCCTTACAGAAGCCTTTCAGCTTCAAAGGTTCCCACTTATTAATAGTTTGTCTTACAACCTGAGCCATTGGTGTTCTGTTCAGAAAGTTGTCTCCTATACCCTATACCCATGAGTTCAAGATTATTCCCCACATTCTTTTTTTTTTTTTTTTGGTTTTTCGAGACAGGGTTTCTCTTTATAGCTCTGGCTGTCCTGGAGCTCACTTTGTAGACCAGGCTGGCCTCGAACTCAGAAATCCGCCTGCCTCTGCCTCCCGAGTGCTGGGATTAAAGGCGTGCGCCACCACGCCCGGCTTATTCCCCACATTCTTTTCCGTTAGACTTAGTATATCCAGCTTTATATTAAGGTCAGCACCATTTTTTGAAGATACTTTCTTTTCCCATTGTTTGGGTTTGACATTTTTGTCAAAAGCAAGTCCTTTTCAGCCTCCATCTTACACCCATCAGAATGGCTAAGATAAAAAAGTTAGAATATGCTGCTGAGGATGTGGAGCAAGGGGAACAACTCTTTTATTGCTGGTGGCAGTGAAAATTTATTCAACCACTTGGAAAATCAATTGTGTGTGTGTGTGTGTGTGTGTTCGCAGAAAAACGGAAGAAGTTCTACCTAAAGACCCAGCTATACCACTAATGGGCATATACCCAAATGATGCTCCAATATCCCACAAAACACTTGCTACACTATGTCATAGAAGCTTTATTCATAATAGGCAGAAACTAGAAAGATGTCTCTCACTGAAGAGTAGATAAGGAGAATGTGGTACATCTACACAATGGGATACTATTCAGCTACTAATAACCCAGACATCACGAATTTTGCAGGTAAATGGATGTAATTTGAGAATATCATCCTGAGTGAGGTAACTTAGTCCAAAAACAACATGGATGACATGTACTCACTTAAAAGTGGATATTAGCCAAAAAAAAATACAGGTAACATGTTACATTCCATAGACCCAAAGAAACTAAACAAGAAGGAAGGACCAAGGGAAGAAGTTTGAATCTCACTTAGAAAGAGGAATAAAATAGTCATAAGAGGAAGATGGAGGAAGGGAGCTGGGATGGAGAGGGGTTGGGGAGGGCAAATCATAATCAGGTGTTTGGAAAGACAGAAGAGATGGCCAGATGTCCATGAAAATGAATGGAAATCTGCAACTGACTATGGTGAGGAGGTGTGGGGCATGTTCAGGATGAGACAGAGACCTAGTATAAGGAAGGCCCCCAAGAATCAGTGGAGGTGACTTTAGCTGTGACACTTCTTTGGGGATATGATATCTTAAGAGGCCATCTCCGGTAGCCAGAAAGGAGCCTCTAGGGTGTTCTGAAGACCTTGGAGGTGAGAGAATCTCAAAAATCAAAGGGAGAGACCTTAGATGAAATACTGTACAGTGGGTAGAGGAAACTCAAATAGTCCATCTCCAGTAGAAAGACAGCATCAAGTGGACTTATGGGATTGCCATCCAACAGTCAAAGATTCTGACCCAAAATAGTTTCTGTAAAAGAACAGAAGAGACAAAAATAGAGAAGAGACTGAGGGAAAGGAGGTGCAATGACCAGCCAGAATTGGGATCTATCGAATGAAACATGGCTAATGAAAAAGTAATGCACTTCCAAGTGGAATTTTATTTAGCTACAAAGAAAACTGAAATGAGAAAATTGGCAAGAAAATGTATGGAACTATCAGAAAATTTATACTAAGTGACAAATGTCAATGGCACGTGTCCATTCTCAAAAGTAAATCCTAATGGTTACATTTGAATGATTTATTGTTAAGAATTATTTTCGCTATTCTGGATTTTTCACCTTTCCAAATGATTTTGAGACCTGCTCCTTCCATATATTTGAAGAAATGTGTTAGGATTTTGATGGGGATTACATTGAATCTATAGATTGCCTTTGGTAGGATGGCCATTTTTACTATGTTAATTCTGCCAATCCATGAACATCAGAGATCTCTCAATTCTCTGAGATATTCTTCAATTTCTTTCTCCTTTTTTGTATTTATTCTTTTTTTATTAGATATTTTCTTTATTTACATTTTAAATGTTATCTCCTTTCCTAGTTCCCCCTGTGAAAATCCCCTATCCCTTTCCCCCTCCCCCTTCTCCCCAACCCACCCACTCCCATTCCTGGCCTTGGTATTCCCCTATACTAGGGCATAGAACCTTCAATTTCTTTCTTGAGAGACTTGAAGTTACTGTCATACAGGTCTTTCATTTGTTTGGTTAGAGTTTCTGCAAGATAATTTATATTATTTGTAGCTATTGTGAAGGGAGTTGTTCCCCTAATTTCTTTCTCAGTCTGTTTATCATTTGTATAAAGGAAGGCTACTAATTTATTTGAGTTAATTTTATACACAGCCACTTTGCTGAAGTGAGTTATCAGCTGGGGGAGTTCTCTGATATAAATGTTGGGGTCGCTTATGTATACCATCATACCATATGCCATTAGTGATAACCTTATTTCTTCTTTGTCAATTTGAATTCTCTTGATCTCTTTTTGTTGTGTTATTATTCTAGCTAACAGTTCAAGTACTATATTGAATAGGTATGGGGAGAGTGGACATCTATATCTTATCCCCAATTTCAGTGGGTTTGCTTCAAGTATGTCTCTATTTAATTTGATATTGGCTGTTGGTTTACAGTAAATTGCTTTTACTCTGATTAGGTATGGGCCTTGAATTCCTGATATCTCCCATACTTTTAACATGAAGGGGTATTGTATTTTGTCAAATGCTTTTTCTGCATATAAGAAGATGATAATGTGATTTTTTTCTTTGAGTTTGTTTACATAGTGGATTACATTGATGGATTTTCATATATTGAAACAACCTTGCATCCCTGGGATGAAGCCTACATAATCATGTTGAATGATGGTTTTGATATGTTCTTGGATTCAGTTGCAAGAATTTTATTGAGTATTTTTGCATTGATAATCATAAGCAAGATTGTTATAAAGTTCTCATTTTTGGTTAGGTCCTTGTGTGGTTTACATGTCAGAGTAATTGTGGCTTCATAAAATGAGTTAGGTAGTGTTCCTTCTCTTTCTGATTTATGGAATAGTTTGAGAAAATTGGTATCAGGTCTTCTTTGAAGGTCTAATAGAATTTTGTACTGAATCCATCTAACCCTGGGCTTTTTTGGGGTGGGAGGATTTTAATGACTTGTATTTCCTTGTACAGTATGGGCCTGTTTAGATAGTTTACCTGCCCTTGATTTAACTTTGGTATGTGTCATCTGTCTAGAAAACCACCCATTTCATCTAGATTTTCTAGTTTTGTTGAGTATAGGCTTTTATAATAGGATCTGAAGATTTTTTTGAATTGCCTCCATTTGTGTTGTTATGTCTCCCTTTTCATTTCTGATTTTGGTAATTTGGATACTGCCTCTTGGGTGGGAGGATTTTAATAACTTCTTCTATTTCCTTGTGCAGTATGGGCCTGTTTAGATAGTTTGGCTAGGGATTTATCAATCTTGTTGATTCTCTCAAAGTACCAGCTTTCGGTTTTCTGATTCTTTGCATTGTTTTCTTTGTTTCTCTTTGGTTGATTTCTGCCCTGAGTTTGACTATTTCCTGCCTTCTCTTCCTCTTGGGTGAGACAGCTTGAGCAATCACCATCCCTGACATCAAGCTTTACTACAGAGCAATAGTGATTAAAAAAAAACTCCATGGTATTGTTACAGAGACAGGCATGTTGATCAATGGAATAGAATTGAAGACCCAGATATAAAACCACACACTTATGGACACTTGATCTTTGACAAAGATGCCAAAAATTACAATGGAAAAAAGGAAAGCATCTTCAATAAATAGTGCTGGTCTAACTGGCTGTCTGTATGTAGAAGAATAAAAATAGACCAATATTTGTCACCTTGCATAAAGCTCAAGTCCAAGTTTATCATGACCACAGCATAAAACCAGATACATTGAAAATAATAGATAAGAATGTGGGAAAGATCCTTGAATTTATTGGCACAGGGGTAAATTTCCTAAACAGAAGTCCAATAGCTCAAGCTATAATATCAAGAATTGATAAAAGGGACCTCATAAAACTGGAAAGCTTCTGTAAGGCAAAGGGAATAGTCAGTAAGACAAATCGGCCAACTGCAGATTGGGAATTTTTTTTTCATTAACCCTACATAAATAGAGAGCTAAGATTCAAAATATATAAATACCTCAAGAAGTTATTCACCAAAAAAACCAAAAAAAAAAAAAAAAAAAAAAAAAAAAAAAAAAAAAAAAACAACCCAATCAAAAATTGGGGTATAGAACTAAACAGAGTTTTCATAACTGAGGAATCTTGAATGGCTGAGAAGCACCTAAGGAAATTTTCAAAGTCCTTAGTGATCAGAGAAATGCAAATCAAAATGACCCTAAGATTCCACCTTACATCAATCAGAATGAATAGATCAAAACTTCAGGTCACAACACATGTTGGAGAGGATGTCGAGAAAAAAGACCCTCCTCCATTGCTAGTGGGATTGAAAATTGGTTAGAACCACTCTGGAAATCAATCTGGAGCTTCCTCAGAAAATTGGAAATAGATCCACCTGAAGACTCAGCTACACCACTCTTGGGCATATACCCAAAAGATGCCCCACCATGTCACAGGGGCCTGTGTTCCCTATGTTTATAATGGCCTTTTGTATGATAGCCAGAACCTTAAAACAACCTAGATGTCCCCTGACAGAAGAATGGATACAGAAAATGTCATTCATTTACACAATGGAATACTACTCAGCTATTAAGAATGAGGATATCCTGATTTCTGCAGGCAAATGGATGGAACCAGAAAATATCATCCTGAGTGAGGTACCTTAGACCTATAATGACATGCATGGTATGTACTCACTAATAAGTGGACATTAGAAAAAAAAAGTACAGAATTTCCATGTTACACTCCACAGAACTCAAAAAGGTCAACAAGCTGAAGTGGCCAAGTGAGGAAGTCTCAGTCACACTTGGGAGAAAAGAAAGCAACCACAAGGCAGGGGGTAAGGGAGGGACCTGGGAGGAAAAGTGGACAGTGGGGGGGGGGGGCACTTACAGAGCCCACCTCCAGCAGGAAGACAGGGCATCAAATGAGGAAGGGGGTGCCTCCCTCAGTTATTACTCTGACCTGTAATTGTTCCTGTATGAAAGAATGACAGGGTTAAAAATGGAGAGGAGCCTGACAAAAAAAAGAAGGTCCTGTGACAGACCCAAAGAGGGATCTAGCTCAAGGGCAAGTCCCAAGGCCTGACACTATTACTGAGGCTGTGGAACGCTCAAAAAAAAGGACCTCGAATAACTGCACTCCAGAAGATCCAAGAAGCAGCTGAAAGAATCAGAGGCAGAGAGTTGCACCCAACCAATGAACAGAAGCAGCTGATCCCTGTTGTTGATTTAGGGAAAGACTGAAAGAAGCTGAGGAGGAGGGTGACCCTGTAGGAGGACCAGCAGGATCAATTAATTTGGACCCTTGAGATCTCTCAAACACTAGACCACTAAACAGGAAGCATATATCAGCTGATATGAGTCCACCAAGACACATACAGCAGAAGACTGCCAGTTCTGTGTTCATTCAGAGATGATGCACCTAACCCTTAAGAGACTGGAGGCCCCAGGGAGTTTAGAGGTCAGGTGGCATGGAGGGTGGAGACATCACATGGAGACAGGAGGTGGGGAGGTGGTATGGGATGGGGGGGGGATAAATTATGGAGTGTAATAATAAATAAATAAATAAATAAGTTAGTTAGTTAGTTAGTTAAAAATAAAAGAAAAAAATGAGTGATTTATCTGGAGTCTGTAATGGTAAGTTAGAAAGGAATGATGAGAGCAGAATTAAGAGTAGACCTTAAGGAGGCATGGAGATAGTACTGCACAGATCAAATGAGGCTTAAGTACCTTAAGTACTGCCAACACAACCAAAGCTGGAGAAGAGTGCACATAAAGCATGCTATTTACTTGAATTGGGCAGCAAAACCTGACCTGTCAATGACAGAAGCTGTTTTCAGACTTCATTTTCTTTTTTTTTTTTTTTCTTTTTTTTTTTTTTTTTTTTGGTTTTTCGAGACAGGGTTTCTCTGTGTAGCTCTGGCTGTCCTGGCACTCACATTGTAGACCAGGCTGGCCTCGAACTCAGAAATCCGCCTGCCTCTGCCTCCCGAGTGCTGGGATTAAAGGCGTGCGCCACCACGCCTGGCCAGACTTCATTTTCATCATAAGGTGAAAGTAAATTCAAAATCTACAAAGAGAGGTAGAAGGCTCTAGGGGACTTTCAACCTATCTAAAATGGCCCACCAACTTTCCCTTTCTTTCTTTCTTTCTTTCTTTCTTTCTTTCTTTCTTTCTTTCTTTCTTTCTTTCTTTCTTTCTTTCTTTCTTCCTTCCTTCCTTCCTTCCTTCCTTCCTTCCTTCCTTCCTTCCTTCCTTTCTTTCTTTCTTTCTTTCTTTCTTTCTTTCTTCCTTCCTTCCTTCCTTCCTTCCTTCCTTCCTTTCTTTCTTTCTTTCTTTTTTTCTTTCTTTCTTTCTTTCTTTCTTTCTTTCTTTCTTTCTTTCTTTCTTCCTTTCCTTGCTTCCTTTCCTTTCTTCCTCCTTTCTTTCTTTCTTTCTTTCTTTCTTTCTTTCTTTCTTTCTCCCTTTCTTTCTTTCTTTCTTTCTTTCTTTCTTTCTTTCTTTCTTTTTTTTTAATATTTTTATTACATATTTTCCTCAATTACATTTCCAATGCTATCCCAAAAGTCCCCCATAGCGCCCCCCACTTCCCTACCCACCCATTCCCATTCCTCTGGCCCTGGCATTCCCCTAAATTGGGGCATATAAAGTTTGCAAGTCCAATGGGCCTCTCTTTCCATTGATGGCCGACTAGGCCATCTTTCGATATATATGCAGCTAGAGACAAGAGCTCCGGGGTTCTGGTTAGTACATCGTGTTGTTCCAACAATAGGGTTGCAGATCCCTTTAGCTCCTTGGGTACTTTCTCTAGCTTCTCCATTGGGAGCCCTGTGATACATCCAATGGCTGACTGTGAACATCCACTCCTGTGTTTGCAAGGCCCCGACATCGTCTCACAAGAGACAGCTATATTTGGGTCCTTTCAGCGAAATCTTGCTAGTGTATGCAATGGTGTCAGCGTTTAGAAGCTGCTTATGGGATGGATCCCTGGATAAGGCAGTCTCTAAATGGTCCATCCTTTCATCACAGCTACGAACTTTGTCTCTGTAACTCCTTCCCTGGGTGTTTTGTTCCCAATTCTAAGAAGGGGCACAGTGTCCACACTTTGGTCTTCATTCTTCTTGAGTTTCATGCGTTTAGCAAATTGTATCTTATATCTTGGGTATCCTAAGTTTTGGGCTAATATCCACTTATCAGTGAATACATATTGTGTGAGTTCTTTTGTGATTGTGTTACTTCACTCAAGATGATGCCCTCCAGGTCCATCCATTTGGCTAGGAATTTCATAAATTCATTCTTTTTAATAGCTGAGTAGTACTCCATTGTGTAAATGTACCATAATTTCTGTATCCATTCCTCTGTTGAGGGACATCTGGGTTCTTTCCAGCTTCTGGCTATTATAAATAGGGCTGCTATGAACATAGTGGAGCATGTGTCCTTTTTACCGGTTGGGACATCTTCTGGATATATGCCCAGGAGAGGTATTGCTGGGTCCTCCGGTAGTACTATGTCCAATTTTCTGAGGAACCGCCAGACTGATTTCCAGAGTGGTTGTACAAGCTTGCAATCCCACCAACAATGGAGGAGTGTTCCTCTTTCTCCACATCCTTGCCAGCATCTGCTGTCACCTGAATTTTTGATCTTAGCCATTCTGACTGGTGTGAGGTGGAATCTCAGGGTTGTTCTTTCTTTCTTTCTTTCTTTCTTTCTTTCTTTCTTTCTTTCTTTCTTTCTTTCTTTCTTTCTTTCTTTCTTTCTTTCTCTCTCTCTCTCTCTCTCTCTCTCTCTCTCTCTCTCTCTTTCTTTCTTTCTTTCTTTCTTTCTTTCTTTCTTTTTGTTTGTCAAAACATAATGATGATTCCTAACCACAAAAGAGTAAATGATGCTGAATGGTGGAAAATTGTAGCTAAATCTTGGCACAGATGCTCATTGTTTTTGTTGTTGTTGTTTCTTTGCTTGTTTTTCTGTTTAAATAATTTCTAAGATGAATGTTTGGGGGCATAGTCAGCTCCTGAGTCTAGGTAGTTATTGGGCAGGGGCTAGAGGAATTGCCAACAAGTTATTTTCACAAAATACTTGAATACTTTGAATAAATGAATAAATGAAGAAGAGGAACAGTGATGGTGGGTGATATGGGTTCTGACAGTCCATACGGACTTTAAGATACTTTATGTTACTGATTACAATATAACTTGCTATCCTTCCGAGACTGGTCTCAAATTCTTAGGTGAAAATAACCTGCCTTTTTATATCCTAAAAGGATCTCTTTATACAGAAATTCTCATATAAACCAGGCATAGTGGCACACATCTTTAATTCCACCAGAGGTTGGCAGAGGAGGCAGAGGTAAACCAATCCCTGAGTTTAGGACCAGCCTGAGCTACATAGTGATCCTTACATGATAACACTTTATTGAAAAGTATCACAGTTACCTTTATTAGTTGGCCTTAACCACAATTAAAAGATTTACAGTTATTTTGCAATACCCTATCTGAATAAAGAGTATACTTAGAGCTCTTGCAAAGTAGCCTAGTTTGGCTTCCAGCACCCACATTAGGACGTTTGCAAGCATCTCTAACTCCAGCTCCAAGGGGTCTGATGCCTCTGACCATTGTGGACACACATGTACACTAGTACATATCCATACAGACACATGATTTAAAAATAATTTAAAAATAACATTTTTTAAAAAAATAATGTACTAACACAAAGGGATTTTTTATTTTTTTATTTTTTTTTTGTTTATACAGAAACTACAGAGTTGAGATAGTGTGTGATCAGCTCAAAGACTTCTGAGTTTGAATACTCCTTTGGGTTTTACTAATGTGGAGGTGACTAAAAATTATTCAAACTTTCTATCCTATCAAAGTATTCATCTCCAAGTATTTTGTGAAAATAACTTGTTGGCAATTCCTCTAGGCTCTGCCCAATAACTACCTAGCAACAGCTTGCATAGTTGCCTTCTAGGTGGGAGCCAAGTATAAGGACTGAACTGCTAGGCTACTCCAGCTCTCATATCCATTTCTCTCTCTTCCCCATGTGTCCCTGGCCAGCTTCTTCCTCTCTTCTTTCTGTTCTCTTTCTATCCTACTCTGTCCCCCCTCCTTTCTCTGCCTCTTCCCATTTTCCAGTCCCCTTCCCTTCACCCAATAAATTTCCTTTTATACTAGGCCTGTCACATGGTGGTGATTCTTCAGGGAAACGCCTTGGCTAGGCCAACATGGTACTCTGTCCTGCCCCATTATACTGCTGTTTTATGAAACACAACATAACTATTTAGAAGTTCTGTGCTAGCATAGAACTCCTAGCAAAGAATAATCACCTTCTGGATGGTTTCAGTTAATATTAATCCCAATTACCAGTGTTTGAGATACTGGGGAGCTATGACATTTCCTGGTACCAAAGACATTTTTCCTAGGGAGAAACAGATGATACAAGTATTTGTCATTACCAATCATGTCTACTCTTTTTTACTGTTACCTGGAAGAGATTGTGTAGAGAACATGAGTGTCTCTTAGGAGTGTACCACATGAAACCAACTAATTACCACTGTGATTCAACCTTAATTTCCTATGACCTTAGTTATGACCAGTTGGCAACCATGAACCTAATTAGCCCAAGTATACTTAAATCACTTTCTGGACTTGCTTTGTGAGGCTCAGCCTTTTACCTAGATTGATTTGTAAGTATATCAAGGACAAAGTACTTCTGATTAATCAACACCTTATCAGGAATTGATTTAGACATCAAAATAAGTGTTTTTCTGCTTTGTTGAGAATAGAAATTAGCATTTAGAACTAGGGCAGGCTAGGGTGTAGCTCATCTGGTATAGAACTTGCCCAGCATGAGTTCAACTGCCAGCTCCGCATAAACTCAGTGTGATAGCATAAACCTTGGTGGACAGAGGCAGAAAAATCAAGAGCTCAAGGTCACTTTGAGTTATATAACAAGTTTGAGGTCAGCCAAGGTATGTGAGGCACTGTATCAAAGACATAAAAACAGGCTGATGAAATAGCTCAGTGGGTAAAGGTGCTTGCTGCCAAGCTTGTAGATCTGAGTTTAATCCCTGGGAACCTCATAGTGAAAGGAGAAAACCAACCCCCATCAGTTTTCTGACTTCCATAGGCTTGCCATGTGTGTTCTGTGAGGCAGAAATCAGTCTGTGCCATAGGCTGGATGGCATAGAGGCTGGCACAGCACTTGCACGTCTGTATGTAAAGGGCCATATTGAGGCAGACCTGGCACTCATGCCAAGGAGAAGACTATATCAGACACTATACACCCACCCAGTTTTCTTTTATACGTCACCTATTTAATATATGTAATATAATTGCACTTTTGTTAATCAACTTTGCCTTGCTCTGTTCTTTCTTGCCCATCCCTAGACAAGGCACCCAGACACCCCCTACACTAAATCCATGAACCCCACCAGCTCCACTCCTCCATTCTGTGGGAGCCTGGTACCTTATCTAGCTAGACACCAGACTCATGATACCAGTTATACCCATCCCCACCACCTGAGAACTGCTTCTTTCCAGGGATGTTACTAGAATCACACCAGCAGCTCTTCCCATTCCTGTGACCTGCCAAGGAACACATGCCCAGCCTATCTTCCTAAGTCCCTTTCTGCCTCCCTATCACACAGGGAGGTTCAATTTGAACCACTAACTCTATCCACCGCTACCTAGTACCCTTGTCCCATCCATATCTGGGAAAATTAGATTCCCACCTCAACTCCTTCTTGTCAACTCTACCCATTGCTATGACTGGAGGACAGCCCTAAGCAATGAACAGACACCAGATGCACTAGTGACTCCACCCATCCTCTGCAAATCACCAAAGTATCACAGATCCTGCACCTGCCTTCCACTTCCCTTACACCTATCTTCCCTTCATCGAGGAAATCTCAGTCTTATAACACCAACCCTACTTAAGGTAAAGTCCTAGACACCTCTTCTAGACTCTCAAGGACTGCCTAAGAATCAGATAACATTTATGTACAAAAGTCGTGCAATACAGACACTGGGCAAGACTACAAAACAAGGAAGGAGATGAAAGATGGAAGGCTTAACACTGGTTCACAATGTCTGTTCTTTGGCCAGGAAGAAGGTGGTGTTTGTTACATGAAATACCAAGAAGTGTCAGCCATTTCGATTCTAGGAGGTGAGTTTTCATGCACTTTGGTGCCACAAAGTACAGAATAAACTAGATGAGAGTTTCAAACAGAAATGTGGTGGGGATGCTTGTCAGGGACAGGTGAAAGATACCTGCCTGTGCTTCAGGTCTTCCATGGGGCTTTCTGGCCCCCTAGATAAAATGATTTCTGGAGAAGAGGAGGCCTGAACATATCAGCCATGCATCCTACACATTTGCTCCCAGCATCATGGCTGAACCAGCTTGTGCAGATGCCTATTCAGAGGCCATGTCTTGGAGTCAGACTGTGGTACCCCTAAACTTCCAGAACTCTGGCTGGAATCCTTACGTTTAGTGTAATGATGCACATAAGCAAATGGATGCAGAGGTGCCTAAGCCCCAGAATACAATTTCTCACTGCTTCTCTGGATTTTCCTTTGTACATGGTAACTAGAATCTTTATCAACGAGGTCTAGAAGTTCAGAGAAACTCTAGAAGGTTAACAGTGCTTTCTTGCCCTTTAGGAACTAGAGGTTGTTCTTATAGTCTCTGGGCCTAAGACCCTGAGAGGACCATAAATGTTAAAGCAGTGTTGGCAGGGTTGAGGGTTTCAGAAAGAATCACCCAGAAGCTTTGATGTTTTCAGAATTTGCACATGAAAATTCTGAAAAAGACTCTTGTTTCCCAAATAAATGATAAATCTGTTGGGGATGGTCAACATTTACACAAAATAACAGTAGAATTTATTTTCTCATGGGGGAAAATGAGACTTTAATAGTAACTAATGGAGAATAAATTGTAGTCTTTGGTCAGCAATCACATTTAGATGGGATGTACCATAAACCTAGCACTATTGCACTGCTCATAAGCACAAGTTGAGGTTAGAGTAAGAAAAGCCATACTAGCTCAGTCAGCTTCTAAGCCAGATGTCAAAAGTCTCAGTGGTAACATACAGTTTCTGAAATGGAGAAGCAATTTTCATTCTAGGAAGATTTAGAATTAATCATAGTCACTTCAATCTTAGAAGGACCCTCACTAAGACACAGATATTCTCAAGGAAGGTCAAAAACTTCCATCCTGCAGGAAAGCTCATTAAGCCCAGGACATAAACAATAGGTTTCAGGAAGTCCCTGAAACTAACTAGACACACAAGGCCCCACCCTCTTGAAGCATATAGAAGCACTAAAAACTGCTGAGAGACACTCACAGACCAGCCAGGCCACCTGAGAGACACAGAAACAAATCAAGCTGCTTAAAAGACTCTCATATAAACTGAGCCATCTGGAAGAGGCTTAGACCAACTGATATAGCAGGAAAGGATACTCTCTGACATACAGACCTACCTTTAGGCTATGCAGTACACTAGAATTTTCCAGATTCCATGAGGGATGATATTTTGGAGAAATGGTTGTCTTCGAGTCATTTCTGCCCTGTAAGTAACCCCTCATCCATATTTCTGTAAGCAACCTCAGTAAACTCAGTGGTTCACCAAGTTAAATTTTGGTGACATCTTCAGTTTGTTCTGTCATTAGCTCTCTATCTGAAGTGAGTAACCATTCACTTCTATCCAGGAATGGTATCATATGCTATACTAGTGTAGGACACTGAGAACTTAGATTAACCATATTTATAATTTATTTATTTTAGTTTTTATTGACTAACTAATTTAATCATTTATTTTGAGATGGTCTTTGTCTCAGGCTGCCAATGAATAACCTGATGTTTCTGCCTCTACTTCTTAAAAATGGACGTTAGAGGTGTGTGCCACTACACTGATATGCCTTCGATTTGCTTACCTTATATCAGTTATTTGAGTACTAAAAAAGGCTTGATTTTATGTTTAAAAATGTTAGTACCTTAGAGTGTAGGAAAAAAATTAACAGAGTAGGTTTGTCTGAGGCAATTTTCCTAAGTAAGCCCTGTTTCAAAGACCTTGGTATATATCTCAAACAGTAATTTTTACCCCTCCTATTGTTGCAGTTCTTCAATATGGTTGTGGTGATCTCTAACCATAAAATTGTTTTTGTTGCTTCTTCATAACTGCAATTTTGCTACTGTTATGAACTGTAATGTACATATCTGTGTTTTATGATGGCTTTAGGCAACACCTGTGAAAGGATTGCCCCCAAAGAGGTCGTGACCAACAGGTTGATAACCACTGCTGTAACATGTAGTAAGCACAATCTCACATCAGACATTCTGACTCTCTGGCTTTTATAAGCTTTCCAATTTTTGTTTCATGATAATCTTTTAACCTTAGGTATATAGGCTGGTTGTAGACTTGGAACTCTATAGTCAGTTTTGAGGAAAGAATATTCTTAGCAGACTCTAGGTCCCCATGAACATTGTAGGGGAGGAATGATGAGACTGTTGAACATAAGCAAAAGATAATATTATCTTTATGCAAGCAGAAGAGGTGTAGTTTTTAAAATTAGTGTGTGTGTATGTGTTACTTATATTTTTAGTTATTTTTAACAGCAACTGGATTGGAATCAGTGTGCATTTAGGAAGAGTGGTTGAAAGTTTGGTCTCTTCTGTTTGAAGAGAGAAAAGAAACTATAACTAAAAATATACTTGGCATAAATATCATTTAATGTTTAAGATTAGAATCTTGACTTTACCAAATAAAGCGTTTGAGAGTCATGAATTCAGATAGCCATTGGGAAAATGTACATGTTGGTGAAGTCAAACATTGTACCCTGCTGGTGTTTTGTGAAGACTTTTAAATGATTTTTTTAAAAGATTTATTTATTTTTATTTATATGAGTACACTATAGCTGTCTTCAGACACACCAGAAAAGGGCATCAGATCCCATTACAGATGGTTGTGAGCCACCATGTGCTTGCTGGGAATTGAACTCAGGACCTCTGGAAGAGCAGCCAGTGCTCTTAACCACTGAGCCACCTCTCCAGCCCTTAAATGATTTTTAAAGAAATCAAATTGAAACGTCTTTGGTAATTATACTTTAGAGAAGCGAGAAGGTTTTCAGGTTTTCTGCCAGTGCAAGCTGAAGAAAAGGGAACTCCAGGGATTCTTTGGACATTTCCTTTTGTGTCCCTGCTACTGGATGTGCCTCAGGAAAAAGCAAAGAGCTTCTGGCCAAGGAGGAAGCAACCATAAGAAAGCTAAGCCCACCTTCAGTGACCCACCAGCATTGTTCAAGCCCAACTTATCTTTCTGATTTCATGGAACGTGCAATCATATTTTGCATTTAACTGGCACATACTGCAACAACTTGGGACTTCTTATCAAACTTACTTCCATACAAACTCCTCCACTCTACCAAATTTAAATACGATTGGTGAAACAAGCGTAGCTACAAATTTAACCTATCAAAGCTGCAGAAGAAAACAGACATTGTTTTCTGTTATGTTCTTTGAGCTAAACCTTAATTTTAAATAGTCTGGAGTCAATTTAAAAATCTCAAAGTATAAGCAACAGGAACCAAAGTTACTCAGCATCATTAGAACCCAATTCTCCCACTATAGCTAGTCCTGGATACACCATCACACTGGAAAGGCAAGATTCTGATCTAAAATTACTTCTCATGATGCGGAGAGAGGACTTTAAGAAGGACATAGATAACTCCCTTAAAGAAATACAGGAGAACATGGGTAAACAGCTAGAAGCCCTTAAAGAGGAAACACAAAAATCCCTTAAAGAATTACAGAAAAACACAACCAAACAGACGAAGGAAATGAAAAAAACCATCCAGGATCTAAAAATGAAAATAGAAAAATAAAGAAAGCACAAAGGGAGACAACCCTGGAGTTAGAAAACCTAGGAAAGAGATCAGGTGTCATAGATGCAAGCATCACCAACAGAATACAAGAGATAGAAGAGAGAATCTCAGGTGCAGAAGATACCATAGAAAACATTGACACAACAGTCAGAGACAATGCAAAATGCAAAAAGCTCCTAACCCAAAACATCCAGGAAATCCAGGACACAATGAGAAGACTAAACCTAAAGATAATAAGTAAAGAAGAGAGTGAAGATTCCCAACTAAAAGAGCCAATAAGTATCTTCAATAAAATTATAGAAGAAAAGTTCTCTAACCTAAAGAAAGAGATGCTGATGAACATACAAGAAGCCTACAGAACTCCAAATAGATTGGACCAGAAAAGAAATTCCTCCTGTCACATAATAATTAAAACATCAAATGCATAAAACAAAGAAAGAATATTAAAACTTGTAAGGGAAAAAGGTCAAGTAACAAATAAAGGCAGACCTTACAGAAAAGAAAGAGCAAAATTAAGGATGTGGAGAGAAACAAACGGTACACATACTGACCAATTCTGTGGAAAGACTGTGGGCCACACGGTATTTGTGTTTCCAGTACCATAGTGTTCTTGCCTAATAAAATAAAGTGAAAATAAAAATAAAAATAAAGTAAAAGTGTAAGCAAAGCTAGTTTACTGAAGCAAATGGCAAGTGTTCTCATGCAGTGGGGGCAGGAGAGTGGGGGAGTTAGAGGAGGAGAGGGAGAAGGAGAAGATGAGAGAATATAGCAGTACAGCTTTGCCACAGATAACTTAAGGGCAAAACAGTAACTTCTGGTATTTGCTATTTTCACTAATTATACATGCCTTTTTGCCTGGGTTTTAAGAGGACTGAAAGGGTTGCCTGCGTTTCTGCCTTGGTGATAAGTCCTTTATCTCTGAAACATGTCTGTTCTGAAAATCTAAACACTGCTCATAAGTGACACCGTGTGAAGGTCTTCAAACGTTTAAAATGTTAAATCACACACAAACTAAATATCCTCTGCTTGAAATAAAAAAATATGTATTAGCTACTTCTCTTACATTGTGATAAAATACTTTAACAAAGGAAACTTTAGGAAGAAAGGGTTTATTTGTCTCTGAGCTTGAGGGCATATTGCATTATGGAGAGGCAGTTTTGGCAGCCGGGACATTTGACAGCAGATCACACTGCATCTGCATCCAGGAAGCAGAAAGAGATGGATGCTGATGCCTAGCTTGCTTTCTCCTTATTCAGGAGAGAGAGAGAGAGAGAGAGAGAGAGACAGAGACAGAGACAGAGACAGAGACAGAGACAGAGACAGAGACAGAGACAGAGACAGGCAGACAGACAGACAGAGACAGACAGAGGGATAGAGACACAGAAAGAGAATGAGAATGTTTTGGCTAATTAAAAGATAAAAAATTTAACAGAAATACTTAAATAGAAAAATCATTTGGGAGTCTTGAGATAACTCAGCCAGTAGAGGCAAACAGTCACAGGACTGGCAATCTGAGTTTGATCTGTGGATCTCACAAGGTGGAAGGAAGAGAATCTATACCTTAGAGTTGTCCTCTGACCTACAGAAGTGCCAGGCAGGAGCCCCCTCACCCCCCACCACTCCAAAGGGGTCTGGACATATGGGTTTCAATGTACTTAGCATGAAAGGCATATCTAAAACTAAGACAAGTTAAGAAGAACTGCCATAGACGACAAAAACCAAAGCTGTTAGAATTTAAAGAATACTTCAGGCTAGTTTTGGAAGCCCTACCTACTTTTCTGAATGCAACAATTCTCTTATTTGAAACATTGTCCCATTATATCAAAGGGAAACATGAAGTGGGCAGTAAATATAGTTAGGGAGGTGGAGTAAAGAGGAGAGGGTTTCCCCACCATCAAGGTGAAGGTCAGTTTGTCCACTTTCTCCTGTTTTCATTTTAATTATAGGAATTAGAGCTTTGGAGCTGGAGACATGGCCGAGCCTCTAAAGACTAGGTTTACAAACAAAAATATAAGAAGTTGGAGATTTGTATGGAGAGAAGAACACATGTCCTAGTTTATGTGGCAAATTCTCACTTACACATTTCCCCTCTCCAATATAAATAGTGCCTCCTTCCACTACTTGAAGATTATCTCAGCTACAGATGAAAACTAAAAGTACCCAAATACATACAAGCAGCACTAATTGGATATTTGTTTCAGAAGTGTGTGTTTGTGTGCTCGTGTGTGTGTGTGTGTGTGTTTATGACATGAAGTTGAGGGGAAAATGTGCTGGGGGTGAGTTCTCAAGGGGCTGGAGGGGGGCCCAGTAGAGTATGTATATACTCAACCTATATTGTATACACATATGAAGAGAAGAAAAATCATTTGCTTGACTCTGGCACCCTCTGGTGATTAAAGCATGAAACATCTTTACACAAACAAGTTTTCCTAAAAGCATTAGGACATTCACATTCTGATATTGCTTATTCCTAGAGGAGAAAGTAACATAAACTATTAACATTCCAAAGTGGACCATCTAACAGTCCTCACTAAACCTCAGCTTTGAATTCCACATCCTTAAATGTTGTCACTATCGGAGTCTCACCACCACTGCCATCTTTGACACTGTCCAGCATGCCTTTTGTCTCAGATCTCAGTAACTCAGTACGCAGATGACCTTCCCAACACTCTTCCCTGCTTCTGCAAAGTTCTCCCAGGTAATGTCTTGGGGGTTGCCACCCCAATTTCTCTCCCTTTCAAGACACCATTAGTAACCCAATTCTTCCTCGAGGCCCCTCCAGAAGCTGCACACCACTCCCTCACTGTGCTGCATCCTGTGTGGCCTTCTTTAGTTCCCATGTTCCCACGCCTGCTGACAGTCCACAATCTTTTGTTATATTCACACCTCCGAGAGCACCTAAACTCCCTCTTTTACCTAGGCAGACTCTAGACAAAACCCACTAACTCTAACTTCTCTATTTTTTTCCATCCTGCATGATACTGGGGGAAACATATAAGAATAATGACTCATCTGATTTTAAATTCAGGGTCAAGAATTCTGATGTCTCACTGGTATCCAGCTGATACTGTATGGCGGCTAGCCTTAGCCTTTTGCTCTCTCTCTCTCTCTCTCTCTCTCTCTCTCTCTCTCTCTCTCTCTCTCTCTCTCTCTCTCTCTCTCTGTGGGGGGGGGGAGGGAGAAAGAGAAAGTCTTGCTATATGTCACACCACTCCTGTCCTTGTCCTTATTTTTCTATTTCAATCGTCATCTGATTCATTCATTCATTCATTCTCCCAATCATATTCGCCCCCCCCCCATGCACATGTGTGTATCATTCTCTAGTGATAATATCATTTCCTGCTTTACTGAGAAAATTGAAGCAAAGGGGAACTTTGAGATTACTGGCAGTGCCCACTTTATTGTAATGAGAGGAACAGTCTACCTTTCTAAGTAAAGGCCAGGGCAGCTGCTTTGTATCAAATCCCATTTCTTTCCTTGCTCAGTGACAGCCCTTTCCTCTTTCTCCTCTGTGTCGTCTTATAAATATGAAGTCTTCCGGATCACTTGGCACAGCATAAACATGCTGCTATTTATTTACCCCATCTTCAGTCGTTCTCTCTCTTTTTTTTATTTTCAGTTTTTTCAATTGTTCTCTTAATCCCACATTTCCTTCCAATTGTTCTATTGCTCTGCTCTCTTTTACAACAACACTCTTCAAAAATCCCACAAATTCCATCAGCTCTCTAGTCTTGTCCTTGGGTTCTCTTTCAAACCCACTCTACTCAAACAAAGAGATTAGTAATAAATTGCTGACTTAAATGTGAGATGGTTTTGTAGGCAGCAATAGATATGTGGACTAACGGTCAGAGACAGTAACTTGGGCCTCCTCCAGAGAGAGGGATCTCATCCTAAAACCATGCTGCTTTAGGAGTTGTCAATTTAGGAAGAGCTGGGGATGTGTGGCTCTTGGGCATTGTAATCATCAAAGCTAAGTATGGCCTCTCATATCTGTAATCCCACCGCTAAGGAGGCTGAGTCAGATGAACAGCAAGTTTAAGGCCAGCCTTGGAATCCCAATCACCCAAAGAAATTAAATCAAAGTCATTGATGAGATCACAATTCCCAAGGATTTAGAATATAGCATGTTGGTGGAATAATGAAGGTGGCAGTAACAGTTTGAGAAGGATAGCTGATAAAATTCTAGAGTCTGCAATTGAAAAATCAGAAAATCTCTAACAAAATTTAGACAAAAGATAGCAACATTTATAGAAATAATGGGCCCATTATGTTCAGTCAGGGGATGGGGCATGTCCATCTTTAACTTGACTCTCTGGGATAATACTTCCATCAGTACATTAAAACTTCACTGATGAGAGTTAGCAGGTGGCATAGAAGGTAAAGACACTTGCTGTTAAGCACAATGACCAAAGATCAATCACTAGGACCCACATGGTGGAAGGGGAGAATCAACTTCTCCAAGTTGTTCTCTGACCTCTACACATGCTCTATAGTATCATTGCATGCACCCCTAACCAAATAAATGTTTAAAAATGAATAGATTGGAACTAGAGAACTGGATCAGCTGTTAAGAGTGCTTGCTGTGTAATCATGAAAGTCAGAGTTTGAATTGCAGCATCTATGTTACAAGTTGGACGTCTCATGTATGCCTGTAACCCCCACTCTGAGACGGGCCAGAGACAAGAGAATGACTGGGGATTGCATCCATCCTACCAAGAAAATGAGTTTCACATTCAGGCAGAGACCCTGGTTCAAAGAAGTAGGCACAGAGTAATAAAGGTGGGTATGATGACTCTCTCTTCTGGCCTTCATGTATGTAGATAAATGTGTGTACTTACAATAAGAATGCATACACTTGGACAGACACATATACACATACATACATACATACATACATACATACATACATACATATTTTAAAACTGGTAGCTATGGCTCACATCTAATAAATGCTTTGGTGAGCCAGACACAAAGAAGACATAATAATAGATGACTTAGATCTGAAGAACTCTGTAGGTCAGACAGAATGGTAGGTGTGATTGATGTGGAAATGGATACCCTAACCTCAGGGCAACAGCAGTGACCTCAAAGGCCAGCAGGTACAGCTTGACTGTTAGAGAGAATGTGATACAATTTCCAGGGTAAGCTAGAGGGATGAGAGGTAACCAGACTTCTCTGACCCGTTGTTGTACTCTATGGCAAGAGCACAATAATCATGGGCCTGAGATCCTCATGACATACACAGGGAAGCAGAAACTTAGGGGGTCAAAGCATGCCTTATACCCAATACTCAGCACTAAGTCCATGCAGAGAGAGACTTAGAGCCCTCTGAGGAGCATATATTGGAAGTTTTTCATTTTTCTTTTTCTATAGTGATTCTTTTTATTTTTCAATTTTGAACACACACACATATAAAATATACTTTTTTATCTTTCTCCTCATTATCCTCCTTTCCTCCCACCCTCCACTAAATTTTATCTTCCCCCTTCTGGTTATTTTTTTGTGTATGTGTGTGTGTGTGTGTGCGTGCATGCGCGTGTGGTGTATATGTGTCCCACTGTATTTATTTAATTAGGATTGCTTGCAGGCGGGGAGGGGGGGGATTATTAACAGACACAAATGGAACCTGAGTCTTAGATTAAAATTATTATACAGAGCCAGGGCTACACAGAGAAACCCTGTCTCGAAAAACCAAAAAAAAAAAAATTATTATACAGGAGATACTTATATTTTAAAAGTATGTTTTATTTAATAATCTTACATAAGAAGCACAATTGATCCTGGTTGAGAACTACTGATAGAAACAAGTATTTATCAATAGTTACATGTGGTGAGCCTCAGTAAATGTCAATTCTCAGGGTATATTAGCTCAACAGCAGGGTGTAGGTCAGTAGGAAGACATCCTCACAACCCTGGTTCAAGTGCAGCAACACCACCCCTCACAGAGCCATAAGGAAAATACTGATTTAGGAAACCGCTCTCCAGGATTCTGATTTAATAGGATTAGGATAATGTCTGTGGATTTGCAATTAATACCCAGTAATAATCACCCTAAGTTTGTCAATTAGTGCTGGTCTAGAAATACACGTTGGATAATGCTGCCCCAACGAGATCTACTCAGGGCGACTCTTGGTCAAGGAAAGAGTCCACACTTACAGGGGTTATTAGATATGGCCTCTAAAATTGTCCGCCTGACTTGAAACTATTCAAAGACTGAGCCTTGCAGAGGAGCATGTAGGTTGCAGGCCTTGCAGAGTGGCAGCTGTGATGGGAGCAAGCATTAAACGGGGTTCTCTTGAACATGCCCTTCTACACCCAAGAACACAGAAACAATGCAAGTATGAACCCCAAATCCAAAAGCCCCCAAACTGAAGTATTCCATAGTCTGAAACATTTGGAGTAACAAAATGTTGAACATTGCACAAGTGGCCTTCTGTGACACATCACAGTAAAAATGCAGGTACAGTTCCCTGCAGACTGTACTGCAAAGTGTATGTGAATAAGGAAGTGTGAACAGGTTTTGCACTTAGATTTGGGTCTGATCCTCAGAGTTTAAGGAATACATGCACACATTCTCAAGTCTGAATCACTTATGGCCCCAACTATTTTGGATCAAGGGATGCTCAGCCTGTACTGTGTCCCTAAGAGAAGTGCAGAGATTAATTCCAAAAATAGAGAGGATAACCAGAACCTTCCCCTAATTCCTATTTAAGTCATCTCCTTAGAGGAAACAAAAACAAAGTAGATTGCTAGATCATTACAGCCTCAATCAGATTGAAATGCCAATCTCCAAGGCAGCACAAGACTAAGATTTTTAGTATAGACAACATAGCATCTAGTACCCAGTATGCAGCCACTAACCTAACAAATATTCCTAACTGAAAATCTGACAACTGACACAGAATATAAGGATATTTGTATGTCCACTGAAGCACACCATTATGGAGATTTAAAAATATCAGATGGCTAAGATAACTGACTCTGGGAATGCCCATAACATTTTTCTCCAGACTTTCTCAGAGTCCATCAATGGTTCCATGTCACAAATTGGCTCTGGCAGCGTACAAGGATAACACAGTTGCACTTAAAACATGCTTTTCACTTTTCCAGGGTGCTCTGCCTATCACTCTTGTGGTGTCCCCAGTCTACCAACAGCCAAAGCCAATGCTAAGCAATTGTTGTGATACAATTACCCAGGATGACCAGGTGTCCCCCTAGCTTCAATAAATGTACACTTTTCCAATCCAAGGAAGATCAACTTAATCCTTCCAAGGATAATCTCACACTCATGGTGGAAGTTTAATTGTCTGGCCTGCAGACCCTCTGCATTATGTTCATGACACTAAAGAATACTTTATCTAGCATCACACTGCACATCACTTCCTTGCAACAAGAACAAGGATATTGTCGTGTATTTGACATAACGTTGCTTCTCACCACAGGCATATATATACAGCATATGAGGTTTGGAAATACCCACATGTTCCCAAAATTCACTACATACCCCTATTATGATGAAAAAGCTGACTTCATAGAACAGTGAATGGGCCTGTGGAGGGTGCCATTAAACTGCAGTGTAAGCTGTTGCCTTAAGCCAGCAGTAACTATTGAATACAAATGCCCAGCTGTGGGAACCATAAAGTGATTACTCCATCCACACTGGTCTTCTGCTTCACCCATGCCTTTCTCCACTGCCTGCCTCTCTCTCTGTCTCTTCAGACTGCCTTCTAATAGCTGTCCGTAACACTTTGTTGTTAAACCTCCTTTTTGCCTCCCTGAATAACTTTTATACACTGTTTCATACATTTATTTTCCTCTTCTTTATTATCTATCTATCTATGAGGTACGTTCCAAACAAGTAGGGATTTCTGGTTCTGTCTTCTATCACCAGTGCCAAAAAGAGTACCAGAGTCATAGCCCGACTGACCTGGAGAGTAAAGAGTACCTCTGCCTATGTCATGGATGCTGGGAAACCTGTAAAAGATCTAACAGAAGCTATTTCAGACTTCTGAGCATGTAGCTTCTGTTCTCACCACTCCTCTCTGGTGTTGTGAAATAAAAGCAGAATGGGCTGGTAAATAAATGTGTGATGTGTGGAGAAGAAAGAAAGGGCTTTGCTCAAAGATGAACGAACATGCAGTAAAGGAGACACCTACACCCTAACCTGGCTTACAGCATCTAGGAACTCCTTGAGAAAAACTTCTAAATTTAAAGACAACACATCAGAATGAAAGACAACCAGGGCAGGGATGTTGTTTGATTTTGTTTTCCTCAGCTCTTTAATCGTGCGCTCAGCCAAATCCAGTCCCATCTGTACCTTCCAGCCCATTCTTAAAAAGCAAAATCTCTAGAGAGTTACGTAAGCACTTGTTACTTACTCAAGGCTGGAATACAAACTTGTAGGTTGTTAAAAAGCAGAATCTGAGGGCTAGGGATACAGCTTAGAGGTAGGATACTGGCTAGCCTATCACAATTTGAATTTGATTTCAACCCCTGATAAAATTTAAAAATTCTAAGTCAAATGCAGTGGTGCATGACTTTAATCCTAGCATCAAGAGGTGGGGATAAGCAGATCAAGTTTGAGGCCAGCCTGGTCTACATAGCCAGGTGGAGACCAACCAAGGCTACACAGTGAGACCATGTCTTTAAAACAAAATAAACTAATTTAAAAAAATAGAATCTCAGGGTAATAGCAGGGTTTTTAATTTCCAGTTCCTTGTGGCACTGTGAATGAACCCAGAGCCTTAAATATACTAGGCAAGTGACCAACTACTGAGTTACATCTCCAGTTCTTGTTCTTATTTCTTTAACTAGTTAAATTCATTCTTTGCTGATTACATGAATGCATGCAACACATTCTGACTACTTTTAAACCCCCATACTCTCATCCTATATGTTAATAAGATCCTCCAGTGACTCATTCACACAGTAAAGTGTAGAAAGTACAGATCTAATCGCACATTTGTCAATGCATAAGTCAAAACAAAACAAAACAAAACAAAAAAAACCCCTCCATTTAGCATGAAGATATAAAAACAAGACAGGTCTGGGAGAAGAGCTAAGAGGTACGTCGTTTGCATGACATTCCTAAGTTCCTCAGCTATGTGTGATGGATGAGGTGTTAAAAGGAGAACTGTTCAGGCCTCAGTGAGATGCAGCAATGATGTACACTGGAGAAAGAGCTCAGCTAGGATCCATGCCTGCCACAAAAGCCACCCTAAGAGTGTGTCCACTCTTGCTTGCGGGGGAGTTGAGAAAAAGCAGGGAGAGGACGAGGAAGACAGAAGATTTATCAATCCCCAAAGTTGATAAGTTTTGCCTCAAGAGACAGGCAAAATCAAGACTTTCCAAAAATCTAGCTTCTAGGAAATTAATGAATATCCTCAATTAATTTCAGGATGACCATAGTCGTTAGCTGGTTATCCTGAATCAAGAAAGAAATGTGGGTTTCAACTCAAGACAACCTAAACCCTCTTATCAGCTTTGAAGTTTTTTTCTGGAGTTGCTGGCAAGGAGACTGGAAAAGAGGAAATCCAGACAGAGAGATCTTTGTATATCTTGTGCTCTGGGCAGCAGCATCTTTAGCCTTAACAGCAACTGTATTTTAGAACCGAGAAAGTAAACCTATTTTAGCAGTGCTTCCCCGTCCCCGCCCCTATCCCTGAGTAAACTTCTTGTCTCTTAGTCCTATGGAAGGGGGTTCTCCTTTCGCAGGAGCTTCCTTAAAAAAAAAAAAAAAAAAAAAAAAGTAAGCAGGAAGAAGATACACTTGAAAAGGAAGCTAACAAAAACCAAAGCAAAACCAGAGTTAGGTTTCACTGCAAGGCCCACCGGGGATTTAAAGAGGAAAGGCGAGCTGTATGTGTAATATGCGATGCCACACTGTCCTTTCCTAAACTGTGATGACAGAATTCTGAAATGTCTGAAGTTACTTACATACCTCAGACTGTGGGGGGAGGAAAGAGATAACGGTTTCTTTTCATAGAATAAACAGAATGTTTTATAGCGGCGGTACAGAAAGCCAAAGGTCATTCACTACAACCACTAAGCTGCTTAATCTGGCCTCGCATTGTTATCACAGTTAGGGCCAGAGCCTCTGCACTGACGGTCAGCTATTCATTCTTAGGAAGTCTATATTTAAAAACCTAACGTAAAAAAGCAAAGGAGAATCAATCATACCGTAGAATGAAGGGCAAAGAAATCCATAGACGGATGGACGGGACACCACACACACACACACACACACACACACACACACACACCCTGCTACTCCCCCCGCCCCCCGCACTCCCCCTGATCTCCCCCACTCAAGCTTCAGGTTCCTAATGGTCTGGCCAATCACTGCTGTCTGAGATCTAAGCTTTCTGGTGGGTCATCTGAGAAGTTGTAAATCTTGCTCAAGGGGATAGTTCTTTGTCAAGCTGAAATGTCTTCCTGGCTTCCTCTCACCTTTTTCTTTCTCCCAGCATGAGAGATTCTTAGGTAAATTATAATTTCTTCGTGGCTATTGTTTCAATAGTCTGACAGCCAAAAGGACAGGCACAAGTGTCTTTAAAGTATTCTCTTCCTGCCAGGCATTCCTGGTTACAGCATCAAAACTATACATAATCCAAAGCAAAGGAAAAAATGTTCAATGCAGTTAAAAAGCCTTAACCAAGTCTCTGTGGTCAGCTTTAATACTATGTCATCTTTATGACCAAATCCTACCGCCTCTGTACACTTCTCCCCACCAAGTCCACAAACTGATAGGTTTTGGATTTGAGGTTGGTGATTCCAGGGGACACAGATCGATGACTGGGGACTGAGGAGTTTATTATGAGAGTTATTCGTGCCGTGAACACACAGACAGGAGCAGCAGAATGCCAAGGGCTCTCAGAAGAGTTTGGGTCTCAAACACTAGTGACCTCATAGAATAAGAGCCCTAAGCACAGAAGAGGAAGCCTCTTCCCATACAGTGGGGCTCACAACAAGAGTCTACAGTCAGGCTCTCAGATTCCCAGGCAGGAAGCAGAGGAAGGGGTGGAGAACAAACTGTGACAAGTCTTTGGTGTAGTTGCACTTCCCAAGTGAGCCTGTTAGCAAGTGACACACAAAGTACCAGAAGCCTGACTGTCAGTATCTGTGAGAGGAGTCCAGAGAGGCTGGGATCTAACAGTATATCCTTACACAAACCACTAGGTTACCAAGTGAGCTGAAGGAAACTACTCGCTGGGCATCAAAGAACGTCCCTTCTGCATGGAGACAATGCTAGCTTTATAAGTATAAGCTAATTGTGCTTACAGGCAGAAGCTTCCTCCTTACAGCCACAGCTGTCAATGACTCTCTAATCCTCTAATCCTGTAGCAGACTTCCCAGGTGCCCACTGTCAGGAGAATGGCAAGTGTCATTTACACTTCCCCAAGGTTACCAGACACCTAGGACATCAGAGGGCTACGGGTATAATGGATCCACCTCAACTAGATGTTCTTTTCCCCTTCAGCATTCTCAGAGTCATGCAATCCTTCTCCAGAACGCAGGGCCACCTCCCTTGTGACCTGGGAATCAAGGACAGCTTGGCTCACACTGAGGATGACTCATTAAGCATATGACATGAGACCTGTCCCTTCCACTGAGACCTATAAGAAGGGACTCCAGTTCTGCTTCATGATCCTGAACTCTCATAGAACCCACCCATGCTGTGTGTGTGTGTCTGGGGCAAGGAGCTTGCTCAGAACTTCTGCCATGCTGATGTTTTGTCTTCCTACCCATGTAATTAATAATTCTTCAAATAAGTCTCTTATACCAAGGACAATCTCCCTTAGTGGCCCCCTTACATTCCAAACCCCAAACCTTTCAGACAAGTTTAATACAAATCAAGCATTGTATATAAGAAGAAACAAGAGAAACCCTGCCTCAAGCTATGTAAAGGGAGATCTCCTAAATGTTATGTTCTGACCTCAACACATGGATGGTGCAAGCACAGATGTGTGCATGTGCTCTAACACACACACACACACACACACACACACACACACCCCTAATAAATTAATTAATTAAAAATATTTATTTTAAAAGACGGGGAGCTGATGAGATGGCTCAGTGGACTTTGACCAAGGTTCAAGGTTCATGCTACATGACTAAATTTCCATACCTAGAACCCAGATGGTGGAAAAAGATCTGACTCTCGCAAGTTGTTCTCTGACTCCACTCATGCATTATAGTGTGTGCACACCAATACATATGCACACAGAATCAATAAGTAAAAATGTATTTTAAAAGAAAGAGAGAGAGAGAGAAGGAAAGGAAGGAAGGAAGGAAGGAAGGAAGGAAGGAAGGAAGGAAGGAAGGAAGGAAGGAAGAAAGGAAGAAAAACTAGATGGGCAGTGGTGGCACACACCTTTAATCCCAGCACTTGTGTGACAGAGACAGACAGATTTCTGAGTTCGAGGCCAGCTTGGTCTGCAGAGTGAGTTCCAGGACAGCCAGCACTACACAGAGAAACCCTGTCTCTAAAAATCTAAAAAAAAAAAAAAGAAGAAGAAAGAGAGAGAGAGAGAGAGAAAGAAAGAAAGAAAGGAAAGAAAGAACGAAAAAAAGAAAGAAAAAAGGAAAGAAAGAAATAAAGAAAGAATGAAGGAAAGAAAGAAAAAAGGAAAGAAAGAAAGGAAGGAAGGAAGGAAGGAAGGAAGGAAGGAAGAAAGAAAGAAAGAAAGAAAGAAAGAAAGAAAGAAAGAAAGAAAGAAAGAAAGAAAGAAAGAAAGAAAGAAAGGAAGAAAGGAAGGAAGGAAGAAAGGAAGGAAGAAGGAAAGAGCGAGCATTTTGTCTGGGAGCACGCAGCAGTGTGGCAGTCCTGGAAGAAGCAAAGATCTTCTACAGAGAAACACACGTCCTATTCTAGGTATCTTCAATACCAGACTATTGAAGAAATGGTTATCAAGGAAATGGAATCTCCCCCAGGATCTCATGTTGAGGTAGGAAAAGGCTGAAGCTTGCTGCTGATTCAGAAAAGTGGATAGATACACTTTGAGTTTGATAGAAGCAAGCTTTCCTCAGATGGACTTCAATTCAGGATTTAAGGTCTCAGACACCCATGGTCACAAAAAACTTCCACTAAGTCAGTGACCCCTGAGTTCTTTTTTTTTTTTTTTTTTTTTTTTTTTTCGAGACAGGGTTTCTCTGTGTAGCCCTGGCTGTCCTGGCACTCACTTTGTAGACCAGGCTGGCCCCGAACTCAGAAATCCGCCTGCCTCTGCCTCCCGAGTGCTGGGACTAAAGGCGTGCGCCACCACGCCCAGCGACCCCTGAGTTCTTATCTCTTCAATTCAAAAAATGAAATTCACAGATAATGAGAAAATGGTAAAGCAAAAACACTACAGCTCTCATCTTTAAGGAAATAAGAGGACAGTTTATTCTGAAGCCATTTCAAGTGACCATTGTCCAGGAACACAGATTGAAGTTACCCCAGACTCTATGTCCTAATGTGAAAGCAATTTCACAGTTTTACAGAACAAAGAAAGTCAAAATCAAGGCAAATTAAATTGGATGACATTTGTAGCTTTGGGGTTGGTAGAAGCTAGGAGTCTGCTAAGTTAGTAAATTTCAAAAGGGTTTTATCTATTAGTCACAGAATGTTAGCTCGGACACAGAGGTGGGTAAGGTATGGCTACTGGGAGGAGGGCTCGCTAAAACTTGCCCAAGACAAGGTAATTAGCCTGCACCATTCCTCTCTCTCCATGGTATTGCAGATCTAATCGGTCTGCTCAGACACAGCCTCCTCTCAGGAGTTGTCATTCACAATTCCCTTGTCTACAAAGCATCACATTTTGGTCAGGAGCGATGCCACATGTTATTTATTAAATATCATAAGTTCCCTCACAACTAGGAATCTCATTCATAGGACCTGATGTAGATGAGGCTGAATAGCGGGCAGGACAGCATTTTCAGGAGAGAGAATAGCTGGCAAAGGCCATTAAGAAACAAAATCCTGGATCATATCAATCCATTCTTTCAGGATCCGCACATGAGTTATTTTTTATACTCTCTGTACCTGACATAACATGTGAGCTAAGATGACTATAGCTAAATTAAGTAATCAACAACACAGTTTGATAAAATGGAGTGAAGGTCAAAAAGGAAACATGTCTAAAACCAAACTTTGTAACCAGATTGACTTTGTATTTCCCCTGTATTTATAATTATTTGTAATATATGAACTAACACATTTAAATGTTTAGAAAAGGACTTTGGGAGAAGTCAGTGTAGCATTATCCTTCCCCCTTTCTTATTAGTAAGATACAAATTGTTTAACTTTTAAATCTTAGCTAATTGTATTATAGGACAGCTTAGATACTAATTAAATCAAGAAACATCACTACTTAAGTTATAAAACATTGTGAATATTGCTATTAGACTTTTAGACTGATGACTTCTGTATAATTTGGATAAGAAAAGCTAACTTGAGACACAGGTGTTAAATGACCATTTAGTAAAAGGATAAAATAAAAGTTTTTAAAGTTCTTTTGTTTTTGGTAAATCTTACTAAGAACAAATTAATATTTAAGAATATGGATGCAAAAATCAAGCATTAAATTTATCTTAGGGTTTTAGATTAAATTAAATTTTACAACCTCTATATTTTTTTTATATAGAAAACGGATATTTTAACCTTTACTTATGTACATATTTTCATGTAGGGAATAACCATCCGGCCACTGGTGGAATTTCTTGATGTTAAGAGATCAAATAAGAAGCAGCAAGCTGTCAGTGAAGAGATCCACTGTCGGGTAGGTGTTGACCAGGGATCAGCTTAATAAAGAAATTGTGTAGTAATGAGAGAAACCCCCTTGCTATTGTGCACTGCTGGAAAGGAAAAAAAAAAACGGATATTTTATTCTTAATATTTCAGTTTTATTCCCTGTGTTACTGGTAATGATAAGTGTAAATGTATTGTTTATTTTATCTTTACCATAGTACTTTCTACTGGGTTTTCTTTATATTGATTTTTCCCAATTGATTTTCATATATATATATATATATATATATATATATATATATATATGAGTATTGACACTTTTGCCCTGAATGTTATAGGGCATTTCTCGAAGGTTTTCAAATTGTCCCTAATTTTCCATGGAGTATTCCACCTTTATCTTATGACATGCTTAGAAAAGACTTTTCTTTTTTCTTTTTTTTTAATTGGATATTTTATTTGTTTACATTTCAAATGTTATCCCCTTTCCTGGTTTCCCCGCTGAAACTCCCCTATCCCCACCCCAACCCTTCTCCTATGAGGGTGCCCCCCCCAATCCCACCTAACCACCCTAGCATTCCTCTACACTAGGATATCAAGCCATCACAGGACCAAGGGCCTCCCCTCACACTGATGTCAGATAAAGTCCCTTCAGCTCTTTCAGCCCTTCCCCTAACTCCTCCATTTGGGTCCCTGTGTTCAGTTTGATGGTTGACTGCAAGCACCTGCATCTCTATTGGTCATGATCTGGCAGAGCCTCTCAGGAGATTGCTGTATCAGGCTTCTGTCAGCAAGCACTTCTTGGCATCAGCTAATAGTGTCTGGGTTTGTTGTCTGCATGTGGGATGGATCCCCAGGTGGGGCAGCCTCTGGATGGCCTTTCCTTTAGTCTCTGTTCTGCTCTTTGTCCCTGTATTTCCTTTAGACAGGAGCAATTCTGGATTAAAATTATGGAGATGGGTGGGTGGCCCCATCCCTCAACTGGGGGCGGGAGGGGGGGGCTTGCCTAACCTCTGGATATGTTTTGACCTACAGGTTCTCCCCCTCCTTTGTGGGGTATTTCAGCTAAAATCATTCCCTTGGGGTTCTGGGAGGCTCTTGCTTTCCTGGCATCTGGAACTTTCTAGTTGCTAACCTCCAGTTCCCCACCCCCCATTGCTACATACTTCTGTTCAATTTCTTGACCCTCTGTACATCTTCTCCATCTCCTCCCATACCTGATTCTTCACCTCTTTTCCCCTCCCTCTCTTCTCTTCCTCCCAAGTTCTTCCCACTCTCTATGTCCCTTGATTATATTGTTCCTTCTTCTAAATAGGACTGAAGCATCCACTCTTTGGCCTTCCTTCCTCTTGAACTTCATGTGAGTTGTATCATGGGTATTCCACAATCTTTGCCTAATATCCACTTATCAGTGAGTAGATACCATGTGTGTTCGTTAGTGACTGAGTTACCTCACTCAGGATTATATTTTCTAGATCTATCCATTTGCCTGTTAATTCTGTGAAGACATTGCTTTTCATAGCTGAGTAGTACTCCATTGTATAAATGTACCACATTTTTTGTATCCATTCCTCTGTTGAGGTGAGGGACATCTAGGTTGTTTTCAGCTGCTGGTTATTATAAATATGGCTGCTATGAACATAGTAGAGCATGTGTCCTTATTAAACCTTGAAGCATATTCTGAATATATGCCCAGGAGTGGTATAGCTGAGTCCTCAGGTAGCACTATGTCCAATTTTCTGAGGAACTTCCAGACTGATATCCAGAGTGGTTGTACCAGCTTGCAATCCCAGCAGCAATGGAGGAGTGTTTTTCTTTCTCCACATGATCGCCAGCATCTGGGAGATGCTGGGAGATGGAAGAACTGGGTTCTGATGATGCCAAGTAGCCTTGGTTTCTGTTGCTTATATTCTTGTGCCTGCATCTTGCCATCTGGTTTTCTGTGGTGTTTTCTGGCCTTTCTGTCTCTGACTGTGGCTTGTCCCTCCTGTAAGCCTGTGTGTCAGCACTCCTGGGAGACCAGTTCTCTCCTGGTGGGATTTGGGTATGGAGAGCTGTGTCACAAGGTCAGCTCTGGGTGCAGATAGATTCTAGAAGCATCTGGTCTCAGGCTGCTCCTCAGTTCCTGTGCCCTGAGGGCTCCAGGAGGATCCCTCTTGGGCTGGGTATTTGAGCAGAAGTGGTGGTCTTACCTGTGCTCTCAGGTGTGTCAGCACTCCTGGAAGACCAGCTCTCTCCCAGAGGAATTTGGGTTTGGAGAGCTGTGGCACAGGGTCAGCTCCAGGAGCAGATGGAAACCAGAAGCACTATATTACTTTTAACTTATTAACAAATATATCCAGTTTTTAAATAATTTTTTACAATATACATCAGTCTTAACATTCTTCTTGTTATCATGAAATTTAGAAAACAATTTTAATGAGTTAATTAAAAATGGAAGACCAGGCCGGAGTAGCGGGTGCGCAGGGTTGCCTGACACCCGCCAGCTACCCACGACCCCCGCCGCAGAATTTTGGGACTGCTGGTGAGTGGAACACAGCTTCTGCTCCAGTCCAATCACGCGGGACCTGAGACTGCTCTGGTTGGGGAGAGAGAAATCCGGCCTACATAGGGCCACAACCCTCTTCCGGTCAGAAAAGCACCGGGGCAGCTGGGGCGCAGGGTCTGCTGACACTCGCCAGCTACCCACAACACCCGCCACAGGATCTTAAGACTTCTGGTGAGGGTAGCACAGCTTCTGCTCCAATCCAATTGCACGGGACCTGAGACTGCATTAGTTAGGGAAGCAGAAACCGGCCTGAGTAGGGCCACAGGCCTCATCTGGCCGGATCAGCGCCGGGGTAGCGGGAGCGCAGGGTTGCCTGACACCCGCCAGCTACCCACGACCCCCGCCGCAGGATTTTGGGACTGCTGGTGAGTGGAACACAGCTTCTGCTCCAGTCCAATCACGCGGGACCTGAGACTGCTCTGGTTGGGGAGAGAGAAATCCGGCCTACATAGGGCCACAACCCTCTTCCGGTCAGAAAAGCACCGGGGCAGCTGGGGCGCAGGGTCGGCTGACACTCACCAGCTACCCACAACACCCACCACAGGATCTTAAGACTTCTGGAGAGTGGAACACAGCTTCTGCTCCAATCCAATTGCACGCGGGACCAGAGACTGCATTAGTTAGGGAAGCAGAAAAACGGCCTGAGTAGGACCACAGGCCTCTTCCGGCTGGACCAGCACCGGGGTACCGTCAGCTACCCACGACCCCCGCCGCACGATTTAGAGACTGCTGGTGAGTGGAACACAGCTTCTGCTCCAATCTTTAAACAGTGACAACGATAACAACTAACCCCAGAGATTACCAGATGGCGAAAGGTAAACGTAATAATCTTACTAACAGAAACCAAGACCACTCACCATCATCAGAACCCAGCACCCCCACTTCGCCCAGTCCAGGGCACCCCAACACACCGGAAAAGCTAGACACGGATTTAAAAGCATATCTCCTGATGATGATAGAGGACTTCAAGAAGGACTTTAATAACACACTTAAAGAAATGCAAGAGAACACTGCTAAACAGGCAGAAGACAATAAAGAGGAAGCACAAAAATCCCTTAAAGAATTGCAGGAGAACACTGCTAAAGAGTTACAAATCCTTAAAGAAAAACACGATAACATAATCAAACAGGTAGAAGTCCTTACAGAAAAACAGGAAAACACATCCAAACAGATGATGGAAATGAACAAAACCATACTAGACCTAAAAAGGGAAGTAGACACAATAAAGAAAACACAAAATGAGGCAACACTGGAGATAGAAACCCTAGGAAAGAAATCTGGAACCATAGATACGAGCATCAGCAACAGAATACAAGAGATGGAAGAGAGAATCTCAGGTGCAGAAGATTCCATAGAGAACATCGGCACAACAATCAAGGAAAATGTAAAATGCAAAAAGATCCTAACTCAAAACATCCAAGAAATACAGGACACAATGAGAAGACCAAACCTACGGATAATAGGAGTGGATGAGAATGAAGATTTTCAACTCAAAGGACCAGCAAACATCTTCAACAAAATTATAGAAGAAAACTTCCCAAATCTAAAGAAAGAGATGCCCATGAACATACAAGAAGCCTACAGAACTCCAAATAGACTGGACCAGAAAAGAAATACCTCCCGACACATAATAATCAGAGCAACAAATGCTCTAAATAAAGATAGAATACTAAAAGCAGTAAGAGAAAAAGGCCAAGTAACATATAAAGGCAAGCCTATCAGAATTACACCAGATTTTTCACCAGAGACTATGAAAGCCAGAAGATCCTGGACGGATGTTATACAGACACTAAAAGAACACAAATTCCAGCCCAGGCTACTATACCCAGCCAAACTCTCAATAAACATAGATGGAGAAACCAAAGTATTCCATGACAAAACCAAATTCACACATTATCTCTCCACGAATCCAGCCCTTCAAAGGATAATAACAGAAAAAAACCAATACAAGGACAGGAACCACGCCCTAGAAACAACAAGAAGGTAATCCCTCAACAAACCTAAAAGAAGACAGCCACAAGAACAAAATGCCAACTTTAACAACAAAAATAACAGGAAACAACAATTACTTTTCCTTAATATCTCTTAATATCAATGGACTCAACTCCCCAATAAAAAGACATAGACTAACAAACTGGCTACACAAACAAGACCCAACATTTTGCTGCTTACAGGAAACTCATCTCAGAGAAAAGGATAGACACTACCTCAGAATGAAAGGCTGGAAAACAATTTTCCAAGCAAATGGCATGAAGAAACAAGCTGGAGTAGCCATTCTAATATCTGATAAGATTGACTTCCAACCCAAAGTCATTAAAAAAGACAGGGAGGGACACTTCATACTCATCAAAGGTAAAATCCTCCAAGAGGAACTATCAATCCTGAATATCTATGCTCCAAATACAAAGGCAGCCACATTCATTAAAGAAACTTTAGTAAAGCTCAAAGCACACATTGCACCTCATACAATAATAGTGGGAGACTTCAACACACCACTTTCACCAATGGACAGATCATGGAAACAGAAACTAAACAGGGACACAGTGAAACTAAGAGAAATTATGAATCAAATGGATCTGGCAGATATCTACAGAACATTCTATCCTAAAACAAAAGGATATACCTTCTTCTCAGCACCTCATGGTACCTTCTCCAAAATTGACCACATAATTGGTCACAAAGCAGGCCTCAACAGATATAAAAATATTGAAATTGTCCCATGCATCCTATCAGATCACCATGGACTAAGGCTGATCTTCAATAACAAAATAAATAATAGAAGCCAACCTTCACGTGAAAACTGAACAACACTCTTCTCAATGATACCTTGGTCAAGGAAGGAATAAAGAAAGAAATTAAGGACTTTTTAGAGTTCAATGAAAATGAAGCCACAACATACCCAAACTTATGGGACGCAATGAAAGCATTTCTAAGAGGAAAACTCATAGCTCTGAGTGCCTCCAAAAAGAAACTAGAGAGAGCACACATTAGCAGCTTGACAACACACCTAAAAGCACTAGAACAAAAGGAAGCAAATTCACCCAAGAGGAGTAGACGGCAGGAAATAATCAAACTCAGGGGTGAAATCAACCAAGTGGAAACAAGAAAAAGTATTCAAAGAATCAACCAATCAAGGAGCTGGTTCTTTGAGAAAATCAACAAGATAGATAAACCCTTAGCCAGACTCACTAGAGGGCACAGGGAAAGCATCCTAATTAACAAAATCAGAAATGAAAAAGGAGACATAACAACAGATCCTGAAGACATCCAAAACACCATCAGATCCTTCTACCAAAGGCTATACTCAACAAAACTGGAGAACCTGGATGAAATGGAGAAGTTCCTAGACAGATACCAGGTACCAAAGTTGAATCAAGATCAGGTTAATGATCTAAACAGCCCTATATCCCCCAAAGAAATAGAAGCAGTCATTAATAGTCTCCCAACTAAAAAAAGCCCAGGACCAGATGGGTTTAGTACAGAGTTCTATCAGACCTTCAAAGAAGATCTAATCCCAGTTCTTCACAAACTATTCCACAAAATAGAAACAGAAGGTACTCTACCCAACTCATTCTATGAAGCCACAATTACTCTGATACCTAAACCACAAAAAGACCCAACAAAGATAGAAAACTTCAGACCAATATCCCTTATGAATATTGATGCAAAAATCCTCAATAAAGTTCTTGCTAACCGAATCCAAGAACACATCAAAACAATCATCCATCCTGACCAAGTAGGTTTCATCCCAGGGATGCAGGGATGGTTCAATATACGGAAATCCATCAACGTAATCCAGTATATAAACAAACTCAAAGACAAAAACCACATGGTCATCTCGTTAGATGCGGAAAAAGCATTTGACAAGATCCAACACCCATTCATGATAAAAGTCTTGGAAAGATCAGGAATTCAAGGCCCATACCTAAACATGATAAAAGCAATCTACAGCAAAACAGTAGCCAACATCAAAGTAAATGGTGAGAAGCTTGAAGCAATCCCTCTAAAATCAGGGACTAGACAAGGCTGTCCACTTTCTCCATACCTATTCAACATTGTACTTGAAGTCCTAGCCAGAGCAATTCGACAACAAAAGGAGATCAAAGGGATACAAATTGGAAAAGATGAAGTCAAAATATCACTTTTTGCAGATGATATGATAGTATATATAAGTGACCCTAAAAATTCCACCAGAGAACTCCTAAGCCTGATAAACAGCTTCGGTGAAGTAGCTGGATATAAAATTAACTCAAACAAATCAATGGCCTTTCTCTACACAAAGAATAAACAGGCTGAGAAAGAAATTAGGGAAACAACACCCTTCTCAATAGTCACAAATAATATAAAATATCTTGGCGTGACTCTAACTAAGGAAGTGAAAGATCTGTATAATAAAAACTTCAAGTCTCTGAAGAAAGAAATTATAGAAGATCTCAGAAGATGGAAAGATCTCCCATGCTCATGGATTGGCAGGATCAACATTGTAAAAATGGCTATCTTGCCAAAAGCAATCTACAGATTCAATGCAATCCCCATCAAAATTCCAAATCAATTCTTCAATGAATTAGAAAGTGCAATCTGCAAATTCATCTGGAATAACAAAAAACCTAGGATAGCAAAAACTCTTCTCAAGGATAAAAGAACCTCTGGTGGAATCACCATGCCGGACCTAAAGCTCTACTACAGAGCAATTGTGATAAAAACTGCATGGTACTGGTATAGTGACAGACAAATAGACCAATGGAATAGAATTGAAGACCCAGAAATGAACCCACACACCTATGGTCACTTGATCTTCGACAAGGGAGCTAAAAACATCCAGTGGAAGAAAGACAGCATTTTCAACAAATGGTGCTGGCACAACTGGTTGTTAACATGTAGAAGAATGCGAATCGATCCATTCCTATCTCCTTGTACTAAGGTCAAGTCTAAGTGGATCAAGGAACTTCACATAAAACCAGAGACACTGAAACTTATAGAGGAGAAAGTGGGGAAAAGCCTTGAAGATATGGGCACAGGGGGAAAAATTCCTGAATAGAACAGTAATGGCTTGTGCTGTAAGATCGAGAATTGACAAGTGGGACCTCATGAAACTACAAAGCTTCTGCAAGGCTAAAGACACCATCAATAAGACAAAAAAACCACCAACAGATTGGGAAAGGATCTTCACCTATCCTAAATCAGATAAGGGACTAATATCCAATATATATAAAGAACTCAAGAAGGTGGACTCCAGAAAGTCAAATAACCCCATTAAAAAATGGGGCTCAGAACTGAACAAAGAATTCTCACCTGAGGAATACCGAATGGCAGAGAAGCACCTGAAAAAATGTTCAACATCCTTAATCATCAGGGAAATGCAAATCAAAACAACCCTGAGATTCCACCTCACACCAGTCAGAATGGCTAAGATCAAAAATTCAGGTGACAGCAGATGCTGGCGAGGATGTGGAGAAAGAGGAACACTCCTCCATTGTTGGTGGGATTGCAAGCTTGTACAACCACTCTGGAAATCAGTCTGGCGGTTCCTCAGAAAATTGGACATAGTACTACCGGAGGATCCAGCAATACCTCTCCTGGGCATATATCCAGAAGATGTCCCAACCGGTAAAAAGGACACATGCTCCACTATGTTCATAGCAGCCCTATTTATAATAGCCAGAAGCTGGAAAGAACCCAGATGTCCCTCAACAGAGGAATGGATACAGAAATTATGGTACATTTACACAATGGAGTACTACTCAGCTATTAAAAAGAATGAATTTATGAAATTCCTAGCCAAATGGATGGACCTGGAGGGCATCATCTTGAGTGAAGTAACACAATCACAAAAGAACTCACACAATATGTATTCATTGATAAGTGGATATTAGCCCAAAACTTAGGATACCCAAGATATAAGATACAATTTGATAAACGCATGAAACTCAAGAAGAATGAAGACCAAAGTGTGGACACTGTGCACCTTCTTAGAATTGGGAACAAAACACCCAGGGAAGGAGTTACAGAGACAAAGTTCGTAGCTGTGATGAAAGGATGGAACATTTAGAGACTGCTGTATCCAGGGATCCGTCCCATAATCAGCTTCTAAACGCTGACACCATTGCATACACTAGCAAGATTTTGCTGAAAGGACCCAAATATAGCTGTCTCTTGTGAGACGATGCCGGGGCCTAGCAAACACAGGAGTGGATGTTCACAGTCAGCTATTGGATGTATCACAGGGCTCCCAATGGAGAAGCTAGAGAAAGTACCCAAGGAGCTAAAGGGATCTGCAACCCTATTGTTGGAACAACATGATGTACTAACCAGAACCCTGGAGCTCTTGTCTCTAGCTGCATATGTATCGAAAGATGGCCTAGTCGGCCATCAATGGAAAGAGAGGCCCATTGGACTTGCAAACTTTATATGCCCCAATATAGGGGAATGCCAGGGCCAAAAGAATGGGAATGGGTGGGTAGGGAAGTGGGGGGCGCTATGGGGGACTTTTGGGATAGTATTGGAAATGTAACTGAGGAAAATATGTAATAAAAATATTTTAAAAAAAAATGAGCTCAGAACTGAACAAAGAATTCTCACCTGAGGAATACCAAATGGCTGAGAAGCACCTGAAAAAATATCCAACATCCTTAATCATCAGGGAAATGCAAATCCAAAAACCCTGAGATTCCACCTCACACCAGTCAGAATGGCTAAGATCAAAAATTCAGGTGACAGCAGATGCTGGCGAGGATGTGGAGAAAGAGGAACACTCCTTCATTTTTGGTGGGATTGCAAGCTGGTACAACCACTCTGGAAATCAGTCTGGCGGCTCCTCAGAAAATTGGACATAGTAGTACCAGAGGATCCTGCAATACCTCTCCTGGGAATATATCCAGAAGATGTCCCAACCAGTAAGAAGAACACATGCTCCACTATGTTCATAGCAGCCTTATTTATAATAGCCAGAAGCTGGAAAGAACCCAGATGCCCCACAACAGAGGAATAGATACAGAAAATGTGGTACATTTACACAATGGAGTACTACTCAGCTATTAAAAAGAAGGAATTTATGAAATTCCTAGGCAAATGGATGGACCTGGAGGGTATCATCCTGAGTGAGGTAACCCAATCACAAAGGAACTCACACAATATGTACTCACTGATAGGTGGATATTAGCCCAGAAACTTAGGATACCCAAGATATAAGATACAATTTGCTAAACACATGAAACTCAAGAATGAAGACCAAAGTGTGGACACTTTGCCCCTTCTTAGAATTGGGAACAAAACACCCATGGAAGGATTTACAGAGGTAAAGTTTGGAGCTGAGATGAAAGGATGGACCATCTAGAGACTGCCATATCCGGGTTCCATCCTATAATCAGCTTCCAATGGCTGACACCATTGCATACACTAGCAAGATTTTGCTGAAAGGACCCAGATTGAGCTATCTCTTGTGAGACTATGCCAGGGCCTAGCAAACACAGAAGTGGATGCCCACTGTCAGCTATTGGATGGATCACAGGGCCCCCAATGGTGGAGCTAGAGAAAGTACCCAAGGAGCTAAAGGGATCTGCAATCCTATAGGTGGAACAACAATATGAACTAACCAGTACCCCTACCCCCCTGGAGTTTATGTCTCTACCTGCATATGAATCAGATGATGGCCTAGTAGGCCATCAGTGGAAAGAGAGGCCCATTGGTCATGCAAACTTTATATGCCTCAGTTCAGGGGAAAGACAGGGCCAAGAAGTGGGAGTGGATGGGTGGGAGAGTGGGTGGGGGAGCGTGTGGGGGACTTTTGGGATAGCATTGGAAGTGTAAATGGAATAAATACCCAATTAAAAAAACATAAAAAAAGAAAAAAAAATGGAAGACCAGCCGGGCGTGGTGGCGCACGCCTTTAATCCCAGCACTCGGGAGGCAGAGGCAGGCGGATTTCTGAGTTCGAGGCCAGCCTGGTCTACAAAGTGAGTTCCAGGACAGCCAGGGCTACACAGAGAAACCCTGTCTCGAAAAACCAAAAAAAAAAAAAAAAAAAAAAAAAAAAGGAAGACCAAGAGGCTTTATCTAAACACATAAAACATGGTGTTTTAGATATCTAATAGTTATAAGTAGTTAAAATACATTAGTAGTTTTGTGACCAAATTTAAATTAAGTATGTGTTAAAATTTAAGCCATTATGCAGTGTAGGATGACATGGAGTTTTGTTGTTAGAAACAGCATTTACTTTTATTGTACTTAAGAGGTAACAAAGTATGATAAGACATCCAGATCAGGATAGAGTTTGACTTAATTATTCATTTTTAAGCTAATAACAAGGATAACTAATATTTAAAAATATATCATTATGTTGCAATATATTAATCATCTGTAAAACTCTAAAATATCTGTATAAGCCTTAAAGTAGGTTCTTAAATGATAATTTAAAAAGTTATTTAGAGTTATCTCTTACATAGTTCTTGAAAAATCCATTCATTTGATTTTAAAGAGGCAGAAGTAATAAGAAGAAACACATAAACATCTTCAAAGTGTTCATATTCATATGTATATTCCCATATATGTGATATGTGTACAAAAGCACAGGCATAAATCATACTTTTAATCTTTGGTATAGAGTTTAGTATTTCAAGGGAGTGCACAGGAACATCATATCCTACAGAAGGAGCAACCATCTCTTAAAGTTAATGTATGTCCGCAAGAAATATGGGTCAAGTTAATGTATATCCTCAAGCAATAAAGGCCAGAAGTGGGATAAGGATCAAACAGATAGCATCTAGACCAGTACTGTGTGAGTATGTATATCTTACCCTAAAAGCAGACTTGAAAATGTTTTAATTTAAAAACTTATATTAATCGTCCCCCTCTAAGATGTGGTCCCTTTAAGATGAGTACTCTGGGTTTTATGTCAACATGTATTATGAAAACAACAACAAAACATATAACCATATATATATATATATATATATACATAATAGACATTTAATAGCTGGGTGGTCAGCCATGGTGCATGGCTTTAATTCTAGCACCCAGAAGGCAGAATCCCAGAAACTATCTCAAAAAAAAAAAAAAAATCAAAACCACCAAAAAAAAAAGAAAGAAAAAATTTCAACATTATTATTTGTTTGTATTACATTTCCTATAATCCTCATTGTGAAAAGGAAACAAAATAGATATCTTCAGTAAACATGTAAATCTATTAATTTATAGATGGTCCAGTACAAAAGCAAATAAAAACACATACATACAAACATAAATACACTTAACAGTTTTATACTAAGAATAGTTTGGCCTACTCAATTATTCTTTTTATATTAAATGTAGAAAAGTGACTTAGAACGTTAAAGAAACAATAAGGGTGGCTGGTGAGATGGCTCAACAGTTAAGAGCTCTAACTGCTCTTCCAAAGGTCCTGAGTTCAAATCCCAGCAACCACATGGTGGCTCACAACCATCCATAATGAGATCTGATGCCCTCTTTTGGAGTGTCCAAAGACAGCTACAGTGTACTTACATATAATAAATAAGTAAATCTTTTTTAAAAAAAGAAATAAGATAAGTCATCACTGGGATAACCATCAAAACAATTTATGAATGATGCAAAACTGCCACAATGTCCTCAAGGCAAGATAGCTGTGTATAATGGTCAAAAGCATAGACAGATGGGAGTGAGAATCCTCTGGCTCAACGTTGTAGCATTCATTAAACAAACTTAGACTTAAAAAATAAACAAGAGTATTTTGAAGAAATAATATGAATTTTTGTTATTCTTTATATATATATGAGATGAACTAGTAGGTATATTTAGATTCTGTTTTCGAAGGAAATCTGATCAATTTTATGTATATGATATTAACTTTTATAGCTTAATGAAATCTAGACCCAACAAATGTTATTTTTTCTTTTCTCCCACTTCTTTTTTAAAGTTTTTTTAAATGTTATTTTTTATTTATTTATTTTTAAAAGATTTATTTATTTATTTATTTATTATATGTAAGTACACTGTAGTTGTCTTCAGGCATACCAGAAGAGGGAGTCAGATCTTATTACAGATGGTTGTGAGCCACCATGTGGTTGCTGGGATTTGAACTCTGGACCTTCGGAAGAGCAGTCGGGTGCTCTTACCCACTGAGCCATCTCTCCAGCCCAAATGTTATTTTTAAAACAATAAGCATTTTAAGGTTTATGAAACATTTAACATTTCCAAATATATTATTATTATTTTTAAAAACTTTTTATTGATTCTTTGTGAATTTCATCATGTACCCCAATTCCACTCATCTCCCCATCTCTTCATATCTTCTTTCTGCCCTTGCAACCTCCTCCGTAAAATAAAATAAAATAATAATAATAATAATAAATACAGCATAGAAAACATCTCATTGTGTAAGCTATAGCTTTGATCTACAGGACCAGCCCTTTCACACGCTCCAGCAGTTCAGAGGTGAGGTAGATGTTGGAGTGGCCCAACTCAAAGCCCTGGATCTGAACCTAGGGGATAGCTGAGTTAGTCAGCCTGCCAGCTCTCCTGCACCCACACCACCAGGGTGAGCTCTCCAGCACTGCCCTGGCTAGCTCACCCAGTGCTGCAGCTGGCAAGGGGCAGAATCAGCTCTCCTGCTCTCTCTTGATGTTTGGTCTGTTACTATGTATTTAATACTAAATTCTGTACCTGAAGGTCTGGGCCTTGTGCAAACCTTGTTTCTGAATTTAAAACTATTGGCTAAGTAAAAATGGCTACAGTCAATTACTGGAGGGATTAGAGGTAGGCAGGTTTTGAGTTTCCTGATTGTGGGTAGAGAAAAGAGGAGAGAGGAGAACAAGGAGGAGAGGGACGAAGCACTATGGGAGGAGACAGGAGACATGAGGGTTCCCAGCTGGGGAGGTAGGCCTGCCAGCTGGCCAGCCTGCTCTCTCTTGAGGTTTGGCACACCTAGATCCCCAGATTCTTGGGTATGGTCCCAGATAGCTTGAATAAAGTCTATAAAGGCTGTACACTGTGAGTGGGTCTGAGTTAGCATCTGGTGACACTTGGAGATTGCAACTTGTGACCAAGTCGGAGGTTGGTTCAGCCACTTCTCAAAAAGCCAATAAAAAGAGCCAAAATTCAAAATGGAAAGCAGAAAAAGGAGATCTACTCAATGGAGTCTCTTTGGGAAGAGGGACAAAGTAGTCTAACACACCCTTCAAGTCCATTTTTAGGGTCCTGAAGTGAGCATACAATTTAAAGAGAGGGCTAAGGATTCCCACAGCTAAGCAGTTCTAGTCACTCCCATCTTTGACTCTTCCTTGTCTAGGTTTTAGTCTCATCCTCCATTGTGGCCTGACAAGATACTAGAATTGTGTGAAGTCTCTTTCTGGGAGACAAGTTTACTCTCTGGTTGCTGCTCTTTCTTTCCCTGAACATGAGAGTCACAGGAAACTCCTTTATTCTTAGCAAGTTTTTATTCTTTCAACAGTCTAATTATCATATTGACAGACAGTCTCTTTATAATGTCCTTGTATCTGCCACACCAGTTACATGGCGGGGGGGGGGGGGTGTCAGATTTTATAAGAAAGAGAGAGGAAAAGAAAGGAAGGAACGGAGGGAGGGAGGGAGGGAGGGAAGAAGGAAGGAAGGAAGGAAGGAAGGAAGGAAGGAAGGAAGGAAGGAAGGAAGAAAGAAAGAAAGAAAGAAAGAAAGAAAGAAAGAAAGAAAGAAAGAAAGAAAGAAAAAAAGAAAGAGAGAGAGAGAGTCAAGAATGAGAATGTATTGTAGATTCTGTCCTTAGTTTTGGTATAAATGAAACATTTTTAGATATTATTTTTATTTTAGCATATAACTTAATCCACATGGAGTTTTAAAAGAGTTCTTTATTGTAATGAATTACCAATTTTATTAGTTTTTTATGGTTCACTTACATATTTCATTAATTAATATTTACTTTACATCCCAATCATAGCTTTCTCTCTCTCTTCTTTCCCAGTCCCTCTGCCTCACCTCCCTTCTCCCCAGTACCCTCTTCCTTTCTCCTCAGTGAAGGGGAGGCCTCCTGTGGATATCAACTCCCTTGGCAGATCAAATTGCAGGAGGCCTAAGTGTGTCTTCTCCTATTGAGGCTAGACAAGGCAGCCCACCCAGTTTCACATTTTAATTAAAGAATGTTTCCTATTTTATCTTTAAAAATTTTAATCTTTGGGCAGTGGATCTCAAACTTCCTAATACTGTGACCTTTTAATATAGTTTCACATGTGGTGACCCTGTACTGGCCAGTTTTGTGTCAACTTGACACAGGCTGGAGTTATCACAAAGAAAGGAGCTTCAGTTGGGGAAATGCCTTCATGAGATCCAGCTGTGGGGCATTTTCTCAATTAGTGATCAAGGCAGGAGGGTCCCTTGTGGGTGGTACCATCTCTGGGCTGGTACTCTTGGTTCTATAAGAGAGCAGGCTGAGCAAGCCAGGGGAAGCAGTCCCTCCATGGCCTCTGCATCAGCTCCTGCTTCCTGACCTGCTTGAATTCCAGTCCTGACTTCCTTGGTGATGAACAGCAGTATGGAAGTGTAAGCTGAATAAACCCTTTCCTCCCCAACTTGCTTCTTGGTCATGATGTTCGTGCAGGAATAGAAACCTTGACTAAGACAGACCCCCTAGCCATAAAATTATGTCATTGCTACTTTATAGCTGTAATTCTGCTTTGATTTTAATTCATAATGTAAATATTGGATATGCAGAACATCTGACATGGGACCCAAAGGTGTTGTGACCCCCAGGTTGAGAACCAATGCCTTAGGGCATTGTTAAGCACAGGAGATATACCAGTTTGGAGGTAGTAAAAGTTTATATTGTCTTTAGATCTTTCCATTTGTTCAAATACTTGCAAGTTAGTCAGCAACTATCACGCATAAGCCACTGGAGTACCAGACAGCAGTTTCATCTCCAAACACATCCCTATGCATTTGAAGAGGAGAGTCAGGAGACAAAGGCCAAAAGACAATGAATCAATGCATGTCAAAGACAAAGAAAACTAAGACAAATTTTTTAAAAACCAAAATGTCTTTAAAGTTCCAAAAGCAAACAAAATCTGAAAAATGAGTTAAACAGCCAGAATCTAAACTGTCTCTGGAGATTCAAAAGCAAGCAAGTAAACAAGCCAAACTAAATGTCTAGAACAGTTTTTCTAGAGCAAACATTTCAAAGCAAATAAACAAACTAGATCCATTAAACCCCATGCTTAGAGAGCAGATCTAAAGGGAGTCCTACTTAACCAGCTCAGAAACTCCAAAATGGATAGTCAACCAAACCAACGGAGGTCTGGAGACCCAGGAAGTACTTACCAACATCAGCGGAGAAGGTAACATCAGGCTGTCTGGACTCCAAGAATGGGTCCTTGCTGGAACCTGGCTTCCATTCGTGTGATTCCTCCAAAAGAAAGATCATTCTCAGAACCCATAATTGTCAATGCAAAAACCACAGCTCTAATCTTAAAGGGAATAAGAGATAGTTTATTCTGGAGTAGGTATGAGTGACCTTTATTGGCTTACAGACAATTCCACTCGGCTCCTCCTGGGAGCCTAGCAACAGTGACTTAGCAACAGCTTACATCATCACCTGCTTCCGGGAACAAGCCAAACATGTAGAAGACAGTCTCAGGGTAAAAGCTGAGAAAGTCAATCCCGAAAGTAGCACATGAAACTGATTCTAAACAAGTTTCCTTCCTAGCATCTCCAGGCGATTTTTCAGGAGAAAAGGAAAAAAAAGTGTGTACTTGTGTGTGTGCATTTAAGAAGGAATATTGTTATATTAGTCTGGATTTCCTAGAGTAACAATTTATAGAATGACTCTCTCTCTCTCTCTCTCTCTCTCTCTCTCTCTCTCTCTCTCTCTCTCTCTCTCTCTCTCTCTCTCTCTCACATACACACACACACACACACACACACACACACACACACGATTTATTAGAAGGACTGACAGGCTGTAGTCCATCTAGCCCAACAATGCCTCTATGTGTATGTCTGTATACTGAAGGCCTAAGAATTCAGTAGTTGCTCAGTCCATGAGACTGGATATCTCAGCTGCTCCTCAGTATATACCATAATCTTGAAGAAGCGGGCTCTAATGCCAATGAAGGAGTGGATTTGCTAGGAAGGGAGGTAAGAAACAGGGATACATACGTAAATACATACATAAATACGTACAGAGAGAGAGAGAAAGAGAGAGAACGCTTCCTTCTTCTATGTCCTTTATACAGACTGTCAACAGAAGGTGTGGTCTAAATTAAAGGTGGGTCTTTCCACCACAAAGATTTGACCTTTTCACTTCAAATGATCCAATTAAGCAAAACAAAACGAGACAAAACAAAACAAAGCAAAGCAAAACAAAACAAAAATCCCTCTCAATTGTATCCAGACATTTTGAGTTTTAGTTAATTCCAGATGTAGACAGGTTGATAACCAAGAATAACCATCACAGAAGGTGTTCAAAAGGAAGGAAATATTTAAAGATAAACCACATTCTGGTATTCTAGCCAGTTTTATGGTAATAATTACTAACTTGCAAGTATTTGGGAAAACTGGAGAAACATTTACTCCTCCAAACTGTCTTACTATACTTGCTAAAGAAAGCCGTGTTTATTTATTTTTCATAATATACTTAGTACCAAATTGGCTTATAAGTAAGTGCTCATGTGAACTAAAGTTGTAAACTTGACCCAGATTTATTTTGGCTCATAATAAAACTGAAATTTAAAGGAACAAAATAATGGTAAATGACAAAAAGTCTATTTAATTAATGCAACCACATAGGTAAAATAAAGACAGCTAATGGCTCTAAATCTCTTTGGGGAACAATTAACTTGAGTTTTTAAGTTAGAATTTTAAATCTGCTTTTAGGGACAAGATATACATACTCACATAGTTCTGGTCTAGATGCTATCTCCTTGATCCTTATTTTAGTTCTGGTTCTACCACAAGGCCCAAATTGCTTGAGACATATATGAACTTTAAGAGGTGGTTGCTCCTGCTGCAGGATATGTTCTTCCTATGAACAATTGCACTTCCTTGAAATACTAAACTCTACTCCAAAGGTCAAGAAGACAATTTATGTCTGTACTTTTGCATATGTTTCATATGTGTGTGAAAGTGTATGTGAATACAAACATTAAATTATTCTAAGAATAATTTTTACCTAACAGTTTTTTTAAGTCCCTGATTTTAACAATGCCAATATAAGTGCCACCTCTTAAGTATTTTTTAAATTGTCATTTCAAAAACCTACTTGGAGGCTTACTAATACATCTTTAGAGTTTAAATAAGCTTAATGTTAAGTTGCCTAATTAACCCCACAATGATATATTTTAAATTTTTCTCCTGTTTTTAGTTTAAAAGTGAAAATGATAGTCATAAATGATAAACTTTATCCTACTTTGGGTGGTTTATAAACACTAATAAAAGCAAATACTTTTTCTAATAAAAAGTGTTTCAAGGTACTAGTCATGATAATTGAAACATTTAACAAGTAATTAACAATTTATTTAAGAAAACAAAAAATACAAATATAATTTACCTGTGTTTATAATTGTTACATATCTAAGGTATGATGTGTGTGTGTGTGTGTGTGTGTGTGTGTGTGTGTGTGTGGTTTAGTAAAAGCCCCCTGAACTTTCCTTTTAAAATGACCTTATTAAAATTGTTATCTGCATTTTACTGTTTTGGTATATGGATTTTAAAAACCTATGATTAAGTTTTAGGGTTTTTCTCCTCATTGGAAAAAGCCTTTTCCTTTTTGGAGGGACACTGCTTCAACAACAACAACAACAACAACAACAAGAAGATCTGTTTAGAGAATGATACATACTGTAAATGACAGTTTCTGAAAAAAGATCTGTGTCTGGTTATGATTGACAAATTCCTGAAAAAGTCCGATTTGCAGAGAGACTGATGTTCCAATTGAAATTTCAATACTGTGGAGAGACTGGAATCTTGCAGTTTTACAGGCTATTTATCTGAGATAGTTTTAGCCTTCTGGAAGAGCCTTCTGTTGCCCTACTCAGACTCTGAAATCTTTTGATAATAAATAAGACCGTTTAAAATTATGACTTAGTATATCATTAGCTCCCACCAACCCCAGAACTAAGCGTGATATCAGATAACATCTTGGCCCGTAGATTAAGCTCCCCCATCTCCTTGTATCTGCCTCTTTGAACCCACTAATGTGTTTTAAACTTGCTTTGATGTATGACTTTCTTTGTCTTGTAAAACTATAAAAATGTCATGAAACTACTTCTACATTGGAACAGTTTGTAATAACACAGATCTGTTCTCTGGAGACATAGCCACTCAAATGGATCCAAAATAAATTATTACTTATTCCTTTTAAGATAAGAGCTGTAGGGTGTTTTAAAAAATTATTTTATGTATATAGGTACACTGTAGCTGTCTTCAGACACACAGAAGAAGGCATCAGATCCTATTACAGATGGCTGTGAGTCACCATGTGGTTGCTAGGAATTGAACTCAGAACCTTTGGAAGAGCAGCCAGTGCTCTTAAACATTGAGCCATTTTACAGCTGTAGTTTTATGTCAACACTACTTAGAAAACTCCACATGAATTAAACTTGTAAAACTTGTTTTAATTGACAAATATTTAAATTTGTTTATAAGACTTGGTCTATTAAATAAACTAATAATGTAAACTAATATTGTAAAAGACTTTTAACTTTGGTTACTAAAATTCAAAATTACCTACAGAGTCTTTCTTAAAGAGAGGGAGGGAGGGGGAAGTGGGATGGGGGACAAGGCAGGGAGGCAGGTTGGACAGGAATTCATTACTTAAAAGAAAAATAAAATCACACAGAAGATTTCATTCTTATTAAAAGAACTGGAGTGTATCCAGATAATTTTAACCCATTTCCTAGAAGACAGTGAGCTTTCTCTCATCGTCTGAGAGCACAGGCATGTGAACTTTAAGTAGGATGGTACTCCTCTTAGCTGACAATTGAGTACCCCAAGAACCAAATGTTTCTCTCACTGTTTATATTTCTTAGATTTAAGTTTTTAGATATAATTTTTTATGATATTTAGTTGTTCCACCAACATATCTTTAAGTGATAAAACAATCTTGGTCTTAGAGAAGTTACAAGTGAAGATATAATGTCCTTTCATTTAATCATGCCTTGTAGTTATGACTGCTAGCTTACCCTAAGCCCATACGTTATTCCAAAACTAACATTTAAAAGATCCAAGGTTTTTACTGTCCTATATACACTCATTACACAGTATAGTTTGGATAATATTTTAAAATCTAGTTTTTAAATATAACTTTAATTCTCTTTACTCTAGCTGTAGATAACCAAAGGTTTAGAATTATACAGAAGATAGCAATCTTAAATAACAACACCTATGTTGATTTATACATTAAGTATTGATGTTTCTAGTTTTAATTATTATCTAAAAAGTTCTATAGTGCAATCATCCAGCCTTTTAAAAAATCATTAAAGAATGTTTGTATTTTACAAATAAAAAGGGAAGACAATACTAAAGTGATTGGAAGTGTCATTTCCAGCCACTTAAATATAAGTAAGATAGCTCATACAGTACAAATAACTATAAACAGGGAAATATAGTCAATCTAGTTAATATGTACATTTTGGTTATTTTAAATACATCTTTCCTTAATTTGTTAGCTTCACTCCATTAGGTCAAATTGTGTCTTCAATTATTTGATTGTAGATATAGTCATCCCAGTTCATGTGCTATGTCAGATAAAGAGCATAAGAAAACCATTCAGATCTGCATCATGAGCAGATGGTTTAACATCATCCAGGATTTTGTTTCTTAGTGGCCTTTACCTGTTACAGGATATTTGATTATTGTATGTAGAAATGCTAATTATTAGCAAAATGTCAAAGCTTAAATAGGTATAGCATTATTCAGTTGCTGTTAGGTGTGTTCTGAAGAGATGCAGTTTAGGCGTGCCTCTAAAAGCCTCCATAGATAAGAATGCTAATGCATGGAAAGTCCCTGTCCATGTTAAGGCAAGTTGCTTGGGAGAAGGCTTGTGTTTCTTGCTGTATGACCCCAGACAAAGTCAGCTGGGTGCTCTAGAGCTAACCCACCATAAACTTGAAATGACTTAGCCACTACTGACTTGGCATGGAGCCTCCCCATCCCCATCCAAGGGTGTAGGGGAGGAGGTAGAGACTTCTTTTATATGCAATTGGACCTTTCATAGTCTGTCTGTCTGTCTGTCTGTCTGTCTGTCTGTCTGTCTCTCTCTCTCTCTCTCTCTCTCAGAAAAGAAAAACAGAAAAGCAGCTGGCAGGACACAGGCAAAGCACTATTCTAACAAAGAGAACTGAGGATCCTTTTTGGGTTTGGAGGAGCTCAAGAGAAAGGTAGACTATAGGATGAGGATTGTAAATAGATACTTTGTATGTAATTAAGAAAAGAAAGTTACCTTGCTGAGCCTGCTTTATCCTCAGTTTACACTTCTCCTGTCTTTATTGGTATTAATATCAGATAATTTAAAAGGTTACATTACCTATTACCTATTCTTCTTTCCAGAAGATGCTGTCTTGCTCTACTCAGCCTCTACATCAGATCCTAGCAATGAGTTGCTTAGCTATGTGGGAACTTATGATATTTAATAAATAATGTGACCCCACTCAAAAAATATTTGGTTGGCTAACAAAGAGGACTGCAAAGGAGAGTTTCCAAAAAGCAGCTTTATTTGCAGAAACTGAGTGACTAGAATTTCAGCACTGTGGAAAGCCTGGAATGTGGTAGGTCCAGAAGCTAAATACCTTATCTTGGGCAAGTATTAGTCTTGCCATGGTGTCAGAACTAACACCCTGTGACTAATGGATAAAAATTTATTAATTTACCAGACTGCAAGCTTCTACCAACCTCAAAACTAAGCAGGTTATTCAATAGTATCTTGGGCCTATAAAAAAGATTCCTCAATTTCTATGTACCTACTCCTCTGCTATAACTCCACGGTATTTTAAACTTGCTTTGATTTATGACTTTTCGTTCTATAAAGCTATAATACTTCATGAAACTGTTTCTACATTTGAACATGAATTTGAGGTAAAGTCTGTGTTCCTAGGCCATGGTCACCCAAAATGATTTCAGAAAAACTGTATTTTATTCCCTTAAGGTTAGAGATGTGGTTTTGAGTCAACACTTTTGACCCAAGAAAGAGGAACATTTCTCCAGTTTCCCTATAAGGCCATTGATCATCACGAGGTATTCTCTCAGACACCTCCAATTAATGGTTGAAAGTAACAAAAGCCTCTCATCTTCAGTGTCTTTCTGATCAGATGCTCATAAATTTCCTATGCTAATGGCCCTGCCCCTTGCTGGCTTCAGCATCTGGGAGAGCAGACCCCACACCTTGACTAGGGCAGTGTCTTAGAGCTGGCCCTGGTAGACAAGTTAGTTAGGCTCTAGTCCTCTAGTCCTGTAGCATTCCAATCTCTCCAGAGTATTGGAGTTAATCGTCCTTTTTTGGAGGGGGCTAGGAGTGTTGGTTTTTTTTTTTTTTTTTTTTTTTTTTTGACAGGATTTCTGTGTAACCCTGGCTTTCCTAGAACTGGTTCTATAGACGGAGCTGGCATCAAACTCAGAGATCCTCTTGCCTTTGCTTCCCGAATACTCAGTTTAAAGTGGTCTGCCACCACATCTAGGCTCCATCAGTCTTTTCAGGAGCTCTTGTTCACAGGAGGAAGAGTTCAAAAAGGAGTTTGTTGTCAGTTTATAGATGTGAGCTTTAGAGAACAAAGCAAGAGATCCTGAGAAGCAGGGCACCAGCAAACTTCTGGCCTAGGGTCTTTGTGTAAGACTCATGGTAGGAACTGAAGTGGGGCAATGAGGAGGGGGTGGGTTGGCCACTCCAGTTGTTCCAATCATGACCCTGTCCTATTCTACCTTTTAGTCATGTTCTCATATATAGATTGCAAATATGTTCATTTGAGGGAAGAAAGCAATCAAGAAAGCACAAATCCTTTCTTAAATCCCTGTCTTCTGGCCCAGGCATTGCCTTTCAGCTGCAGTGTTGAAATTAAGCCAAACATGGTATCTTGTATATAGCAGCAGTTTCTTGCCCAGAAAAAAAAAATCAGATGGAGAAATGGTTGTTCCTATAATAGTTTATATGAAATTAATCATCATGTCTAAGATTCCTTGGATTGATGAGAGAGAGAGAGAGAGAGACATAGAGAGAGACAGACATTAGAGAGAGACAGACATTAGAGAGAGACAGACAGAGAGAGAGACAGAGAGGGACAGAGACAGAGAGTGACAGAGACAGAGACAGAGGCAAAGAGACAGACAGAGAAGCGAGAGGCTCTCTTGAGTTTCTGTTGCATCTTGGAGATGAAAGGGTTTACTTCATCTGACAGATTCCAGTCTATCACTGAGGGAAGCCAAGGCCAGACCTTAAGGTAGGAGTTTGAAGCAGATGTCACCGCCACCGAGGAATGCTGCTTGCTGGATTGCTCCTAGGCCTGCTGAGCTACCCTTTTATAAAACCCAGGTCTTAGTACTTCAAATGGTGGGCCTGGGCCTCCTATGTCAACCAGCAATAAAGACAATGCCCCACATATGCCACTAGCCAATCTGTATAGGCAAATTCTCAATTTATATTCATACTTCCAAGGTGACTGTAGCCAATGTCAACTTGACAATAAAAACTAGACAGTATACTAATCATTTTCTCCTTTTATTAAAAATACATTTTTCTTACATAATATATCCTGATTATAATTTCTCCTTCCTCTACTCCTCCCAGTTTCTCCCCACCTCCCTTCCCATCCACATTCCTTTTTGTCTTTTAACAGATAACAGTTGCCTAAAGGGTAATAATATTGTACTGTATTGTATTGCATTGTATTGCACTGTATTGTATTGTATTGTATTGTATTGTATTGTATTGTATTGTATTGTATTCTTTTAATGAGAAAACAAGAGAAATGGATAAGAATAGGACAAAACAAACAAGCAGAAAAAAAAAAAGAGAGACCATGAAAAGGCATAGCACAAGAAATAGATATACACACATCACATACTCAGGAATCCCATAAAAACACTAAACTGGAAGTCATAATATATGCATAAAAGGACCTAGAGAAGAAACATGGAAAGTCTCCAATACAACTTTATGAGACAAGGAACCTCCAAAGATGCCTTTGAATTTGTTTTCTGCTGGTCATTTACTCCTGGGCATGCAGATTACTCTAAAGAGTAGTTTGTTTCCCCCAGTGAGATTCCCTTGGGGAAAAAAACAAACTTTCATTTTAAAGTGGTTATCAACTGGAGGTTGCTAGTAGTGGCTTAGGAATGGGGTCATGTGTTCACTTTCTTTTCAGCTCTAGGACCAAATCTGGTACAGACTTCTGCAGGCCCTGTGCATGCTGCCTCAGTTTCTGTGAGTTCATATGTGTGCAGACATTGTTAGTTTACAGGGTCTTGTTTTCTCAATGTCCCCTACCTCCTCTGTCTCTGTCTCATTCTCTCTTTTGAAAGATTTATTTATTTATTTATTTATTTATTTATTTAATGTATGTGAATACTCTGTAGATGTCTTCAGACACACCAGAAGAGGGCATTGGATTCCACTACAGATGGTTGTGAGCCACCATGTAGTTGCTGGGAATTGAACTCAGGATCTTTGGAAGAGCAGTCAGTGCTCTTAACTGCTGTGCCATCTCTCCAGTGCCATCTCTCTGTTTCTTTCTTTCTTTCTTTCTTTCTTTCTTTCTTTCTTTCTTTCTTTCTTTCTTTCTTTCTTTTAAATACAAACATAGACTTTATTAAATGCAGCTCAATCCCCAGTGAAGATCTCTCATTATAAAACAGTTTTCCATACAACTGCAAGGCAAGTGGCTGGAATGGTACTGGTAACAAGTGTGAAAAATACCTGACCAGGTAAAAACAAAGCTTCATAGTCAACTCTGAGGACACCTGCTGCAGTTCCTTTAAATAAAGCCAGGCAGTGATAGCTAGCAGTCTGCATCACACTGTGAGAGGGACCCAAAGCTCCACCCTGCAGGCAGGCAGGCCTGGGGACTGGCAGGGTGAGGACTGGGAAGGCTCTGCCTCCAGCCTTGGAGGAGAGGAATGAAGGAGGTGAGCCTCTTTCCACCCGTGGCCTGTGCTGCTCCGCACACGCTCCGGGGTGCCGCTGCCGAAGGCCGGATTTGGGAACATCAGAATTTTGGTTTACTTTCCCCCAACTTTAATACTTTGTGCTTCAGAAGCCTGAAAATGTCAGATGTTGTAAAACCCAGAGTATGGCAGTGTCTTTCATGAGGCTGGGCTCTTTTCGACCCCGCCCACACCTCTCTAGGAGAGAGGTGAGGGAAGGGCAACACCTCCCCTTATCTTAGGAAGGCTCTTTCCTCAGATGTACTCAAGGTGTGCAGCACCAAGGTGTGCAGCACGGTGAAAACACATGATAAAGGAAGTGTGCAGAGGACGGCTTCATATGTGTGTGCAGCACAACCGGGCTCAAGTCGCAACACACGTTTGCCACTCCCACGATCACCTCACTCAACAGAGACAGTGACACAATCCATGATTAGACAGAGTTTACAATATACTGTGGCTGTGATACAGCACAGGGCTATGTTTTAGACCATAATTCTTTCGCTTTTACGCTTGCCAGGAAAAACTGGCCTCCTAATAAATATATAAGGTCTGCTCTGAAGTTTTTATTTATTCCAAAAAAAAAAAAAAAAAAAAGAAAAGAAAAAAAGTGTACAAAACTACCGCCCAGGAGGGGGAGCTGGTCTTTATTTGGCACTGGTACTGCTGCGAATACTGTGCATGCTGTAAGCATTGTTCTGTTTCTCTAGAGCCTTTTTCAGCTGCAGCTCTTCTAGTTTTTTCCATAATTCTTCCCGTTCCAGTTCTTTCTTCTTCTCTCTCTGTCTTTCGGCTTTGTAGGAACTAGTAAGGTCGTCAAAAAGCTTGCCGTTCATCTCCATGAGGGTTTTCAGCACATTGCACACCAGTGCTACAATAGGCTGATTCCAGTGTTCTTTGGACATTTTATACAAGCTGGCAAACATGATTGGTAGGATTTTATCAATATTTTCTTCAATCAAATTAAGAATATATTCATTATTCCAGAAGTACAGTGCTCTTTCTGCAACCTGGAAATGAGAGCTGGAGACACACTTGGATATCTGCTTAAAAAGCGGCTCTTCAATTTTTTGAATTGTGTTGGTTCAATGACATCTAAGATATCTTCAATTTCTCCTAAAACATCACCTCTTTCTGACTGCATGTTTTTGGCCAAAATTTCAGCAGTCCTCTGATCACCGGCTCTGTCAGCGTTGTGTCTTTCTCCAGGAACTGCACAACACAGTACGCCAGCTGTGCGTGAAACAAGGCCAATCCTTTTGCAGTATGCATAGCAATAAGAACCTTCATTAGAAACTGCTTACGCTCTGCTTTCACTGGCAATGCAAAGCCATTGATGATACTTCCCAATATTTCAAGGAGCTCAGCCACACCATTGAAATGTTCCGTTTCATATATAAACCTGACAAAAATGTTGTTAATCTGCTTTCTGATGCTGTCAGGCCAAGGAACTTGCCGTAAATCCAATGCAGAATTTTCAGGAAGTCGCGCTCCCCTGGATCTTCACTATCAAAAAGCTCCAGAAGCTTTTGGAAAACTTCTGATCAATGTATCGCTTTGCAATGCTGGGCTGGAAATCAGGACTCTCCAAGAATCTCAAGAATAATTCATACATGAAACTGTATGTGAGGCCAAGAGGCCTCAAGTGTGGGCTCATCCTCTTCCGGGTCAAAATCTGGATTATCACTTGGAGGAAGTGTCCGGAAGATGTTAGCACTGATCATTTTTACTATATCAGAATACGCTGATTCAACAATTACACCACGATTAGTTGAAACATACTCAACCAGTTCATTCAGTGTTGCTCTTTTAATTTCTTTGCTCTTCAAGTCTGAAACAGAGTCCATGAAATCAAACAGTACACAGCACTGTTGTAGCTTCTGGCAGAAAAGCTCTTGCTGTTCATCTGAAGTGGCATCTTTGAGCTGGGGCAGGGGGTGCAGCTCCGCCTGGCTGCCCTGGCTGCGGAACTGCGAAGAGCCCTGAGAGCGCTTCTGCCTCTGCGGCTTGTGCACCGATTTCCCGGGTGAAGCCGTCCACTTTCTCCAAGGCCGAGATGGCGGCGCAGGGGACTGGTGCGGGCTGCGACGGCGACAACATCTCGGCGACGCGGGCGCTCGGCGCCTCCCGCGGTGGCTGGCCCGGGCAATCGGCGGGGGACGGGCACGGCGGACCTGCGCCCCAGCGTCCGGGCCGCGCCGCCCTCGCGCTCCGCAAGCTGCTCCTCACCGGACAGCGCCTCACTGCCGCATCCCCGCGCCGCGCGGCCGCCTCCCGGGGCTGGCGGAGGGGAGGGCGGGGGCGTGCGGGCCGCACAAGTTACTGACGCCCGGCGACGAGGGCGGGCGGAGGCGAGCCCGAAGTGTGGACGGACGCCAGGCGCGCCTCACGGCCCCTTAGCGCGCGGAGTCCGGACAGGTCTTCAGCAGCTGCCGCCCGCGCTGTCCGCCCGGCCCGGAGCCTCCTCCCGGGGCTCTTCCATCGCAGGTCCGCGCGAGCCGCCGCCGAGCGCTCGTTCTCCTGTCAGCGATGGCCCCTCATCGCCCGGGGCGGCCACCCGCACCCCGATCCTTGGATCCTTGGAGCGTTGCCCTTGCTCAGCCTCCCGCGCCCACCGGCCGCCCACGGAGCACGCCCGGGAAGCAACTGCTACAACTTGAGAGGGTGGCTGGCTCGGGTGAGGGGTGGACTCTGTGCGCGTGCGTGCGCGCTCCCGCGGCCCGGGGGTCCTCGCGGGGGGGGGGGTGGGGGGGGTGGAGGAAGGCGTTTGACTGACAACTTCCGCGGGGTCCCACTAGCCTCCAGAGGGAGGCGGGGCGCGGCCCCCCTCTGTTTCTTAAACTCTTTCTGCCTCCTCTTTCATGGGGTTTCCTAGTGGAGTGTCAGTCAAAGAAGATATTGCTTGGTAATTCCTACAAGTTTTGTGTCACCATTCCACTAGCATATCTTGTAAGCAGGGTACCTTTGTAGACAGTGGTGCTGTGGCTGGGTTGATGCTTACAAATCTCTTTTGACAGATTATAGAGTACTTTCCTGTAGTATAGATGCTGTGTTGATTTGAATATGCTTGGTTCATAGGAAATGGCACTATTAGGAGTTGTGACCTTGTTGGAGGAAGTGTGTCACTGTGTAGGTGGGCTTTGAGGTCTCCTCCTATGCTCAGGCTCTGTCCAGTATGGATGAGACCTGGCTGCCTGCATAGAAGAGTTTCCTTCTGGCTGTTTTTTGGATCAAAATGTAGAATTCTCAGTTCCTTCTTCAGCACCATGTTTGCCTGCAGGCTGCCATGCTTCCTGCCATGGTGATAATGGACTAAACCCCCGAAACTGTATTTAAATTAAATGTTTTTTAATTTATAAGACCCAATTAAATGTTCTCCTTGATAAGTCTTGGTCATGGTGTCTCTTTATAGCAATAAAACCTTAACTAAGCTCTGGAATCCCAAAGAAGTAGGTTCTAAAACCGGAGACTGAATGGCTCAGGAACAGGATAGAGAAACTTGCCAGTGAAAGTGAAGGCCAGCAGGAAAGAGGCAAAGCTTCCCACTTCCGTGTTTTTTAATATGAGCTACCACCATAAGGTTTATGATAGGTCTTCTGAATTCAAGTTGTCTGATTAAGGAAATCCCTCATCGGAATCTTGGATTTTAGTTGTTTTCAGATGCAGTCACACTGACATCAAAGATTAGACTTCATGCCAGGCTTGAGTTTAAAAAATATAGTGAGAAATGTGGAATAGCCAGGAAAATCAATAGAGCTGAGAATCAGCAGTAGCATACACTCCTCAATTCAAGAATTACTTTGGTTTGTAAGAACCAATTGAAAGCTTCCTGGGAACTAGCATCCTATTCCAGATATACCTTAATGGCAAGGACTCAACTTCCTGACAAGCAAGGTCAGTCCCTCAAAGGATCTAAATCTGGAGAAGTCAAGCTTTACTTTAAAAAAAAATATTCCTTGATATAACAAAAATATGATTGTCTATTTCAGATATGGCATCAATTTTTTTTTCTGTAGGAATTTGGAGCTATCAAGTGGAGTTCCAAAAAGAAAAAAACTGTCTATTCTGACCTATGACTGATAGATAATCCCCTAAATTTCCCTTAGAACACAGGAGACATATTAAGTAAAATAATCCATCAAAATCAGAAGCCCTATGCTAAATGTAGTGGTTGAAAAAGAAAGGCCTGATAGGCTCTTAGATTTGAATATTTGATCACCAGGCAGTGGCATTATCTGAAAGGCTTAGGAGGGTGGCTTTGTTGGAGAAAGTGTATTATTGGAGATAGGCTTTGATGTCTTAAAAAAACCTAAGGAAGGCCCATTGGCTCTTTCTACCTACTGCCTGCAGAACTGGATATGGAACTCTCAGCTACCATGTTTGCCTGTATGCCACCAGAATCTCCACCATGATAATGTACAAAAACTCTATCTCATTGATTTTCCCAAAGAACCAGCTTCTGGTTTTGTTGATTCTTTGTATAGTTCTTTTTGTTTCTACTTGGTGAGAAATGTGGAATAGTTAGGGAAATCAATTGTTTCTAGCCCTGAATTTGATTATTTCCTGCCTTCTACTCCTCTTGGGTGTATTTGCTTCTTTTTGTTCTAGAACTTTCAGGTGTGCTGTTAAGCTACTAGTGTATGCTCTCTCCAGTTTCTTGTTGGAGGCACTCAGAGCTATGAGTTTTCCTCTTACAACTGCTTTCATTGTGTTCCATAAGTTTTGGGTATGTTGTACCTTCATTTTCATTAAATTGTAAAGTCTTCAATTTCTTTTTTATTTCTTCCTTGACCAAGTTATCACTGAGTAGAATGTTGTTCAGCTTCCACATGTATGTGGGCTTTCTGTTGTTTTTGTAGCTACTAAAGACCAGCCTTCATCCATGGTGATCTGATAGGATGCAGGAGATTATTTCAATCTTCTTGGATCTGTCGAGGCCTGTTTTGTGACCGATTATATGGTCAATTATGGAGAAGGTACCATGAGGTGCTGAGGAGAAGGTATATCCTTTTGTTTTAGGATAAAATGTTCTATAGATATCTATTAAATCCATTTGGTTTATAACTTCTGTTAGTTTCACTGTGTATCTGTTTAGTTTGTGTTTCCATGATCTGCCCATTGCTGAGAGTGGGGTGTTGAAGTCTCCCACTATTATTGTGTGAGGTGCAATGTGTGCTTTAGTAAAGTTTCTTTTATGAATGTGAGTGCCCTTGCATTTGAAGCATAGATGTTCAGAATTGAGAGTTCATCTTGGTAGATTTTTCCTTTGACAAGTGTGATGGTTTGTATATCTTTGGACCAGGGAGTGGCACCATCTGAAGGTGTGGCCTTGTTGGAATAGGTGTGACCTGTTTGGAATGGGTGTGTCACTGTGTGTGTGGGTATAAGATCCATACCCTAGTTGCCTGGAAGTCAGTCTTCCAGCAGCTGCCTTTGGATGAAGAGGAAGAACTCTCAGCTCTGCCTGTGCCATGCCTGCCTGGATACTGCCATGCTCCCCCCTTGATGATAATGGACTGAACCTCTGAACCTGTAAGGCAGCCCCAATTAAATGTTGCCTTTATAAGACTTGCCTTGGTCATGGTGTCTGTTCACAGCGTAAAACCCTAACTAATACAACAAGTATAAAGTATCTTTCCTTATCTTTTTTGATAGCTTTTGGTTGAAAGTTGATTTTATTTGATATTAGAATGGCTACTCCAACTTGTTTCTTGGGGCCATTTGCTTAGAAATTTGTCTTCCAGCCCTCAACTCTGAGTAAGTATCTGTCTTTGACACTGAGGTGACTTTCCTGTATGCAGCAAAATATTGGGTCCTGTTTACATATCCAGTCTGTTATTCTATGTCTTATATTGGGAAGTTGAGTTCAATAATGTCAAGAGATATTAAGGAAAAGTGCTTGTTGCTTCCTGTTATTTTTAATGTTCTTTTTGTGTTTGTGTGGCTATCTTCTTATGGGTTTGTTGAAAGATTGCTTTCTTACTTTTTCTAGGGTGTAGTTTCTCTTCTTGTGTTGGAGTTTTCAATCTTTTATCCTTTGTAGGGCTGGATTTGTGGAAGGGTATTGTGTAAATTTGTTTTTGTCATGAAATATCTTTGTTTCTCCACCTCTGGTAATTGAGAGTTTGCTGGGCATAGTAGCCTGGGTTGATATTTCTGTTCTCTTAGGGACTGTATGACATCGACCCAGAATATTCTAGCTTTCATAGTCTCTGGTGAGAAGTCTGGTGTAATTCTGATACATCTGCCTTTATGTTACTTGACCTTTTTCCCTTACTGGTTTTAATATTATTTCTTGGTTTTGTGCATTTGGTGTTTTGACTATTTTGTGATGGGAATTTCTTTTCTGGTCCAATCTATTTGGAGTTCTGTAGGTTTCTTGTATGTTCATGGGCATTTCTTTCTTTAGGCTAGGGAAGTTTTCTTCTATAATTTTATTGAAGATATTTACTGGCCCTTTAAGTTGGGACTCTTCACTCTCTTCTATACCTATTATCCTTAGGTTTGGTCTTTTCATTGTTTCCTGGGTTTCCAGGATGTTTTGTGTTAGGAGCTTTTTGCTTTTTGCATTTTCTTTTACATTTGTGTCAATGTTTTCTATGGTGTCTTCTACACCTGAGATTCTCTCTTCTATTCTGTTGGTGATGCTTGTATCTATGACTCCTGATCTCTTTCCTAGGTTTTCTAACTCCAAGGTTATCTCCCTTTGTGATTTCTTTATTGTTTCTATTTCCATTTTTAGATCCTGGATGGTTTAGTTCAATTCCTTCCCCTGTTTGGTTGTGTTTTCCTGCTATTTTTAAAGGAAATTTTGTGTTTTCTCTTTAAGAGCTTCTACCTGCTAACCTGTGTTCTTCTGTACGTCTTTAAGGTAGTTATTTATATCCTTCTTACAGTCCTCTATCATCATCATGAGATGTGATTTTAAACAGAGTCTTGCTTTTCCTGTGTGTTGGGGTATTCATGGCTCACTGTGGTAGGAGAACTGGGTTCTAATTATGCCAAGTAGCCTTGGTTTTCTGTTGCTTATGTTCTTGCCCTTGCCTCTTGCCATCTGGTTATCTCTAGTGTTAGCTGGTCTTTCTGTCTCTGACTGTGTCTTGTCCCTCCTGCAAGCCTGTGTAACTCCTGGGAGACTAGTTCTCTCTGGGAAAAATTTGGGTAATGAGGGCTATGGCACAGGGTCAGCTCTGGGATGCAGATGGAAACCAGAAGGATCCTGTCCCAGGCTGTGCCTTGATTCCTGTGTCCTGATCGCTCTGGGTGGGTTGCTCTTGGGCCAGGATTTTGAGCAGAAGTTGTGGTCTTCCCTGTGCTCACAGGAGCATTGGCGCTCCTGGGAGTTCAGTTCTTTCCTGACAGTATTTGGGTATGGATCACTGTGGCACAGGATCAGCTCCCAATGCAGATGGAAACCGGAAAGATCCTGTCCCGGGCTGTTCCTCGGATCCTGTGTCATGAGGGCTCTGGGCTGGTCCCTCTGAGCATAAGTGGTGGTCTTACTTGTGCTCACAGGTGTTTCCACACTCCTGATAGACCAGTGCTTTCCCGGAGGTATTTGGCTATGGAGCGCTACATCTTTTAAGATCACCATGGATCAAAGCCTAACTTCAACAACAATAGAAACAACAGAAAACTTACAAACTCATGGAAACTGAATAACTCTATACTGAATGATTACTGGGTCAAGGAAGAAATAAAGAAGTAAATTAAATGCTTTCTAGAATTTAATGAAAATTAGGGCACATCATATCCAAACTTATAGAGAGCAATGCTAAGAGGAAAGTTCATAGCACTAAATTCTTTCATTTAAAAAGTGGAGAAAGCTCAACTAACAATGGCAAACCTGAAAACTGAAAGCTTTAGAACAAAAAGAAGCAAACACACCAAAGAGGAGTAGAAGACAAGAAATAAGCAAACTCAGGGCTGAAATCAATCAATTAGTAGCAAAGAGAATACAAAGAATCAACATAACTAAGAGCTGATTCTTTGAGAAAAATCAACAAGATAGACAAACTCTTAGCCAAACCAACTGTAAGGCAGAGAAGAAACAGTATCCAAATTATCAAGATCAGAAATGAAAAGGCAGATATAACAACAGAAACTGAGGAAATTAAAAAAAAAAAAACACAAGGTTCAAAACCCTGTACTCCACAAAACTGGAAAATCTAAATGAAATGGATGATTTTCTAGACAGATACCATTTACTAAAGTTAAATCAAGATCAGGTAAACTAACCAGTCCTATAAGCCCTAAGAAAATATAAACAGTCATTAAAAGTTTCACAATAAAAATAAAAAAAATCCCAGGGTTATAGGGTTTTAGCACAGAATTTTACCAGAATATCAAAGAAGAGCTAATACTAATTCTCCTCAAACAATTCTACAGCATAGAAACAAAGGGAACATAGCCAAATTCATTCTATGAGGCGACAGTCACACTGATACCTAAAGCACACAGACTCAATAAAGAAAATTTCAGACCAATTGCTTTTATGAACATGGATGCAATAACTGAAAGAAAAAAATAATGTGATCATCTCATTAGATGCTGAAAAAGGCTGTGACAAAATATAACACCCCTTCATGTTAAAAGTCTTGGAGAGATCATGAATACAAGATATATACTGAAACATAATAAAAGCAAGACACAGTGCTTGAGAGATGGCTCAGTGGTTAAGAGCACCGGCTGCTCTTCCGAAGGTCATGAGTTCAAATCCCAGCAACCACATAGTGGCTCACAACCACCCGTAATGAGATCTGACGCCCTCTTCTGGTGCATCTGAAGACAGCTACAGTGTACTTAAATATAATAAATAAATAAATCTTAAAAAAAAAAGCAAGACACAGCAAGCCAATAGCTAATATTAAATTAAATGGAGAAAACCTTAATGCAATCCGACTAAAATCAGGGAGAAGACAAGGCTGCCCACTCACTATCTATTCAATATAGTATTTGATGTTCTAGCTAGAGCAATAAGACAACAAAAATAGATCAAGGGAATATAAATCAGAAAGAAAGAAGCCAAAGTATCATTATTCACTGACGATATGATAGTGTACATAAGCACACCCAACCCCTGCCCACTGAAGTACCAGGGAACTTCTTCAGCTGATAAATACCTTCAGCAAAGGGGCTAGATACAAAATACAAAGAAATCAGTAGAGGTCTCTTATACAAATGACAAACAGTCTGAGAAAGAAATTAGGAAAACAACACCTTTCACAATGGCCACAACTAATATAAACTATCTTTGTGTAACTCTAACCAAGTAAGTGAAAGACCTGTAGAAAAAGAACTTAAAGTTTCTGAAGAAACTTTGTAACATAGTAAAATGAGCTTCTTGCCAAAAGCAATCTGCAGATTCAATGCAATTCCCATCAATTTCAACACAATTTTTTTTTACAGTCCTTGAAATAGCAATTCTCAACTTTGTATGGAAAAATAAAAAACCCAGGACAGCTAAAACAATATTGAATAATAAAATAACCACCACCCCTGATCTCAAGCTGTACTACAAAGCAATTGTAATTAAAAAAAAAAAAAACCTGTACGGTATTAGTACAGAGACAGACAGGTTGATTAATGGAATCTTATCAGAGACCAGAAATAAACTCACACACCTATGGACACCTGATTTTTGAAAAGGAAGCCAAAACTATGTAATGGATAAGAGAAAGTATCAACAAATGGTGCTTGTCTAACTGAGTGTCTGCATGTAGAAGAATGCAAATAGATCCATATTTATCACCTTACACAAAACTCAAGTCCAAGTGGATCAAGAATCTCAATGGAAAACAGGATACACTAAATCAAATAGAAGAGAAAGTCGGAAATAGCATTTAACAAACTGGACAGGAGACTACTTCCTCAACGGAATACTAGTTGCTCAGGCTCCAAGATCAACAATTGATAAATGGGAACTCGTGAAACTGAAAATCTTCTGTAAAGCCTACAGATTGGAAAAAGATCTTTACTAACAGATATCTGACAGAGGGCTAATATCTAAAATATATAAGAGACTCAAGAATTTATACTGTAACAAATCAAATAACCCAATTTAAAAATAGAATACAGATCTAAACAGAATTTTCAACAGGGAAATCTTGGATGGACAAGAAGCACTTAAAGAAATGTTCAACATCCTTAGTCCTCAAGGAAATGCAAATCAAATGACACCAAGATTCTATCTTACAGCAATTGGAATGACTGAGTTCTAAAACTCAAGTGATATCACATGGTAGCAAGGATTTAAAGAAATTTGAACACTCATTTATTGTTTGTGGGAATGCAAACTTGTATAACGACTCTGGAAATCAATCTGGCAGTGGAAGTAGTTCTACCTCAAGACCCAGCTATACGGCTCCTGGGCATTTACTCAAAAGATGATCCACCATACCACAAGGACATATGCTCTATGATGTTCATAGCAGCTTTATTAGCAATATCCAGAAACTGGAAACAACCCAGATGTCCCTAAAACACCGAGTGGATAAAGAAAATGTGGTTATTTCCACAACTGAATACTACTCTACTATTAAAAACAAGGACATCATGAATTTTTAATGAATAGAACTAAAAAAATATTATCCTGAGTGACCTAGTTTTCCAGACCCAGAAGAACATACATGGTATGTACTTACTAATAATTGTATATTAGCCATAAAGTACAGGATACTCAGAATATACCCCACAGACCCAAAGAAGCTAAACAAGAAGGAAGGCCCATGTGAGGATGCTTGAATCTCAGAATGGGGAATAAAATAGTTATAGGAGGCAGAGGAAGGGAGGGAACTTCGGGGTGGTTTTGCAGGGAAATGGGAGGGTCAGGATTAAGTGTAGGGAGAGACAGGAGAGAGGGCCAGAACATCCAGAGAATGACTTGAAATCTGCAGCTGCCAGTAGTAGAGACTGGAGATTGGGCAGAATCTCAAGGATGTGCCAGAGACCTGGGATAGTAGAAGCTCCCAGGAGTTAGTCAGATGACCTTAGAAGTATAACAATGGGTATATGGCAGGACCCCCAGTGGAGGGGTAAGGGTACCAACCCACCAAATTTATCCCGTTTACAAGAAATGCAGGGACAAAGATGGAGCAGAGATTGAGGAAATAGTCAACCAATAACTGGCCCAGCTTGAGCCCCATCCATGAGCAAGCACCAGTCCCTGATACTATTAATGATAATCTGCTATTCTTGCAGATAGGAACCTGGCATAACTGTCCTCTGAGAGGCTTTACCTAGCAGTGGACTAAAATAGATGCAGATACCAACAGCCAAATATTGGACAGAGGTCAGGAACTCTTATGGAAGAGTTGGGGAAGGATTGGAGGTCCTGAAGGGGATAGGAACTCAACAGGAAGAAAAACAGCAGACTAACTTAGACCCTTAGGAGCTTTCAAAGAGTGAACCACTAAAAAAGAGCATACACGGGCGAGACCAAGTCCTCCAGACCCCATACACACACATGTAACAGATGTCTCCATGTGGGTTTCCGAACAACTAGAGCAGAGGCTGTCCCTAAAGCTGTTGTCTGGCCTCAGTGGGAGAGGATGAGCCTAACTCTGCAGAGTGGGAGGATACTCAGGAAATGGGGGGCACCCTCTCAAAGGAGAAGGGGAAGGGGCATGAGGGGAGTGACCTTATGGGGGAGGGACTAGGAAGAGGGGACATTTATTGGGATGTAAATTTTTTTTTTTTTTTTTTGGTTTTTCGAGACAGGGTTTCTCTGTGTAGCCCTGGCTGTCCTGGAACTCACTCTGTAGACCAGGCTGGCCTCGAACTCAGAAATCCGCCTGCCTCTGCCTCCCGAGTGCTGGGATTAAAGGCGTGCGCCACCAACGCCCGGCTCGTAAATTTTTTAAAAAGATAAGCATTTACTTTATCACATGACTATAGGAACATCCAGAATACATTTCATAAATATGGTCACCCTTCTTTTTTTTTAATTCGATATTTTCTTTATATACATTTCAAATTTCAAATGCTATCCCAAAAGTTCCCTATACCCTCTCCCTGCCCTGCTCCCCTACCCACCCACTCCTGCTTCTTGTCCCTGGCATTCCCCTATACTGGGGCATATAAAGTTTGCAATACCAAGGGGCTTCTCTTCCCAGTGATGGCCGACTAGGCGATCTTCTGCTACATATGCAGCTAGAGACACAAGCTCTGGGGGTACTTGTTAGTTCATATTGTTGTTCCTCCTATAGGGTTGCAGACCCCTTCAGCTCCTTGTGTACTTTCTCAAGCTCCTTCATTAGGGGCCCTGTGTTCCATCACATTGTGAGCATCCACTTCTGTATTTGCCAGGCACTGGCATAGCCTCATACGAGACAGCTATACGAGGATCCCTTCATCAAAATCTTGCTGGCATATGCAATAGTATCTGGGTTTGGTGGCTGATTATGGGACGGATCCCCGGGTCGGGTAGTCTCTGGGTAGTCCATCCTCTCATCTTAGCTCCAAACTTTGTCTCGGTAGCCTTCTTCTAAGAAGATGGTCATCCTTCTTCTTAATAAAAGAACACCTGAGTTAGGTTAGCATGCATGTAACAGAAGACATGTGTGCATGGAGCAGGGGCAGGTGGTTGGAAATATATGTCTAAAATAGCTAAGCAGTGAGTCAGAAGGAAACAAGGAATCATCCACGAGAATGAGTTCCATACCATAAAGAACATGAAGATAATCCAAGGCAATGGAAACACTGAAGGAAATGAGGAGGAATAGGAAATATACCCAGTACTTTGCACTGCTCTACTGGGGCAGCATGGGGTTGGTGACAGAGCAGAGAGGGTGGGGTGGAGGGAGGCATTGCATATATACTCCATAGTTTGCTCTTATTGCTACTAAAGGGAGGCAGGGATGGGCGAAAATAGGAACCTTTTCCCTCCTTCACAGGAGACCGAGTCAGTTCAAAAGGCTTATATGCCTGAGACAAGACAGAGTGATAAAGCCTGGAGATTGAATCCCTCCTAGAGAAAGCTTATTCAGAGAGTATTCACTGTAGGTTTGACCCACCAGCAAGTGCTTACCCACCTAAAGTCCTGGAACAAGATCACCTGCTGTATCCCCTGAGAAACGTTTTAATGTTCCTTTATGGTTGTTCATGTTACTGGAGAAACTGCGTTTCTTTTCAAAGTTCTTAGTCTGGTTAATAAAGTGAATTAAAAGTGGACTTATTAGGAAAGAAAGGGCCCTTTATTAGATCTTGAGAGAAAAATAACAATCAAGCAAGTTGCAAATCTTAGCAGTTGCCAGGGAGAGGGAGATTGAGAGAAAGTCATACCTTTCAAATTAAGCAAGGATGTCAGCAAGCAGCTGCATGGCCAAAGATCAGGTGGGGATTCAGAAGATTTAGAAAGCTCAATGTAGAAGAATGAAAATAGATCCATACTTACTACTTTTCACAAAACTCAACTCCAAATGATTCAAAGACTTTAACATAAAACTAGTTACACTGGGCTGGTGAGATGGCTCAGCGGTTAACAGTGCTGACTGCTCTTCCAAAGGTCCTGAGTTCAAATCCCAGCATCCACATGGTGGCTCACAACCATCCATAACGAAATCTGATGCCCTCTTCTGGAGTGTCTGAAGACAGCTACAGTGTCCTTACATATAATAAATAAATAAATAAATATTAAAAAAACCCAAAAAACTAGTTACACTGAACCTAATAAAAGAGAAAATGGTGACTACCCTTAAAGTCATTGGCACAGTAGAAGACTATCTGACCAGAACACCATTAGTTTAGGCTCTAAGATCAAGAATTAATAAACAGGACCTCAAAAAATTGAAAACTTTCTGTAAGACAAGGGCACCATCAATCAGACCATGAACAGCCTACATAATGGGAAAAGATTTTTTTTTTTAACCAATTCCACAGCTAATAGAGGGCTAGTATCTAAAATATATAAAGAACTCAAGGAACAATATACTTTTTAAAATACAAATAAACCAATTAAAAAATGAGGAACAGATCTAAACAGAATTCTCAATAGAGAGATCTCAGATGGCTGAGAAACACCTAAAGAAATGTTCATCATCCTTAGCCATTAAAGAACAAACACAAAACTAATTTAAAATTCTGTCTTAGACTTGTCAGAATGGTTAAGATTAATAACACAAGTGAGAGCATATGATGGCAGAGATGTGGCACAAGAGAAACTTGGAGGAGCCTCCATTGCTGGTGGAGTGCACACTTGCACAGCCATTACGGAAATCAGCACGTGGGGTTCCTCTGAAAGATGGGAATCTATCTCAAGACCCAGCTATACCCCTCTCAGCCACATACCCAAAGGACACTTCATCCTACCACAAGGACACTTGCTCAACCATTTTCATTGTATCTTTATTCATAATAGCCAGAAAATGGAGATAACCTAGATGTCAACAGATGAATGGATAAAGAAAATGTGGTACATTTATACAATAGAGTATTATTCAGCTGTTAAAAAATGACATCATGAAGTTTGTAAGCAAATGGATAGAACATGAAAAAAGTCATTCAGAGTGAAGTTACTCAGACCCAGAAAGATAAATATGGATGTATTTGCTTATATGTAAATATTAGCCATCAAATAAATGCTAATCATAGACCCAGAGAGGAATGTGGGGTTTGAGGAGGGGAAATGGGGTTGAGGAAAGGAATCCAGTGAGAGACAGCTAGAATTGGCAGGCATTTGAGGGACAGTATGGGAACCCAGTTCAGTGACTTTCTAAAATATATGAAGGCCATCCTAAAAAAGTTCCCAAATGATGAGGGAAAAGGAGACTCAACTAGCCATGTCTTGACACCAAATGAAGCTTCCAGTTCTGGGAATGCATCCTGTTGAGTTGTTGGCCAAAAGGGTCCTACAGAAATTCCCAAATAACCCTCGGTGTTGCCAAGACAGTAGGTTGCTCTCTGCAAACTGACAGCAAGCCCTATTGCTGAAGACAACACCTACACAACTCATTAAACTTGGAGAGGGTGAGCTAGTGCCTGCATAGAACCATTGCTCAAGTGTCTTTGGTGAGGATATATGAGACAAATTATATTTTTAATAAAAGGGGGTGTTGAGATGAGAAAGTAAGAGAGCGAGAGCTTGGACACATGCAAGAGACAGAGAGAGAGAGAGAGACAGAGAGAGAGAGAGAGAGAGAGAGAGAGAGAGAGAGAGAGAGAGAGAGAGAGAGAGAGAGAACCCAGAGTCTCTGGAAAAGCATACTTAAGCTTTTGGACAATATCTGAAAGACAGTTACTCAAAAGAAAAAAAAAAGGGAATAGAAATGTTGACCCAGATATTAGATAACCTGGACAGTGTTGCCCAGAGGGAAACTGCATAATGACTATAGGAAGGGAAGGTAACTACTTATGTCATTAAGAGGATAATTACTCCTCCCCTTTCCCAAGCATGTCTTCACATGAATCAGATATTCTATGGAGAGGACTCCATGCCAGACGCTTGACAGTGAATTAACTCTTAAGGGAGGGAAGAATATTATGTTTCACTCATGGGTCACTTGAGAACGTTACATCTCCATTTAGAGCCATAGGTGTTCCACACTTTTGACTAGGATGTCTAAGGAAGACTGGTTATGGTGTTTATCTTTCCAGTTTACCAGGGAAATAGGAGGAAGGGTCCAAAGCCTGTGGGGAGGGGTCTCTCCTCAACAACCGCCCAGGCTCCTAATCCCAGTCTAGCTACTGAATAATGCCAACCAGAAAGAGATTTCACATTGGTCACACATAGGTCTGACAGCTTATCTCAGATGACCTTGCAGGAGACATGGGAGCTGGAATAATGATGTGTGGAATCACAGAACTGAATGTGTGTGTGCAATATGTATGTATGCATGCATGCATGAATGTATGCATGCATGTATATCTCAAGATCTAGAAGGTATTCATATGGTGTGTGGACTCCTGAATTTGTTCCCTTCCCAATGTGTCTAGTTGAATAAATCCCTTTTCTCTAATTTTCACTAGTGCATACTTCTGTAGTTGGTATACTGAGGACTGGCATGCTAACCTTGCTTTTTAAGGCTGCTAGGGCCCAGGTTTGTACCTTAAACTCTGTTAACATCTGAAGCAGTGGCACAGCAGGGCAATCAGGTCACATCACTTTCTGATTCTGGAACTAACTAAACCAAATACAGCAAACCCTGTAGGAGTGGGGTGTAGTATAGCCCAGGGATTAGAGCACTTGCCTAACATGGAAAAACTCTAGAGTTGACCTCCACTAAATAGACCTATATATTTTTTTAAAAAAATGTCCTGTTTTTGTTTTTGTTATGTGACCCAGGATGGCTTCAAATTCAGTAAGTTTCTATGTTAGCTTTGTAAGTGCTTTACAGGCATGGATCACCAAAGTAGGCTTTCTTCGAAGGGGTTTGTTGTTGTTGTTTTGTTTTGAAGTTATAATTTTATTATAATATTTTCCCTTTCTATTTCTACCTCCAAACTCTCCCATATTGCCTTCCAACTTCCTACTTGCCTTCAAATTCATAGCCTCTTTGTTTTCCAACTGTTGCTGTATTCATGTAAGTACACGTACATACATATCTATGTCTATCTCTATATCATCTCTCTATCTATATATTTCTGTGTGTACACACACACACACACACACACACACACACACACACACACGCTACCTGTATATATGTTTTCAGTTTAGAACCAGACTAGCATTTGGGGTGCTCTTGCCTGGAAAAGACAACCCTCCTCCCTCCTGACTCACCTGCTATTGAATCCTGAATCACCCCCTAAACTGTATATAAATCGTATCCAGTTGACTGTAGCACTCAGTGTTGAAGCCTCATGGGCTTTTTATGTCTCCATCCTGTTTGGCATGTTTGTTCGTGTCATCCTGGTTTGGTTCCAATTTGGAGAGTCGTGTTGATGAGATTATAGGTATAGATTCTGATGTTACTAGGAGACACATTCTCATAGCAAACTCCCTGAACTTTCTTCTGTAGTGTTTCCTAAACTTTCAGATTGGGAACATTTTGTAGGTGTATCCAATGAGACAAGGCTCCACAACTCTGGGTTTTGATAGGTTGTGTTTTAATTGTGGCAGTGTCTGTATGTTGCAAAAAGAAGTTTCTCTAATGAGGGTGAAAATAAATGTTCATAAACTGTTAGAGATTATGCTGGTTTAGTAAATCTTTGGTTGTATAGATTATCCTCTGGTAACCAGTACTTTACTAGCACTAAGGTGTTAGTTAAGTTTCCAGCACCAACATGGCCTCCTTGATGAGCAAGTCCTAAATCAAATTAGAGAGCTGTTGGCTACCACCAAGCTATGTGTGGCACTTCTTCACCATTGCAGTTATCATGCTATGCTGGTTGTTTATGTGGTTCATAGGTGTCATGGCTGGGAAGGACAATTGGTTGCCTCCCTCCTTTGGAAGCTTGTATGATGACTTCTGATGTCATGAAAGCTAGTCCTCAGAGAGGAGACTTTCAGGTCAGTTTCAACTCAGGGGCCTCTGAACCCTGTTTCTCATGTACATGGTGTCTTCATCAAGGTATTTAAATAGAAAATTTCTAATTTGTTATTATTTTGGGTTCTTTGCAGTTGTTTTATTTTTGGGTTCAGCATTTCAGTATGGGTCCCAGACTGCCTTCAAACACAGTAGCTTTCTACCTCTCCCTTGGAAGTACTAGCATTGCTGGCATGTTCCACAAACTTTGGGATTTCTTTGAAGTTTTCAAAGCCGAACATCAGAACTGAACAGGAGGCACTGGGATGTTTTCCTTGTTAACTCTGAGACTAATTGTGTTTGAAGTGGTAGACAAGCTGCTTGAGGGCAGAAAATGAGCGTTGGTGTTACAAGTGGTTGGACTTTGAAACATCAAGGTCACCATGTAGTTTCTGATTCATGTCCAGAATCAGCATGATAGAAAATGTAGTGTACCAGGAGGGCAATTACTACTTGGTGCTGTGTTCATTTTGATTACTGTCTCATGGGACTGAAGATATAAATTAGAATATACTATTTTGTATATTTACTTAACAATGCGTTCAAATGTTTGTGTATACCTCTTGTGGCAGAGAAAGTGGTATAAAGTAAGGAGCAATTTAAAAATAGTAAAGATGACGGATAGGGGTGTGACCTAGTGCTAGGACTCCTCTCTAACATGTTGGGACTCTAAGTTATATCCCTAGGACTACCAACAAACCAACGAAATCAAATGTAAAAATGAGAATTAATCAGTTACCTAACAGCTAGAATGCATTGCAAATTGGCACACATTATTATTACAATGGTTAATCTTCATTGTCTACCTGATTGGTTTTAGAATCATCGTGGAGACAAAGTATGTTTATGTGGAGCAATGGGCTGCACATAGACAGCCTGGTCTCCAGTCGAGCATAGGTCTTGAACCCCGGGTAGTGATTTCTACCCATATAGGACGGAAGGCATTCGATCATGTCTTCTGGACCCTCGGCTCCTATCGAAGTTACCACCCCCACAGCCCCCACAAGAGAGGTGTGTGGCTATCAGTCATTTAGGAGCACCACCAAGCCTTCCCACATGCAAATAAGGTTTCCCCCAAACTCTCAGTCCAACCCAATGAGAGGTACCTGCTGTCTAAGCCTGAATCAGCCCCAAAACAGCATATAAATTCTATCCAGGAAATTAAAGGTGAGCGAGAACTACTCTGTCCCCTGAGTTTTTTGTTCCAAAAGCTGTAACACTTGAGAAGAGATTTTCTCTCCAGAAGAAGATCTCCCTGAGGTCCTTCCACAGGCCTCACTGGTTTGGCTTCTCGTAGGCTCAGCCAGACAAGACTCAGTGCATGGCCAGCTTGGAGTTACTGAGCGACCTGGAAGAAAAGGCAGAGACTTCATCTCCCTGCCTGCACTCACTTCCCTTCACAGGAACCCTCACAGCAGGACTGGCCAGAGATCTCTGTGGAAAACCTCTGGTACCCAGGCCCACATGTTTAGGTTTGTCTGGATAGGTTAAATGAGAAGAGAAGACCTAGCTTGAGTGTGGGCAGCTCTGGGCTGGGGCTCCAGGACGAACAAAAAGGAGAAAGTGGGCAGAGCAGCAGCATTCATCTTCTGGCTGTGGCTGTAATGTGCTGTAACGTGCCTTTCTTTCCCTGAAATGATGGACTGTATTTTTTAAGGTATAAGTGAGAATAACAGCAATAATCATAATATGAGAAAAATGCTTTTTCTATAAAAGTTGTTTATCAGATATTTGGTCATAGAAATAGGAAAAGATACTATTGCAATATGAGTGATCCAAATTAACAAGTAGGCAGGCATGGTGGTACTCATTCTGTAATGCCAAAGCGTAGGAGGGTTAGGCAGGGGGATTGAAGGCTTAGAGCTAGTTTGTTCTCAATAGCAAGTTCTGAGCAGATCAGACTACATGGCAAGACGTTTTCTAATATAATTATAAGAACAAAAATCAGTCTTTTTTTATATTGGTGCGTGCTCTCTCTCTCTCTCTAATATTTACTATGACTAATATAGTTATATAATAATATACAATACATAATATGTAATATATCATATACAACAGATAACATATAGCATATATAGCATAATATATATGATATATAATATAAAATATATAACATGTAATATATAAAATAATATAATAATTAATATAGTTGATAATATGATATAGAATGTAGAATAGAATATAAAATACAGTGTTACTAGTAAGAGTTACTATAACTAATATAATTATATTAATTACATATATATGTTATATTAGACAAAGGACACTACAGTGATAAATAACCTGAATGCATTTTTGTCTCTTTGAAATGCAATAGAAGTAGGTGTGAATATTCAGAGATTGGAAACTCATTTGTGAAACATAAACAGGGGTGTCATAGATATTACTAGATCCCCCATTCTGTACAATTAGTATAGCTCACAGAATGCTAAGCCAGTGAGAGAGAGGTATGAAAAGAGGAAATTGAGTCAATCAAAGAAACAGATAAAAACAAAAGCAAAATTGAAATAAAGGAAGGGGGGGCATGGAGAGAAACATTTATCACCAAGAAAACAGGATGGGAAGAAAAGAGGGATTCTGTTTGTGTCTTTTGAGATAGAGACTTTCACTGACCTGGAACTTGGTGTGTAGGTTAGGGGCTGATGATCAGGCGCCAAGGATCTGCCTGAGGTTGTTAATATGACCCCAGGCCCTCATGTATATAAAGAAAGCACTTTACCAACTCCTCATCCCCCATTAAAAGAAGGGCCAAGGAGCATGCTCGGTGATATGGGGTGGGAATGAGGCAGTTATGGAGATATGACTGAGTAACCTGACTTTATACTTTAAATGTGTGTTACTCTTATGTAGACATGCCATCTCCTAAGAAGATAAGTTCCCATTGTCCTTTAAGACAGTAACAAGCAATTCCCACTTCCTGGCCCTGGCATTCCCCTGTACTGGGGCATATAATCTTCACAAGACCAAGAGCCTCTTCTCCCACTGGTGGACTACCAGGCCATCTTGAGGGAGTGTTAGATGAATAATTCCATTGACTGAAGCACTGTAGACTGTCAAGGCCATCAGGTTGGAGTGAGGAAGCCTGGTTCTGAAGCCAACAAAAGAGAGATCAGATGTTCCTCCTAGGTCTCTGTATCTTCATGCCTTGGTCTATTTCTCACTGTCCTGAGAAATCTGAGCTCAACATGAACAGCTCCTGGAACCACATAGCTGAAAACCTTGTGTCCTTCACTGTATGGCAACTTCTGACCAGCTACTAGTCTCAGATGCAATGAGAAGTCACTTTGTCTTTTATCTAGACTTGGTTTGGCCCTAAGTTGCTCCTGAGTCCTACTGACTTAGAGAAATACTTAAGGAAGAGAAAGAGGATTAAAAGTTCTTTCATCTGTATCGGAACCTTCAGAACAAGTGAGAGTCAGCAGAACCTTTGTGTGTGATAGGGTTGGCAATGAGGTTGCTAAGGCAGCTGCTTGAATGTGTGACCTGGTGTTTGTCTTATGCATGGAACACTCACTGAACAGTGTAGCTAGCCACAGGTGGACAAGCCAGGAGAGAACGAAAGACTTGGGGCTAGAAAGGAGAGGGATAGCATTCTAGAGTCAGGAGAGCTATGAGACTGTCTCCCCCTTCTCCCTGCCTGTGTTTGGCTGGGCTCTTCTTAGTCCTTCACATGCTCCATGATTTCTCAAATATGCTTCCAGCATGCTGCAAATTTATTAATGCTTATTCTAATTATTATATTAATTAAATGAGGCCAGAGGTGGCCTGGGTCATAGTAGACTGTCCATCTCCTGATTATGCACTTCTAAGGGTGAAAATGTGTGGCAAAGAGGTGCTTTCCCCAAATCCAATTCAAAGTGTTATAAAAATGTAAGAAGTCAGCCAGCTAGCCAGCCAGTCAATTAGTCCTCTGAGGCTATGCTTCGATTGCTACAATACCATTCTGAAACAACCTCATACCTTCTCTACAGTCATGGGCAGAACTTTATGTCTTCTTTTTCTCTTTATGATGATCATTAGGAGTCTCCTAAAAACTAGCTCTGGATGTCCAGTGTGAAGAAGGGACAGGTGGGACAGCAGTTATCCTCATTTTTGCCACTGAACATCTGTGTGATGTCAACAAGTCACAAAGCCTTCCTAGGCTTTAACTTTCTCATTTGAAGAGTGAAGAGGAAGATGGACGGATGATTCTGTGCATCTCAGGAGCAGTACTCTCCTAGGCTCCTTGATGGCTTTGAGCAGACTTCTGCTGAGACCCAGCTCTGGGATGTCACCTAAATTGTGACCTTTCAGGACACTAGCACTGCAGCCAACCAACAGTGGATAGAGGGTGGGAAGAGGAGTCTACCCCACTAGGCTGCTGTTCTGCACCTCAGAGTTTTGAGATCCAGAGTGTGCATCAAGAGTTGTCTGAGCCATATGCTCCAAATGATCTCAGCAAATTTGATCCCAGCACTAGGGCTTAAGAAGATGCTTCTATCAAGGCCAGGTCCAACCAGGGGTTTTAAAGCAGGGAGGGACCTGAGAGACAGACGTGTAAAGCAGGAGTTGGTGTCCCTGGGAGGACATTAGCAATCTGACCAGTTCCCAGACTGGAAGTGGTCACGTGGCTCTTGGCTTATTACCAAAGTCAGGAAGGACATTCTTTTCTATGAGGCAGAAGACTCCTGGGAGGTGGAGACTTTCAGAGGCAGCTCTTTCTTTGCTGTTTGTGTGCATGATTTCTCTTTCAGAAATGCCAGGAGGCTTCATGTACGGCTTGGCTTGATAAGCCATGTTAGAATGAGAGGAATTAGAAACGCTCGCCATTGTCACTATGCCATCATTATTATGGTAATGCAATCAGTAAAATATATCTGCCTCTTAAGGTCTAGTGTAATTGGATTCTGCTGAATTGATGCAATTAAAAGAATTAGGGAGCCCATTAGGTGATTTATGTTTTCTATAAAAAATTTCTCAAAGTAGCAGAAAAGGAAAAGATTAGGCTTCACAGGTGGCTTTGCTTTCTCTAGTCTAACACTCCACCTCCTGGAGAAACACTACATAGTATTTAAGACTCCAGATAGTTTAAAAACTAAGAAGACTGTCTAGCATCAACAAATCTGTAAAATTAAAAAAATAAATATCCATAAATGAGAGGAGAAATTCTTACTTTATAGTTGATTTAGTAGCATTTCCTTAATAGCATTAGCTTCAAAGACGTGTGTAGCATGAATGTGACAAACATTACATAATTGCAAAGAAATTAGTCAGAAAAAAAATAATGAATGCCTTTAGGTTTGTGTCTTTGACTTGCAAACGAAAATTCAGAAGCTATTTACAGAGTTTGAAGCAATGATGTCTGGACCAGTGTCTAGTATATTTAATATTATTTCTTAGAATTTAAATTAACTTAAATAGCTATTGACTGAAGTCATCATACATAAGAAGCATTTTAGACAGTGACTGACATAAGCATCAATGAATTAATTTCTGTCCTGTTTTCCCTGAAGAGCTCAAGGCAAAACCCGTTTTGATGACTTGGGAATAAAAACAAATGTATGAGGGGAAAGGAAACTCAGAAGAGGAATAAAATCTAAAATCAGGTGGTGTGGCTTATGAAAACTGGTACTAGTAGATATACCATTTGTACTGGCTGGTTTTATGTGTCAACTTGACACAAGCTGAAGTTATCACAGAGAAAGGAGCTTCAGTTGAGGAAATGCCTCCATGAGATCCAGCTATGGGGCATTTTCTCAATTAGTGATCAAGAGGAAAGGCCCTTTGTGGGTGGTGCCATCTCTGGGTCTTAGGTTCTATAAGAGAGCAGGCTGAGCAAGCCAGGGGAAGCGAGTAAAGAACATCCCTCCATGGGCTCTGAATCAGCTCCTGCTTCCTGACCTGCTTGAGTTCCAGTCCTGATATCCTTTGGTGATGAACAGCAATGTGGAAAGTGTAAGCTGAATAAACCCTTTCTCCCCAACTTGCTTCTTGGTCATGATGTTTTGTTCAGGAATAGAAACCCTGATTAAGACAGAGTGTTTCAGTGTATCTCTTCCCACACATTGCTAAGGCCACAGAAGTTCTCAAGATGGATCAGTAGATGGCTATAAGGCAGACACTGAGTGGCTTTTGGAGCTCTACAGGAATCCTCTTGGCACAGTAAGGACTTTCTGCCTGAAAGAAAGTGTACTTCTGGGGGGATGAGTCTTGGAACTCACTTTCTGTGAGGAGGAATACTGTCTTTTCTTTCTATATTACCTTTTAGCTTTTCTTCCATCTTCCCTCAGGGAAGGCAGGGCTGTTCTAATCATTGAAGGGCAACTGTGTTATATCCTATGATAGGTGACAGCTGGAGGCACGTCTTTCTAGCACCTATGGGTGCAATTCCTATGCACAATTTTTTCTTTGTTGTTCGAAATGCTTCTAAAATCTGCCTTCCTCTTCTAAGTTCATGGCTCTTTCAGGGTTCTCATAGCCATCATGCCTCCCCGACTTCACTGGAACTGTATTCTGTTCTGGGGGAGATTCCCCACCCGCTGCCCTAACAGTAGGACTTGACTACAGCCCATTTCTCATGTTCTTCTTCCCCACCATGGAATGAGCACTGGATCCAAGCCAGGCTCAAATGGATTCTCTGGAGGGTTAAAATAAGAACCAAGAAAATAGGACCCCCTTTTTTTCTGGTAGAAAAATTGGAGAGGCATGAGTCCACGGCTCTACCGCCAACTCTAACCTATAATACATGAAAGATGGCACATGGGTTAACCTAGACCTCATTGAGAGGTACAACAGCAGAGAGATGAGGAAGGATAGAGTAGGTATGGCTAAGGAAAGTTGGGAAGAGAGAAAAAGAAAGGAGGGAGGAAAAAATAATTAGGGAGACCCAATGACATTTCGATAATTTTTATCTTCCTAAGTGTCTTAGTCAGTGTTCTATTGCTGTGAAGAAACACCACTATCATAACAATTCTTAAAAAGGAAAGCATTTAATTGTGGCTGGCTTACAGTTTTAGAGGTTTAGTTCATTGTCATCATGGCTAGGAAGCATGGTAGCCTGTGCAAAGACATTGTGGTATGGGAAAAATGAGAGTTCTATATTCAGATCCACAAGCATCGGGAAAATAGAGTCACTGGGCCTGGCTTGGGCTTCTGAAACTCTAAAGTCCACCCCTAGTGACACACTTCCTCCAGCAAGGCCATACTTCCTAATCTCTTTAAGTAGTGACACTCCCTAATGACCAAGCATTCAAATATTTGAGCCTTGTGGGGGCCATTCCTATTCAAATTACCATACAGTTTTGGTTTTTTCTCTTAAGTTCTATAATTCTACAATATAGTCTAGAAATCTCTATCCAGTGGATTAATTCTGAACTGAGTTTTCTTTTCATTTACAGTCTAAAGAACCTAGAACAAGAGAACTGAACTCTGCCTACCATTTCAGTCTTCTGGTTTCCCTGTGTTTTCAGCTGCACAGACATGGCTGGCTCTCAGAGTCCCAGAAACCTCAGGTTCTTATGCTGCCTGAGACTGTCCCTTTTCAGGCTAATCTCTAATTCACTGTTGCAGTATTAGACTAACTGTAAACGTAGTAGGAATTGGTTAGTCTTTGTACTGTTCTTATAGCTAGTTGTTTAGCTCTTTACAATTGCTAGGATCTTATAACAGAGAAGTGGCAAGATAAACCACTTTCTTTTTGAAATTGTTTATTTATTATTATTGTTGTTATTGATTTTTTTTTTGTTTCTTCAAGACAGGGTTTCTCTGTGTAGCCTTGGCTATTCTGAGATTTGCTGCATATACCAGGTTGTCCTCAAACTCAAAAGGTCTGCTTGTCTCTGATTTGGGATTAAAGGTATGTGCTGCCATGTCCTGGCTGCTTTTTTTTTTGGGGGGGGGGGTTGGTTTTGGTTTGTTTGTTGTTGTTTTGTTTGTTTTGTTTTTTGTTTTTGTTTCTGTTTTTGTTTTGATTTTCAAGACAGGAGTTCTCTGTGTAGCCCTAGCTGTCCTGGAATTCACTCTGTAGAACAGGTTGGCCTTGAACTCAGAAATCCGCCTACCTCTGCCTCCCAAGTGCTGGGATTAAAGGTATGCGCCACCACTGCCCAGCTACGACTGTATTTTTATTTCATTCAGAGACAACAACATTTTAAGTTTCCACCAAGAATAGGCATGTAGCAATGTTTTAACTTTGCTTTTACAGTTTGGCTGACAATTGTTATTTTTGTTTTCTGATAATAGCCATTTTTATTTTATTATTATTTTTTTAATTAGGTATTTACTTCATTTACATTTCCAATGCTACCCCAAAAGTCCCCCAAACCCTTCCACCCCACTCCCACTTCTTGGCCCTAGTGTTCCCCTGTACTGAGGCATATAAAGTTTGCAAGACCAATGGGCCTCTCTTTCCACTGATGACTGACTAGGTCATCTTCTGATACATATGCGCTGGAGACATGAGCTCCAGGGGGTACTGGTTAGATCTTATTGTTGTTCCACCTATAGGGTTGCAGACCCCTTTAGCTCCTTGGGTACTTTCTCTAGCTCCTCCATTGGGGGCCCTGTGATCCATCCAATAGCTGACTGTGAGCATCCACTTCTGTGTTTGCTAGGCCCCGGCAAAGTCTCACAAGAGACAGCTATATCTGGGTCCTTTCAGCAAAATCTTGCTAGTATATGCAGTGGTGTCAGCGTTTGGAAGCTGATTATGGGATGGATACCCGGATATCCATCTCTATATGGTCCATCCTTTCGTCTAAGCTCTGAACTTTGTCTCTGTAACTCCTTCCATGGGTGTTTTGTTCCCAATTCTAAGAAGGGGTGGATTGTCCACACTTTGGTCTTCGTTCTTCTTGAGTGTCATGTGTTTCGCAAATTGTATATTATATCTTGGGTATCCTAAGTTTCTGGGCTAATATCCACTTATCAGTGAGTACATATTGTGTGAGTTCTTTTGTGATTGGGTTACCTCACTCAGGATGATGCCCTCCAGGTCCATCCATTTGCCTAGGAATTTCATAATTCATTCTTTTTAATAGCTGAGTAGTACTCCGTTGTGTAAATGTACCACATTTTCTGTATACATTCCTCTGTTGAGGGGCATCTGAGTTCTTTCCAGCTTCTGGCTATTACAAATAAGGCTACTATGAACATAGTTGAGCATGTGTCCTTCTTACCGGTTGGAACATCTTCTGGATATATGCCCAGGAGAGGTATTGTGGGATCCTCCGGTAGTACTATGTCCAATTTTCTGAGGAACCGCCAGACTGATTTCCAGAGTGGTTGTCCAAGCTTGCAATTCCACCAAAAATGGAGGAGTGTTCCTCTTTCTCCACATCCTCGCCAGCATCTGCTGTCACCTAAATTTTTGATCTTAGCCATTCGGGCTGGTGTGAGGTGGAATCTCAGGGTTGTTTTGATTTGCATTTCCCTGATGATTAAGGATGCTGAACATTTTTTCAGGTGCTTCTCACTGGCTGCTTACTTTAAAAATTATATATCTATGTATATATTTGAATGTGGGCTTGTGCACTTAAGTACCCAAGAAGGCCAAAAGAGAGCATTGAATCTCCTGGAGCTGTTTAGATGGTTGTGAGCTATGCCATGTGGTTGCTGTGGTTAAAACTCAGGTCCCCTGTAAGAGCAGCGAGTGATCTTAGCCACTGAGCCATTTCTCTAGTATATAAGATAAGTCATTTTCTTTAACAAATGTGATGGATTGGGTAGTTTAAAATAAGAGAAAAATTAATTACATGTGTTATGTATGTATGGTTACAGTTGGAGTCAGAGACAAGGGGCAGACGATGGCATCCTGTGGGCTGAGGGGCAGCAATAAACCATGATGGCAATAGAGGATCTGAGATGATGAGGACAGACACTTGAGCTGAGGAAGCAGTGCTATCCACTGTCTTCCTCCTCTCAAGGATATAGGTAATGTGGGAAGATGGAGGGCTGACAGCAGATGCTTGTAGGTGATTCCCAGGGAGGTGTCTGAGAAACACTTTCGGCTACTTTCCCAAAGCTAAGTGTTTCCAAAGATGCTTGAAACAGTTGTGTAGAGAACAGGATGGACCAAACTAGGAGATGACTGAGCAACTGATGTCCCTTGTGATTCTCAGAGTGCCATGAGGTGAGCCCTCTGTGACATCACAGGGTAAATCCCTGCCTTAGTAATAGCAGAGTGCTTAGCCTGAGGATAACTCAGAGTCTAGCAAGGAGGTCTGGGATTCACACTGAGCACGTGTGTCTGCCTAGACTTGGGCTGTTTTCTGGTATGGACTACCTGAAATTCATCACGTGAGTAGCTCACTCAGTGCGAGGCACTTCGTCACTGGGGTCTTAAGTGGGGGAGGCAGAAATAGGGAGAGGGACTTAAAGTGTTTCTGATTGAAGACAGCTCTAAGACTGTCTTCAAGAGAGCTAAGGGGAGCTAGAAACAGATCAGAAGTCTCATAGTAGTGGGAATGGCCACTCAAGACTGTAGGAAGAAGAACCCCTCACTCACCAGGAGGAGAGGCCTTGGAAAGAAGCCATATATATATATGGACATGGACTTGAGCCCCCAGCCTAGGCCAGGAAGGAGGGAACAGTGCTTTTGCCACGCCCACATTTGACCATCACACATAGCTTGTCCAGGGAAGGAGGCAGAGCATCCCTGACAGTGGTATCTGATCTTCCCTGGTGACTTCAGTCCCTGGTAGTAGCAATCTTTGCATGTGTACTCAGAGAGCTGCCACAATATGAGTCAAACATCAATGCCAGTATCATGGGAAACGCCATGACAGCACCTTCCTCTCTCATTCTATACTCAAATACATGTTTTCATTTTGTAGGTGTGTTGTATACGTTCTTACGTATGTGCTCATGTCTGCAGGTCCACATCCATATGTGTGAAAGTGCATGAGGAGGACATGGAATGATGCCACATATCTTGCTACAAATAAGTATAAACAGTTGCTGTAAGTATCAGAAAGGTGTGTGTGTGTGTATGTGTGTGTGTGTGTCTGTGCATATGCGCATGCTAAAGAACTTGCCAAACAAGTACTCAGGGAGACAACACCTACAGCTCACCAGTTGTAGTTACACAAGTCAGGGTACTTTATGTTAAGAGAGAAAGCACGGTCGTTCCTCATGTTACATCTAGGCACATGGGAAGAAGCTGGAGAGAGGTGTGGTCAGCCTCTGTTACCTCATATAGCCTGTTGCCATGGTTAAAGGCTGTGGTGTTGGTGTGAGGGAGCTCAGAGATGGGATGGGATCTGGAAGGAACTGAAGGTTTGTTGGGCTGTATGTTGGGAGAAATATATACAGATCCCCATGATGAAGTCCTGACTAAACCTCATTGTGCTGTACTGGGAGATAGGAGTGAGGAAGTGTATGAAGCCTAATGTCCTTGAAGTGACCTTTAGCAGGGCCTGTGCTAAAGCAGTAGAAACTGTTGCAGTATCAGCAGGGTGTGTGTGTGTGTGTGTGTGTGTGTGTGTGTGTGTGTGTGTGCATATGCACATGCTAAAGAACTTGCCAAACAAGTACTCAGGGAGACAACACCTACAACTCACCAGAGAATAAGCCTAGGGAATGGTCACACCCAGCTTGTACCACATGAAAAGACTCCAGGTTCCAGACTAGTGCAGGATGAAGCTCGGATGTTGTGCCCTAAGCCATGGACAACTATCAGCTATGGCAGTCCATTGTGTCCAGGGTCCTACTCTAGGCTTCTGAAAGGACTTTGCTTCTTCACAGTAATAATCTTGTCTTGTATGTCCAGGGGTTGTCTCCAGCATGACCGAAAGCAGGTACTCAACAGGTGTGGGAACTAAAAGAGAGGCTGGGGAAGGGAGGATAGCCCACGTCTGGCCAGAGTTCTACCTATGCTCTGGGCAGGCAGACATGGGAGGGCTGCCAGACACTTTCCACTCGGCCCCAGGTGGGCATTTAAGCCACTGACCCCACTCAATAGGGGGTGGACAAGGGGCAGCCCCCAACAAGGGGCCCTGGAGTAACACCCTGTAGCCCCAGGGTTATGGGAGTGAGGGCTGAGGGAGAGAGGTTCCCACACAGGTGAGAGTCTGTGCAGCGGGCCTTGATGAGCAGAGACAGTCTATGGTTTAAGACCTTTATTATAGAAAGGCAGGGAGAAAGGATAGAAGGTAAAAGAGAGAGAGACCGGCCATGGTCAAGAGGAGACAAAGGGGAAAGGGAGATAGAGAAGAAAGTCTAGAGAGTAAGAGGGAGAGAGAGGAAGAGAGAGGAAAGAAGAGAGGAGAGTAAGGAGATTAAGAGCAAGAGGAGTCAGAGAGTGAGGAGGGGTCAAACAGCCCTTTTTATGGTATGCTGTTATCTTTACTGTTGCTAGGTAACTGGGGATGAGTCTAGCCTGAAGGTTAGAAGCTTGGAACATTGCCTATATGACTACTAACCATGCTTCTCCTGTGTGGGCTGAGGGGACTGTAACTTTGACATGAGCCAGAGTTCCAGGAGACATGAGAGAATTCCCTCCATCCCATGTAGGTGAATTATCACCACCGGGTCCCCGAGTTCAGACCTCAGCTTGACTGGAGACCAGACTGTTTGTGTATAGCCCATCGTCCCACAAACAGGATATATTATTCCAGCACTCTACCTAACCCTGCACACTATACATAATTATGTTTAAATTGTATGTTAGTGTGCATGGTCTGGGAGTGTATATACAGGAGTACATGTGCCTTCAGGTATAAAGGCATGCAGGAAAGAGCAGGAGCAAGGACCTGAATGGCAGTCACAAGGGCTCTGTGAAGTTCTTGAGGTGTTCCTTATTTGACACAACAGGAGTTCTGTTAAGCCAGAACAGCAGTAAATACAAGGGTGCCTGTCATGCTATATATAGTCTCAACGAGAAGACACCATACACGTGCCAGGAAGGGAGGCCTCTGGAAGAAACTGTCAAGTCAGTACCTGCTTTTAAGACTCAAAACTCACGCTCATAAGTGATCAACTACTTACATTGCCCCCTATGCCATTATTTCAGGGAACATATGTTACACAGGTCCATAAGGAAGTGCTTTCCAGGACCTTCTCTGTGTTTTCTTTCAAACATGTAAACCTTCCTAGAAATCTTTATTTTCAACTCATAGGCCATTTCCTGCATGGCCACAGACATTGATATCACATCCCTTCTTCATCTACTTAACATATTTATATTTATGTCTGTTAATGTATTTGTGAATGAGTCTGTGTGTGTGTGTGTGTGTGTGCGTGTGTGTAGGATCATATCAGTTGTTTCTTTAGTGACATTCTCAGAAGTCATCAACTATCATGATGAGGCCCAGGAGGGAAACTTCCTGAAATGCTGCTTTCTGGGAAATCCTATTACAAGCTGTGTTTAATGGTGGTGAAGAGACAGGCTAGAGGCCAAAATTTCAATCAATTTGATACCAGTCCAAAAGGCACCTGTGTACCTGGACACCCTTTGAGCTTTCCTGAACAGAGTGAGGCTTGGCCTCACTGTCATGGTTATGGGTGTACCCTAGTTCTGAGGGCAGCAGAGTCCAATGCCTTAGGGGTTTCTGGACTGTTTAGATAGTTTACCTCATCTTGATTTAACTGGACACAATATATCTATCTAGAATATCATCTGTTTCTTCTAGATTGCTGCAGTGTTGTTGAGTATATGCTTTTCTAGTAAGATCAGATGACCCTGAGATTCTACCATACACCAATTAGAATTGCAAAGATCAAGAACTCAAGTGACAACACATGGTGACAAGGGTGTGGAGAAAGAGTTACACTCCACTATTGCTGGTGGGATTGCAAACTGGTACAACCACTCTGGAAATCAATCTGGCAGTACCTCAGAAAATTGGAAATAATTCTACATGAAGACCCAGATATTCCACAACTGGGCATATACACAAAAGAAGATACACAATAACACAAGGACACATGCTCCACTATGTCCATAACTGCCATATTTGTATTAGCCAAAATCTGGAAACAACCAGATGTTCTTCAACCAAGTAATGGATGTAGAAAAAATGTGGTTCAATAACACAATGGAATACTGCTCATCTATTAAAACTGAGAACATCATGAAATTTGCAGGCAAATGGAGAGAACTAGAAAATGTCATCCTGAGTGAGGAACCCAGGCTCAAAAGGACATACATGTTATGTCCTCATTGATAAGTAGTTATTTGGCAAAAAGATCAGAATACCATTATACACAACTCACAGACCACATAAAATTTAATTAGAAGGAATGCCAAATTGTGGATACTTCAATTCCACATAGAAGGAGAAACAAAATAATCCCAGGAGGCAGAAGAAGGGAGGGATGTGGATAAAAGAGGGAGAATCAGGGACAATCGGGGGCAGGATCAGGTATGTGGGGAGACAGGAGAGAAGGCCAGAGGGCCTGGAGTATTAATAGAAACATACAACAGTGTGGGAATGAAGAGCAGGGCAAATATCTAGATAGTCCCAGACAAGATGGATGTGGAAGTCTCCCAAACCTCATTGGGGATGACCTTAGCCGAAATGTCCAAGAGTGGGTAGACGGAACCTAAATAGAATATCTCCAGTAGAAAGCATGGCCCCCATTTGAGGCATGGGGGCACCCGACCATCTTCAAAATTTGGACCCAGAATTGTTCATATCTAATTGTATGTAGCGACAAAAGTGGAGCAGAGACTGAAGAAAATGCCATCCACTGCCTTGATCAATCCATCCTATGGGCAGAAAAAAAAAAAAAACCTTGACACTATTACTGAAGCCATGTTGTGCTCAGAAAGAGCCTGACATGACTGTCCACTGACAGACTCTATCAGGAGCTTATTGACACTGTTGCTGATACGTAGAGGCAACCATTGAGCTGAAGTCCAGGAGTGTTTTGTTGTTTAAGCCATATTTATACAACCACAACTTAAAGACAGGTAAAACTGAAAAGAAATTGCTAAAATATTGGTTGAGATTCAATCAAAATTCAAATAGTCTTTAAGAGAATAATATTTAAAGACATCATGGGAATGCATAATCTCCATAATCTCCAATAATCTCGACTAGGAAAGTGATACAATAGAAGAGTTAGAAACCATAGATGGATGTGAATAATACCAGCTTTGTTCCAACCGCCAGGGAAATATAACCATGATAAAACTAAAATGAAAAAAAAAAAAAAAAAAAAAAGACAAGTTCATCCTCTTAGAAATTACTCTGGAAATATCCACACAATAGGATAAATGAAAAATATCAGGACAAGTCAAGCATACCTAGTCAGCAATTTACCAACACAGTTAAGAAATGCCCAGTAGAATTTGAGGGTCAGAGTTCTTATGAGCAGCAGAGAAAGTGGACTCAATCGTGGTGCAATGCCTTTCTGCCCACTAGCCTAGCAATTCCTTTGACCTGGGAGTTTCCATGACTTCTTGGTTGCAGTTCCTGCCACTGCTCTAGTGACTGAAAAAAATTCCTAAGGCCTAAACTGGCAACAGTGCAGATGAAGGGGATTTTTACATTGTTGTGAGACCCATGGCAGTGTGCTCTACTCCTAGTTCCACACCTTGCAGCTTGCAGACTCCTGACAAGGAGGGGATTCTGATCCCACTCCATTTCCTTCAGGCCCTCAGTTTCTCTGAGGAATCCTCCTGTTAAAAAAGCAGTTTCAATCAAGAAATTATTCTTCCCACCTACTCCTAATGTTTCCCATCCCCATGTTCTCCCACCAGTTGTCCTGCTGCTGAAGAGATATTTTCTTTCCATGCAAGGTACTGCCCTAGTCCTGCTGGGTTACTAAAATTGTAGCCACTGGAAGGTCTTCTGGGAATGTCCATTAGTCTTCTGTAGTGTGGCTCTAATTGTGTATCTTACAATGCTCATCCACAAATAGTGAATGTTTCCAAATTTGGTGAGCCTGTTTTCTTGGTCTTCAAACATATTATTAATTTCCCTAAGCCAATGACTTTCATCTTTTTCAATCTGCACATGTCTTCCAAATAATTCCAACAGTGAGTCTACCTGAACCTATGTTGTACACCCTCACCATATTCTTGTTGTACCATAGACAAGAAGCAGGTGTATAAATGTTTATAGAATGAAGACAATCATATTGTATGAGGGGCAAAAGGTAAGTTGTGTATTTGCTGTGCACAATTGGAACTTTACACTAACACTGGAAATATCTGAAGATTTGGGATAATGATCTCTAAGGCATCAGGCAGTGGGGCCTAGAATCATGCAACATAAGAAACTGGAATATCCAGAGATTGTTCAGGTGGTTGTAATTTCCTGACTGTTAAGGGCTATTTCAGAAGCCTAAATTTAAATTGCCTGGTGTGTGTGCATCAGCATCCCTGATGCAGCACTTGATAGAAAATACCAATGATCATTTGAAAACAAGGGCCTCTAAAGTGTCTATTAGTAGTTTGATCCTACTAAGGAAGAGGTCAACAATTTCCAATACTAAGAATAACATATTGTTATCACTAAGTTTCTCAAAAGTTGAGAATTTCCCTTTTTTTAAAACAAGGAAAAATGTGTAGTGATATAGATTTGTTCAACAATTTCCACTACTGAGAATAACATAATGTTATCACTAAGTTTCTCACAAGTTGAAATTTGTCCTTATTATGTTTAGATCAAGGAAAATGTGTAGTGATAATAGATTTGTTCATTTTAACATATGACATTTTCTTAGATCCTAATTTTCTGAGTCTTCCTGAATTTACTATAAATGTTCTAATAAAATGCTTTTGCTTGGAATAAATATTTTTCATCTTTTTTCAGTATTTCCAAATGTATTTCCTGGAGGTTTGGATTTCTAAACTGTGCATGAGATTTTATCTCATCTACCATACAAAGGGTACTTCTTTTAAGATTTACAGATTCATGCTATTTGTATGGATAAACTCACATATGAAATAAAAAGGAGATTAATACCTTAATAGTGAGTTGTTGTATTTTTCTCCAAAATGTACATTCTAAGGTGTGTAAAATGTGAGCATCTCCTAAATGATTTAGGACAAGAATGGAAATCTTAGTCAGTCCTTGAGGTAGAGTGGAGTATGAAGGTTCAGAGTGGAGTATGAGGAACAATAGGACAGGACACCATAATGACTTGTTATACGTGTCCCTGGAGAGAGCTTTGGAGTTGTGCAGGGACATAGCACAGTTAGGATGGATATCCCTGAAAACTATGAAGCTATATTTTCATTTATTTTTGGTAGTATTTTATCTCATATTCCCTTGAGTCAAGAGAGAGAGAAAGAGAGAGAGAGAGAGAGTAGAGAGAGAGTTCAGACTTACTGTTGAGGTTCTAAATGCCTTTACATGTTTTTTGTTTCCTGTTTTGTTGTTTGGTTTTGTTTTTTGTTGTTGTCTTTGATTGTTTGTTTGTTTTAATAAACCTAGTACTGATCGCGCAGTAAGCCTGGAATATTGCATAGAATCTTCCGTTTTAAGTTAACACAAATCATCATCTCTAATACACTGTTGTTAAATTTTCTAATGCTAAACACTTATATACAATTCATATTATTCATATGTGGGTCAAGGTTGTTATTGACCAGCTGAAAATTACAAATATTAAGTTTAAGTTACAGGTTTACAGAAAATATTCATGACTTCAGCAAATACTTTATGAGAAATAGTTCCAGCGATGATGCAACATTTATTCATCTAATTATCGTAAGTGCAAACTGAAAACAGCCAAGTCAACCTTATTAAAATATTCAGCTTTATTTACAGGGCAATGAGGAAGGAGATGTTGACAGAGCATAAGGGACTCATAGTCAGTTACTATCCTGAAACGTGAAACCAATAAATCATTTGTCACATTGACGTGATAAGAAAAATGAATACTGGATACTCAAAGCACACTTCACATCTGTAGTCATATTATAGGATTAAGAACATGCAGTCTTGGTGGCTCAGATTGTCAAATATACTATCAAGTATAATTTGTGTCAATTTCTTCATTTGAATTAAATATACAACTGCTGCCAGTTTTATTAGACATTTTGAAGGCAATAGTACACTCTTTATTTAGTTTCCTTTTGGAATGGATCATTTCTATCTCCATGAATTGTTGCACAACATCATATTCTTCTGGCTTTCACACCTGACTTCATCATATAATATTTGAGGGTGAACAAGTAAAAGTTTAATGAAAATGTTTCTTCATTATGATATATTCAGTTACTGCCAGCTTAATAATTGACATTATCTAAGATTTGAACATTGCATGAAGGTTCTCAAAAGTTTTCAGATTCATAATATTTCTCTAGTGTGGAGCACTAACTGTTGAAAAGAATATTACCCGTGTGAAACATATGCCACATTTCCCCAGGAGAACTATTTTTCCCATAAAATTTTTTTTTTTACATATTTTTCTGCACTGAAATGAAGTCAAAGATATTTAAGCATTTATTTTATTTGTTAAGATTCTTGCCTATATACATTATCTGTTACATTCTAAGAGATAGGCCAAAATAAAGGATTCAAACAGTCAATGTATTTGAAAAATTTCCCTTTTGGAAGAATTCTCCAATGAATTTTAAGATGATATTTCTTGTTAAAGGATTATCTCATTCATTTCATTTATAATGTTGCTCTACTGTTTGAAATATCTGTTGATTTGTCAGACTGATGTTGTGGGTACTGCATTTATCACGTACAAAATACTTGTAAGGGTTTTTAAAAAATTTATAAATTATCTGATTAATTCTCAGTCTGCCTTTATTAGTAAAGCATTTATCACATTCACTGCATTTTTGTAAGTTTTCTCTACTGTATGAATTCTCTGATGCATTCTCAGACTCAGTTTGTGGGAAAATCATTTGTCACATTGACTGCATTTGTAAGGTTTCTTTAATGTATGAATTCTGTGATTAAAAACAAGATAGGATTTCTGGGCAAAACATTTGTCACATTCAATACATTTGTAAGAATTCTCCCCTGTATGAGTTCTCTGATGCCTTCTCAGATTGACTTTCTCAGTAAAGCATTTGTCACATTCACTACATTTGTAAGATTTCTCTCCTGTATGAATTCTCTGATGAGTACTAAGATGAGATTTTCAGGTAAATCATTTGTCACATTCATTACATTTGTAAGGTTTCTCTTCTGTATGAATTCTCTGATGCTTTCTCAGACTGTGTTTGTCAGTAAAGCATTTGTCGCATTCATTGCATTTTTAAGATTTCTCTCCTGAATGAATTTTCTGATGAATACTAAGACGGCATAGTTGGGTAAAGCATTTGTCACATTCACTGCATTTGTACGGTTTCTCTCCTGTATGAATTCTCTGATGAATACTAAGATATGATTTTCGGGTAAAGCATTTGTCACATTCACTGCATTTATAAGGTTTCTCTCCTGTATGAATTCTATGATGAACTCTCAGACTGCTTTTTACAGTAAAGTATTTGTCGCATTCACTACATTTGTACGGTTTCTCTCCTGTATGAATTCTCTGATGAATACTAAGATATGATTTTTGGGTAAAGCATTTGTCACATTCACTGCATTTATAAGGTTTCTCTCCTGTATGAATTCTCTGATGCCTTCTCAGATTGACTTTCTCAGTAAAATATTTGTCACATTCACTACATTTGTAAGGTTTCTCTCCTGAATGAATTCTATGATGAATACTAAGATGGGATGGTTGGGTAAACCATTTGTCACACTCACTGCATTTGTACGGTTTCACTCCTGTATGAATTCTCTGATGAACTCTCAGACTGCCTTTGTCAGTAAAGCATTTGTCACACTCACTGCATTTGTACGGTTTCTCTCCTGTATGAATTCTAAAATGAATACTAAGAGGGGATGGTTGGGTAAAGCATTTGTCACACTCACTGCATTTGTACGGTTTCTCTCCTGAATGAATTCTACGATGAATACTAAGATGGCAAGGTTGGGTAAAGCATTTGTCACACTCACTGCATTTGTACGGTTTCTCTCCTGAATGAATTCTACGATGAATACTAAGATGGCAAGGTTGGGTAAAGCATTTGTCACACTCACTGCATTTGTACGGTTTCTCTCCTGTATGAATTCTCTGATGAATACTAAGATATGATTTTCGGGTAAAGCATTTGTCACATTCACTGCATTTATAAGGTTTCTCTCCTGTATGAATTCTCTGATGCCTTCCCAGACCGATTTTCTCAGTAAAATATTTGTCACATTCACTACATTTGTAAGGTTTCTCTCCTGTATGAATTCTATGATGAACTCTCAGAGAGCCTTTGTGAGTAAAGCATTTGTCACATTCACTACATTTGTAAGGTTTCTCTCCTGCATGAATTCTATGATGAACTCTCAGATAGCCTTTGTCAGTAAAGCATTTGTCACACTTACTGCATTTGTACGGTTTCTCTCCTGTATGAATTCTCTGATGAACTCTCAGACTGCTTTTGTCAGTAAAGCATTTGTCGCATTCACTACATTTGTAAGGTTTCTCTCCTGAATGAATTCTAAAATGAATACTAAGAGGGGATGGTTGGGTAAAGCATTTGTCACACTCACTGCATTTGTACGGTTTCTCTCCTGAATGAATTCTACGATGAATACTAAGATGGCAAGGCTGGGTAAAGCATTTGTCACACTCACTGCATTTGTACGGTTTCTCTCCTGTATGAATTCTCTGATGAACTCTCAGATAGCCTTTGTCAGTAAAGCATTTGTCACACTCACTGCATTTGTATGGTTTGTCTCCTGTATGAATTCTCTGATGAACTCTCAGACTGCCTTTGTCAGTAAAGCATTTGTCGCATTCACTACATTTGTAAGGTTTCTCTCCTGAATGAAATCTATGATGAATACTAAGATGGCAAGGTTGGGTAAAGCATTTGTCACTTTCACTATATTTGTAAGATTTCTTTCCTGGATAAATTCTCTGCTTGCTTTGAAGACTGACACTCTGAGTAAAGCATTTGTCAAATTCACCACAAGTGTAAGTGTTCATTTCACTTTTGTTTTGTCTCACAACGGGTTTATGTTTAGAAACCAAAACCTCATCAAGATTTTTATTTCTGTTGTGTTCTTTCTTCTCTATGTGGGTTCCTTGATTGAGACTAATGATAGAAGACCCCTTTAAACAGTCTACACAGTCTTTATATGTGCAAACTTCTTTAGTGGTCCCAGTTTTATGTCTTTTTAGGTTTGAGGTTTGGAGAGTGGCATCTCTTTGGTTAGTATTATAAGGTGTACTTTCGGAGGATTCATGAATCACATTTCTAAGCTCATTACATTTAGAAAACTTCTTTCGGATATGCCCATGCTCATTGACAATGTGCTGTATGTCTTGATCCAAGACCGACTCATTTTTTCCACAGATGTGTTGATTTTCTGAAAAAAGTAGGAATTAGGGATAATAGGGATTACTTATATGAGGAGTAAGTATGATTCCATAATCAGTGTTCTAATGTATTCATACTCTCAAGAGAGGTTTCTCTGTTTTTTTTTTTTTTTATCATTGCATGGATCCTCAGATGTACCTAAAATCTGATCTATATCAAATGTCAAGAATTGATAATAGTCTTCTAAGTGTTACTTTAAAATGGTAACAACAACCCATATAAAAAAGGTTAACGCAGAATTGCTTCTATCTAAAGGAAATGCAGGGGTAAAGAGTGGAGCAGAGACTGAAGGAAAGGCCATCCAGAGACTGCCCCACCTGGGGATCAATCCCATCTATAGACATCAAACACTGATATTATGGCTGATGCCGTAACATGCTTCTTAACTGAAACGTGATATAGCTGACTCCTGGAGAGGCTCTGCCAGAACCTGACCAAAATAAATGCAGATGCTTGCAGCCAACTATCAGATGGAACAGAGTGACCCCAAAGTAAAGTTATGTGAAGGACTGAAGGAGCTGAAGGTGTTTAGAACCTCATAGAAAGAACAACAATATCAACCAACCAGATACCCCAAAGCACTCAAGAACTAAAGAACCTGCCAAAGACTACACATGGAGTGGCCAATGGCTCCAGCAGCTTACATAATACAGCATCGCCTTATCTGTCATCAATTGGAAGAGAGGCCTTTGGACCTCTAAAGGCTAGATGCCCCAGCATAGAAGAATCCTCGGGCAGTGAAGCAGTTGTGGATGGGTGAAGCACCCTCATACAAGCATGGAGTAGGGTGGATAGAATAAGTGGTTTATAGAAAGGGAACTGCAAGGGGTATATCATTTGTAATGTAATAATTAAAATAACAAATTTAAGAAAAAAATATTGTACTTTGCAGAAACTAGGATATGTAAGTGATCCATGTGTAATGAAATGTCAGAAAGTAGATCTCTGAACAATACAGCTCTAATTTTAAAGTTACAATAGGTTTCAGAGTGATACTTTATAGCTTTGGTCAGGTATGAATTTATGATGTAAATGAAATTGTCATTAGAAACCACTATATAGTCCTGTTTCAACATCCAAAATGTTAGGATAAAGATCCGGTTGTCCCAGAACAAAACACAGAGACCAAATGTCAAACAGATAATAATAATAGTAATAATAATAATAAAATCTCCACACAAACAATATATCCACTTGAAATCTTGTGCATTTTTTAAAATCATAAGTAAGAGAATAGTTTAAAGCAGTGGTAAGAATAAAATACTCCAATTATTATATGTATAAAAATACAATTCCTTATTCTGATTGCTTAATTTTTCTTGAAAGTGAAAGTCTTGACTGGAGCTAGATAAGTGGGGAGGAGAGACCTCAGAGAATAGAGCACTGGTTACTTTCCCAAAGTAATCAGAGAAATGTAAATGAAACACAATGAAAAGTATGATTTTTACTCCAATTTCCCTCATTTGGGGGTCTCTAGATATTTCAGAGAGTTTATATAAACACAAAGTAGGAAAATTCAAAGAAAGAATCAGGAATTCAACAAGAAGTGCATTCTTACCCACAAATAACAGATTGTTGTAATTCTCCAACATTACTTCCATGTATAATGTCCTCTGAGCTAAATTGAGACATTCCCATTCCTCCAATGAAAAGTTCAAAGCCACGTCGTTGAAGGTTAACAGATCCTGTAACAGAAAACTTCTTAGGTGCTATGGACAAAATTGCTTTCTTATGTTAAAAAGGAACTAATTAAGATACACCTTGTGATATAAATGAGGCAAGAAGATATTGATCGACAAATGTATTCTAAAAGTTTATGGAGTTGTGTCTGAAGATATGAATTATTGCGTTACCACAGACAACCTATAGAATGATTTAGCGTACTGCTTGCATTAAAAAAGGCTCTCATATTCTTCAATTTTCTTTGGTTACTGAGACCTTAGTGGCAGCAAATGAAAGGTTTGCTACCATAACCTTGTTCAAAAGTATTGTGGGCAGTTTGGAATGTATCATATCTTTTCAAGTATTCTATTATGAAATTTGTTTCCCGGGCTGGTGAGATGGTTCAGTGGGTAAGAGCACCCGACTGCTCTTCCAAAGGTTCAGAGTTCAAATCCCAGCAACCACATGGTGGATCACAACCATCCGTAACGAGATCTGACTCCCTCTTCTGGAGTGTCTGAAGACAGCTACAGTGTACTTACATATAATAAATAAATAAATAAATAAATAAATAAATAAATAAATAAATCTTTTTTAAAAAAAAAGAAATTTGTTTCCCAGCACTCACATGGCACTAAATAGTAGATGGTTAAAACCAATCCTTTAAAAATCCAGTGATCTCTACTGAGTACTACATAGCACATATGCATACATTCCGGCAAATGTAACCAACATATATTGAAGAAAAACAAACTTTAACTTTAATAACAGATAAATTCTATAATACTCATAGACTTTTTTAGATTTATCTTTCTCTGAGAATGATTGACATAACAATGTCAAAATCGGTAAACATTTACAGAATATAAGATGTACATTTGATGTCTAGATGCCATAATGTACATTTATAAAAGATAGGCTGATATAAAAAAGAATCATAGATCATCAATTATGATGACAAAAAATATGTTTTCAAATTTTACAATATCTACCTTTATCAAATATGGAGACTAGCTGAGTCCTTGTGCAGCTGTGTCTTCCATGACTGTAGTATATCATATCTATTTGACAATCTGATGCCTAACTACAAAGCTACATCCTTTCTAGAGCAAACAGGTAGAATCAGAATATGAAATGAAGAATTAATGGATGGACTGAATGTCAGAGGTTTTGTGTTAAACAACATAAAACTGCAACAACAGAGCACTGAACATTCTGTATGACACAGAGAACCAAATGCTTTGGGAAGTTATTTTTAGAAAATATATTCAAAACCATAAAGTAGAAAAACCAGTATTTGTGAGCATTAAAATCACTTCATACTTTATCTAAGTTGGCATGAGCAATACACAGCATAACAATTTCATAACTGCCATATGGCCTTTCACTGAAGAATGATTAGTTATAGGTGTGTAAGCAAATGTCATAGGCGGCAATGCATTCCAATGAACTACAATCATTTTCTTTGCTCAAATTGTGTTTTCAAATTGATGAAGAATTATTCTAACTCTTCATGAATATTTAATAATTGATTCCTCATGGTATCACCTTAACTGAAATTTTCAATCCCCCAATTTTAACTTTCTTTTTGTCAGAATCTGACCATTTGTGTATCAGAATTTGAGATTGCATAGAGAAGTATGATTTACATTTCTTGCTTTATTTATCAAAAACTAAAATACACAGGTTATATACTGTCTATTGTACAAATGAGCCTCAAATTATAAACCTAGGGCATGAAAAAAAAATACCAAGATGTAAAGGTACTTGCTGTTTCTATATAGAAACCTAATTTAATTCTCTCAAAATATATATATATATATATATTTTTTTTTTTTTTGATTTTTCGAGACAGGGTTTCTCTGTGTAGCCCTGGATGTCCTGGAACTCACTCTGTAGACCAGGCTGGCCTCAAACTCAGAAATTCACCTGCCTCTGCCTCCTAAATGCTGGGATTAAAGGCGTGCGCCACCACGCCCGGCTCTCTCAAAATATATTGCAGCTCACTATTATACCTGACTTCAGTCTCCAAGGTTTGGTGCTGAACTCAATGTTTTACGGGCAGAATGTGCAACTCTATACACATAAAAACATTCAGATGAACATGTATATACCTACAGAAAATAGTATTGCAATAAAAATAGAAACATTGCCACAGCCCTTCAGCTTTCCCTATGTAATGCATTGCTTGGCTGAAGAGGAATAACATAGGATGTATCAACCTGTCTTCCTTCTAACGAAAAGGAAACAAAAAATAGAAAGGACATTCACTTACACTTGAAAATTGATGGTTTATGCACAGCACCAAGGCTATTGTCTCTAGAAAAATGTTTCAAATGTATTTCATGTGATGAAATACAAAGGTGAAGACCCCAGGACCTACACTACTTCTAAGGACTGGTACAAAAACAAAAGGAAAATAAACATGTCACAGGGACAGTATCTCTCTTGAGTCCAATTTTGGATGTCAACACTAAAATGATTACTGTGTGACTTAAAATGTTAAAAAGAATTGTCAGAATACTGAAATCTGCATCAGCTCAAATTACATCAATGGAAAAAGAAAGACAGTTTTCTTCCATCATCTGTGTTTCTAGGGAGCTAATTCATTTACTATTAAGATTCAAGACAGCCGGACTTGGTGGCGCAGGCCTTTAACCCCAGCACTCGGGAGGCAGAGGCAGGCAGATCTCTGAGTACAAGGCCAGCCTGGTCTACGGAGTGAGTTCCAGGACACCCAGGGGAATACAGAAAAACCCTGTCTTGAAAAAAAAAAGAAAAGAAAAATTCAAGACGGTGGGCCTCATATAATTTTATGCGACTACAAATTCTACTCTTCCATATATTGCTTAGTGATGTGAGTTTCTACATATTTACATATCCACATTCATAAGCTTGTGTCTGAAAACCTGACCATTCCTGTATTGCAATTTATGTGGGACAAGAGACTTTACTTCCAGACTAATATAACTTTATCCAACGTAGGAAATAGTCATCAATATATTTTTTGAGCATCATTTCCAATAGATGCTCTTTGAGACATGCAGTTTGATCGTAATTATATGTCTTCACAGTATAAAAACCAGTGAAAATATAAAGCTATTATATACGTGAGAAACCAAATACTTAAATTTTCATTATCACTCAGGAAAATGAAGAGCATAGAAAATAATCCCCTTAGATAATATTCAACATACAGATAATAAAACTCTTGAATGTTCTTAATATAAAAGGGATTTTGAAAAGATATGAAGACAGGATACTGACCTGTGGAATGTTTACCAGAGAGGCACTCATTCTTTTAGTTGTTCTTCTCCCAGATCCTTGGTGAGGAGCAAACATTCAAATTCTTCTTAAATTTCACATCAAGGACTAAATAATGAAATAAATGAAATGCCATTAGAGACCATGCTAAACCACATTAAAAAAATAAAGCAAAGTAATACCAGGGCTCTTGCCAATGTTTCTACCGACATGATACATTTTGACTGATAAAGAATATGAGTATAATCTGAGGATGATTTCTAATTTCAGGAGTCGTCAGGCACAAACACAGAGAACATGGATACCTGCTATAAAGTACTGATACTCAGGGTTATTAGTGAAAACTTATATTTCTGGACTAGAGTCAAAGACTAAGGGCTAGTAGATGCCAATTAATGAGAATTGATGAGGAAAATGAGGATTTCTTAGAAAAAACTTTCTAGGTAGTGACACTAGGCCACGTAATAGGAAATGCTGACACCCAGGTCCTAAGTGTTTCTTCAAACACTGCATGTAAACTAAATAGATGTATCTCAGAATTCACAAGTTGATTTAGAAAATCCCACAATAATCTTGCAAAGAGACTAAACTATTGCAGAAGACAGAAAAGGGGGTATATTGTACAGTCATCACAAAAAGCTGGCTTTATTTGGTTCCAAAACAAATGACCATAAAATATGTACAAAGGAAAAAGTAACAGTCAAGGTGCATCAATGTCCATGGAAAAAAGAATCTTTCGGGTGGATGCAGAAAGTGAACTCTACTTGATTTCATGCCAGAGATGCAAGACTATTCCAACAGGCATAAACAAAACAAGTCATAGCACAATGTATGTACAGTGAGAGAAGGCTCGTAACCATGACGATACAGTTACAAAAAGCCTGGGGAAAAATATCACAGTGGATCACCTTGAAAGCTCTGGGTATTGTGAAAACAAAAGGAATATTCCTCAGTCTAAGGAAGATAATAGCTAACATCCTACATCTCTCACTACAAAAGATAAAGACAGCTGTCATCATTCTACTCCTTTTTTCAGAAAAGAGACCAGGATGTGCAAAGCCACCACACTACCTTTTCACAGTGCAGTAGTGCTTACAAATAATACCTGGAAGATTTTCAATGTGTCAAATAAGGATACAGAGAAGGTACGTTTTCTCAAATTACAAGAAACATAATTCTTCAACACAAGAACTACACATATTTAAAGAGAACACTCCAATCTGATAATACACTTAATAAGCTACTGAAAATACAAGAAAATATCACTTGGCTTTATATTTTCATGGAGGATAATCTGATATATCAGGAGACTCCTCATTGTCTAAAAAGGACTTGGACATGCTGCTGTGGCATGCAACCTAATAAAAGACCTCTCTTGTCTGCTAGGTGTAAGGAGTCATCATTCGCTCTCCCTACACGCTGATCTTTGTGCTGAAATACCAATCTGTCTGGCAATGTATATCTACCAGTGTACCCATGGTTTTAAATGCTTCCTCCATGAAGTCATGAGGAAAATACAGCTTCTACGTTAAAACTTGAAACTGACATTTCCTCAAATACACACCTTTTTCTGAATAGGCATAATTCTTCACTTTTTAGCCTTCCAGATAACTTTACTATGACCTGTTACATCAAATATTTTTAAAGCAGACAAAGGTCAAATAGCTATATGAGGTGGTCACACAAGGCCATAACATTCTCATCTAGTGTTCATGAGGAATGTCTCTATACATTTGGTTTCTTCAGCTCCCAGATGTACCCCCAGCTATTGTCACATCTACGTGATATAACCATGTGCATCTTATTCCAGTTGTCTTGTCCTATCCCTTATCACCAAAATAGGCTACATTGTGATACCATACAGTAGTAATAAATACTTACTCATTGATTAAATCCCTTATCACCAAAATAGGCTACATTGTGATACCATACAGTAGTAATAAATACTTACTGATTAAAATCAATGGAGCAGGGAATGACATTTTTTCAAGCCCTGAATGAAAACACCTGCAAAATCTGTTACTTTCTGGAAAAGTGGCTACTCATATTGACAGTGTTTAAGGAACATATGAATGTAGTAAATTATTAAGACTAGTTTTTAAGTCAGCTATCTTAGATAATAAATATATGAAAATATGAACAAAGGAAGTAGATAATGAAGTTTGTATGAAGGCAGAAGAAATAAGAGAGTTCTTGTGAGGAATAAATCAATATAAGAGAACTCATGTACAACACAGGAAAACTATGTACCACAGAAGTAACAGAGAACAATGTGAAACATATATACTACCCACAATACAAGAAAAATGTTTTAGAGTAAAATCCTAAGGAATAAAATCTGAGAAATATCATTACTTCATCCAGCAATCTTCTGAAAACTTCACTATAAAATCCATATTACAAGTCATATTAGATGAAACATATCTATATAATGGAGAGTATTAATTGTGAATCCTGGTTTTCTGTTCAAGAAAAAGAAACTGTGCAGAACCAAACAGACAGCATAACAAGACAAAGGTTCACAGTCTTCTCAATTGAACTTAATATATTTCTAATCTACCTACAGGGGATGGAGTGAGGATTACTGTTTAGGAGCACTGTGTCTTCTTCCAGGTGACTGGAGTCCCATAACAACACACAAAAGGCAGCTCTCATGCCAGAGTATTCAATGCCTTCTTCCATACTCTGCAGACCCAGCCCCTGTGTGATTCACCAACATGCATGCAGACTAATCACTCATATACATGAAAGAACAAGAAAACAAAACAAATGAAAACAAGACAACTAGCTATAGACATTTGAGAAACACAAAGAAAACAGAAACAATAGAAAAGGAAGAAATTTAATTTAAACTTTTCAATAATGGTGTGATTGCATAAATAAACAAAATGCACAAGCAGAATCTTTGTTCTTGGCAAATTCTTTTGATATTGAAGAACTCATGATTTAAAATTATGAATTGCACATGGGAGGCAGAGGAAGGCAGATTTCTGAGTTTGAGGCCAGCCTGGTCTAGAAAGTGAGTTTCAGGACAGCCAGGGCTACACAGAGAAACCCTGTCTTGAAACAAACAAACAAACAAACAAAAGCCGGGCATAGTGACTTTAATCCCAGCTCTCAGGAGGCAAAGGCAGGCAGATTTCTAAGTTCGAGGCAAGCATGGTCCACAAAGTGAGTTATAGCACAACCAGGGCTATACAGAGAAACTTTGTCTAGAAAAAAACATTCTGAATCACTCTCTCTCTCTCTCTCTCTCTCTCTCTCTATATATATATATATATATATATATATATATATATATATACACACACACATATGAATCACTAAATATATACATATATATGTATACACACACACATGAATGATAATCTTCAGAAAGTACCTGCATTTTTAACAAAGTACAGGTCTCAGTAGATAAAGAGAAAAAAAAAGAGAGAGAATGCTACAAACAATTTCCTAAGGATGATACAATTAAGACTGATATTTAGGTAGCATTTTAGGTTGGATAACATGAGACCCACTTCCAATCAGAGCTCACTCAAAACTCAGAGGCATAGAGAAACGTTAAGTTCATGGTGACAGTATTTTACCCTGATCAGTTCCTGAATTAATCATGGAACAAAAATGAAAGGAACCTAACAACTTCCAAAAGGACACGCATGAAGAAATAAAACCATAGCTTCCTTGAAATCTTCTTTATATTTTCAGCATTTCACTGTAAGCTCTCTAACACAAAATTCATTCACAGACAGCCTGCACATATGAGCAAAGTTTGATAAGGAATCCTGGCAGTGAATACAAAACTGGGCATAGAGACTCTGGGTTTTATTCCCTGCACTCTGGAGACAGAGGCACAGCTTGTGGATACTGGAGGTTCCTTAGGAGAGACTCTTTTTTAAGTCCCTCAAGACTTTGAGGGCATGGGGACTCCACAAGCACAACCCAAAATGTCTGTGTTTAAGGTTATGTTTCATCTCTAACTCTGCCCAGACTAGGAAATTCAACAAACCAATTTTACACAGCACACCCAGACCTATTCTTCCCACTCAGCTCAAGCAGACTTCCAAATAGCTGCCAGGATGTTCAAGGCCTGTTCTACACCAACGCATGTTTGCTACCTGCATAGAACAGAACTGGACTTAGTAAGAAGCTGTAAAAAAGTTCCTGTCCACCATATTAGATTTTCAATGATTAGGAGAGACTCTTTTTTAAGTCCCTCAAGACTTTGAGGGCATGGGGACTCCACAAGCACAACCCAAAATGTCTGTGTTTAAGGTTATGTTTCATCTCTAACTCTGCCCAGACTAGGAAATTCAACAAACCAATTTTACACAGCACACCCAGACCTATTCTTCCCACTCAGCTCAAGCAGACTTCCAAATAGCTGCCAGGATGTTCAAGGCCTGTTCTACACCAACGCATGTTTGCTACCTGCATAGAACAGAACTGGACTTAGTAAGAAGCTGTAAAAAAGTTCCTGTCCACCATATTAGATTTTCAATGATTAACCATAACATCTCAGATGGATATCCCTGCCAACTGACCTAATGCCACACAGCAAAAGGAAACTTAGAGGCTGGAACTAAAGCAATTTGACAATGGTAATAGAACTTACCTACCCCAAATCAAAAATGCAATACCGTTGCTCATGACAAGAAGAATGATGAAACAAACTCAAGAGACAGAAGAAAAAATACAATTTGAACACCATTCAATGAGGTCAATGGACATAAAGAGGAAACAAGCACAGGAACTCAAAGAGGACAGGAACTAACTGAATGAAAGACAAGAGAAGTCCTGCAAGTGGCTAAGGAAATAATTTTGATAATGCAGGATGTTAACATTGCACCCAGTCATATAAACATCTAAGGAATCCTCAATATGAATGAAATGAGAAATGAACTCTAAGCAGGATGGTAACTCAATGGAGGGCCAATTCACAAAGATAGAGCATGCAGAAGACAAACATCAATGTTCCAATGGAAGCTGAAGGAGCTGCCTCAGTCAATCAAGTAAGTCAGGTGACACAAATGAACAAAATTCTTGTTGCATGTTAGCAGAAATATTAAAAGATAAATGTTTGATTAAAGCCTAATACAGTGGGGAAGGTCTTTCATCCTAGCACTCAGGGTGCTCAGGCAGGCAAATTTATGTGAGCTAGAAGCCATTCTTGTCTCTATATCAGGATACATGAGAGTCAAGTCTGAAGAGTGAGACTCTGTCTCACAAACAAACTAACTAACTAACCAAACAGGAAACTCAAACGAGAAATTAAAGTTATATTTACTATGTTGATATCAAAACTGGCTAAAATGTGAGAGGATGTTAGAAGACTGCTGATATAGTTCTGAATGAATATGTCTCACTTTTGAAGTTGGAACCCCAATTGGTCACAATGTTTTCAAAAATTTAGTTGTGGAACCTTACTGAATAAAGAATGACACTGGTGGTAGGCTCTGAGAAAAAGAATAGACCAAAGCCATCTTAGTTCTCTCTTCCTCCTTAATGACTGGAGGTGAGGATGTGATCTCTCAGCTGTCTATTTCAAAAACATGGTTATTTGCTGTCAGGCCTCCTTACCATGGTGGATAGTTATCCTCTGGAAGCATTACCCAACGTGGTCTTTTTCTTCAATTACTTTCCTTGATCATGGTGCTTTAGGAAAGCAGCAGATGAAAATATAGAAAAACATATTATGATTGGATTTAAGGTTCCCTTTTAGAGGAAAGAACAAATCATGTCATATTCTGAAAGCTAATCAAGAACAGAATATATGTTAGGTCATAAGAATTATAAGGCCATTTTAAGAAATGATATCATCTAAAATCATCATAGTCTATATTGTGTCTCTACTTTTAGTGAAAAGTAGGTGACATAATGGCCTCACATTCAGCAAATATTGAGATATAATAAAGTACACATTTGAGGTCTGGATGCAGGAATATCTTTAAGAACACTTAATAGACATCTTTAAGAACACTTTTAATAACAATATTGATCACAGTATCACATCTCAGATCATAAATGATGGTGACTAAAAATATCTACAACTGTCAGCTTTGATCAAATGTGGACCCTGTATCTATCCTGTATGCAGTTGGGTTTCAACAGTCAGACTCTAGTCTAAAATGCTCAGTTGAGATTTGAAGGCCTATATACAATGCTGTATCCTTTCTAGACCAAAGAAATAGAGTATGGGGGTCAAAATTCAAGGATTACTTAAAAGAAATAATTTTCTTTCTATCTAAGCAGATAAAAACTGTAAAATCAGAGTATAAAATGGCCATTAGAAGCAAGACATAGAATAATATACCTTGTGATACAATTCCATAAGCATATTTTCATGAAGAATTGAAATATGTATTGAAGAATTAATTTGAGAATATTTAGTGAAATAAATAAAAATATTAAGCCGGTCGTGGTGGCTCATGCCTTTAATTTCAGCACTCAGGAGGCAGAGGCAGGAGGATTTCTGAGTTGGAGGCCAGCATGGTCTACAGAGTGAGTTACAGGACAGCCAGGACTATACAGAAAAACCCTATCTCAAAAAACCAAAACCAAAACCAAACCAAAACAAAACATTTTGTTGCATTAATATTATGCACCATTTTCTAATACATGACAAAAGTAAAACAGATAATAATTTCATAAATTCCACACAGGTTTACCTTCAGAATACTTAGAAGTATACGAGTAAATAAATGGGTTATGTGACAACACAATGGTATTATAGAGTGCTGTTTTATAATGGAAAGGAACGTTTTAGGTTGTATAATAATTATACTAATTATTCATTAATTATGGATACATTATTATTCATAAATCTATGACTGTCCAACTTGAAGTCTAAGTCTTTTGACTCCAGAATTATTCTTTGCTTTATCATTTGAGCTTACTCATCTAACATTATTATAGGCTACAAGGATCAGAACCATTTATGATTCTTTGACTTGATCACTATTCTTATCTTTATTATTTGAGCTCATTCATCTAACATGATTATGGATGGCACAGATTATTATTATTTCTGACTCTTCCTTCATTTTTTAATAAAAAATAGAACTCAGGGTTATATTCAGGTTCTATCATAAAATTGTAGCAGAAATGTAAACCTCTGGGCTGGAGAGATGACTCAGGGGTAAAGGGCACTTGCTGTTCATGAAAAGAAACACAGACTAATTCTTTCTTTCTACACACAAAACAAGGTATGATTTTTGTCTGAATCCTGTGTGATGCATTTTGTGATGACTTCTGGGCTCCACTGGTCTCATATAGGCATGCAGAAGAACACACCTATAGTTAAATAAAAGTTTAAAGAAATAAATAAAAGTCTGTCTGCCAGGTCTGTCATAGAAATCGAATGGAGTAGGTTCAACAGTAAAAGTCTGACGGCCAGGTCTGTCATAGAAATCGAATGGAGTAGGTTCAACAGTATGTGAGATTTCTCAGGTTCAGATGGCTCCTGTAGGCATAAGGCTTGTACTCCCTGCCTATGTTATTGGGGAATGTTCTCCCTGCCAAGGTTTATGTCTACATAACCAGAAACAGTAAGATTCCATGAAGCAAAAATTTGTCTGTTATTCCTCAGAAAAATGGTAATGCTATGGCCTTCAGGTCAGCCCTTAAGGCTGTGGGAAAGAACTATGAAAACATGAGTTGAAGATTATATAATTTAAAATAAAAGCTATTCTTTAGAGCTTTTCTCTGTGGGACTGTGAAAGGCAGCCTGTGTTCTAATTGAGCAAAGCTTACTTTGGAGACCCAGTAGAAAACTCTACAAGGGATAGAACAGTGAGCTACGTTCCCAGACACAGGTGTCTGAAAACACGGAACCCACAACTCAATAATCCTGTGACTATCTGTCATACTGACAATGTCCCAAGTCCCTGGCATTCTGGCTAAACTGCACCCTCACAGTTACCTGACAATAGCCAAGTATGCTCCCCACAGTATACTGCAACAGCTAGGTAGATAACCCAGCCCGCTATAAAAGGGGCTGTTTGGCCCCTCCTCTCTCTCTCCTTAAGCTCTTAAATCTCTTAATTCTCATCTCTAGCTCTCCTCCTCCCTATCCTCTCCTCCCTCTCTCCACATGGCCATGGCTGGCTTCTACTTCCCTACTCTTCTTCCTCTTTCTGACTTTCTACAGTAAACACTTTAAAACCAGGGACCATCTCTCTGCTCATCAAGACCCGCTGTTCTTCAATGATTGGAATAGGCCTGACCCTAAAGAGCCACGTGTCACCTCCAGCAGCAAAGCCTCTCAGTGTTTCCAGTCACCAGACAAGACTAAAGACTCTCACATCCTGGGAAACACTGAGTGCCTTATACCCCTGCTCCCTTCTCCCTTCAGACCCCAGGATGACCCAGTTATCCCCAGGGCCCTCACTTTGTTCTCAGCTCTTCCACAACATACAGTGACATCTGGGATGTCCATGACAGAGGTCCTGTTGTCTGTGGCCTCTGTGAGGCCCAGAGACAACAAACTGCTCCCTCTCTACCCCTGCAGACTGGAGACCCATGGCTTCCCACAACCAGACACCCAACTGGGCCTCATAGAGAGTGCTGTCCACTTGCCCAGAGCACTGGAGCTCTGGTGAGACAGGGGATTCCCCTTTAATTCCCCGCACCCACTGCCCAACATTCCTCAACTATGCAAAATATGAACATGCAATATGATGTGTATAAGGGGCTCCAAGTACCTAAAATTACAGAGGTAGCTACACTAATGAGTCAGTAAAGGGGAAGGGATGGTTTAAAAAACAAGACTCATGGTGTGAGGAATAAAGGAGTACCAGGAAGTGAGAGAGTGATGATCTCAGACAAAATTTGACCCACTTAAGATTCTGGTTTGAGTTTGAAAATGCAGGCAAGTTTCAAAGTCCAAGAACAACCTAGAACAGATCAAGTTCTAATGAGGAAAATGTTAGGTCCAGGTATCATGGGACACATCTTTAACACCAGGATTCAGGAGCTAGAGCAAGACACACCTATGTGTACAAGATCTATCCACAGAGATATTTCCAGGCAGCCAAACTTAGTCTGTGAAGGAGTTGAAAAACAGAAAGCTAATTTCTCACTTAAAACTAGCCTCTATATCTAGATTTAGCAACCAGAAAGCACACACAAGCAAACTACATAGGAGCTGCTATGTTTAAAAAACAGTGCACTTCATTTCTTTTTATAAACGTTACAGGTTACTACAGAGCAATAGGGATAAAAACTGCATGTACTGGTACAGAGACAGACAGATTGATCAATGGATAGAACTTAAAGCCCAGAAATTACACCACACACTTACAGACAATTGATCTTTGACAAAGAAGCCAAAAATATATAATGGAAAAAAGAAATCATCTTCAATAAACAGTGCTGGTCTAACAAGCAGTCTGTATGTAGAAAAATGAAAATAGATCCACATTTGTCACCTTGCACAAAGCTCAAGTTCAAGTGGATCAAGGAACTCAACATAAAACAAGATGCAATCAAGGAAATAGAAGATAAAGGTGGGGGGTGACTGGAGAGATGGCTCGGAAGTTAAGAGCACCGACTGCTCTTCCAAAGGCCCTGAATTCAAATCCCAGCAACCACATGGTGGCTCACAACCACCCATAATGAGATCTGACGCCCTCTTCTGGTGTATCTGAAGATAGCTACAGTGTACTTAGAAAAAATAAATAAAATCTTAAAAAAAAAAAGAAGATAAAATGGGAAAGAGCCTCAAACTTACTGTCACAGGAGGAAATTTCCAAAAAGAACTCCAATGGCTCAGGCTCTAAGATCACGAATTGACAAATGGGCCCTCATGAAACTAGAAAGCTTTTGTAAGTCAAAGTTCATAGTAAATAGGACAAAGTGCAACCTACAGATTGGGAAAAAATTCTTCTCTATCCCCACACTTGATACAGGGCTAATATCCAATATATATAAAGGACTCAAGAAGCTAACCACCAAGAAACCAAACAACCCAATCAAATAATGGGGTAGATACCTAAACAGAGAATCCACAATGGAACAACTGTGGAAGGCTGAGAAACTTCAAAAGCAATATTCAAAGTCCTTAATGATCAGAAAAATATAAATCAAAGCAACACTGAGATTCGACCTTCCACCAATCAGAATGGCTAAGATCAAAAACACGGGTGACAGGCTGGCGAGATGGCTCAGTGGTTAAGAATGCCGACTGCACTTCCGAAGGTCCCGAGTTCAAATCCCAGCAACCACATGGTGGCTCACAACCATCCTTAATGAAATCTGATGCCCTTTTCTGGAGTATCTGAGGACATCTACAGTGTACTTACATATAATAAATAAATAAATCTTAAACAAAAAACAAAAAACTCGGGTGACAGCACATGCTGGCCAGGATGTGGAGAAAGAGGACCAATCCTCCATTGCTTGTGGAATTGCAAACTGGTCAACTATTCTGGAAATCCATCTGGAAATTCCTCAGAAAATTGGAAATAGATATACCTTAACACCCAGCTATACCACTCTTAGGTATATACACAAAAGATGCTCCACCATGACATAGAGGCTTCTGTTCCACTATGTTCAGAATGGCCTTATTTGTGATAGCCAGGAGCTGGAAACAACCCATATGCTCCACAATGGAAGAATCGATACTTAAACATGATTCATTCACACAATGGAATATTATTCATCTATTAAGAACAATGACATCAGGAGGTTTGGAGGAAAATGGATTGAACTAGAAAATTCCATCCTGAGTGAGGTAACTCAGAACCAAAAAGGACATGCATAGTATGTACACACTAATAAATGGATATAAGCCAAAAAAAGTATATAATACAACGTAAATAATTAAAAAGGGTTAAATGCTCAAGGAACCTAGTGAGGATGTCTCAATCCCACTTGGGAGAGAAGAAAGCAGTCATGGGGGAAGAAGGAGGGAGGGACCTGATTGGGAGCAGGGACAGAGAGGGGAAGGGGAAACATGATAAGGCATTATGAGGTATGGGGGGAGGACAGAAGCCCCGAGAACCAGTTTAAAAAAATGGAAATAGACAGCCTCAGGAGGTAGGCTGTGGAGGTCCATGTCACATGTTCCAAAGACCTAGGAGGTGAGAGACTCCCAGGACTCAAAGGGAGAGACCTTGGATAAAGTGCTCTACAGTGGAGAGGGGGAACTTGTAGAGTCCACCTCCAGTGGAGGGACAGGCATCAAGTGGAGTGATGGAGTTGCAATCCTATACACAAAACCTCTGATCCAGAATTGTTCCGGTTTGAAGGATATCCAGGGACAAAACTGCAGAAGTACATGAGAGAAAGGAGGTCCATGGACAGGCCCAAATTAGGATCCATATCAAGGGGGAGGCAAAGGGCAGTGACACTGTTATTCATACTGTGGTGTGCTTATAGACAGGAGCTTGGCATGGCTGCCCTCTAAGAGGTTCAACAAGCAGGTGAGTCAGATGCAGATTCTAGCACCCAACCAATGGATGGAAGCCAATGACCCCTGTGGTTGAATTGGGGAAAGGCCAGAAGAAGCTGAGGAGGAGGGTGGCCCCATCCATATGCCAGCAGTCTCAACTGAACTGGACCCCTCCAAGATGCCTCAGAAAAGGGGCCAACAACCGGGACATATACAGCAGCTGATATGATGACCATGACAAATAAACAGTGGATGACTGCCTGGTTTGACCTCAGTGAAAGAACATTCACCTAATCCTCCAGAGACTTGAAGTGCCAGGGATTGGGGAGGCCTGGTGGAATGGTGAGGTGTGGGGACATCCTCTTGGTAGGGTGGGGAAGAGGGATGGGATGGGGTGCAGAGAAAATTTTAGAAACTTTATTAAAAAAATCAAGTTAAGGGTCTTTAGTGTAAAAATGACAATTGACTTGTATATAACTTCTATATGCAATTTTATGAATAGTGTTACTATGAATATATTTTATGCTGAGAGCATATTGCATAAAATATATTGACATACAAAATCAAGGAGGAGACATGGTAGAAACTCACTGATGGCTGCCAGGGAGAATATATATACACAGGGATAAAATGAATCATTTGAGGGTAATGTCCTTGGAACGATTCCCTCATTATATCAATCTGTTAAAATATTATCACAGTTGGAACATCTTCCTGAATAAGCATGGATCTGCATTGTGGCATTGTTCCAGGTAGTTCTCAGGTTCCCAATCAGTAATAAATATGAATACAATGACAATCTTCGGAGCCTAGCTGTTACAGATTTCATCTCTGGCCACCACTCTTGTAGGTAGGTTCACATGAAAGACAGAAAGTGTGATAATGGTCTCCTGGCATACATACCAATACACATACAAACACATGTATGCACAAATACATAAATATGTTTATGCATTAATAAAAGCATAAGAATTCACTTGGGCCAGGCATGGTAGCACACGCCTTTAATCCCAGCACTCGGGAGGCAGAGGTAGGTGGATCTCTGAGTTCAAGACCAGCCCGGTCTACAGAGTGAGTTCCAAGACAACCAGGGCTACACAGTGAAACCCTGTCTCGATAAACTAAAAAAAAAAAAAAAAAAAAAAAAAGAATTCATTCTGAACATGGAGATACTATTACTGAAGAAAGTTGTCATAACCATGATATCAGTAAATATTTAGTCCTTTTTATGTATTTCATTGACCTTATATTTCTCTACTGTCAAATATTTCTCTTGGCATTTAACAGGTATATGAATGATCTCTTTCAACACCCCGGCCTCAGAAGTATAGATTGACGATGAGAAAAAGCAGATTATCGAGTACCATGGAATGTCAGAAAATGAATGAGAATTGACAGGAGAAATATTGATTTCCTAGGAACAATAAACACTAGGCCAGGGAATAATCAAGAGCAGAAACCTAGGCTCTCAGTGTTCCTTCTAGCACTTTCTCAGGAATAACCAAATGCTGCACCAAATTCACAAATTTCTTCTGAAAAATCCCACAAGAAATTTGACCAGAAAGTGCAGAACACAGAAAGTAGGGGAATATGGTACAGTCATCACACAAAGCTGACTTTACCTGGGTCCAAAAGCAAATGACCACAAAAACATGCACATAGAAAATAACAGTATGGGTGCGCCAGTGTAAGTTTTAAAATGTTTCTCTCTAATAGATGCAGAAAGTAAAAACTTGATTTCATGACAGTGACTCAAAACTGTTTCAACAAGCACAAACCAAACAACTCAAGGCATAAATTATGTACAATCAGTGGGAGAAAGCTCACTGATAGATATATGTCAATATAGCTATGAAAGGCCTAGGGCAAAATATCACAGTGGATCACTATGAAAGCTCTGAAGAATGTGGAACAGAAGGAACATTACTGAGTCTAATGAGGATAATAGCCAACATCCTAAGCCTATCCCTACACACACTGAAGACAGCTGTCATCATTCTACTCTACTCAGTAGACAAACAAGGATGTGCAAAGCCTCCACAATAACTTATCACAGTACAGCAGTGCTTGCACAGAGCAAGTAAGACTTAGAATGTTTTCAGTGTTCAAATAAGGATATGAGGAAGACAATTTTTCTCAAATTTCAAGAAATATAATTCTTCAACTCAAGACATGCAAGTATCCCAAGAAAATAATCCAATCTGATAAAACACTTAACATGCTATAGAATAATACAAGAAAAATACAAAAAAAATATATGATTTGGATTTATACATTCCTAAAGAATAATCTGATAAGTGAGAAGACCACTCAGTGCCTAAAAGGATCTTGGATATGCTGGTTTAGCATACAAACTGCTAAAGAGGGCTCTGTAGGTTGATGGGTGTAAATTGTCATTAATGGTTCTCCCTAGATGCTGACCTTTGTGCTGTAATACCAACCTATCAATGTATGTTGACCAGCGCAGTAGTGACAGGTAGGTAACAGAAACTTTACTGGCTTGAACTGAGGTCAACCTACAAAGGAAATACAGACATGGCACTGGAAGCTGGTCAAAAGTTGCTCTAAAGATCACAGTCTGAAAAGTGAATTTATAACTGACATACTGCTATATGTAGAAATATGGAAATACATTTAAATTGTTGAGGCTTTCAGCCTAAGTCAGACAAACATGGTTTGTAAAGGAAAACTGCCAATTCAGAGAGAGCTGAATAAAAAGCCAGCAGTGGGGTAAAGGCAAGACTGTAAAAGAAGGAGGAAGTGGAGTTATAGAAACCCATGCTGTCATTTACCATGGAACATGGAATTATGAATATATGACAGCATGGATACCCATCCAAAACCTTCCTCAGAACATACATGAAACACAAGGATAGGATGAAAACATGAATAACAAGGGATGAGACAGAGATAGAAGAGATGGTAACTGTGTAAGCACTCTGGGACACTTCCTGTGCAAAGGCCATTCACCTGAAAATGCAAGCACTAGGAGATTTAGTTAGCACAGATTAGAGTAAACTCTAGGAACTCTGTAATATCTGCAATACCAAAGAAACCAGGTAATGCAAATCCTCTACCAGAATGTTTCTCTGTGAATATTCTAACAATTGTAATATACATGAAATAAATATAATCCCTAATCCTGTGATGGAAAATTTACTGACAACAGGAATTTCTGTAAAACAGAAATTGGAGATGCAGGGAAAAATACATTGCTGTCATAAATTTACAATACTCAAAACTTGATGCCCTGGGCATTTGCAGACAGCATCAAGTGTGTAATAAAAATGGGCATAGGAACACATGAATTTTCAGGGAGAAATGAGGACATTTTTCAAAGTATGTCACTTCATGACTCTTACCTGTGACATACAGGCTGAGTATCGTTGTCATTTCTACCAGCAACAGACCATAAATTCCTGCTCCAGTGACAGCTATTATACTTTAAATTCAAAAGGAAGAAATACATAAAATAAATGTGTGTCCTGGAATTGTTTTGTCTAATTGTATAACAGGAAAAGCACATCTTCCATTTCATGGAGACTGAACAAGAGCTCATTCTAGAATGGGAAGAATAACCTATGGGTTTACCTACTTCCACCATGAAGTCAATATGAACACTAGGGCTTCGACTTTAAATCTTGCCACTGACATTTCCTCATTTACATACCTGATTCTGAATAGACGCAATTCCACACGCTTGAGCCTTCCAGTCAGTTTACTATCACTTGTTTCTTCACAACCTTTCTTTCTTTCTTTCTTTTTTTTTTTTTTTTTTTTTTTGGTTGGTTTTTTTCGAGACAGGGTTTCTCTGTGTAGCCCTGGCTGTCCTGGAACTCACTCTGTAGACCAGGCTGGACTCGAACTCAGAAATCCGCCTGCCTCTGCCTCCTGAGTGCTGGGATTACAGGCATGCGCCACCACGCCCGGCTTTCACAACCTTTTCAAAGTAGATAAATTCAAATAGCAACATGCAGTGTTCAGACATTGGGACTCTTGAGTACTAGAAGGCCATAGCATTCTAGTCTAGCATTTCCTAGGAAAGTCTCTTAAATATTGGATTCCTGTACTCCCACTTGTATCTTCCTATTGTCACATCTAAGTGCTGTAACAATGTTTATCTCTTTAAAGCTGTCTTTTTTTTTTTGGTTTTTTTCGATACAGGGTTTCTCTGTATAGTCCTGGCTGTCCTGGAACTCACTTTGTAGACCAGGCTGGCCTCGAACTCAGAAATCCGCCTGCCTCTGCCTCCCGAGTGCTGGGATTAAAGGCGTGCGCCACCACGCCCGGCTTAAGATACCTTTTCTTGATGCAGATGAGGTTGAAGGATAATTGTTTTCTAAAAGTGTTAATGTCTAAAGATATGAATTGCTGCTCTTACACTGACCATCTATAGAATGACTTACGATAATGCTCACAGTTAGAAAGGCTCTCTAATTTAAAAAAAAAAAGGAAAAAGAAAGAAAGAAAAAAAGAAAAAAGACAGGATCTCATCTTCAAGAATTTTCTGTGATTTACTGAGACCTTCACAGCAAATGAAACATTTACCACCATCACTCTTTTCAAAAATTTTAGTGTGCAGCTTGAACTGTATACTGTCTTTTAATATCATCTATTATGAAATTTGATTCCAGCACCCACGTGGCACTAAGCAGTAGATTGTTAAACCCAGTTCTTTAAAATCCAAGATCTCTTCTGAACACTACTGACAAGAGGACCACATAGCATATATGGATGCATACATTCAGGTAAATGTAAGCAACATACATTGATGAAAAATGAACTTGAACTTTATTCAAAGAAACATTCGAAACTACTAATAGACTTCCTTATATTTCTTTTTCTCTGAGAATGCATGATATAATTTCAAAATCAGTAAACATTTATAGAATATAACATGTACTTTTGATGTCTAGATGAAGTAATGTACCTTTATGAAATATGGGGTGATATCAAACAGAATCCCAGTGTCCCACTAGAGATAGTCGTTATGATAAAAATACATGTTTTCAAATTTTACAATGTCCACTTTGTTCAAATATGGACACTAGCTTAGTCTTCTGTGCAGCTGTGTCTCACATCTCTATTACAACATGTCCATTTGGCAATCTGACACCTAAGTTCAATGCTACACACATTCTAGAAAAAACAGGTAGAATACAAAATGCAGAAATAATGGATACACTAAATGACAAAGTTTTTTCTTTAAACACAATAGAACTGCAACATCACGGCATACACTGAACGTTCCACATGACACAGAAAATGAAATGCTTTTGAAAATTATTTTATGAGAATATATTCAAAACCACAAAATTAAAAAAAAAACAGTATTAGAGAGCATTAAAAATTATTTAACATTTTACATATGTTGGCATAATCAATATGCATAATTACAATATCATTAATGGTCATTCACTAAAAAATGATTAGATATGTATGGATAAGGAAATATCATATATAGCAGTGCATTCCAATGAAGTACAATTATCTTCTGATGAAATTTTGTTTTTAAAAATGAGGGAGAATTATACTAAATGTTTATTAAAATGTAAAGAATTATTCCTCATTGTATTAACTGAAAATTTCATTCTTCAAATTATAACTATTTTTCTTCAGAACTTGACCATCTGTATATACGAATTGCACTTTTCATAGAAGTGTGATCTAACACTCTTCCTTAATCAAAAATTATAATATACAGACTATATATTGTCTTTATTGCAAATACGCCTCAAAAATGTAAACCTATGCCATGAACAAATGACTAAAGGGTAAAGGTACTTGCTGTTTCTACTTTAAAAACTAATCTAATTCTCTCAAAATATATTGCAGCTCATTATTATTATGTCTGAATTCAGTCCCCAGGGGTTGGTGCTGTACTCATGGTTTTAGGGGCATAATGAATCATTCAGTGTACATAAAAACATTCAGATATAAACTTATGTACTTAATGAAAATAGAATCGTAATGAAAAATAGAAACATTGCCACAACACTTCAGTTTTCCCTATGTAATGCAAGCTTGGCTGAAGAGGATTAGCATAGACTGTTTAAAGCCTTTCCCTTCTAATGAAAAAGAGACAATAAATAAGAAAGGACATTCATTTATATTTGTAAATTTATGGTTTAGGCACAACACCATAGCTATCCTCACTAGAAAAATTTTACTAATATAGTTCATGTGATGAAATACCAAGGTTAAAAAAACAAGACTTAAAATTATTTCTGAAACCAAAAAGAGAGGGAAATAACTATTTCTATACTGTGAATTTTCCACAGGGACAGTGTCTCTCTTGAGATAAATAGATTTCAGGTGTCAACTGTGATTACTGTGTGACATGAGGTGTGAAAAAAGAGTTGTGAGAATACTGAAGTCTGTATCAGCTCACAATCACAGTAATGGTAAAAGAAAGAGATTGTTCTTCCATTATCTGTGACCATAGGGAGCTAATAATATCTTTATTATTAGGATCCAAGACAGTGGGTCTCTTTTAATTTTACCTTCTACAAAATCTACTCTTTTATATCTTCTTTAGTGATGTGAATTTATACTTATTTCTATACCCTCATTCACAAGCTAAAAACCTGACCATCCCTGAAATGCAATGTATGTGGCACAAGAGACCTTACTTAACACTAATACAAAAGGACAGAATTTATTCAACGTAGAAAATATCCATCAATCTGTTCTTTGAGCATCATTCTAATAGATCCTATTTGAGACATGCAGGTCTCTAGTCCAAGGGAATTATGTATCCTCACAATATAAAAATCAAGTTAAAATATAAAGCCATTATATGCATGAAAGGGAAAAACATTAAATTCTCATTATTACAAAAGATATAGATCATAGAAAATAAGTCCTTTAGATACCATTCCACATATAGAGATTAAAACTTTTGGATGACTTGAATAAAAAGAGATTTTTTAAAAAAGAAATGTGGAAAGGACACTGACCTGTGGTGTATTTACCAGAGACTCACTCATTCTTGTTGTTGTCCTTCTCCCAGGGTCTCTGTGAAGAACAAAGATTGAATTCTTCTTGAAATTTCACATCAAGGTCTGAATGATTCAAAGATGAAATAAATACAACATCATTACAGACAATGCTAAACCACATTTATATATATAAACATTAAAAGCAAAATGATACCAGGAATCTTGACAATGTGCAGTCATGAAAATAAGTAATGATATATTTAGACTGTAAGGGTAACCTAGTTCCTCCCACCACCCTAGATTCTCAAAGTTTATTCACAACACCTGATATGGAAATCCCTGTCACCTGACCTAAATGACACACAGCAAAAGAAAATTAAGGCGCTAGAGCTAAAGCAATTTGACAATGTTAATAAAATTTCCCTACCACAAATCACTAACGCAATACCAATTCTCATGACTAATGAATTATGAAACAAACTCAAGAGGCAAAAGTCAAAATATAATCTGAACACCATTCAATGTGGACAAATGACATAAAGAGGGAACAAGCACAGGAATTCAAAGAAGGCAGAAACAAATTTAATGAAATTCCAGAGAATTCCTACAAGTGGGTAAGAGAATAATCATACATATGCAGGATGTGAACATCTTATCCAGAGATATAAAAATCTAAGGAATGCTCACTCTGAAATTAAACAAGAAATGAACTCTGTAAGCCTGGTGGTAACTCAGTGGCCAATATATGAAGATACAGCATTCAGACAAAAAAAAAAAAAAAAAAGTCAGCCTGTTAATGAAAGGTCTTTCATGATAGCTGTGAGGGGGCTCAGTCAGGCAGATTTATGTGACCTAAAAGACATTCTGGTCTCTATATCAAGACACATGAAAGTCAGGACTAGAGTGTGGGACCCTGTTTTACAAACAAACAAACAAACAAACAAACAGAAAACCCATACAAGAAATTAGAGCTTTGTTTTCTATATTGATGTCAAAATCTGTTTAAAAAGTACAAGGATATTAGAAGACTGATTATATAGGTATGAATGAATAAATCTCCTATTGGATAATACTTTTAAAGTTGGATCCTCAGTGGGTCATAATGTTTTGAGGAATTTAGTTGTTGGAATATCACTGAATTAAGTATGACACTGGGGGTTGGCTATGAGAATAAAGAATAGATCCAAGCCATCTTAATTCTCTCTTCCTCTTTAATGACTGGGGTTGGGGATGTGATCTTTCACCTTTCTACTTCAACAACATGGCTATGTTCTATCTGTCCTGCCTGCCATGTTTGATGGTTATCCTTTGGAAGCAATATACCAAGTAGTCTTTTTTCTTCTATTTTCTTGAACATGGTGCTTTATGAAAGCAGGCGACCAAAACCAATTACAGTAAAACATATTCTGATTGGATTTAACTGATATTCTGATTTGACTTTCAGAGAGAGAATTCATGTCATATTCTGAAACCTAATCAAGAACAGGAAGTATGTTAGGTCATGGGAACTATGAGGCCATTTTAAGAAATGGTATCATCTAAAATTATCATAGTCATATTGGGTTGTCTTCTCCCAGTAAAAGGTAGATGACTTAATAGGCTCAGACTCACAGCATACATTTAGACATTGTAATGTATATATTTGAGGTCTAGATGCAGGAATATAACTTTATGAATACTTTTTTGAAAATAAGAACAATCCCAGTGTTACATCTAGTTTACAGATAGTAAAATGTAAACTGTGCTTCCAAATTCTACAACTGTCAGTTTTGCCCAGATAGGAACCCTGTATCTCTCTTGTCTGAAGTTGGGTGTCAACAGCTAGTCTAAGATGCTCAGTTTGGATTGTAAGACCTATATACAATGGAGCATCCATTCTAGAAGAAAGAGAGTTAGAACACCAAATACAAGAATGACTTAAAAGAAATACGTTTCTTTCTATTGTAGCAGTTAGGAAGTTTAAAGTCAATGTATACAAACAAGACATAGAATGAAATACCTTGTGATATGATTTTATAAGAATATTTATATGGCTGGGCGTGGTGGCGCACACCTTTAGTCCCAACACTCAGAAGGCATAGGCAGGCGGATTTCTTAATTCCATGGCCGGCCTGGTCTACAAAGTGAGTTCCAGTACAGCCAAGGCTATACAGTGAAACCCTGCCTCGAAAAAAAAAAGAATATTTACATGAAGAAGAGTTAAATGATTATTTAATGAAGAATTAATTTGAGAATATTTAATGATATAAATAAAAAGTTAGCATTAGGTAGCATTAATTTAATGTAATGTTTTTGACCATGACAAAATCAATACAGATAATAATTTCATAAACTACACAGCTGTTTTCCTTCAGAATGGTTAGACATACGTGTATAACTAAATGACATATGGGGAAAAAAAAGATAAAGTAGAATTATTTTAATAATGGAAATGACCATATTAAGATGTATAAGAATCATACTAACACTTCATTAATTATGGATAATTATTACCCATGAATCTATTACTGGAACAACTGAAAATATGAAACTTTTGACTTCAGCAATATTCTTTTCTTTATTATTTGAGCTCATTGATCTAACATGATTATAGATTACACAAAAAAGAATCATCTAAGGTGCTCTGACTTCATCCCTATTCTTTTCTTAATTATTTCAGCTCATTCATCTAACATGAATGAATGAGGACATCCTACGTATTTTAGGCAAATGGATGGAACTATACATTATCATCCTGAGTGAGGTAATTTAGATCCAAAAGGACATGCATAGACTCACTAATATATATAGTATATACTCACTAATAAGTGGATATCAGTCCTAAAAATGTCCAGAATACCCAAGATACAGCCCACAGAAAACTCAAAAAGGTCAACAAGATGAAGGGCCAAAGTGAGGAGGGAGGGAGAGAGTGACATGGGAGAGAAAGGTGACAGGGTTGGGGGAAATTATAATCTGATATTGGGTGGGGGAAGAGGACTGAAGCCCTGAGGGCCAGCAGAAAGAATGGAAACAGGCAACCTTGGAAAGTAGGAGGTTGGGGGACCCTCCAGAATGTACTAGAGACCTGGGAGGTAAGATACTCTAGAAACCCAAAAGGAGGGATTAAATGCCCTACAGTGGCAGGAAAGAACTTTTGGAGCCCTCCTCGGGCAGAGAGACAGGGCATTGAGTGAGGGATGGGGTTGCTATCCCACAGTCAAAATTCTGACCCATAATTGTTTCTGTCTGAAAGAATTACAGTGATGGAAATGGAGAAGAGCCTGAGGAAAAGAAGGTCCAATAACAGGCCCAAAGTAGGATCCCAAAGTTGCCAAACAGTTCCAAAGTTGCCTGTTTCCATTCTTTCTGCTGGCCCTTAGGGCTTCAGTCCTCTTTCCCCACCCAGTATCAGATTATAATTCCCCCCAAACTTGTCACCTTTCAAGGGGAAGCCCCTAGGCCTAACATTATACCTGAGGCTATGGAGCAATCACAAAGAACCTGGAGTAAATGATTGTAATGATTTATAATTCCTAAGGAATTAAGGACTGTCTTCTGAAACACCAAAGAGCAGTTGGATACAGATGTTTGCACTCAACAAATGGACAGAAACTCCTGGCCCCCGTGGTTGAGTTAGGGGAAAGCTGGAAGAAGCTGAGGAAGAAGGGCCCCCCTGTAGGAGGACCAGCATTCTCAATTAACCTGTACCCCCAAGATCTCTCAGACACTCGATCATCAACCAGGAAGCATGCACCTGCTGATAAGAGGCCCCTAGCACATATGCAGTGGAAGAATGCTGGGTCTGGGTTCAATCAGGGAGCATGCACCCAACCCCTGTAGAGATTGGAGGCTCCAGGACGTTTAGAGGTCTGGTCAGGTGGGGAGGAGGAGGGGACATCCTTATGGAGACAGAGAGGTGGGCAGGAAGTGTGGGAGGTGGAAGAGTCAGAGGATGGACCGGGAGGGGAATAAAATCACAAGTGTGGATAAAATGAAATGAAGGAAGGAAGGAAGGAAGAAAGAATGAAAGAATGAGAAAGAGAGAGAGAGAAAGAAAGAAGAGAAGGAAGAAAGAAAAAGAGAAGAGTAATAATAAAATAATCTCTATGTCCAGAAAGTGCATCTAAGCAACATATATAGGAGCTGTCATGTTTAAAAACAAAACAAAACAAACAAACAATAACAAATGTCCTATTTTTCTTTTCTAGGAGTAAAGGTTCTAAGGTTTTAAAATGCTGACTCATAGAATAATCAACAGAGAACCTGGAGTAAATGATTGTAATGATTTATAATTCCTAAGGAAGTAATTCCTTAGGTCAGTCCTATTTGGTATCATAAAGATAAAGATGGGAACTTTTATTCAGGCCATCCTGATTTATTCAGGCTGGCCGCTTCTGCCAATATGATTCTTTTGAAGAAACCTAAGTCTGTGATTAGTGAGGCTACCCCAGCTGTAGCTTGTTAGTAAGATGGATTGTGAAAAATGGGAAGAAAATGAGATATTCAGAATTAAGTCTATGGGAAAGAATAAGAAGAAGTAGGGCTCCATGGTGTTCCTAAACAGATGAGCAACAGTGGACCTTGAGATGGCAGGTGTATGTTTTCCTATCATTTGGAGATACTTCTAGATGGTCAGGAGTAGACGTATTTCGTATTTGGGAATAAAAAAAAATAAGCAAGAAATATTACACAGTTTAGATTGAGAGTGCATGTGTTGTTGAATGAGATTATTAGAGTAGTAAATAAAAGGTTATGAGAGCCTTAAGTCAACATGAAAGTTCAGTCTGGCAGCAAAACCACAGGCAGGCGCCGAGGGGTGATTTAATTTCCTAGTAAGCTATATTTGTGTTAGGTTTAAAGAGGAACTAAGATGTGTGATTTGCCAAAGGAAATTGTTTCTTCTTGATTGTGTATATAATCTGAACCCTGAAGTAAAGATTTTGCAGCAGCAGCAGCAGCTTCAGCACTGAGTGCCTGTCTGTCTGTCACACCGATCGTATTCACAACCTGGTTCCGGTCACCTTGGGTTCCTGACCACTTAGGTGGAATTCCTACTGTGCTGTCTGAGGCAGGCCAGGAAGCAGGAGTGGGTGGGTTGGGGAGCAGGATGAAGGGTGAGGGTATAGTGGATTTTCATGGGGGAAACTAGGAAAGGGGATAGCATTTGAAATGTAAGTGAAGAAAATATCTAATAAAAAAAAGAAGAGAAAGAGTTGAGAAGGAACAAGAAAGGGGGAGCTTATTCAACAGCAAATTTCAGAGGCTGAAAACACTCTAGGTCTAGATAAGATTGTAGGGAGGGAGATGAGAGGCTTCCAGGACTAGGCCTAGCTTAACAGGCAAAGGCAGTAATCCTCCCAGACAACAATTGCATTATGAGAATAAAAGGTACTTTTATAGCTCTGTGGTAAAAATTAGACATTGCTCAGTATAAAACCTCTCAAGAATGTAAGAAAAGCAGAAACATACCTCAGAAAAATAAAGATCTACAGACACAAAAATAAAGCAAACAGTACAGAAAAGGTCAACAGTGAGTTTCCATTCTAATAAGGCCTAACTCTACACCGAGCACGACTGAGAACACAATTGAAGGACATGAAAACATTTAGAGTGGAGAGAATATGTGATTCAGAAAGCAAGTGCAGCTTTTGAAAAAAAAAAAAAAAACAAACAAAAACCCCTCAGATCACACAGTTCACTCTGCCATCAAATATCTTGGACTGCCTGGTAGTATCATTCATAGTGTCTGGGGCAGGAGACAGAGTTATCAAAGGCCATATGCAGATTTGCATCCTGTGTGCTACAATCTCAATCTGCCAGGCAAGGCATGGCCACTAGTATCATAGCGGCAAGACTATCTGTGGATAACAAAAGGCTTTCCTGTTCAAGCTGAGGCCCGCTCCTCAGGAAAAATTGCTTAGACTAAACTGAGAATCTGGCTAAAATTCAATAAGGAAGGTCACAGGCCCTGTGAGGGAAACTACCACTGTCATTTGCTACCTGTATAAACCTGAGCCTTGTCACACATATATCCTGAGGCTGCATTCAGTATGGGTAAAAGAAACTATTGTCAATGGGCAACAGTTATTTCAGAGACTCAATACTAATCAAAAATTGCAATCAACTCATTGGTGACTATACTGCCTCTAACAGGAAATCGATATTATCACATTTAATATTATTCAAAGCGAAATTTTCTAGAATCATTATTGAAATAGAATCTGCCTAAACCAAGTTCATGTCCTCTTTATACTGACAGTGGAGAACTGTTAGTATTCTGTCTAAACTCCACCCTCACATTTATCTGGCAACAGTCAGGTAGACCTGGCCCGCTGCAAAAGGGGCTGCTTGCACCTTGTTTGCTCTCTTGATCTCTTGCTTCTCTCTTGCCCTCTTGGGCTCTTCCATCCCACCTCCCTTCCCCATTCCCTTCACCCTCTCTCCACATGTTCATGGCTGGCCTCTACTTCTTTACTTTCTCCCTTTCTCTGTATTTCTCTGCCTCTACTACCCTCTTAACTCCCCTCCCCATGCCCTGAATAAACTCTGTTCTATACTATATCATCATGTGGCTGGTCCCTCAGGGGAAAGGGATGTCTAGGCATAGGCCCATTGAGACACCCCCTTCCCCCATAACTCACACACACCCATAGAACCTATTCTTTCTCTCCTTATCTTTTTATAAACATATCATGTGGTACCAGGACTGGGATTTAGACACTCTGTAGGTTTGCATCTAGATCTACACTCCCTAGCCCTGTCCTGGGAAACCCCATCCCCCATTGGTCAGAGTAAATGACCTCATGGACCTACCAAAGAGTTCTTGAGCTTGGAGCTAACCCTGTGCTATCATGATCCTCATTCTATGACTTATTCCCTTGCGTGAGACTTTCCTCTTAACTTCTGAGACACTTACTTTCCTTTGGCTGAAAATTCCAAGTCAGGCCTGGACAACTTATCTCAGTGGCTCAGGAGCACTGGCTCCAAGCATTAATCCCCAGTCCCCATGTGTCTCACCCATGGGTCTGTCTTTTGCTGACTGCCAGTGACCCAGAGCATAGACTTTCCCCTCCCCCTCCCTTATTTGGGGCCTGCTGCAGCCACTCTTCAGCTGGTTCTCCTGAAAGCAGGTCTGGAAAGCCCCTTGCATCCTTCCAGAGACCCTGCCTGAGACTTGCTTTCCCACATGCTCTCTCCCACACAGGTCTTGGCTGCCTGCACCTGTGCATGTGAGAAAGCCCCTCCCTCCCTCTTTCTCTCATACCCTCTCTGCCTAGGATATATAAAGTGAAGGCTAGTGACTCCACAAGAATAGCATGCATGTTGCTAGGATACAAAACATGCTACTTCAGGTGTTCCACTTTCCATTCCCACTACAGGTGTGTGCCAGCCAGTCCCTCACTCTACAGACAAGCCATTCCCACGGTTTGCCTGGCAGCACAATTCAATCTCAACCCACTGCTGTCAGCTCTTATTCTGTTCCTAGACACGTGTTTCGTTACTAATACAAAAGGTACTTTTCTCTCCTTACACAGCCTGTCAAAGTGACTTAAGAGTCTCCTTCCCAGCCTGTCTTGGAAGATGATGATTTTTCCTACTGCCATTAAATTCTATTTGGTTATAACCAATTGATAGAGCCCTCAATCATGTCAGAAGCCTGCTAATCATTAAGTTTATGACAGAATTCCCAAGGCCTCTAACAGTTTCTCCCACAAGGTCACAGAAGTTGGTGACACAGCTACAAGATACTGCACGGATATGATAATCACTGAAAAACACAGTGGACAAAACTGGATACCCTGAGTCAAATGACTTACATTGTCTAAATCAAGAAAAGCCATTTCTCATGTGACATGTATCCATTACACAGAGAAGAAAAGCCCTGTGTCTTCTGTGCTTGAAAGACAGACTGCCCAAGTTGCCATGGAGACCACAGGTAACTATTGGCTAGTGGACTCTGTCAGTTTTTAAACAATATATGACTGCTAGAGTATTATTTATTCTTCCCCAGACTTCTGACTACATTGACAGCTAAGATAACTATACCTTGACAGCTAGAAAAAGCTTTCACAGATGTCATCTGTTACTACCTTACCTTCCTCTTCTTGATAAGTCACTGTCCTAATATTATTCTTGTTCTAACTCTAATGAAACATTCCACTATATGACCCAACTTTTTCATCACAAATTATTGTTTCTTCTGCCCCCAAAAATGCTCATTTTAAAGACAGTCCGTGTTTTTTTTTTAAATATTTTTTTATTACTTATTTTCCTCAATTACATTTGCAATGATATCCCAAAAGTCCTCCATACGCTCCCCGCCCACTCCCCTACCCACCCATTCCAACTTTTTGGCCCTGGCGTTCCCCTGTACTGGGGCATATAAAGTTTGCATGTCCAATGGGCCTCTCTTTCCAGTGATGGCTGACTAGGCCATCTTTTGATACATATGCAAGAGTCAAGAGCTCCGGGGTACTGGTTAGTTCATAATGTTGTTGCACCTACAGGGTTGCAGATCTCTTTAGCTCCTTGGATATTTTCTCTAGCATCTCCATTGGGGGCCCTGTGATCCATCCAATAGCTGACTGTGAGCATCCACTTATGTGTTTGCTAGGCCCCTGTATAGTCTCACAAGAGACAGCTATATCAGGGTCCTTTCAACAAAATCTTGCTAGTGTATGCAATGGTGACAGCATTTGGAGGCTGATTATGGGATGGATCCCTGGATATGGCAGTCTCTAGATGGTCCATCCCTTTGTATCAGCTCGAAACTTTGTCTCTGTAACTCCTTCCATGGGTGATTGTTCCCAATTCTAAGAAGGGGCAAAGTGTCCACACTTTGGTCTTCATTCTTCTTCAGTTTCATGTGTTTTGGAAATTGTATCTTATATCTTGGGTATACTAAGTTTCTGGGTTTATATCCACTTATCTGTGAGTACATATCATTTCAGCTCTTTTGTGATTGTGTTACCTCACTCAGGATGATGCCCTCCAGGTCCAACTATTTGCCTAGGAATTTCATAAATTCATTCCTTTTAATAGCTGAGTAGTACTCCATTGTGTAAATGTACCACATTTTCTGTATCCATTCCTCTGTTGAGGGGCATCTGGGTTCTTTCCAGCTTCTGGCTATTATAAATAAGGCTGTTATGAACTTAGTGGTGCATGTGTCCTTCTTACCGGTTGGGACATCTTCTGGATATATGCCTAGGAGAGGTATTGTGGGATCCTCCAGTAGTACCATGTCCAATTTTCTGAGGATCTGCCAGACTGATTTCCAGATCCTCAGAAAATTGGTGGTTGTACAAGCTTGCAATCCCACCAACAATGGAGGAGTGTTCCTCTTTCTCCACATCCTCGCCAGCATCTGCTGTCACCTGAATTTTTGATCTTAGACATTCTGACTGGTGTGAGATGGAATCTCAGGATTGTTTTGATTTGCATTTCTCTGATGATTAAGGATGCTGAACATTTTTTCAGGTGCTTCTCAGCCATTCAGTATTCCTCAGGTGAGAATTCTTTGTTTAGCTCTGAGGCCCATTTTTTAATGGGGTTATTTGATTTTCTGGAATCCACCTTCTTGAGTTCTTTATATATATTGGATATTAGTCCCCTATCTGATTTAGGATAGGTAAAGATACTTTCCCAATCTGTTGGTGGCCTTTTTGTTTTATTGACAGTGTCTTTTGCCTTGCAGAAGCTTTGCAGTTTCATGAGGTCCCATTTATCAATTCTTGATCTTACAGCACAAGCCATTGCCGTTTTATTCAGGAATTTTTCCCCTGTGCCCATATGTGCCCATATGTTTCCCCCCTTTCTCCTCTCTAAGTTTCACTGTCTCTGGTTTTATGTGAAGTTCCTTGATCCACTTAGATTTGACCTTAATACAAGGAGATAGGAATGGATCAATTCACATTCTTCTACATGATAACCACCAGTTGTGCCAGCACCATTTGTTGAAAATGCTGTCTTTCTTCCACTGGATGGTTTTAGCTCCCTTGTCGAAGATCAAGTGACCATAGGTGTGTGGGTTCATTTCTGGGTCTTCAATTCTATTCCATTGGTCTACTTGTCTGTCACTATACCAGTACCATGCAGTTTTTATCACAATTGCTCTGTATTAAAGCTTTAGGTCAGGCATGGTGATTCCACCAGAGGTTCTTTTATCCTTGAGAAGAGTTTTTGCTATCCTAGGTTTTTTGTTATTCCAGAAGAATTTGCAGATTACTCTTTCTAATTCGGTGAAGAATTGAGTTGGAATTTTGATGGGGATTGCATTGAATCTGTAGATTGCTTTGGCAAGATAGCCATTTTTACAATGTTGATCCTGCCAATCCATGAGCATGGGAAATCTTTCCATCTTCTGAGATCTTCTTTAATTTCTTTCTTCAGAGACTTGAAGTTCTTATCATAGAGATCTTTCACGTCCTTAGTTAGAGTCACGCCAAGATATTTTATATTATTTGTGACTATTGAGAAGGGTGTTGTTTCCCTAATTTTTTTCTCAGCCTGTTTATTCTTTGTGTGGAGAAAGGCCATTGACTTTTTTGAGTTAATTTTATATCCAGCTACTTCACCGAAACTGTTTATCAGGTTTAGGAGTTCTCTGGTGTAATTTTTAGGGTCACTTATATATACTATCATATCATCTGCAAAAAGTGATATTTTGACTTCTTCTTCTCCAATTTGTATCACCTTGATCTCCTTTTGTTGTTGAATTGCTTTGGCTAGGACTTCAAGTATAACGTTGAATATGTAGGGACAAAGTGGGCAGCCATGTCTAGTCCCTGATTTTAGTGGGATTGCTTCTAGCTTCTCAACATTTACTTTGATTTTGGCTACTGGTTTGCTGTAGATTGCTTTTATCATGTTTAGGTATGGGCCTTGAAATCCTGATCTTTCCAAGACTTTTATCATGAATGGGTATTAGATAGTGTCGAATGCTTTTTCTGCGTCTAGGGAGATGATCATGTAGTTTTTGTCTTTGAGTTTGTTTATATAATGGATTATGTTGATGGATTTCCGTATATTAAACCATCCCTGCATCCCTGGAATAAAACCTACTTGGTCAGGATGGATGATTGTTTTGATGTGTTCTTTATTCAGTTAGCGAGAATTTTATTGAGTATTTTTGCATGGATATTCATAAAGGAAATTGGTCTTAAGTTCTCTATCTTTGTTGGATCTTTATGTGGTTTAGGTATCAGAGTAATTGTGGCTTCATAGAATGAGTTGGGTAGAGTACCTTCTACTTCTATTTTGTGGAATAGTTTGTGCAGAACTGGAATTAGATCTTCTTTGAAGGTCTGATAGAACTCTGCATTAAACCCATCTGGTCCTGGGCTTTTTTTGGTTGGGAGACTATTAATGACTGCTTCTATTCCTTTAGGGGATATGGGCCTGTTTAGATCGTTAACTTGATCCTGATTTAACTTTGGTACCTGGTATCTGTCTAGAAATTCGTCCATTTTGTCCAGGCTTTCCAGTTTTGTTGAGTATAGCCTTTTGTAGAAGGATCTGATGGTGTTTTGGATTACTTCAGGATCTGTTGTTATGTCTCCCTTTTCATTTCTGATTTTGTTAATTAGGATGCTGTCCCTGTGCCCTCTAGTGAGTCTAGCTAAGGGTTTATCTATCCTGTTGATTTTCTCAAAGAACTATTCTTAGTTCTTCTTGATTCCACTTGGTTGATTTCGCCCCTGAGCTTGATTTTTTCCTGCCGTCTACTCCTCTTGGGTGAATTTTCTTCCTTTTTTTCTAGTTTTATGTGTGTTGTCAAGCTCCTAGTGTGTGCTCTCTCTAGTTTCTTTTTGGAGGCACTCAGAGCTATGAGTTTCCCTCTTAGAAATGCTTTCATTGTGTCCCATAGGTTTGGGTATGTTGTGGTTTCATTTTCATTAAACTCTAAAAAGTCTTTAATTTCTTTCTTTATTACTTCCTTGACCAAGTTATCATTGAAAAGAGTGTTGTTAAGTTTCTACCTGAATGTTGGCTTTCCATTATTTATGTTGTTATTGAAGATCAGCCTTAGTCCATGGTGGTCTGATAGGATGCACGGGTCAATTTCAATATTTTTGTATCTATTGAGGCCTGTTTTGTGACCGATTATATGGTCAATTTTGGAGAAAGTCCCGTGAGGTGCTGATAGGATAAAATGTTCTGTAGATATCTGTTAAGTCCATATGTTTCATCACTTCTGTTAGTTTCACTGTGTCCCTGTTTAGTTTCTGTTTCCACGATCTGTCCATGGATGAAAGTGGTGTGTTGAAGTCTCCCACTATTATTGTGTGAGGTACAATGTGTGCTTTGAGCTTTACTAAAGTGGCTTTAATGAATGTGGCTGCCCTTGCATTTGGAGTGTAGATATTCAGAATTGAGAGATCCTCTTGGAGGATTTTACCTTTGATGAGTATGAAGTGTCCCTCGTTGTCTTTTTTGATAACTTTGGGTTGGAAGTCAATTTTATTTGATATTAGAATGGCTACTCCAAGCCGGGCGTGGTGGCGCACGCCTTTAATCCCAGCACTTGGGAGGCAGAGGCAGGCGGATTTCTGAGTTCGAGGCCAGCCTGGTCTACAAAGTGAGTGCCAGGACAGCCAGGGCTACACAGAGAAACCCTGTCTCGAAAAACCAAAAAAAAAAAAAAAAAAAAAAAAAAGAATGGCTACTCCAGCTTGTTTCTTCAGACCATTTGCTTGGAAAATTGTTTTCCAGCCTTTCACTCTGAGGTAGTGTCTGTCTTTTTCCCTGAGATGGGTTTCCTATAAGCAGCAGAATGTTGGGTCCTGTTTGTGTAGCCAGTCTGTTAGTCTATGTCTTTTTTTGGGGAATTGAGTCCATTGATATTAAGAGATATTAAGGAAAAGTAATGGTTGCTTCCTTTTATTTTTATTGTTAAGAGTTGGCATTCTGTTCTTGTGGCTGTCTTCTTTTTGGTTTGTTGAGGGATTACTTTCTTGCTTTTTCTAGGGTGTGATTTCTGTCCTTGTATTGGTTTTTTTTTTCTGTTATTATCCTTTGAAGGGCTGGATTCGTGAAAAGATAATGTGTGAATTTGGTATTGTCGTGGAATACTTTGGTTTCTCCATCTATGGTAATTGAGAGTTTGGCTGGGTATAGTAGCCTGGGATGGCATTTGTGTTCTCTTAGTGTCTGTATAACATCTGTCGAGGCTCTTCTGGCTTTCATACTCTCTGGTGAAAAGTCTGGTGTAATTCTGATAGGCCTGCCTTTATATGTTACTTGACATTTCTCCCTTACTGCTTTTAATATTCTCTCTTTATTTAGTGCATTTGTTGTTCTTATTATTATGTGTCGGGAGGAATTTCTTTTCTGGTCCAGTCTATTTGGAGTTCTGTAGGCTTCTTGTATGTTCATGGGCATGTCATTCTTTAGGTTTGGGAAGCTTTCTTCTATAATTTTGTTGAAGATATTTACTGTCCCTTTAAGTTGAAAATCTTCATTCTCATCTACTATTATCCATAGGTTTGGTCTTCTCATTGTGTCCTGGATTTCCTAGATGTTTTGAGTTAGGATCTTTTCGTGTTTTGTATTTTCTTTGATTGTTGTGCCGATGTTCTCTATGGAATCTTCTGCACCTGAGATTCTCTCTTCCATCTCTTGTATTCTGTTGCTGATGCTCGTATCTATGGTTCCACATTTCTTTCCTAGGGTTTCTATCTCCAGCGTTGCCTCACTTTGGGTTTTTTTATTTTATCTACTTCCCGATTTAGGTCTTGGATGGTTTTATTCAATTCCATCACCTGTTCGGTCCTGTTTTCCTGCAATTCTTTAAGGGATTTTTGTGTTTCCTCTTTAAGGTCTTCTCCCTGTTTAGCTGTGTTCTCCTGTATTTCTTTAAGTGAGTTATTAACATCCTTCTTGATGTCCTCTACCATCATCATGAGATATGCTTTAAATCCAGGTCTAGCTTTTCGGGTGTGATGGGGTGCCCAGGACTAGGTGGGGTGGGAGTGCTGCGTTCTGATGATGGTGAGTGGTCTTAATTTCTGTTAGTATGATTCTTATGTTTGCCTTTCACCATCTGGTAATCTCTGGAGCTAGTTGGTATAGTTGTCTCTGGTTAGAGCTTGTTCCTCGGGTTATTATGTTAGCCTCTATCAACAGACCTGGGAGACTAGCTCTCTCCTTAGTTTTATTGGTCAGAGTACTCTCTGCAGGCAAGCTCTCCTCTTGCAGGGAAGGTGCCCAGATATCTGGTGTTCGAACCTGCCTGTTGGCAGAAGTTGTGTTCCACTCACCAGAGGTCTTAAGATCCCGTGGGGGATCCTGTGGGGGTCCTTGAGGGGGTCTGGAGACTACGCGGGCAAGAAACCCGGGTGCTGGAGTGGACCGGAAGGGTCAGTGTTGTCACCTCATATTGTTATCTCTTTTGTAAACTTATAAGCTACAGGAAACCCATTCAGATCTACCTCTCATGGACCAAATAGACTCTAACCAGGAAGAAAATTTGACCAAATTTCCCACTTACTACCTATATGAAAGGGTGGAATTCCTCTGGGTTTCAAATATACATCTTAAGAGAAAATTTTTTTTCTTTCTCTCAAAAGCACTTAATCTTATTCTCTACTTACAATAATGTGTTTCAACATTTTGTCAAGTCCAGGCACTTACCATGTCCAGGACAGCTCCTGAGAAGCAACCTCCAGATGCTCCAGTCTCCTGTCACAGACACAGATGGATCTACTGAATATTTTCCTTCTGACCTATGCTTACATAGCTTCACAAGCTCTGGACAGCAGGAAACATCCAACTCTCCTAAGACTGGACAAATACTCTACATACCCACTCGTCTAGGTTCCCTAGAGATCTGCCGTCCCCAAACCAGAAGGAAGTAGTCAGATATTACGACCACCCTATTGCTGCTTTACCATCACCTCTTTCTAATTTCTTCTTTTTTAATTAAATGAAAATGGGGGAATGTGAGCATTCTGTCTAAATTCCACCCCCATAGTTACCTGGCAACAGGCAGGTGTGGGGTTATGGAAGGCAGCCTATTTTGGTTGATTGAGGCTTGCTCAGGTGACCCAGTAAATAAACTCTACAAGGGATGGAACAGTGTGACACATTCCCAGAGACAGGTGCGTGACACCACAGAGCCCCCAACTCCGTATTTCTGTGACTGTAAGTCACACAGACAATGTCCCAAGCTCCTGGCATTCTGGCTAAACTCTACCCCGACAGTTACCTGGCTATAGTCAGGTATGCTCCTCCCCACAGTTACCTGACAACAGCATATAGCCCAGACCACTATAAAAGGGGCTGCTTGGTCCCTCCTCTCTCTCTTTAAGCTCTTACCTTTCTTAATCTCATCTCTAGCTGTCCTACTCTCTTTCTGTGCCCCCCTCTCTCCACATGACCATGGCCAGCCTCTTTCTCTCTTTCTACATTCTCTCTTTCTGCCTTTCTACAATAAAGCTCTAAAACTATAGACTGTCTCTGTTCATCAAGGTCCTCCATGTTTAAAAAATAGGATAGGCTTTCCTCTAAATAGCCCTGTCTAACCTCCAGCTGGAAGGCCTTCCTGTGCTCCAGCAATGGACCAGACCAAAGTCTCTTGCCAGCATGAGAACCACCCAGTGACCCTCTCCCCCTGCCCTCCTCTCCCTTCTGCCCAAGGGCTGTCCAAGCCGATGGGGGTTTGGGGGGGGGGGCATTTGTTCTCAGCTCTTCTGTGATCTCCAATGGTGTCTGGGATGTCGGAGACTGAGAACCTGGCCTCCATGAGGCCCAGAGACTTAGGACTGCCCCTTGTACTCCCCCCACCTTCCCTGCCACCGCCCCAACCCGGGTGAGCTGACATTCTGTGGCTTCCCACAGCCAGACTCTTGCCCAGAGAAACAGAACTCTGGTGGGATGAAGGTTTTCTCCCACTCCCCCCCGCTTCCCCATTCCCAGCGCCCAAAATCCAGGTATGCTCCTCCCCATAGTTAACTGGCAACAGTGGTAGGCCTGACCCACTATAAAAAGAGCTGCTTGCCTCATCCTTGCTCTCTTGATCTCTTGCTTCCCTCTGCTTCTCTATTGCCCTGTTGGGCTCTTTCCTTAAACCTTCCCTTCCCTCTCTCTCCATGTGTTGATGGCCAGCCTCTACTTCTCTACTCTCTCCCTTTCTCTGTGGTTCTCTGCCTCTACTACTCTATTAACTCCACCCCCCCCCCAATGCCATGAATAAACTCTATTCTATAGTATACCATCCTGTGGCTGGTCCCTCAGGGGAAAGGGATGCCTTGGCATGGGCCCTCTGAGGCACCCCCTTCCCCCATACCTCACCACAGCCTCATAGAAAATATTATTTCTCTCTTTATCTTTTCATAAACACATCAGGACCTACCACACCCCTTGTTGAATCCCTCTATCCCATCTGAATCGTTTGTTCTTTACCATCCAGGTCTCTTACTTAGATTTAAGTGTGAACAGATTAAGCTAAGCAGAGGGAGATATCAATGTGGGAAAACTGTGGTCGCAACGAATTTGGAACTTTTCATAAGTCAAAAATCAAAATGCCAACACCCGGCAAAAGGATATAAATGAAGGAAAGAAAGGGAAGATACCACAGAAAATGTCTCTTTTTCTCTGAAGATTTCAGTTTCTCTATGAAATGTGAGACTCCTTCACACAGTTCACACACATTCAGAGTCCTTTGCCCAGGAACCCTGAAGAGGAGCAAGGAAGACTGCAAGAAATCTATTCTGACCCACAGAATCTAAGCACATGAACTCCAACAAAATATTTTTGCAACAAGGGCAGGTCAGGACCTTGTTAGGTCTCAGAGAAACTCAGAACAAAGGGATAACTGGTGTGCCTATTAACATAGCCATGTGGACATTGTTGGCTAGGTGGTTTCTTGGCTCCTGGTTCCTCTTTTGCCCAGGCCTCTATCCCCTCTTCACATCCTCCATACCCCTTCCCCTCTTCTCATGGGCAGGTTATGTCTACACCCAGCCAGATACCTCTGGCTCTTTTCTCCCTCAGACTGTAAAGCCCCAAATTAACCAATAAGCACCACTTGCCCACGAACCAGGTACTTTACTGGAATGCTACCATGTGCAAGACAAAGGAAAATCATAAAGACTGTTGGGAAACTACAATGAACTATGTGATTATCTTTAAAACTCCCTGTAGCATGTGTCCAAAGTCTATATTTTTCTCAGGATGTAATATTTAATAAATCTGCCCACATGCTGTAGTTGGTTTTTCTCTGGTGATGTTCAGGATTAACAGAACCTACAATAGATCTTCTCCTCAGCGATATCTTACTGCTATCCTATTTTCATGTTTAATGGAGAATATAACTTCACACAGTAAACATTAAGTCACAATCCATATGATGGTGCTTTATAATATACATTTTCTAATCTAATCAAACCTGCACTGTATCTTCATATGATTAATATCTACAAAGCTCTCTGAGGAGGCATATGAATTCATTGTCCTGGCAAATAGGTACTCTCTTAAAATGGCAAATGGAGGAATACAAGTGTTAAGAAAGAATGGATGAATTTGAATTTGAAGAGCTCTTTAAGGCTTTACCAAAGATAATCTCCATGTACAAACTAGAGATACTGCATAGGATCTACAATGTTGTTTTAGAAGAATATTCTGAAATCCATAAAAGTCATTAAAACATTACAATGAACCCCAGTTCATAGTGTTATGCCCAGATATTGAAACCACAAAGACCACCAGGACTCAACTCTGAAGCATTTCACACCAGTGTATATTCCAGCTTGGTATGCAAACCTTCCCTGATGCAGCACGTTAGGTGACTGACCAGGAATTTTATCTCTTCAGGGGAAAGAAGGCAGAAAAAAAAATGTAGTAGTGCTAGTAACTCTCAGCAGCTGCAGCTGGCTGGAAATGTGTAACCTTGAGACCCGATTTTTTTTTTTTTTTTTTTTTTTGTCTAAAATTACATGTACGGGCTTCCATTTTGATACCTCAATAGGATCTCAAACTTCCTGACAATTATAAGACATTCACAACAGAATAGTGAGAGTGGCTGCAGAAAATCACCCCTGCCCCACACACCTGCTTTACTCCTGCCAGTTCCTCTTACATGGCAGGTTCCAGGACAGACGTACCACTGGTGACTCTCCCAGAAAGCCCACACAGCAACTGTAGCCTAAAGAAGTTTTTGAGTTTCCCTAATACTTGGCTCTAGTCTCCACCCCCCAAGACTTCCTGACCACAAGGACATCCAGACTATGCAGAGAATGCAGGAGTGGTGGGATTTCCTGTTACTATGGCCTAGTTCCTTGGGACAATTCCTTCTGGTTCCACACAATATACAGCAGCTTCCTGTTACATGTTTCTTTTAAACCCACCTACTTAGGACCCTTTTAATGAATTAACTCCCCAGTACCTCTCAGCTGTTTTTGTTTGTTTGGTTGGTTGGTTGGTTTTTCTGGCTTGCTTACTTCATTGCTTGTTTTTGTTGTTTTCCTAAATGCATCTAATCAGGCAAGCAGGCCCTCCCTCCCCTCAGATACCACTCCACCAACTCTGTTGCAGGGTGCCTTCCACACAACTGCAGCTGTCAGGATGCCCAGGGCCTACACTACACAGCTTCCCCACAAGATTGCTGCAATTCTAGACCAGAACTGGATGTAGTAGGACACTGCACCTGGGTTCTGGGCCATTCAAAACCAAGTTATGCTGACTAACTTCTCATGTTGCAATACCAGACTCCTGGGCCAAAAACTCAAAAAAGAAAATAGTTCCTCTAAATTATGATGTTAAAATGTCCTACTCTCAAAGTATAGTATATATCCCCTAAGGAGAGCAATTTATATGATATCCAAGATACAGAGCTGAAAACTCAGAGTGAGGATCAGGAGATGCATGTCAATCAACTCAGAGAGGTCAGGAACAAAATGATCCATGGACAAGAAATAATAGCAGATGCCTGAAGGAAATGAAGACAACTTCGGATATGAAAATTGAGTTTAATAAGTAGTTAGAAATACCCACAAAAATGAAATGAAAAAAGAAATGAAAAATGCTGTGAGTCAAAGAAAAATAATAATAGGTACTCTCTAAAATAAAACCAAGAGTAAAAATATATATATATATTTTATTTTTAAAAATAAAAATATATATATATTTTTTTACGTGGTGGCGCACGCCTTTAATCCCAGCACTTGGGAGGCAGAGGCAGGCGGTTTTCTGAGTTCGAGGCCAGCCTGGTCTACAGAGTGAGTTCCAGGACAGCCAAGACTACACAGAGAAACCCTGTCTCGAAAAAAAAAACAAAACAAAACAAAAAAAATAATAACCAAGAGTGCCAGTGGGAAACAAAATATCAGGCTTGAACACATTGTAGAGTTGCTGGAACACCTCAGTCAAAGAAAATGATGAAGTGAAATAATGTTGGATATGGCACAATATCATATCCTGCTTGTAATGTGTGGGGAGTAAAATAGAGAAACACCTTGGGAACACTGTCCAGATTTTATTAAAAACAAACAAGGAGACAACAACTAGACTTAGGACTATAATAGATACTGTTTAAAAATTTGCTCATAAATATATTCCTGATTGTGCTCTATAATTCTCAGTGTACATACATGCACATCTGCATTAGCACAGGAAGAAGTCTCCAGAATTACCCAAGTCTCTTTAGAGATTCTAGCTAGGAAATCAACTCTTTTCACGATTATAATGAGGCCCAGGTGTCTCAGAAGACTTCTGAGGATCAAAAACTGTTGTGATGATTTTGACAGCTTGAAATAGATTCCAGCTCATTATGGAGGTGAGAGCCCAGAAATACAAGCCCAGATCTGGGGGTCTGTCCTTAAAGTACATGATTCTGAGACCTTGGACATTGTTCAGATGGCAGGGCTCCTTGCTTTCCATCATGGTGAATTATATACTTTCCCACATTAAGCTTATGCAAAAAAAAAAAAAAAGATGGCACCAGCTAATAGACGCTGCCTATTAGAATAGATTAAACACATTGATGATTAATAATGAATCTGAGATGAGTTAAGGAAAGAAATGAAAGCCTTTCCCTCAGAGGTATTGAACAAAGAGTACATCTAAATTGGAAACTTCTACTTCATGTTCCCTGTACATTCCACCCTGTCTGTTTGTTGTATGAGTTTGAATGTGTGACTACCCCAAGGCTGCTTTCTGCATCTCTCTCTGTGTATATGTCCTCTCTGTCTCTGTCTCTCTCTGTGTGTGTGTGTGTGTCTATGTATATACTCTGTATGTGTCTCTCTGATGCCTATTTCTATCTTTCTAGCTGACTTTAAGAAAAATCTTTGCAGTCTTTATGGAACAGCAAGGAAAGCATAAAAGCTGCAGTTGAGATGTCTGTTGTTTTTAATAAAGTCTAAATCATTCAATTTGGTCAAGAAAGTGTCAGGAGCCAGATGCTGGGTGGAAGCCTGCTAGCTCAGAGAGGCAGAGAAAGTACCTGATCACCTTTCTCTTCATGTGAAATCCCAGAAGGAAACTCTTTCTGCCACATCTTCTCAAATGACATCCTCCAAACTGAATGTACCTAAATGCTACTTCCTGTGCATCTCCCTGTCTTTGCTCCCAATTCCCTCTTACTCTCTGTGACTTTTACTTAATAATCCTAGGTTCCCTTCCTGTCAGCTGGTTGCTTCTGGCACTTCTTGACCCATGGTTTATTTAATCTTGTTACATTCAGGGTTCAGAGCATGATCAGATATCTTGCAACATGAGTCTTGCACAGCTACACATCATGCAGTAAGCTTCGTAAGAATAGCATCTAGTATACTACTTACAGAGGAAACAGGTAAAGAGAGGGGACACTTCTGTGAAGTCAGCGAAACTGTCATACAATGGAACAAACTCCGGAGGGTCTATCAAATCCATGCTGTTTGCAGGGAACACAGGATATGTCAGGAACATTACGGAACAAGCCAACAGTGGACTTGGGACTAATAACCACAGCCCCACGTGGTGGCAAGAGTTGACTTCTCAAGATTGGACACAACCTTTCCCGGAAGGTCCTGGCTCCAGACCAAAACCACCTTTCCCAAGCATATTCCTTGCTTTAGAGAAGGAGCTCTGTCTACATAATCTTTTTTTTTTTTTTTTTTTTTGGTTTTTCGAGACAGGGTTTCTCTGTGTAGCCCTGGCTGTCCTGGCACTCACTTTGTAGACCAGGCTGGCCTCGAACTCAGAAATCCGCCTGCCTCTGCCTCCCAAGTGCTGGGATTAAAGGCGTGCGCCACCACGCCCGGCTCTACGTAATCTTATTAACCTGAGGTATTTGTCTTCTCTGAAGCATATGGCCACAGTCTGCTTACCTAGCATAATCATGGACGTTTCTAGTCTCTGTACAATTTTATGTAGGCTTAGAATATCACCTTTTCTAATTCTTCCTGAACTATTGCAGGCTAGCCATATCTGCTGTTCTGGCTTAATATTCCTCTACACACTGATTGAATAAATCTTCTCTGTCAGTCTCTCCATCTTTGTCTCTCTCTGTGTCTCTCTGTGAGGCTCTCTCTCTTGCCCTCTTTCTGCCTTCTCTCTCTGTACATGCCTGATTCTTCTCTTTCTCTTCCCCCTTTCTGTGCCCCCTCACACCTTGGGAATTCCCTTAACTCGGTGCTTGGGGCCAGTGAACTCATCCAAGAGCAGCTTCCAAATGAACTGGCACTTAATATAATCTAATCTTTCTTGAATTGGTTCATTTCACCAGCAGAGTACACAGAAACTATCAATGGGGGTTGGCCTACTGGCTTGTTGTAAATCGGGGTTGTCTGGTCCAGGGAATAAGTACAACTAAATAAGACTGCACAAGGTGCCAGATCGGTCTACTCCTTACCACCCAGATCCACACCACACCAGCTCCAGAGACTTGGCAGCCGGCTCCACCCAGATGTGGGCAATGACCCTGTACTCACCATGTAGCAGTCTGGAAGCTTACCTAAGGGAGTCTCAGAACACCAAGTTTGCACTTCCCCTTCTTCCACCTGAAATCAAGATACATAGTTTGCATCTGTAATACTCAAAATTAATCTGGAAGCCTCCTCAGCCCAGGAAGCACATAACTTCTTCGAATGCTGGGAAGTGTAGTCCTTTAGGAATAAAATAGGCTCCTGTGAACATGTGGTCGCCTCATTGATTTTAACACTTAAAACAAAACAAAACAAAACAAAACAAAACAAAAAAACGGCTATAACATGAGACTGAGTCCATTCTTCCTTGAAAATTGGAGAGATTTTCCTAACATCGGTCCACCTCTTGATCAGTATTTAATATTTAATGCATGCTTGGATTAAATTAGGTCCAAAATGGTAGAGGTAGATTATTATAGCAAATATCAGGGTTAACATACAGACCTCTCTTCCCAATGATGGCCAATTTGGTCTTCCAAACTTTATATGCCCCAGTACAGGGGAACGCCAGGGTCAAAAACTGGAAGTGGGTGGGTAGGGGAGCAGGATTGGAGGAGAGTATAGGGGACTTTTGGGATAGCATTTGAGATGTAAATGAAGAAAACATCTAATAAAAAATTGAAAAAACCATACAGACCTCTATAGAGAGACAACTGTACACAATAATTGCTTCTTAAACATTATCCTAGGTAAGGGGGCTAAGCTACCAAGGGCACTGAGTTTCCTGAGCACCAGATTTTCACAAGAGGCAGCTGAAGTGGGATACTCACAGAAGCAAGTAGTGTCTGATACAATCTAAGATAAGCAGTTAGCCAGAGGGGATTCCAGCACAAACAGGCTGAGATAAGTCATCTAGGATATCTTGAACTTGGGTGTCTAGAAATGAAGTTTAGTAATTTCCATAGGATTCATCAAGAAGATCAAATTCAAATTAAACCTGAAATGGCCTTAGCAACAACACAAGATAGAGGACTGAAGACATTGTCTTGCTTGCTCTGTCATAATACAGCATTGGATGCCTTGTAGGTATTGGTCATCAAACACAGGTTCTCTACAAAAATATCCACAGCTCTAAGTGATTGAGTCATCTCTCCTCAGGCCTTTGTATAAATTAACATTCCTCTTCACCTGGGCTTCAAGAACAACACTGAGAACAGAATGGGAGAACAGGCCACTCATCTCATCTACTCTGTTTGAGAGTGGTTGGTAGCACATTACTCCACCAACAACCCTTGATAAGGCAAACCTAATAAGATCCTGTTTAAAAAAAAAATAAAATTAAAGGCACAGAGTAGGTGGCCACTCACACTTGGTATCTCGGCTGAGTCATGGGGGTCTTCATTTCCTAGCTAGCACAGAATATTTAGGGAGACCTATGTAAAATAAGATGGAAACCTGTGGTGGGTACACTTGCGTTTGGTCCCAGCACTACTAATAGCACATGTAGGTAGATGACTCTTAGTTGAAGACCAGCCCGGTCTATATAACAAGTGTCTGTCCAGACATACTTCTTAGTGAGACCATATCTAAAATGACAATAAAAGCACAACAAAGAAACCCAAGAATTATATGAACTACAGTGAAAACTCACACTAGAGTTCATTTTATCACATATGTCTTCCAATTAATTACATGTGATATGTAAGTCCTCTTAGGATCAGACCTCACAACCCCAAATATTAAATTTGTTTTACCCCACTCTCCTGTCTAAGAGAAATATGGAAACAAAGTGTGAGGCAGATGCTGAAGGCCATCCAGAGACTGCTCTGCCTGGGAATTCATCCCATATACAGACACCAATCCCAGACACTATTGTGGATGACAATTAGTGCTTGCTGACAGGAGCCTGATATAGATGTCTCCTGAGAGGCTCTGCCAGTGCCTAAAAAGTACAAAGGCAGATGCTTGCAGCCAACCAATGGACTGAGCACAGGGTCCATATGGGAGAAGTTAGAGAAAGGACTGAAGGAGCTGAAAAGGTTTGCAACCCTATAGGGAGAACAAAAATATCAAACAACCAGACACACCAGAGCTCCCAAGGACTAAATCACCAACCAAAGAGTACAAATGGAGCAACCCATGTCCCCAGCTACATATGCAACAGAAGATGGTCATGTTGGGCATGGCTGGGAGGAGAGGTCCTAGGTCCTGTGTAGACTTGATGGCCCAGTGTACATTAATGCCAGGGAATGGAGACAGGAGTAGGTGGGGGCATGTGGGAGGACCCTCATAGAAGCAGGAGGGAAGTGATGGGGGTTTCTGGAGGGGAACCGGAAAAGGGGATAACATTTGAAATATAAATAAATAAAATATACAAAAAATTAGTCACCAAGATATATAAGTAAATGGCATATTGAAAGTGTCTTGGGGGCTGGTGAGATGGCTCAGTGGGTAAGAGCACCCGACTGCTCTTCCGAAGGTCCAGAGTTCAAATCCCAGCAACCACATGGTGGCTCACAACCATCCGAAACGAGATCTTGCGCCCTCTTCTGGAGTGTCTGAAGACAGCTACAGTGTACTTACATATAATAAATAAATAAATAAATAAATCTTTTTAAAAAAAAAAGAAAGTGTCTTAATCATACACCAATAGCCTAGGTCCTCATTTGTAACCCCCATCCTCAGTGTAGCCCCTCTTCCTATCTTTGTAAATGGGAGCCTCATGAACCTAATAAGTCAAGCTATGCCTTGAATTTTCCCCTTTTTACATCTAAAATTTCTACATCTACATTTTTTACATCTAATTTCTACATTTTTTACATCTAAAATTTCCTTAGTACAAGTATAAAATTTACAACTTCTCTCTTGCTGTCCATGCTTCCTCTCACTTATTAGCATCAAGGATGAATCCTATAAAAATATGTCCTACCTTTCCCTGAATCCTCTCAGACTCTGAGCTGCACTGTTCAACCCACACCCTGCCCTGTACTCTGGTCATGGTCTCATCCTGACCTCACACCACAAGTTTCTGACTGATCAGCGCTTTCGAAACTTCACCTACTGATGTATCATTTTGAGTTTTCTATGTGACTTCCTAGATCTCTGCTCTGCTCATCTTCTCAGACCTCCCTTGGATTCTCCACCCTGTGGCAGGCAAGCACATGGCAGGCAGCCTCGCTATGGCCTTCAAATTCCAAGTAAGCGTCGCTATTCAGTATCACACCTCTTACTTGAGAAGCATTTTCTTCTGACTTGGGTTTAGAGAGGTGCTGATGTGGGGAGGAGTGCTAACTTCTTCTCCAGGGCCAGAATTCTGTTCAAAGTACCTAGGTGGTGGCTCACAATCATTCATAATCCAGGTTATGCAAAATCCAGCACTGTCTAGCCACATCTATACTTCATTCATAGGCTTAGTTCACTGGATATACCGTCGATAACTTTCATCCATAGTATAATGTGTGAGAATTTCCTTACTAATTATATTTCCTAAAAGAAAATAAGTTTATTAAACATAGAGGCAGGGAGGGAGACTAGATAACAATAAGACTAGAATACACATTATTTACTCACAACTTCTTGCATATTTGGAAGTTGGATAATATTCCACTGTAGGACAGGTTAGTTGATATTTTGTTGAACCAACATTTATTTCATTTCATTTATTTTATTTTCTATTCTTTTATTTGTAGAAGCCACTGTTGAACTTGACATCCAGATCCTCCTGCCTTACCCTCTCAAGTGCTGGGATTAAAGTTGTGCTGTGTGCCACATCACTAGATTATTTCTATATGTTTTCTTTGAAGGTTTGCTTCGTGTGTCTTCCAAGTTCATTATGTAGCATGGATTGCAACATCATGTACGTCTTCTGCAACAAGTGATCTGGGATATTGTGATGTATGTTCTAGGAATTCACATTTCAGGTCAATCTAATATCCTCATCTGCCTGGCTGTTATCTTGCTCTGAGTATTTCAGCCTAAACAGAGAGACCTCAGAGTGGTTTCAGATTGTGACCTTGAGTATATTGTGTGATATCTGGAGCTGGCTTTCATCATCTATGTCAATGTCAGTGAGAGGTGAAGTAGATATTACAGTCACTGTTTAGAATTATAACAGGGCCACTAACTGAAGAGCAGTAATTCACTTCAACTGTCTATGGCCATGGTGACACTGGGTGCTGCAGATTTTATTCCTGGAGTGTCTAAAAGGTTTGTCCTCTTGATCTCCTTGCTGGGACCTGACCTGTGCTCTCTATCCAGAATTAACAATGAGGAATCAAGCCAGAATTGATGTAGCTGGGGTAGAGGATCTCTTGAGTTTGGGGCCAACCTGATCTACAGAGAAAATTTCAGGACAGTCAGGACTTCACAGAGAAACCTTACCTCCTTAACATCTCATGGCTGGTTGTTCACTCTAAAGCATGGTGAATCTGCTTTGCTCCTCTTGCATCTCTTAGCCTGCCTATGGAAACCTAGAATTCCCACCTCTTCTTAGCCATTAGCAGCTAGCATCCTCATTGATTGATTAAAAACTAACTAGGTAACAGGAACTGTGCTTACAAGCAGATTCCCAAACAACGCATCAGAACCACACCCTGCAGAGAAGAGAGAGCAGCACAGCTTGAACTGTATATAACCCCCATTACCTCCAACCTGTGTGTCCAGGTCTAAACTCCACAGCACATGGCTGTGTCTGGAGGCCAAGACTTTTAGGAAGGTAAGCAGATAAAAGTCTGGCCCTACTCCAGTAACATTGCTGTTCTTCTAAATAGGGAACTCCATCAAAGTACAAGCAGACAGCAATTGTGAGAGGGTGGCTATCTAGAAGAGAAGGAAGAGACCTTCAGAAGCCAGACCAACAGTGCCTGACAGTGAACATCAGCCTACAGAACTAGGAGCAGTTAAGATTTCTGTTGGGTAATCATTGCACTTTTTGGTGTTGTGGCATAGCATACATAGGCCAATGGAAGCTACTTCAGGACCACTGTCGCTGGTCTGAACTGCTTGAGACTAGATTTACTTTAGTGTTTAGTATTTTCAAACATTTACATATATAATGAGACATCTTTGCATGAGGAACAAATTCAAACACATGATTCTTATGTGTTTGTACACATGCATACATGGGGTAGAGAGCCTAACACAAGAGCCAATAAAATGGCTCTTCAGCTAAAAGTGCTTGCTGCACAATCCTGGTGACCTGAGTTCTATTGCACGGACCCTCTCAGTGGAAGCAAAGAGGCACATCCTGCAAGTTATTCTCTGACCTCCAATCTCATGCCCATATACTCATTCAACTAGAATGATAGATAAATAACATACAGACAGACAGCAGACAGACAGAATAGAGTCCTGACAAAAACAACTTAAACAAGGATTTCTTTAAGAAGACAGGCTCTTGGATCCAGAGAAATACAAGCCTGACTTAAGGAAAGTAGGGCATGAATGTGAATGGTCACATGGTGTCTGCACTACAGCAGCAGGAGAGATGCATGGTGGTGCTCAGCTTACTTTCTACTTGTTACGTGGCCCAGGTCCACAGTCCACTATTTGGTGCTGCACACATCCAGGTTGTGTATTCCATTCTCAGCTGAAGCTCTGAGGAAATGTGCTCATAGACATGTCTAGAATCATGTTCCCTAGGTGACTCTAAATTTAGTTAAGGTGACAATAAAAACTGAGATCACATAAGACCACAGACCTTTTTTGCTGATGGCATCACTGTGGTAATGTAAGAATTTTAAATTTGAGGATGTATTGGAATCTGAATTTTCAGATAAGGAGTGATCAGCCTTTACTGTGATGGTTGTCATGGATATAATGTCTGCTCAATAAGGTAAAAAATATCCTTGAGTGTTCATGAAAAGTGATGAAACCTATCAATGCATTACTCTCTGTGTACTACCTGGCACAGGAAGGCATCCTCTTGTTGGGTAGATGACACTCTGGAGCGTTTTCTCACAAGCTAGATTAGAATGGTTTTCCAGTTTTCCATTGTAAGATTGGGGACTCCTATCTTGTGGGTTCAGCATCCCCAGAGTTAAGAACCTTTTTAGCATCCTAGAGGCCTAAAGAGCTAAGAGAGTAAGCTAGGCAGAGTGATGCATTCTTTTTTTTTTTTTTAAAAGATTTATTTATTATATGTAAGTACACTGTAGCTGTCTTCAGACATTCCAGAAGAGGGCGCCAGATCTCGTTGCGGATGGTTGTGAGCCACCATGTGGTTGCTGGGATTTGAACTCTGAACCTTCGGAAGAGCAGTCGGGTGCTCTTACCCACTGAGCCATCTCACCAGCCCGAGTGATGCATTCTTATAAATCAGAATGGAATTAGAAGAGAGGGGATGTCTATAAATTCAAGGCAAGTCTTGTCTGCACAGAAAGTTCTAGGACAACCTCCCTCTTCTGCCTCAGAACTGAGATTGAAGCTATGTGACATAACTTGGCTTATTTATTCATTTTTTTTTTTTTTAATTTAGAGATGTGTCTCAATGTGGAGTCTTGTCTGGAACTCCCTATGTAAACCAGGTTGATCTTGAATTCACAGAGATCTACCTTTCTCTAGCTCCCCAGAACTGGATAAAGTTGTATATCACCATGCCTGCCTAGTTCCATTTTTTGATAGGATTTCTTAAGCAGCCCTGGTTGAATTTAGACTCAGCGTCTCACTGAGGTTAATCTTGAACTTCTGATCCTGCTGCCTCACTTCCCTAAGTTCTAGGTTTATAGCCTTCTGCTGCCACACAGGGTTTTATGAGTACAGCAGATTGAACTCATGGCTTCCTTCAGGCTACACAAGTATTACAGAGAACTCCTTCCTTAGTCTGGACCTTACGCTGAATCATTTTCTCTTTTACATGTCTGGATACCTGCAGTTACATGGTAATTTTGTGAAAGAAATTGAGCATCTGCATGCTTTCTTATATAAATCCGAGCCTTGGAGAAGGACACAAGAGTCAGCTGAGGCTAGGAAAAGCTGTCCCACAACCTGAGCCTGTGCGATGGGCCACGCCACAGGTAGGGACCCAAAGGTCTGCTCTGGTCATTTGGATATGAGGGGCCTCTTGGGAGGCTCCCAGTCTGGAGTGTTTGAAATGAAACACAGACCAGAATTCAGCTGTGACTTCAAAGAATGATGGCTTCAAGAAACTCTAACTTTCTAACTATACTGAATGCTGATGATAACTTCTAAAAAGGCATAATTTATTTGTTTATTCTGAGAGTTAAAAGCTACTGGCTTAGGCAATTAGGCAATTACCACCTGTAGCCTAACAGCAGGATTGTAAGTAATGCAGCCTCTGTGCTGTCTCCCATGAATTGCAGCGCACAAACTTACAGCCTGCTGCTTGATTTGGAGGAAAGAAAGGAGACACTTTGAAAAAGTGATTTTAATGTTTATTTCTAAGTTGTAAATATTTTCTATGAAAGCTCTCTAAGAAAAGGGGGGAAAGCCATATGATCTTGAGCTGAACAAGGGAAATTTGTGCTCCTCACTTTATCCTCAGCCCTTATACATCTTCCAGAATACATGACCACATGGTAAAAAATGATCACAAGTTTACGCATGAATTCAAATCATAAATCGAATAAGAAGTTTCAAACACTGAATGTTAACATGCATATTCATTAAGAGTAATTACACGGTTATACATTCCTCACCTATCACAGGTCCACAGGTTCACAGAGGGTTAAAAATAGTAAGTTATTAGTAAAGTTTTGCAAATATAAATCTAGCCAATCTTATGTCTTCTGTTCTTGTACCTATAATAAATCATTCATTCCCTTTTTATGACCTCTAACTAATGCTTTTACAACCTCTGAGCTGAAGAATGTCTGGTTTCTATCTCCGAAGTGAGACTAAAGGATAGCAGAGTATTCACTGCAGTTCTGACTATCAGAATGGTATTAATTTTATTATTAAAAAAGCTTAGTAATTAACATCAACTTAGGAATTCTTTTGGATCATTATTGTATAGGATAAAGAAACCATCTACATATCTTTAGTGTATCACTACAAGTTAGTTCATCTTGTAGTTCAGCATTCCTAGTGGTTTTTATATATGTTTAATAGTGACAGGAAAAGCACATTAAGAGCAGAAATCTTTCCTAAAGTGATTTTCTCCAGTACCTTGCCTACTGAAGCTCTTTCATAATTTTGCTAGCCTAAAGTAAAGTAATCTCAGGAAAATCACCAGTTTGTCCTCTGATAGTAGGACATATTAACTTGTCCTTTGATGGCTCCTGACACCTAAGCTTCTCATGGCCACCATGCCTCAAGACCTAGATCAAAAGCATGCGTCATTCCATGCCAAGTTCCAGGTCAGATGCCTGTGCCTTACAGACTCAGATCTGGATCATGGGTATTCCCTCTATTTCTGGATTGTAGTCATTTTATATGTAGTCAAGTTGACAGCCAGGAATAGCCAAAACAATAATACACCATTTAAAACACGGAAAGTAAAACCTCACATAAGTATCTCACTTTATGCCAAAATTATGTTTGAGAAAATGCAACACCCCTTTTTCATAAGTCTTGGAGAGAGAAGGGATAGAGTGATCATATCTAAACACAATATGGGTTATATACAGCAACCCTTACCAAGTACCAAATTAAACATAAAGAAAATTAAAGCATTTCCACTAAAATTGGGGACAAGGCTGCCCACTTTTCCCATATCTCTTCAATATGCTATATCAAGTTAGAGCTAGAGCAATAATACAGCTAAAGGAAGGCATCTTGGAACTGGAAGAGGGAATCTAGGTGGGGAGAGAAATAATGGAGTCAAGACAGTATTCTGATCAAGATTCAACTTTAATGTTGGCAAACATGCTTTATAAAGAAGAGGGGAGGCCCATTCCCAGCCACACAAAGTTCCTTTGAAGTTGTCAGATCAGCCTTTTAGTAGGAACCCTTGAAAATCACAGTTTGTAGCTAACTCTGGGAGATCTCAGAGAACCTGTTCAGCCTCAGGCAGGTAGCAGGTAGTCAATGGAGAGTGATGAGAAGCAGCACAGCAGGTGGCTCTGCCTAAGTGGCAGATGGTCCCAGCCAGCCTTGCTAGTGATGCAGCTAAGACTGATATCTAGGTACCATTTTACCTTGGATAAAGCAAGACACCTTTCTAATCAAAGATCACTCAAAACTCAAGAGCATAGAGAAACTTTAAGTTCATGGTGACAATACTGTACCTTACTCAGTTTCTGAATTAATCATGGAACAAGGAAAGGAGCCTAATAAAGGAGCCTGAAAGAACACACATGAAGGAAAAAAAAAAAAGATAGCTTCCTTGAAATGTTCTTTATACTTTCAGAATCTCATTGTAATCTACCTAAAATGAAATTCATTCGCACACAGCCTACACATATGCATAGGGTTTGATAAGGAATCCTGGTGATGAATACAAAAACTGGACATAGAGACTCGGGGCTTTAATCCATGCACTCTGGAAGCAGAAGCAGATCATGAGGGTACTGGAGGTTCTCAAGAGAGGTTCTTTTTAACTCCCTCAAGCCTTTGAGAGGATGGGGACTCCACAGCCCAACCCACAGTGTCTGTGCTTGAGGGGATGCTTCATCTCTAATTCTACACAAGATAGGAAATTTCCCTAACCAAATTTACACCGCACATACTGACCAAACCTTCAAATTAGTACGACGAAGCCATACACATAGCTGTCAGGATGCTCTGGATCTGTTCTAGACCACACCACTTGAGTGCTACCTGCCCAGAACTTAGCTGAATCTAGTAGGAAGCTGCAACCTAGTTCTTGCCCTCCATCCTAGATTATCAAAGCTTAAGAATAACATCTCATGGAAATCCACCTGACCTAATGCCACACAGAATAACAAAAAATACAGGCTGGAACTCAAGCAATTTGATAATGTTGATAGAATTTCCCTACCCCAAATCACTACTGTGATACCAATGCTCATGGCAAAATGAATTATGAAACAAACTCAAGAGACAGAACTCAAAATACAATTCAAACACCATTCAATGAGGTCAAAGGACATAAAGAGGAAACAAGCACAGGATCTCAAAGAGGACGGGAACAAACTGAATGATAGAAAACAGAACTCCTGTAATTGCCTAAGGAAATAATTATGATAATGCAGGCTGTGGACAGTGAACCAAGAGATATAAAATTCTAAGGAATCCTCAATCTGAAATGAAACAAGAAATGAAATCTGTAACCCTGATGGTAACTCAATGGAGGGCCAATTCAGGAAGATACAGGATGCAAAAGACAAATATCAGGGTTTCAATGAAAGCTGAGGAGCTAGCTCAATCATGGAAGGCATAGGTAAACAAATGAACAAAATTGTTGTTGCATGTTAGCAGAAATATTAAAAGATAAAAGTTTGTTTCAAGCCTGATACAGTGGTGTAATTCTTTCATCCTAGTACTCATGGGGCTCAGACAGGCAGATTTATGTAAGCTAGAAGCCATTCTGGTCTCCATATCAGGATACATGAAAGTAAGGTCTATAGAGTGAGACTGTGTCTTACAAACAAGCAGGAAACCCAAACAAGAAATTAAAGCTATACTTTCTACATTGATATCAAAACCAGTTAAAATATGCAAGGATGGGCTGGTGAGATGGCTCAGCGGGTAAGAGGACTGACTGCTCTTCCGAAGGTTCTGAGTTCAAATCCCAGCAACCACATGGTGGTTCACAACCACCCATAATGAGATCTTACACCCTCTTCTGGTGCATCTGACAACAGCTACAGTGTACTTATGTATAATAATAAATAAATCTTCAAAGAAAATGTGCAAGGATATTAGAAGACTGATTATATAGGCCTGAATGAATACGTCTCCTACTGGTTTATACTTTTGAAGTTGGATCCCCAGTATGTCATAATGTTTGGGGAAATTTAGTTGATGGAACATTACTGAATATAGAATGACACTGGGGGTATGCACTCCGAGAAAGAATAGACCAAAGCCACCTTAGTTCTCTCTCTTCCTCCTTAGTGACTGAGTTTCAACAACTTGGTTATTTGCTGTCAGGCCTCCATGCCATGGTGGATGGTTATCCTCTGGAAGCATTACCCAAAGTGATCTTTTTCTTCTATTACTTTCCTTGATCAGGGTGCTTTATGAAAGCAGCAGATGAAAACCAATTATAGGAAAACATATTATGATTGGATTTAGGGTTCCCTTTCAGAGAAAAAAATTCATGTCATTCTGAAGGCTAATCAAGAACAGAATATATGTTAGGTCATAAGAATTATGAGGCCGTTTTAAGGAATGATATCATCTAAAATCATCATTGTCTATATTGTGTCTTCTTTCAGTAAACAGTAGATGACATAGTGGTCTTACAGTCAGCAAATATTGAGACATAATAAAGTATACATTTGAGGTCTGGATGCAGGAATGTATCTTTAAGAATACTTTGTTGATCCCAGTATCACATCTCAGATGGTAACTGATGGTAAGTGAAACTGTGCTAACAAATTCTAAAACCTGTCAGCTTCGCTCAAATGGAGACCCTGTATCTATCCTGTATGCAGTTGGGTGTCAACAGCCAGACTTTAGTCTAAAATGCTCACTTGAGATCCTAAGGCCTATATACAATGCTGCATACCAGAGTATGGAATGTAAACACAAGAATAACTTAAAAGAAAATCTTTTCATGAAGAATTAAAATATGTATTATAGATTTAGTTTGAGAATATTTAGTGAAACAAAAAATTAGCATTAGGTAGCCTTATTGTCATTTACCATTTTCTTATACATGACAAAACAAATACAGATAATAATTTCATAAATTCCACAGTGGTTTCCCTTCAGAATAGTTAAGAGAACCTGAGTAAATAAATGTTACATGTAACAACAAAATGAAAAAGTAAAATGATTTTTTACAATGGAAAGGAATGTTTTAAGTTGCATAAGAATTATACTAATTCTTCATTAATTGTGGATACATTACTGCACATAACTCTATTACTGTCCAACTTAAAGTCTGAATCTTTTGACTTCAGCAATATTCTTTGCTTTATTATTTGAGATCACTCATCTAACATGATTATAGACTGCAAGGACCAGATCCTTTTATGATTCTTTAACTTTATTACTATTCTTATCTTTATTATTTGAGCTCATTCATCTACCATGATTATGGGTGGCAAAGATTACTATCATTTATGATTCTTCCTTCATTTTTCCAAAAATAGAACTCAGGGTTATATTCAGGCTCTATCATGAAACTGTAGCAGAAATGTAAACCTCTGGGCTAAAGAGATGACTCAGGGGTAAAGGGCACTTGCTGTTCATGAAAAGAAACACAGACTAATTCTTTCTTTCTACACACAAAATAGGGTATGATTTTTACCTGAATCTTGTGTGATGCATTTTGTGATTACTTCATGGTTCCATTGGTTTCATATAGGCATTCAGTGAAAATAAAAACATAGAGAATAACATGCCTATAGTTAAATAAAACTTTAAAGAAAAAAGTCTGTCTTCCAGGTCTGGGATAGCAATAGAAGGGAGCAGGGTCAATACTATATGTGACTTATCCAGCGCTGATGGCTGCTGTAGGCATAAGGCTTGCTCAAATGGTAACATATACACTGTACTACAAGTTCCTCCTAAGTGGAATGTTCTCGCTGCCAAGATTATGGGAGAATGTTCTCCCTGCCAAGGTTTATGTCTACATAACCAGAAACAGTAAGATTCCATGAAGCAACAATGTGTCAGATATTCCTCAGGAAAATGGTAATGTTATGACCTTCAGGATAGACTTTAAGGCTGTGGGAAAGAACTATGAAAACATGAGTTGAAGAATATATAATTTAATGTAAGAACCATTCTTTAGAGGATTTCTCTGAGGGACTGTGAAAGGCAGCCTTTACTTTAGTTGAGCAAAGCTTACTTTGGAGACCCAGTAGAAAACTCTACAAGGGACAGAACAGTGAGCTACATTCCCAGAACAGGTGTCTGATAACAGAGAGCCCTACAACTGAATAATCCTGTGACTATTTGTCACATTGACAATGTCCCAAGCTCCTGGCATTCTGGCTAGACTCCAACCTCACAGTTACCAGCTCCTCCCTGCAGTAATGCTGCAAGGGCTAGGTAACCCAGCCCACTATAAAAGGGGATGGTTGGCTCCTCCTCTCTCTCTTAGATCTCTTATTTTCATCACTAGCTCTCCTCCTCCCTATCCTTTCCTCCCTCTCTCTACATGGCCATGGCTGGCTTCTAGTTCCCTACACCTCTCCCTCTCTCTGACTTTCTACAATAAACACCTTAAAACCAGGAACCATCTTTCCGCTAATCAACGGCTGCTGTTCTTCAACGATGGAATAGGCCTGACCCAAAGAGCCACATGCCACAACCAGCAGCAAAGCCTCTCACTATTTCTAGTCAACAGACAAGAACAAAGATTCTCACATCCTGGGAACCACAGAGTGCCTTATCCCCCTGCTCCCTTCCCCCTTCAGCTCCGGGGCTGACCGAGTTGCTCCCAGGGCCCTCACTTTGTTCTCAGCTCTTCCACAACATACAGTGACATCTGGGATGTCCATGACAGAGGACCTGTGGTCTGTGGCCTCTGTGAGGCCCAGAGACCACAAACTGCTTCCTCTCTACCCCTGCGGACTGGAGATCCATAGCTTCCCACAGCCAGACGCCCACCTGGGCCTCATGGAGATTGCTGTCCACTTGCCAAGAGCACTGGAGCTCTGGTGGGACGTGGGATCCCCTTTAATTCCCCGCACCCACTGCCCAAAATTTCTCAACTACACAAACTATAAGCATGCAATATGATTTGTATAAGGGGCTCCAAGTACCTAAAATTACAGAGGTAGCTACACTAATGAGTCAGTAAAGGGAAAGGGATGGTTTAAAAAAAACAAGGCTCATGGTGTGAGGAATAAAGGAGTACCAGGAAGTGAAAGAGTGATGATCTCAGACAAAATTTCACCCAGTTAAGTTTCTGGTTTAAGTTTGAAAATGCAGGCAGGTTTCAAAGTCCAAGAACAGCCTGGAACAGATCACGTTCTAATGAAGAAAATGTTAGGTCCAGGTATCATGGGACACATCTTTAACTCCAGAATTCAGGAGACAGAGCAATACACACCTATGTGTACAAGATCTATCCACAAAGATATTTCCAGGCAGCCAAACTTAGTCTGTGAAGGAGTTGAAAAACAGAAAGCTAATTTCTCACTTAAAACTAGCCTCTATATCTAGATTTAGCAACCAGAAAGCACACACAAGCAAACTACATAGGAGCTGCTATGTTTAAAAATCAGTGCACTTCATTTCTTTTTATAAACGTTACAAAAAATGGAGAAAATGGAGAGATATCCCATGGTGAAGGACTGGTACAACTAGCATAGTAAAAATGGCCATCCTACCAAAAGCCATCTACAGATTTAATGAAATCTCCATCCAAATTCCAACACAATTGTTCAAAGTTGTAGAAAAATTCTCAAATTCATCTAGAAGACCAAAAAAACCAGAATAGCTAAAATTATTCTCAACAAGGAATCACCATCCCTGACCTCAAGTGTTACTATAGAGCAATAGTGATAAAAACTGCATGATAGAAGGCTAATATCCAATATATATAAAGGATGCAAGAAGCTAGCCACCAAGAAACCAAACAACCCAATCAAAAAATGGGGTAGATACCTATACAGACAATTCACAATGAAGCAACTGTGGAAGGTTGAGAAACTTCAAAAGAAGAAATATTCAAAGTCCTTAGTGATCAGAAACATATACATCAAAGCAACACTGAGATTCCACCTTCCACCAATCAGAATTGCTAAGATCAAAAACTCAGGTGACAGCACATGCTGGCCAGGATGTCGAGAAAGAGGAGCACTCTTCCATTGCTTGTGGAATTGAAAACTGGTCAACTATTCTGGAAATCAATCTGGAGCTTCCTCAGAAAATTGGAAATAGATATACCTTAAAACCCAGCTATACCACTCTTGGGCATATACACAAAATATGCCCCACCATGACACAGGGGCTTGTGTTCCACTATGTTCAGAGTGGCCTTACTTGTGATAGCCAGGATCTGGAAACAACCCAGATGCCCCACAATGGAAGAATCGATACTGAAATATGGTTCATTTACACAATGGAGTATTGTTCATTTATTAAGAACAACGACATCAGGAGCTTTGGAGGAAAGTGGATTAAACTAGAAAATTCCATCCTGCTGGGCGTGGTGGCGCACGCCTTTAATCCCAGCACTTGGGAGGCAGAGGCAGGCGGATTTCTGAGTTCGAGGCCAGCCTGGTCTACAAAGTGAGTTCCAGGACAGCCAGAGCTACACAGAGAAACCCTGTCTCGAAAAACCACAAAAAAAAAAAAAAAAAAAAAAGAACATTCCATCCTGAGTGAGGTAACTCAGACCCAAAAAAGGACATGCATAGTATGTACACACTAATAAATGGATATTAGCCAAAAAAAAGTATATAATAAAACATAAATGACTAAAGAGGGTTAAAAAGCTCAAGGTTCCAAGTGAGGATGTCTCAATCCCACTCAGGAGAGAGAAGAAAGCAGTTATGGGGAAAGAAGGGGGGAGAGAACTAAGTGGAAGCAGGGACAGAGAGGGGAAGGGGAAACATGATCAGGTATTGTGAGAGATGGGGGAGGACTGAAGTCCTGAGAACCAGTAGAAAAAATGTAAATAGACAGCCTCAGGAGGTACGCTATGGAGGTCCATCTCCCATGTTCCAAAGACCTAGGAGGTGAGAGACTCCCAGGACTCAAAGGGAGAGACCTTGGATAAAGCGATGTCCAGTGGAGGGACAGGCATCAAGTGGAGTGATGGAGTTGCAACCCTATACACAAAACCTCTGATCCAGAATTGTTCCTGTTTGAAGAATCTCCAGGGACAAAACTGGAGAAGCACATGAGAGAAAGGAGGTCCATGGACAGACCCAAATTAGGATCCATATCCAGGGGAGGCAAAGAGCAGTGACCCTGTTACTCATACTGTGTTGTGCTTATAGACAGGAGCCTGGTATGGCTGCCCTCTAAGAGGTCCAACAAGCAACTGAGTCAGATGCAGATTCTAGCACCTAACCAATGGATGGAAGCCAATGACCCCTATGGTTGAATTGGGAAAAAGCCAGAAGCAGCTGAGGGAGAAGGTGGCCCCATCCATATGCCAGCAGTCTCAACTGAACTGGACTCCCCAAGATCTCTCAGAAAAAGGGGCCAACAACCAGGCAGCAAACAGCAGCTGACATGATGACCATGACAAATAAACAGTGGATGACTGCCTGGTCTGACCTCAGTGAAAGAAGATGCACCTAACCCTCCAGAGACTTGAAGTGCCAGGGATTGGGGAGGCCTGGTGGTATGGTGAGGTGTGGGGATATCCTCTTGGAGGGGTGGAGAGGAGGGATGGGATGGGGTGTAGAGAAAATTTTAGAAATTTTATTTAAAAACTCAAGGTAAGTGTCTTTAGTGTAAAAATGACACTTGAGTTGTATACAACTTCTATATGTAATTTTATGAAAAGTAGTACTATGAATATATTTTATGCTGAGAGCATATTGCATAAAATATATTGACATACAAAATCAAGAAGGAGAAATGGTAGAAACTCACTGGCAAGGGAGAATAGATATATACACACATGCACAAAATGAGTCATTTGAGGGTAATGCCCTTGGAATAATTCCCTCATTATATCAAATCTGTTAAAATACTATCAAAGTTGGAACATCTGTCTGAACAACCATGTATCTGCATTGAGGCATTGTTCCAGGCAGTTCTCAGGTTCCCAATCAGTAATAAATATGAATGCTATAGAATACAAGAAAAATATAAAAAATATATCATTTGGTTTTATACATTCCTAAAGAATAATCTGAGAAGTCAGAAGACCACTCAGTGTCTAAAAGGATCTTGGATATGCTGGTTTAGCATACAAACTGCTAAAAGGGGCTCTGTAGGCTGATGGGTGTAACGTGTCATTAATGGTTCTCCCTAGATGATGACCCTTGTGCTGTAATACCAACCTGTCTAACAATGTATGTTGACCGATGTAGTAGTGACAAGTAGGTAACAGAAACTTTACTGCTGTGAACTGAGGTCAGCCTACAAAGGAAATACAGACATGCACTAGAAGCTGGTCAAAAGTCACTCTAAAGATCTCAGGCCCAATCCGGGTATGGTGGTGCACCCCTTTAATCCCAGCACTTGGGAGGCAGAGGCAGGCAGATTTCTGAGTTCGAGGCCAGCCTGGTCTACAAAGTGAGTTCCGGGGCAGCCAGGGTTATACAGACAAACCCTGTCTCAAAAAACAAAACAAACAAACAAAATGAGCACAGGCCCAAAAATGAATTTATAACTGACATACTGCTATATGTAGAAATACTGGAAATACATTTAAATTGTTGGTGCTTTCTGGATAACTCAGCCAAACATGGGTTGTTAAGGGAAACTGCCAACTCAGAGAGTGCTGAATAAAAAGCCAGCAGTGGGAAAAAGGCAAGACTGTAAAAGAAGGAGAAAGTGGAGTTATGGAAACCCATGCTGTCATTTACCATGGAACATGGACTTATGAATATATGACAGCATGGATACCCATCTAAAACCTTCCTCATAACATACATGAAACACAAGGATAGGATGAAAACATGAATAACAAGGGATGAGACAGAGATAGAAGAGATGGTAACTGTGTAAGAACTCTGGGGCACTTCATGTGCAAAGGCCATTCACCTGAAAATGCAAGCACTAGGAGATTTAGATAGCAGAGATTAGAGTAAACTCTAGGAGCTTTGTAATATCTGCAATACCAAAGAAACCAGATAATGCAAATCCTCTACCAGAATGTTTCTCTGTGAATATTCTAACAATTGTAATATGCATGAAATGAGTATAATCCCTAATTCATGTGATGGAAAATTTACTGACAACAGGATTTTCTGTAAAACAGAAATTGGAGATGCAGGGAAAAATACAATACTGCCATAAATTTACAACATGTAAAACTCGATGCCCTGGGCATTTGCAGACAGCATCAAGTGTGTAATAAAAAACGGGCATAGGAATACATAAATTTTCAGGTGAGCCCCACCCCACTCCTTGTTCAAAGCCTCTAACACACCTGGATCCTTCAATAGAGTCTCCTTGGCCTTTTCCATCTTAGGGCTCTTAGATTTGATTTATAGTTATGCAGATTTGGCTGAGAAATGGAAACCTGAAAATGGGAAAATATCGATCAAAAAGAACCTGGGGCCGGGCGTGGTGGCGCACGCCTTTAATCCCAGCACTCGGGAGGCAGAGGCAGGCGGATTTCTGAGTTCGAGGCCAGCCTGGGCTACAGAGTGAGTTCCAGGACAGCCATGACTACACAGAGAAACCCTGTCTCGAAAAGCCAAAAAAAAAAAAAAAAAAAGAACCTGGACCTTTTCATGTGACAAAAATGAAAGATGCCAACACCAGGTGAAAGGATAAACATGAAGGAAAGAGAAGATATCATGAGAATGTCTCTTTTTCCCTGAGGATTTCAGTTTACCCTAGAGATGTGAGAGTCAGTCACACAATTAGCACACATACAGATTCCATTTCCCAGAAACACTGCAGAACAAGAAAGAACGTAGGAAAACCATTGTGAAATGCAGGATCCAAACTTTTGAACTTCTCCAACAAGAGATCTCTGAAAAAACTCCTGAGTGCAGGGTCTAAGCCTTACCACACCCGTAAGAAGTCCACAGTGCATAACTCAAACCATAAATGTACATGGGCAAACTGCTTTTCATGAAGCAAGGAGTCATTTTTCTTAGGTAAGCGAGCATTCATAATTATTCCAAAGGTACTGTCTAATTTTGTCTTAATCCACAGTAAGCTTCCCACTTATTAAAGCATCTTGGCTTGAAATTATCCTCTAACAGCATGCTGGGCTGAACCTTGGAAGGACTCAAAGAAATTCAGGAGGAATGGCTAACTGGGGTGCCTGTTAACATATCAATGAAGACAGGGATTTTGGTAGGTGTTTTCTTGGCTCCTGCTTATCTCTTGGCCTGCCCCTCTATCCTCCATCTCATCCTCAATTCCCCTCCCCCACCTGATTGCCTGGTGCAGTTTGGAACCAACCAGATATATCTCTGAATGCTTTCTCCCTCAGACTGAAAAGCCAAAAATTAACTGCACCACCAGCACAAGAACCAGGTATCTTTGTGCATTGCTGCAGGTTTATGTCTTAGGAAAATGATAAAGCCTCACAGGAAACTACAATGGCCTATAAAATGCCTGTAGCATGTGACCAAATACATCTCTTGGTCAGGATGTATTATTTTATAAAACTTGCCTACATGGTACAATTAGATTTTCTCTGGTGACACTCAGGGTTGATAGAACCTACTATATATCTTCTCCTCAATTGTACATTGCTACAATCCTGTCTTCACGTTTTATTCAAACCTAAGGTGTGGCACTAATAACTGAGCCTATGAAGACACATTTCTCAATGCTGTATTTACATCAAAGACTGCATATACCTCAGTGTTTAACGGAGACTATAACTTTGCTAGTTAATGTTAATATTTACAGCCACGTGACGGTACTTTAAAAAGAATATTTTCTAATTCAATCAAATCTGCACTGGTCCCCATATGACCAATATCTACAAAGCTCTCTCGGGATGCCTATTCTGTTCCCTGGAGAAAGGGAAATGAAATGGCAAATGGAGGAACAGGCGAGTTAAGAAAGCATGAATGAATTTGAATTCCAGGAGCTCTATTAAGGCTTTTGCAAAGACAACCATCCCGGTACACAAACTCCAGAGATGGCCAAGGATCTATGGGGTTATTTAAATGAAGAATAAAAATAATAATAATACATATACATATATATATATATATATATATATATATTCTGGCAACCATAAAATTAATTAAAACATCACCATGAACCCAGTTCATAGGATTTCAAACTTCCTGATAATGGTAAGATATCCACAACAGAATTGAGATAGTGGAGGCAGAAAATGCAACCATGCTCCACACGCCTGCCCTGCTCCTGCCCATTAACCAGTACAACAGCTCCTCTGACCTGGAAGGTGACAGGACCAGCTGCTCAATGTCCTAGGAGGCCAGCACAGCAACTGCTGCTTAAGGAAGGTTTCATGTTCCACTGATACTAGGCACTAGTGTCCCCCCAGGACTTCCTGACCACAAGGCAACAAAGATGCAAAGAGAAAGATGAAACCTCAGAACTTCCCTCACTTCTGCCTAGCCCTGCCTTCTGGACCCACCCAATATTCAACAGGTTCCTGGAATTCTTCTAAGACCACCAACTTCGGGAACTTTTAATTCATTAGCTTCCCACTTCTTCACACTAATTTTTGTTGTTTTGGATTTTTGCTTGCTTGCTTTTTCCTTTGCTTTTAAGGTGTCTTTTTCTTAAACTCATCAATTCATGCAGGAATCTCACACTCTCCATCAGGAACCCCTCCCCCAAATCTGTTGCAGGCTGCCTCTCACACAACTTCCCATGACCTACTCTGCACAGCTTCCCCACAAGGTTGCTGCCAGACTAGACCAGAGCTGGATGTACTAGGACACTGAACCTGGGTTCTGAACCCTTCAGATACAACTAATCCTGTCTAACTTCTCATATTGTGAGTCTAGCAACCTAGGCTAAAAATGCACACAATTAAGCAATCCCTCTGAATTCTGATGCTAAGAACAGACATCCAAAACAAACAGAAACTATGATAAAATGTCCTTGGCTCAAACCGCAAACCATATATGTATCCTATAAAGAGCACAATTTACGTGATATCCAAGATAAAGAATAGAAAACACACAGTTATGATCAGGGAGATTAAAGTTTGTAAATCATGTAAATCCACTCAGACAGGAACAAAATGAACCATGAACAAGAAAATAATACCAGATGCCTGAAGGAAATGAGGACAATATAAAATATTAAAATTGAGTTCAATAGGTGCTCAGGAATGCAAAAAAAAAACAAAAAAACAAAAAAAAACCACAAAAACCTGAAAAGAAAATGCAGTGAGGTAAAAAAAAAAACATAGAGAATCTGTGGGAGACAGATTATCAGACATTAAAGAAAAGGTAGAGGAGGTGGGTGCATCAGTCAAAGAAAATGGTGAATTAAAATGATGTTAGGTCAAGGCACAATATTATTTACTACTTGAAGGGTGAGGCAATTAAGAGAAACTCCTTTGGAAAACTGTCTAGATTTTTGTCAAAAAGTAAAAAAAAGAAGAAAAGAAAGAAAGTAAGAAGGAAAGAAAAACTAGAACAAAATTACAATACATACTGCACTTTTTGTTGATAAATGGTTTCCTGATTGTTCACTTAAACACTCTATGACACCCATGCATATCAGTATAAGCTGTGGAAATAAGACTCGAGATTTATCCAAGTCTCATTAGACTATTGCTAGGAAGTCAACTCTTTTCATGATTGTAATGAGTTCCAGGATTCTCATGTAACCTCCAGGGTTCAAAACCTGTTGTGATGATCCTGAGAGGTTAAAATGGATTCTAGCTCAGCATGGAGGTGAGAGCTCAGAAGCACAAGCCCAGACCTGGGGTTCTGTCTTTAAAGAACAGGGTTCTGTGCCCATTGGACACCTTTCAGATGGCAGAGCTACTAGTTTCCCATTGTGGTGACTTTTAGTTTTTCCTATATTGTACTTATGCAAAAAAATATGTCACAAGTTAATTGAATCTTCATATGTGAATAGATTAAATAAACATACTGGTGATTAATAATGCATCTGAGTTGAGTTAAGGAAAAAATTAAAGCCTTTCCCTCAGAGCATTTAATTCAGTGTGAGTCCAAAGTTGAATTCTCTACTTCATGTTCCCTGTGCCTTCCATCCTCTGTGTGTCTGTAAATCTGTAACTTCCTGAAGGCTGCCTTGTGTATATCTCCCTTTCTGTCTGCCTTTTGCATCCATGTTTGTGTCTATCTGTGTAATCTGTTGTCTGTTTGTATCTCTCTGGCTGGCCATAAGAAAGAGCTTTGGAGTGTTTCTAGAACATTAAGGGAACCATCACATGGGAAAAGAATGGGATAGTGAACAGTAATCTTTAACAGAGTTTTATAAAGATTAGGTAACTGGCTGTGAGGTCCAGGAAAATTCTCTATCTATTAGAAGGTAAGATCTTTTATATAATATATTGGCACACTCACGGTTCTGCCAATGCATAGGAAAGGACCATGGAGCAAGACTCCATGGAGTTCTGCTGGATACATTCTTAGTAAGATGTTTGCAAAAAAAAATTTTTTTTTTTGAAAAGTACCACTTTATAAGTGTATGAAGATGGTTTAAATGAAGTCTTTGAATACTGAAAGAGATGGAGTTCCAGTTGATCTTGTCTTTTCCACTGTGTTACATCAAGAAAGTTGCTAGCCGGGCTGGTGAGATGGCTCAGTGGGTAAGAGCACCCGACTGCTCTTCCAAAGGTCCAGAGTTCAAATCCCAGCAACCACATGGTGGCTCACAACCATATGTAACGAGATCTGGCCCCCCCTTCTGGAGTGTCTGAAGACAGCTACAGTGTACTTACATATAATATAATAAATCTTTAAAAAAAAAAAAAAAAGAAAGTTGCTAGCCAAAGTGGTTTCATAAAAATACCCAAAGAATGCAGACCACTGACAACAAAAGGGGTTGCTTTTTACAAACTGACAATAAGTCTTCATTGCTAAAGACAGGGCTGACACAAAACACTGTATATGAAAAGGTCAAACTGGTGCCTGCAAGAACATTGACTTTTATGTTCCAGTGTCCTCATTATGGAAGGTGCTTTGAAAGGTACACAAAGTAAAATATATACCAGAACCAACCAAAAAGACGTTGATCTATAATTTTTCCTTCCCAGAAAATATGCTTAAGGCAATGATGTCATGAATTTACTGGGAATAACCAATCAATGTCTAATTTGACTTAAATACCAAAAGCACTCTGGATAAATGTTATATATCTACATACACAAGTCTCTGTGGACAGGAGTTAGGGTTACAGCTGCCACAGTGTTTTTATTGCTGGAATTACACCAGCAGCACTTGCATGTTTTATGTCTATAAAGTCAAACAATGTAATCACACTTTGAATATCTCAACAACATAATTTATATTCTAGAAAACATCTTTTGATTGTCTTTCCATTTACACTAACACAACATTAACATCCTAAGAACTAGATACATCCATAAAATTTTTTTTTTCTGTAGAGAACAAAAGGAAATTATGGTCAAAAATAAGCTCTAGGCCGGGCGTGGTGGCAGACACCTTTAATCCCACCACTTGGGAGGCAGAGGCAGGAGGATTTCTCAGTTCGAGGCCAGCCTGGTCTACAAAGTGAGTTCCAGGCCAACCAGGGCTATACAGAGAAACCCTATCTCGAAAAACCAAAATAAATGAATAAATAAATAAATAAAAATAAGCTCTAGGGTAACCAGGAATGTAAAACCACAGAGTTTACTCTTCAGTGCAAGAGAAGTACACTTGTTTTTTTGTTTGCTTGTTTGTTTATTTGTTTGTTTGTTTACCAGAAGTGAAGGAACGGATGTAGTAAGCAGCTTGGTGACCTGTGGTAGTTGAAGTGCAGGACCACACCTGAAAGTCCCAGACTATGAAATTGTCCCAGACAACAATCCTAGGTCACTGTTTCTCCATCAGTACAAACCATCCTTGGGGGATATAGGAAATGTACCTTACAGCTTGGTGTCCTCTATACTGTATACTTGGATCCTCCTCCAGGCCCTTATTTTTAGAATCCAACTTTAAGAAAGAAACACATGTACTTTGCAAAAGACTTTTGAGGTAGTCACACCTTCATCTTCATTGTACACAAAGGACTAAGACAATTATTACCAAGAAATTTCTTTCCAAAATTATACTTAAGTAATCCTAAAATAAAGAACCCTGGGATCAGAATCTTAAAGTCTCACTCAGCCTCAACCACTGAGTCTACAGGGAAAATTTAGAGTTTACCTGCCAGTTTTAATAACTCAAAAATTCCTTAGTTTACTCAAACTCAGAACAGGAGCTGATTCTTTGAAAAAAATCAACAAGATAAATAAACCCTTAGTGAGACTAACAAGAGGCCACAGAGACAGTAACCAAATTAACAAAATCAGAAACGAAAAGGGAGACATAACAACAGAAACCAAAGAAATCCAAAAAATCATCCTACTACAAAATCCTACAGTCAACAAAACTGGAAAACCTGGATGAAATGGACAATTTTCTTGACAGATACCAGTTACCAAAGTTAAATCAGGATCACATAAGCAATCCCATAACCCCTAAAGAAATAAAAGCAGTCATTAAAAGTCTCCCAACCAAAAAAAGCCCAGGTCCAGATGCGCTTAGTGCAGAATTTCTAACAGACCTTCAAAGAAGACCTAATTCCAGTTCTCCTCAAACTATTCAACTAAATAGAAACAGAAGATACTTTACTCAATTCATTCTAGGAGGCCACAATTACTCTGATACCTAAACCACATAAAGACCCAACAAAGATAGAGAACTTCAGATCAATTTCCCTTATGAATATCGACTCAAAAATACTCAATAAAATTCTCACTAAAAGAATCCAAGAACACATCAAAACAATCATCAATCATGATCAAGTAGCCTTGATTCCAGGGATGCAGGGATGGTTTAATATACAGAAATTTATCAATATAATCCACTTCATAAACAAACTCAAAGACAAAAACCACATGATCATCTTGTTAGATGCTGAGAAAGCATTTGACAAAATGCAACACCCATTCATGATAAAAGGCTTGGAAAGATCAGGAATTCAAGTCCCATACCTAAACATAATAAGAGCAATATACAGCAAACCAGTAGCCAACATCAAAGTAAATGGAGAGAAGCTGTAACCAATCCCACTAAAATCAGGGACTAGACAAGGCTGCCCACTTTCTCCCTACCCATTCAATGTATTACTAGAAGTCCTAGCCAGAGCAATTAGACAACAAAAGGAGGTCAAGGGGATACAAATTGGAAAGGAAGTTGTCAAAATATCACTATTTGCAGATGATATGATGGTATATATAAGTGATCCTAAAAATTCCACCAGAGAACTCCTAAACCCGATAAACAGCTTCAGTGCAGTAGCTAAATATAAAATTAACTCAAACAAATCAATGGCCTTTGTCTACACAAAGGCTAAACAGGCTGAGAAAGAAATTAGGAAAACAACACTCTTCACAATAGTCACAAATAATATAAAATACCTTGGTATGACTCTAACCAAGGAAGCGAAAGATCTGTATGATAAGAACTTCAAATCTCTGAAGAAAGAAATCAAAGAAGATCTCAGAAGATGGAAAGATTTCCCATGCTCATGGATTGGCAGGATGGAATCACCATGGTGGAATCACCATGCCCGATGTAAAGTTATACTACAGAGCACTTGTGATAAAAACTGGATAGTCCAGGTACAGCGACAGACAGGGAGATCAATGGAATAGAATTGAAGATCCAGAAATGAACACACACACCAATGGTCACTTGATCTTTAACAAGGGAGCTAAAACCATCCAGTGGGAAAAAGACAGCATTTTGAACAAATGGTGCCGGCACAACTGGTGGTTACCATGTAGAAGAATACGAATTAATACATTCTTATCTCCTTATACAAAGCTCAAGCCTAAGTGGATCAAAGACCTCCACATAAGACCAGAGACACTGAAATTAAAAGGAGAAAGTAGGGAAAAGCCTCGAAGATATGGGCACAGGGGTAAAATTCCTAAACAGAACAGCAATGGCTTGTGCTGTAAGGTCAAGAATTAACAAATGGGACCTCATAAAATTGCACAGCTTCTATAAGGCAAAAGACAATGTCCATAAGTCAAAAAGACCAGCAACAGATTGGGAAAAGATCTTTAACAACCCTAAATCAGATAGGGGACTACTCAGCAATTAAAAAGAATGAATTTCCTGGCATGGTGGCGCATGTCTTTAATCCCAGCACTGGGGAGGCAGAGGCAGGCGGATTTCTGAGTTCGAGGCCAGCCTAGTCTACAGAGTGAGTTCCAGGACAAGCCAGGACTACACAGAGAAACCCTGTCTCGAAACAACAAACAATCAAACAAAATCACCAAAAAAAAAAAAAAAAAAAGAATGAATTCATGGAATACTTAGGTACATGGATGCATCTGGAGCATATCATCCTGAGTGAGATAATCCAATCACAAAAAACACACATGATATGCACTCACTGATAAGCAGATATTAGCCCAGAAACTTAGAATATCCAAGATACAATTTGCAAAGCACGTGAAACACAAAAAGAGGGAAGACCCAAGTGTGGATACTTAGATCCTTCTTAGAAGGAGGTACAAAATATCCATGGAAGGAGTTACAGAGATAAAGTTTGGAGCTGAGACTGAAGGAAGGACCATCCAGAGACTGCCCCACCCGGGGATCCATCCCCAAAACAACCACCACACCCAGACACTATTGCAGATGTCAACAAGAGTTTGCTGGCAGGACCCTGATACAGCTGTCCTCTGTGAGGAAATGCCAGTGCCTGGCAAATACAGAAGTGGATGCTCACAGTCATCAATTGGATGAAGCACAGTGTCCCCAATGAAGGAGCTAGAGAAAGCACCCAAAGAGCTGAAGGGGTCTGCAGCCCTATAGGAGGAACAACAATATGAACTAACCAGTACCCACAGAGCTCCCCAGGACTAAACCACCAGTCAAAGGTTGTACCCGTGTCTCTACCTGTATATGTTACAGTGATGGCCTAGTTGGTCATCAATGGGAGGAGAGGCCCTTGGTCTTGCAAAGGGAGGGAGTGGGTGGCTTCCAGAGCAGGCGGACGGGGAAGGGAATAAGGGATTTTCGGAGAAGAAACTAGGAAAGGGGATAGCATTTGAAATGTAAATGAAGAAAATATCTAATAAAAATATATTTTAAAAATGTAAAAAAAAATAGGGTATATAGATAAACAAAGCTTTCTCAACTGAGGAATCCTGAATGGCTGAGAAGCACCTAAAGAAATGACATTCTTAGTCATCAGGGAAATGCAAATAGATAAAAAACTCAGGTAACAACAGATGCTGGTTAGGATGTGGAGAAAGGGAAAGATAACCCATTGCTGGTGGGATTGATTGCAAGCTGGTATGACGACTCTGGTGGTTCCTCAGAAAACTGGAAATAGTCTACTTGAGGACCCAGCTATACCATTCATGAGCAAATATCCAAAAGATGCTCCAACATATGACAAGTACACATGCTCTATTATGTTCATAGGAGACTTATTTATAAAAGCCAAGAGCTGGAAACAACCCAGATGTCCTTTAACACTGGAATTGATATAGATAATGTGGTACATTTACACAAAGGGGTACCACACAGCTATTAAAAACAATGACTTCATAAAATTTGCAGGCAAGTGGACGGAACTAAAAAATATATCCTAAGAAGGATACACATTGTATGCAGTCACTGATAAGTGGATATTAGCCCCAAAGCTTGGAATACCCAAGATACAACTCACAGACCATATGAAGCCTAACAAGAAGGACTGTGGAAGCTTCAGTCTTACTTAGGAGAAAAATTATGAAGGAAAGTAAAGGGAGGGAGGGACCTAAGAGGGAGGGGTGGGGGGAGGATGGAAGAGGCGAATCAGGAGTGGGAGGAGACAGGGGAGAAGTACTGAGAGTCAGAAAATTGAATGGAGGTGTGTAGCACTGCGGGGTGTGGAACTGGCTGTAGCCACTAGAAAGTCCCAGATGTCAAGAAAGCAAGAGTTCCCCGGATCCAACTGTGATGACATTAGCTGAAATACCCAACAAATTGGGGACTGAGCCTGTAGAGACCATATCCTTGCATAGGCAAGGACCACAGTTGAAGAAAGGGGCCACACACCCATCTCAAGATTTTTAACACGGAATGGTTCCTTTCTAAAGGAAATGCAGGGACAAAGAATGGATCAGAAACTGAAGAAATGGCCATCCAGAGACTGCCCCACCTAGGGATCCCATCTTCAGACACCAACCCCAGACACTATTGCAGATGCCAAGAAGCACTTGCTGACAGGAGCCTGGTATAGCGATCCCCTGAGGCTATGCTAGAGTCTGACCAATACAAATGCATTTGTGGTGTTTGCAGATAACCATCAGACTGCGCACAGGGACCGCAATGCAAATTAAGTGACACATGAGAACTTCCTTCCATACTAATATAAAAGGACACAACTCCATCCAAAGTAGAAATTAGCAATCAATAAATTTTTTGAGCATTATTTATAATAGATTATCCTTGAGACTTGTGGGTCTTCAAACTCAAAATGGTTTGAGTGAAAAAGGAATTTTCAAAGAAATGTGGACAGCACACTGACCTGGAGTTTTTACCAGAGAAGAACTCATTCTTTTTTTTTCCCCCAGTTTCAAATATTGGAACTCTTCTTGAAGTTTCACAACAGGGTTTGAAAAATACAAAAATGAAATTACTACAACTACGTAATAGACAATAATAAACCACATAAAAGGACATTAAAAGAAAAATGATACAAGGAACCCTGTCAACACTTCTACAGACATGAGAGCATGGAGTGACATATTTAGTGTAGTAAGGAATATGAATATAATCCGAGAACTCTTTCTGACTTCAGTGGGCACCTGGCATAAACACAGAGCATATGCATCCAGGCTGTAAAACACTATTATCAGGGTTGTTATTGAGCACTTATCTTCCTGGGACTAGAGTCAAGGACAAATGGCTAGTGCCTACCTATGAATGATGCCTAGAATTGAATGGTGTTAGACATCATACTAGAATACAATACCTAACCCTTTGATGAGATTCCATTTCATTCTCCCAGGCAGATACAGTATATCTATGTTCTATTTGTGTCCTGTTGTAATGATGCCTCATTAGTTTATATTGAAACTGGGAAATAGCAGATGATGGAGTACCATAGAAAGTCATACACAGTTAATGAGAACTAACAGGGAAAAAAATGATATCCTAGGAACAAATGAACAAGAAAACTTTCTGTCTTAACACTAGGCCCAGAAATAAGTGTCGAAATCAAGGCATGCAGGGTGTCTTTTAACACTGTCTGAGACTAAATAGATGTAGCACCCAATTCACAAATTTCTTTAGAAAATCCCAAAATCATCTTGCACAGAGAATATTGCAAAATACAGAAAGAAAGGGAATGTGGTACAGTCATCACACAAAGCTGTCTGTACCGGGATGCAAAAGCAAATGACCATAAAAATATGCATGAATAAAATAATAAAAAATTCTCTCTAATGGATATAGAAAATGAACTCAACTTGATTTCATGCCATAGATGCAAGACAGTTTCAAGAAGCACAAACCAAATAACTCAAGGCACAAAGTCCATACAATCAGTGAGAGAAGGCTCTCAGCCATGTCAGTATATCTAAGAAAGGCCTACGACAAAATATCACAGTGGATCACTATGAAAGAACATCACTCAGAGGTCCTGAGTTCAATTCCCAGCAACCACATGGTGGTTCATAACCATCTTTAATGGGATCTGATGTCCTCTTCTGGTGTGTCTGAAGACAGAGACAGTGTCAGGAGCCAGAGGATTACAAAAGATTTTGACAGTTAATTTAAGGCCTAGTGGAACAATTCAGTGCCTGAGAGAAAACTCAGCTGGGAGAGGACTGTGAGCTGGAAAAACTAAATTGAATCAGCCATTGAGAAGGAGTAAAAAAGGGTGGGGGCTTATTCAGCAGCAAATTTCAGAGGCTGAAAACAATACTGTATGGAGAGGAGAAGCTTACATGACTAGGCCTAGGTTAATAGATGTAGGCAGGAATCCTCCCAAATTACAGTGACAATAGGAGAATGAAACTTACTTATACAGCCCTGTGGTAAAAAGTAGACACTGCTCAGTATAAAAGCTCTCAAGAATATAAGAGAAGAAACATACCTCAGAAATAAGGCAACCAGACTCAAAACTAAAGCAAACAGTACAGAGAAGGTCAAAAATGATTATTCCACTCTAATCGGGACTAATGCAACACACAGCATGAATAAGAACACAGGTCAAGGACAGGAAAACATTTAGAGTGGACAGAACAGGTGATTCAGAAAGCAAGTAGACCTTCTGGAGAAAACCACTTCATATCAGACCATTCACTCTCAGCAGACATCTTACATACCGTGGCGGTAATTTTCAAAGTGACAAAAACTGCTAGGCAAATTGGGGCAGGAAGGAGAGTTATCAATATCATACTCAGGTTTGTAACCTGCTTTCTACAATCGGGATCTGCCAGACAAGACATGGAAATTTTTATGATACTAGCAAGAATATCTGTGGGTAATATAAGGTTTTCTGGTTCAAGGTCCACAAGAAAAAAAATACATAGGATACAGTGAAACTCTGCCTGAAAATTCATAAGGAAGGTCACAGGCCCTAGGAGAGAATTTACTGCTGACATTTGCTTTATGTATAAATTGCCCTTGTCACAACCATAGCCTGATGATGCTTTCAATCTGGGTAAAAGAAACTTTGATTACAATGGGCAACAGCAATTTCCCAGAATCAAAATTAATTTAATATTAACATCAAGTGACGACTGACAGCACTGCCTACCATGGGAAATCCACATCATCACATCTAATATTATTCTTTTCCAGAATCATTAAGGAAATAGAATCTGGCAAAATCAAATTCATGTCCTGTTTCTACTAACAGGTGAGCCCCACTCCACCCCTTGTTCAATACCTCTAACATACCTGGATCCTTTGTGAGAGTCTCCTTGACCTTAACCATCCGGTGCTCTTAGTGTTGATTTACAGTTATGCACATTTGGCTGAGCATATGAATACCTGAAAATGGGAAAATATTATTCAGAATGAACCTGGAACATTTCTTGGAACACAAATGAGAGAAGTCAATACCTGACAAAAGGATAAACATGAGGGAAAGGGAAAAAATTATGAAAATGTCTCTTTTTCTCTGAGTATTTCCGTTTACCCTAGAGATGTGCAAGTCAGTCACACAGTTAACACACATACAGAGTCCTTTTCCAAGTAACAAAGAAGAAAAACAGGGAAGACTGGAAGAAAATTATTCTGATCCACACAATCCAGACAGTTGGACTTCACCAACAAGAGGTCTGTGAAAAAAAGCCCTGAGTGCATGGTCTAAGCATTCCCATACCTGCAAGAAGTCCACAGTACAGAACTCAACAAACCAAGAATGTGAATGGGCTTTTCATGAATCAAGGAGTCATTTTTCTTATGTAAGTGAGCAACCATAATCATTCCAAAGGTGCTGTTTAATTTTATCTTAACCCATAGTAAGTTTTCCACTTATTAAAATATCTTCGCCTGAAATCATTCTCTCACAGCATGCTGGTCTAAACCTTGAAAGGATTCAAAGAAATTCAGGATGAATGGGTAACTGGGGTGTCTGTTAACATATCAATAAAATCATAGTTGAGTAGGTGTTTTCTTGGCTCCTGTTTATCTCTTGGCCTGCCCCTCTGTCCTCCATATCATCCTCAATTCCCCTCCCCCCACCTGAAGGCCTGGTGCAGTTTGGAACCAGCCAGATATCTCTAAATGCTTTCTCCCTCAGACTGAAATGCCAAAAATTAACCCAACCACCAGCTCAAGAAACAGGTATCTTTGTGCATTGCTGCAAGTTGCATGTCTTAGGAAAATAATAAAGCCTCATGGGAAACTACAGTGGCCTATAAAATGCCTGTAGCATGTGACCAAATCCATCTCTTGGTCAGGATGTATTATTTTATAAAACTTGCCCACATGGTACAATTAGTTTTTCTCTGGCGACACTCAGGGTTGACAGAACCTACTATGTATCTTCTCCTCAGCTGTACCTTGCTGCAATCCTGTCTTCATGTTTATTTCAAACCTAAGGTGTGACATTAATAACTGAGCCTATGAAGACACATTTCTCAATGCTGTATTTACATCAAAGACTGCATATACCTCAGTGTTAAACTAATGGAGACTATAACTTTGCTAAGTTAATATTAATATGTAAAGCGACATGACAGTTAAAAAGTGAAACATAAAAACAAAAAGTAGTCCTTTAGGGACAGGCTTAATAATAAGATCTTTGTGACTCATTGCACCCAAGTTATGCTAACCATAAAACAGAAATTGAATTACAGGAGCTTTATAAAGGCTTTTGCAAAGGCAAACCTCCTGGTATAAAAACTCCAGATTCAGCCAAGGATCTGGGAGGATATTTTAGAAACATATTCTGGCAAAGAAAGTCACCTTGACCCA